>NW_028123781.1:0-645170 GCF_965194805.1 Balaenoptera borealis
GACTAAATAAATAAAGAGGAAAATAACAAATTAGATGTTATTAACATTAAAAACTGACACTCATCTAAAGAAAGAGAAGGAGAGAGAGAAAGAGAGAAGAACTCATCTCAAGCATGTATTAAAAACTCCTAAATAAGAAGTCTTCAGATGTTAAAAAAAAAGGAAGTCTTCAATAAGAAGATAATGGAATAGCAAAATGGGGGAAATATACCAAAAGATATTTCAAAAAAGAGAGTACAGAATGTTAAGTAAACATATCAAAAGATGCTTGGCTTCTTAGTAGTCAATTAAATGCAAAAGCGTGATACCTGGAATTATCACTCACCAACCAGAAAGTTCAAATGAAAATGACAGGTATTATCAAGTTTGACAAGAATGTGTATAATCCTTGAATCTCATTCACTGCTGCTGAAGATGAAAAATCATACAAATGTTTTGAAAATATTTAGAAATATCTAAAAAGATAAACACAAGAAAGCTATGACTCGAAAATTTTACTACTACGTGTATACTGAACAATAATTTATACACACACCACCAAAGCTCAAGTTCTAGAATTTATATACCAGTGCTGTTCTCAATAGACACAAACTGAAAATCACTCATATTGTAATACACATTGGAATAAATTAATTAATAGTTAAATATTTACATTATGGAATCCTATGCAACAGTGGCAATGCATGATCACAACAACAGGCAACCATATAGGCATATTCACAAACAACATAAAATTAAAAAGCCCAATCCAAAAGTGATTTTACTGTGCCATAACATTTATATAAAATACAAAATACAGGTAAAGTTATCTTTTTGTTAGATACCGGAACAATATTAAACCTTAAGGGGAGTCACTAGAATGGGACCAGGGGGCCTCTGAGTATCTGGCAATTTTCTGTGTCTTTATCTAGAAGCTATGTTTAGAGTGTATTCAGATGCTGAATTTTCTGAAATTTGTCATTTCCTTACAAACCATGCATGTTTTTCGTTGTTTTTTATACATAACAAAAACTAAAAAAGATAGACCGGGAAGGTAATTGTATTAGCACTTTAATATCCATGCTTTTCAAGGTGGAAGTGAAAAGTATTAAATACTTGACATTGTGATTACTTCTTAAAAGTAAGGTGAAAATTTGAGGTTAATAAATAAGACATGCTTCTTCATATATAATCCTCAAAGAGGAGGGGTAGAAAGGAGTATTATTTTTTTTTCTTTAATACAGAATCGTTAAGATAGAAAATAATGAAAACAGACTAGGTTTAAAAAAGAGCACACTGGACTTCCCTGGTGGCACAATGGGTAAGAATTTGCCTGCCAATGCCGGGAACAGGGGTTCCATCCCTGGTCTGGGAAGATCCCACATGCCACAGAGCAACTAAGCCCGTGTGCCACAATTACTGAGCCTGTGCTCTAGAGCCTGCAAGCAACAACTATTGAGCCTGCATGACACAACTACTGAAGCCCATGCACCTAGAGCCCATACTCCACAACAAGAGAAACCACCGCAAGGAGAAGCCCGTGCACCACAACGGTGAGTAACCCCTGCTTCTCTAGTAACAGCTGGAGAAACCCTGTGCAGCAACGAAGACCCAACACAACCAAACATTTAAAAAATTAAATCTTTTGACTTCTGAGATGACTCACTCACGTGGCTGTAGGTAAGAGGCCTCAGTTCCTTGCCACATGGATCTCTCCTTAGGGCTGCTTGAGTGTCCTCATGACATGGCAGCTGGCTTACCCCAGGATGAGTGATCTAGCAGAAACCAAAGCAGAAGCTGCAATGTCTTTTATAACTTTGGAAGCTGCACTTTGTCATTTCTGCAATTTCTTATTAGTTAAACAGTCAACCCTTTTCAAGTACGAGGAGCCACACTGGTACATGGAGACTGGGAGATAATTAGGGGATAATTAGGTCCATCTTGGAGGCTGGCTACCAAAGTGGCTGACTAGCCAAAGTCTGAATTTTGTTTTCTTCATTTCTGGAGAGAAAATGGTCAGTGAACCTCATTGGTGGTCTTTGAGATGTACCAAAGCTACCTCTTGCTCTCACCCCCAGCTGTGTGGCTGACAGGGTCTTGGTGCTCCAGCCGGGTGTCAAGCCTGTGCCTCTGAGGTGGGAGAGCCGAGTTCAGGACATGGGTCTACCAGAGACCTCTGGCACCTTGTAATATCAAATGGCGAAAGCTCTTCCAGAGATATCCGTCTCAACGCTAAGACCCATCTCCACTCAGAGACCAGCAAGATCCAGTGCTGGACATCCCATGCCAAACAACTAGCAAGACAGGAATGCAGGCCCACCCATTAGCAGAGAGGCTGCCGAAAATCACAATAAGGTCACAGACACGCCAAAACACACCACCAGATGCGGATCTGTCCACCAGAAAGACAAGATCCAGACACAACCACCAGAACACAGGCACCAGTCCCCTCCATCAGAAAGCCTACACAACCCACTGAACCAACCTTAGCCACTGGGGGCAGACACCAAATACAACGGGAACTACGAATCTGCAGCCTCTGAAAAGGAGACCCCAAACACAGTCCCCAAAGCCAAATGAGAAGACACAGAAACACACAGCAGATGAAGGAGCAAGGTAAAAACCCACCAGACCAAACAAATGTGGAGGAAATAGGCAGTCTACCTGAAAATGAATTCAGAGTAATGATGATAAAGATGATCCCAAATCTTGGTACTGGAATGGAGAATAGACAAGAAACGTTTAACAAGGACCTAGAAGAACTAAAGAGCAAACAAACAATGATGAACAACACAATAAACGGAATTAAAAATTCTCTAGAAGGAAACAATAGCAGAATAACTGAGGCAGAAGAATGGATAAATGACCTGGAAGATAAAATAGTGGAAATAACTACTGCAAAGCAAAATAAAGAAAAAAGAATGAAAAGAATTGAGGACAATCTGAGACATCTCTGGGAAAACATTAAACGCACCAACATTCGAATATAGGGGTCCCAGAAGTAGAAGAGAAAGAGAAAGACACTGAGAAAATATTTAAAGAGATTATAGTTGAAAACTTCCCTAATATGGGAAAGGAAATCGTTAATCAAGTCCAGGAAGCGCAGGGAGTCCCATACAAGATAAACCCAAGGAGAAACATGCCAAAACATCTATTAATCAAACTATCAAAAATTAAATACAAAGAAAAAATATTAAAAGCAGCAAGGGAAAAACAACAAATAACATACAAGGGAATCCCCGTAAGGTTAACAGCTGAACTTTCAGCAGAAACTCTGCAAGCCAGAAGGGACTGGCAGGACATATTTAAAGTAATGAAAGGGGAAAAGCTACAACCAAGATTACTCGACCCACCAAGGATCTCGTTCAGATTCGACAGAGAAATTAAAACCTTTACAGACAAGCAAAAGCTAAGAGAATTCAGCACCACCAAACCCGCTTTACAACAAATGCTAAAGGAACTTCTCTAGGCAGGAAACACAAGAGAAGGAAAAGACCTACAATAAGAAACCCAAAACAATTAAGAAAATGATAATAAGAACATACATATCAATAATTACCTTAAATGTAAATGGATTAAATGCTCCAACCAAAAGACATAGACTGGCTGAATGGATCCGAAAACACGACCGGTATGTATGTGGTCTACAAGAGACCCACTTCAGACATAGGGACACATACAGATGGAAAGTGAGGGGATGGAATAAGATATTCCATGCAAATGGAAATCAAAAGAAAGCTAGAGTAGCAATTCTCATATCAGACAAAAAAGACTTTAAAATAAAGACTATTACAGGAGACAAAGAAGGACACTACATAATGATCAAGGGATCAATCCAAGAAGAAGATATAACAATTGTATAATTTTATGCACCCAACATAGGAGCACCTCAATACATAAGGCAAATGCTAACAGCCATAAAAGGGGAAATCGACAGTAACACAATCATAGTAGGGGACTTTAGCACCCCTCTTTCACCAATGAACAGATCATCCACAATGAAAATAAATAAGGAAACACAAGCTTTAAATGATACATTAAACAAGATGGACTTAATTGATATTTATAGGACATTCCATCCAAAAACAACAGAATACACTTTTTCTCAAGTGCTCCTGGAACATTCTCCAGGATAGATCATATCTTGGGTCACAAATCAAGCCTTGGTAAATATAAGAAAATTGAAATCGTATCAAGTATCTTTTCCAACCACAATGCTATCAGACTAGATATCAATTACAGGGAAAAAGTCTGTAAAAAATAAAAACACATGGACGCTCAACAAGACACTACTTAATAACCAAGACATCACTGAAGAAATCAAAGAGGAAATAAAAAAATACCTAGAAACAAATGACAATGAAAACATGAAGACCCAAAACCTATGGGATGCAGCAAGAGCAGTTCTAAGAGAGAAGTTTGTAGCAATACAATCCTACCTCAAGAAACAAGAAATATCTCAAATAAACAAGTTAACCTTACACCTAAAGCAATTAGAGAAAGAAAGAAAAAAAAAAAAAAAAACAAAGTCAGCAGAGGAAAGACATCATAAAGATCAGACCAGAAATAAATGAAAAAGAAATGAAGGAAACAACAGCAAAGATCAAAAAAACTAAAAGCTGGTTCCTTGAGAGGATAAACAAAATTGATAAACCATTAGCCAGACTCATCAAGAAAAAAAGGGAGACGACTCAAATCAATAGAATTACAAATGAAAAAGAAGAAGTAACAACTGACACTGCAGACATACAAAGGATCATGAGAGATTACTGCAAGCAACTATATGCCAATAAAATGGACAACCTGGAAGAAATGGACAAATGCTTAGAAAAGCACAACCTTCCAAGACTGAACCAGGAAGAAATAGAAACTACAAACAAACCAATCCCAAGCACTGAACTTGAGACTGTGATTAAAAATCTTCCAACAAACAAAAGCCCAGGACCAGATGGCTTCACAGGCAAATTCTATCAAACATTTAGAGAAGAGTTAACACCTATCCTTCTCAAACTCTTCCAAAATATAGCAGAGGGAAGAACTCTCCCAAACTTATTCTATGAGACCACCATCTCCCTGACACCAAAACCAGACAAAGATGTCACAAAGAAAGAAAACTACAGGTCAATATCACTGATGAACATAGCTGCAAAAATCCACTGCACAATACCAGCAAACAAAATCCAACAGCGCCTTAAAAGGATCATACACCATGATCAAGTGGGGTTTATCCCAGGGATGCAAGGATTCTTCAATACATGCAAATCAATGTGATACACCATATTAAAAAACTGAAGGATAAAAACAATATGGTCATCTCAATAGATGCAGAAAATGCTTTCGACAATATTAAACACCCATTTATCATAAAAACCCTCCAGAAAGTAGGCATAGAGGGAACTTTCCTCAACATAATAAAAGCCATATATGACAAACCCACAGCCAGCATCGTTCTCAATGGTGAAAAAGTGAAACCATTTCCACCAAGATCAGGAACAAGACAAGGTTGCCCACTCTCACCACTATTATTCCACACACTTTTGGAATTTTTAGCTACAGCAATCAGAGAAGAAAAAGAAATAAAAGGAATCCAAATCGGAAAAGAAGAAGTTAAGCTCTCACTGTTTGCAGATGACATGATACTATACATAGAGAATCCTAAAGATGCTACCAGAAACCTACTAGAGTTAATCAATGAACTGGTAAGGTTGCAGGATACAAAATTAATGTACAGATATCTCTTTCATTCCTATACACTAAAGATGAAAATTCTGAAAGAGAAATTAGGGAAACACTCCCATTTACCACTGCAACACAAAGAATAAAATACCTAGGAATAAACCTACCTAAGGAGACAAAAGACGTTTACTCAACAAATTATAAGACACTGATGAAAGAAATCAAAGGTGACACAAACAGATACAGAGATATACCATGTTCTTGGATTGGAAGAATCAGCATTGTGAAAATGACTCTACTACCCAAAGCAATCTACAGATTCAATGCAATCCCTATCAAACTACCAATGGAATTTTTCAGAGAACTAGAACAAAAAAATTTCACCATTTGTATGGAAACACAAAAGACCCCGAACAGCCAAAGCAATCTTGAGAAGAAAAACAGAGCTGGAGGAATCAGGCTCCCTGACTTCAGACAATACTACAAAGCTACAGTAGTCAAGACAGTATGGTACTGGCACAAAAACAGAAATATAGAGCAATGGAACAGGAGAGAAAGCCCAGACATAAACCCATACACATATGGTCACCTTATTTTTGATAAAGGAGGCAAGAATATACAATGGAGAAATCACAGCCTCTTCAATAAGTGGTGCTGGGAAAACTGGACAGCTACCAGTAAAAGAATGAAATTAGAAGACTCCCTAACACCATACACAAAAATAAACTCAAAATGGATTAAAGACCTAAATGTAAGGCCAGACACTATCAAACTCTTAGAGGAAAACATAGGCAGAACACTCTATGACATCAATCACAGCAAGATCCTTTTTGACCCACCTCCTAGAAAACGGAAATTAAAAAGAAACATAAACAAATGAGACCTAAGGAGACTTAAAAGCTTTTGCACAGCAAAGGAAAACATAAACAAGACGAAAAGGCCACCCTCAGAATGGGAGAAAATATTTGCCAACGAAGCAGCTGACAAAGGATTAATCTCCAAACTTTACAAGCAGCCCATGCAGCTCAATATCAAAAAACAAACAAACAAACAAACAACCCAATCCATAAATGGGCAGAAGACCTAAATAGACATTTCTCCAAAGAAGATATACAGATTGCCAACAAACACATGAAAGAATGCTCAACATCACTGATCATTAGAGAAATGCAAGTCGAAATTACAATGAGGTATCACCACACACAGGTAAGAATGGCCATCATCAAAAAAATCTACAAACAATAAATGCTGCAGAGGTGTGGAAAAAAGGGAACCCTCTTGCACCGTTGGTGGGAGTGTAAATTGATACAGCCACTATCGAGAACGGTATCGAGGTTCCTTAAAAAACTAAAAATAGAACTACCATATGACACAGCAATCCCACTACTGGGCATACACCTGGAGAAAACCATAATTCAAAAAGAGTCATGTTCCACAATGTTCATTGCAGCTCTATTTGCAATAGCCAGGACATGGAAGCAACCTAAGTGTCCATCAACTGATGAATGGGTAAAAAAGATGTTGCACATCTTCAATATAAAATGGAATATTACTCAGCCATAAAAAGAAATGAAATTGAGTTATTTGTAGTGAGATGGATGGACCTAGAGTCTGTCATACAGAGTGAAGTAAGTCAGAAAGAGAAAAACAAATACTGTATGCTAACACATATATGTGGAATCTAAAAAGAAAAGGAAAAGAAACGGTTGGGAAGAATCTAGGGACAGGACAGGAATAAAGACGCAGACATAGAGAATGGACTTGAGGACATGGGGAGGGGGAAGGGTAAGCTGGGACGAAGTGAGAGAGTGGCATGGACTTATATATACTACCAAATGTAAAATAGCTAGCTAGTAGGAAACAGCTGCATAGAAGAGGGAGATCAGCTCAGTGCTTTATGACCACTTAGAGGGGTGGGATAGGGAGGGCGGGAGGGAGACGCAACAGGGAGGAGATATGGGGATATATGGATATGTATAGCTGATTCACTTTGTTCTAAAGCAGAGACTAACACACGATTGTAAAGCAATTAGAGTCCAATAAAGATGTTAAAATTAAATAAATAAATAAATGAATAATTTATGCCCCCCCTCCAAATTAAATCTTTTTTAAAAATAAATAAATAAAAAAGAGCACTCCATGACATGGAACGCTAAACCTAAGTATTTTCAGTACTATAGTAAATGTAAATGGATTAATATCTCCTATTAAAGTGTAATTTTTTATATTATGTGGAACTAAATTTTTTTCACAATATACAGGTAAAATAAAAGAATTACATTAGAAAGGAGAAAACATTCCATGTATTTAAAAACAATAAAACAATAAGCATATAATATGCATCTTAGATATAAGTAGTCTTTAAGTTCAGAACAATTTGTCATTATTGTAATTAGTATTATTATACCAATTTCTTTAAAACATTTCAATACTTGTTGTATTTGAGAAAATATTTTAATATTTTTTCTTCTCTCTTTTGTGGTCTAATACATGGTAAGTATTTAGCTGCTAACATAACTTAAAAATATATTTTGTTTTTTTTACAGCCGAACAAAACTGAATCAAGAAGAAATAGATAACTTGAACATACTGATCACTAAAAGCAAAATACAGGGCTTCCCTGGTGGCGCGGTGGTTGAGAATCTGCCTGCCAATGCAGGGGACACGGGTTCGAGCCCTGGTCTAGGAAGATCCCACATGCCGCGGAGCAACTGGGCCCGTGAGCCACAACTACTGAGCCTGAGCGTCTGGAGCCCGTGCTCCACAACAAGAGAGGTCACGATAGTGAGAGGCCCACGCACCGTGATGAAGAGTGGCCCCCGCTCGCTGCAACTAGAGAAAGCCCTCGCACAGAAACGAAGACCCAACACAGCCAAAATAAATAAATAAATAACTAGAATTTAAAAAAAAAAATAGAATCTGTAATTTAAAAAACTCCCTACCAACAGAAGTCCAGGATCAGATGGTTTCACAGGCAAATTCTACCAAATATAAAAAGCAGAACTTACACTGATTCTTCTCAAACTCTTCGAAAAGATTGAAGAGTAAGGAATACTTCCAAAGACATTCTATGAAGCCACTATCACGCTGATATCAAAAAACAGATGGGGAGGGGGGACTTCCCTGGTGGCACAGTGGTTAAGAATCTGTCTGCCACTGCAGGGGACATAGGTTCGAGACCTGGTCTGGAAAGATCCCACATGCCATGGAGCAACTAAGCCTGTGTGCCACAACTACTGAGCCTGCGCTCTACAGCCCACGAGCCACAACTACTGAGCCTGATAGCCACAACTGCTGAAGCCCACGCACCTAGAGCCCATGATCTGCAACAAAAGAAGCCACCACAATGAACAGCCTGCACACCACAACGAAGAGTAGCCCCCGCTCACCGCAACTAGAGAGAGCCCGAGCACAGCAACGAATGCCCAATGCATCCAGAAATAAAGAAAGAAAGAAATTTACTTAAAAAAAAAAAACAAATAAAACTGATGGGGACTTTTCTGGTGGTCCAGCAGTTAAGATTTCGCCTTCCAGTGCAGGGGGTGCAGGTTCGATCCCTGGTTTTGGAGCTAAGATCCCACATGCCTCACAAACAAGAAACCAAAACATGAAACAGAAGCAATATTGGAACAAATTCAATAAAGACTTTAAAAAAAAAAACACAGAGAAAGACACTACCAAAAAAGAAAACTGCAGGCCAATATCGTTGATAAATATAGATGCAAAAATTCTCAACTGAATATTAGAAAACCGAATCCGACAACACATAAGAGGATCATACACCATGACCAAATTTGATTCACCCCAGTTTCACAAAGCTGTTTCAACATATGCAAATCAATCAACATGATACACCCCATCGACAAAGGAAAAACAAGAAACAAACGATCATCTCAATAGATGGCGAAAAAGCATTTGAAAAGCTTCAACATCCATTCATGGTAAAAACACTTACCAACGTGGGTACAGAGGAAACATATCTCAACATAATAAAAGCTATTTATGACAAACCCACAGCCAATATAATACTCAACGTTCATAAGCTGAAAGCCTTCCCGCTAAAATCTGGAACAAGACAAGGATGCCCACTCTCACGTCTTCTCTTCAACATAGTATTGGAAGTCCTAGCCACAACAATCAGACAAGAAAAAGAAATAAAATCTAACCAAATTGGAAGGGAAGAGGTAAAGTTGCCATTATATGCAGATGACATGATAATATATATAAAGGAAACCCTAAAAATTCCACACAAACACTACTAGAACTGATAAACAAATTCAGCAAAGTAGCAGGATACAAGATTAACATATATAAATTGGTTGCATTTCCTGGTTTTTCTTTCTTTTTTTTTTAAATTTATTTTGGCTGCATTGGGTCTTCATTGCTGTGCACGGGCTTTCTCTAGTTGTGGCCAGTGGGGACTAGACTTTCTTGTGGTGCGCAGGCTTCTCATTGCAGTGGCTTCTCTTGTTGTGGAGCACGGGCTCTAGGCATGCAGGCTTAAGTAGTTGTGGCACATGGGCTCAGTATTTGTGGCTCACTGGCTCTAGAGTGCAGGCTAAGTAGTTGTGGCACACAGGTTTAGTTGCTCCACGGCATGTGAGATCTTCCTGCATCAGGGCTCAAACCCGTGTCCCCTGTATTGGCAGGCGGATTCTCAACCACGGAGCCACCAGGGAAGTCCCTGGTTGCATTTCTTTACACTAACAATGAAATATCAGAAAGGAAATGTAAACAAGCAATCCTTTTTTTAATGGCATCAAAAAAATAAAATGCTTAGGAATAAACCTCACCAAGGAGGTGAAAGACTTATATACTGAGAACTACAAAACATTAGTAAAGGAAGCTGAAGATGATTCAAAGAAATGGAAAGACATCCCACGCTCTTGGATGGGAGGAATTAATACTGTTAAAATGGCTATACTACCCAAAGCAATCTACAGATTTAATGTGATCCCTATCAAATTACCCATGACATCTTCCCCAGAACTAGAACAAATAATCCTAAAATGTATCTGGAACCATAAAAAGTCAGAAATGTGAACACAATCCCCAGGAAAAAGAACAAAGCAGGAGGCATAACCCTCCTAAACTTCAGAAAATACTACAAAGTTACAGTAATCAAAGCCGCATTGTATTGGCACAGAAAGAGATACATGGATCAATGGAATAGAATCGAGAGCTAAGAAATAAACCCACACACCTATGGTCAATTAACCTTTGACAAAGGAGGCAAGAATATACAATGGGGAAAAGACAGTCTCTTCAGCAAGTGGTGTTTTGAAAGTTGGACAGCCGTATGCAAATCAGTGAAGTCAGAACATACCCTCACACCATACACAAAAATAAACTCAAAACGGCTTATATGCTTAAATATAAGATAGGACACCTTATAACTCCTAGAAGAGAACATAAGCAAAACATTCTCTGACATAAGTCATACCAAAATTTTCCTAGGTAGTTCTCCCTAGGCAGTACAAATACAGTAAGTCACCTACATACGAACCTTCAAGCTGCAAACTTTCAAAGATGCAAACGTCCATTCGCGTGTCCAATCATGTAAGTTAGTTCACGTGTCTGACATACATTGTCACGTGCGTGCTTCCTCTATATGTGGTTGTGCTTTTGTGTACTTTACAGTACTGTATAGAGTACAGTAGTACAGTACCTTTATTTCAAGCCCAAGATGTCTGGAAGCAAGCGTAAAAGCAGACGTGATGTAGCTGGTACTGTGAAGAAGCGCCAAGCGATAATGACGGGAAAAAAAGTGAAAGTAATTGAGAGAGTGGAGCGAGGCAAAAAGATGTTAGACATCGCTCATTCTTATAATATGAATCATTCAATCATTGGCACGAATCTAAAGGACAAGGACAAGATCATGGAACATGTGAAGTCTGCTGTGCCGACGATGTTGACACAATATCCAAGAAGCATGGAAAAGTGATGGAGGAGATGGAGAAACTTCTCAGTGTGCGGATGCAGGATCAACATCAGCGCTGAGTCCTGCTCAACTTAACGCTGATTCAAGAGAAAGCTAAAAGCCTTTATGAAGACTTGAAGAAGAAACACGGCAAAGAATCAGAGGGCACATCTTTTAATGCCAGCCATGGCTGGTTTCATCGGTTCAAGGCTAGAGCCAGCCTTCACAATGTAAAAGTAAGTGCAGAGACAGCAAGTGCAGATAGGGTAGCTGTCCAGGAACTTCCAGAAACACTTTGAGAAATTATTGATGATGGTGTGTATTTACCCAACCAGGTTTTTAATGTGGATGAGACACAACTGTACTGGAAGAGGATGCCAGACCGAAGTTACGTCAGTAAGGAGGAAAAGTTGATGCCGGGCTGTAAAGCAGCAAAGGATAGGCTAAGTGTTGTTTGGTGGCAATGCTTCCGGTGAATTGAAGCTGAAACCTCTCTTAGTTTATCATTCACAGAACCCAAGAACCCTTAAAAACATAGCCAAGGGCTCTCTTCCTGTTGTGTGGAAGCGTAACCCCAAATCCCGGATCACACAGGCCACGTTCCAGGACTGGTTTTGCCACCACTTTATCCCAGATGTAGAGGAATATTGCTTGGAGAAGGACGTTCCAGCAAAACATTCTTTTGCTGCTCGACTATGCTCTGGGCCACCCCCCATTCATGGATGACTTTCATCCCAACGTCAAAGTCCTGCATCTGTCACCAAATACTACGTTGCTCATCCAACCTATGGACCAGGGCGTTATAGCGACTTTCAAGAAATATTATTTATGTCACACTTTTTGTCAGGCAGTAAAGGTAAGTGACAAATCAGGAACAACCTAGGGACAACTTTGGGAGGACTATAACATCTACAAGACCATAAAAAACATTGACTTTGCATGGTGTGAGGGTATGGCGGTCACGATGAATGGGGTTTGGAAGAACCTTTGCCCACAGTTTGTTCATGATTTTTGTGGATTTGAGAAGGTAGATCAGAAGTCCGAAGAGGTCTTCAGCAACGTAGTGACCCTCAGCGAGAAGCTGGAGCTAGATCTGCAAGAGGACGATTTCGCTGAACTCCTTGCTGTGCAACATGAGGAGCTTACTGATGGAATTGGAGGCCCAGAGAAAGGATGAAGAGGGACAGGAGGAAGAAAAAGTAACTGAAGAACTGAAGAGATTCACGACACAGAAAATGGCAAGGGAATCTTCGTTATTTGAGGAAGCACTGTTAGTTTTTGAGGCACAGGACCCGAACCTAGAATGGGACCCAAAGGTGGCAGCAGCCATTCAGATTGCAATCCAGTGTTACCTTGTCATCTATGATGAGAAAAAAAGAGCTACTACCCAGACATCAATGGATCATTCTTTCAAGAGGGTAGATAGAATTAAATCCAGCAAGGAACCAGAACCTTTGCCATCAACGTCAGGTATGAGTGAAATTGCAGCTTGCCCTCTGTCTCCTACTGCTGATAATCCTTCACCCCTACCATCTCCCACCTCCCCTCCCTCCTCCAACCAGTAACTCTGCTCGCCTGTTCCCTCGATGCCAGCCCGAGTATCCCAGCTGTTGTACTGTATTACTGTACTTTTCAAGTTACTGTACTGTAAGATTAAAAATGCTTTCTTTGTTTTTGTGCTTGTTTTTTAATGTATTGTTTGCGTGAAAAGTATTATAAACCTATTACGGTACAATACCATATAGCCGACTGTGTAAGTTGGGTACCTAGGCGAACTTTGTTGGACTTACAAACAAATTGAACTTACAAACGCACTCTTGGAACAGAACTTGTTCATATGTAGGGGACTTACTGTAAAAGCAAAAAAGAAACAGGAACTAATCAAACTTATAAGCTTTTGCACAGCAAAGGAAACCATAATCAAAATGAAAATACAACCTATGGACTGGGAGAAAATATTAGCAAATGATGAGACTGACAAGGGCTTAATTTCCAAACTATACAAACAGCTCATACAACTCAATAACAAAATAACAAACAACTCAATGGAAAAATGGGTAGAAGACCTAAATAAACATTTCTCCAAAGAAGACATACAGAGAGCCAATAGGCACACGAAAAGATGCTCATCATCACTAATTATTAGATAAATGCAAATCCAAATTACAATGAGGTATCACTTCACACTGATCAGAATGGCCATCATTAAAAAAAAAAATCTACAATTAACAAATGCTGGAGGGGGTATGGAGAAAAGGGAACTCTTCTACACTGTCGGTGGCCATGTAAGTTGGTGCAGCCACTAAGGAAAACAGTATGGAGGTTCCTCAAAAAAACTATAGAGTTGCCATATGATCTAGCAATCCCACTTGTGGACATATATCTAGACAAAACTATAATTCAAAAAGATACATGAAACCCTATGTTCATAGCAGCACTATTTATAACAGCCAAGACATGGAAACAACCTAAATGTTCATTGAAAAACGAGTGTATAAAGAAGGTGTGGTATACGTATACAAAAGATATTACTCAGACATAAAAAAGAATGAAATAATGCCATTTGCAGCAACATGGATGGACCTAGAGATAATGATACTAAGTGAAGTAAGTCAGAGAGAGAAAGACAAATACCATATAATATCACTTATATGTGGAATCGAAAACAGGACACAAATGAGCATGTCAGCGAAACAGAAACAAACACACAGATATAGAAAAGAGAGTTGTGGTTGCCAAGGAGAGAGTGAAGGAAAGATTGGGAGTTTTGGAATAGCAGAAGCAAACTATTCTACATAGGATAGACAACCCACCAAGACCTACTGTATAGCACAGGAAACTATATTCAATATCCTGTGATAAACCATAATGGAAAAGAATAGATATAGACATATAGATATAGATATATAGATATAGATAGATATATAGATAGATATATATAAAACTGAATCACTTTGCTGAACAGCAGAAATTAATACAACAATGTATAAAGGCTGCAGAGGGTGTGGAGAAAAGGGAACCCTCCTGAACTGTTGGTGGGAATGTAAACTGATACAGCCACTATGGAGAACAGTATGGAGATTCCTTAAAAGCTAAAAAATAGAACTACCATACGACCCAGCAATCCCACTACTGGGCATATACCCGGAGAAAACCATAATTCAAAAAGATACAGGTACCACAATGTTCACTGTAGCACTATTTACAATAGCCAGGACATAGAAGCAACCTAAATGTCCATCGACAGATGAATATATAAAGAAGATGTGGCACATCTATACAATGGAGTATTACTCAGCCATAAAAAGGAACAAAATTGAGTTATTTGCAGTGAGGTGGTTGGACCTAGAGTCTGTCATACAGAGTGAAGTAAGTCAGAAAGAGAAAAACAAATACCGTACGCTAACACATATATATGGAATCTAGAAAAATGGTACTGACGAACCTAGTGACAGGGCAGGAATAAAGACACAGATGTAGAGAACGGACTTAAGGACACAGGGGGCAACGGGAGACAGGGACATAGTGAGAGAGTAGCACTGACATATATACACTACCAAATGTAAAATACCTAGTGGTAAGCTGCCGCATAGCACAGGGAGATCAGCTCGGTGCTTTATGTCCCCCAGAGGGGTGGGATAGGGAGTGTGGGAGGGAGGCTCAAGGGGGGGGGGGATATGGGGAATATATGTATACATATAGCTGATTCACTTTGTTGTAAAGCAGAAACTAATACAGTGTTATAAAGTAAGTATACTCCAATAAACATGTATTTAAAACACCCACAACATTGTAAATCAACTACACTTGAAAATATTTCTTAAGTGCAAACAATTTTCTGAATGTAAGTTTTACTGTGTGTGTGTGTACCACAGGTTCAATATATATGAATTATGTCAAATTGATTACATTGCTTTTCAAAATAAAGAATTTTTGATATTTTACATCAGCCTCATGTTATAAATGCAGAAAAACTATATTATTTTTTTCTAAAGTTCAGAAATAGCCATTTTGCTCATTCGGTATGCTATAAACCATTAATTCTTAAAAAGGGATTCGTCACCTCTTCCTTCCAAAGAAATATTTCTCCACTCAGACAAGTTTAATAGAATGTTCCACCATGAACTGACTTCCCACCTTAGAGACACGAGATTTGCATCCTGAAATCTCTTTCTTGCAAAAATGTCCAATTATCATCCTAGCATTACAGAAAAGAAATGCTTTTTTCCAGATCTCAAATTCCATACAACTTTAGTCAAGACATCATGTATGTTTTTTTCACACACACACACAGACTGTATTTTATTTTTACAAGAGATAAATCAACTGACACCAAGCACTGTCAATGGATGACCACAACAAAAGCAACAATGATTGCAATTACCAAACACGAAACACACTCATACTATGTCATAATATTGACATTCAGTCCAGTAATCCTCCACTGTAACAGCTCCTTTACTTTGCAGTGAAAGACATCATGCATTTTTAAATAATCAGCACTCACCTGAGGTCTTTAAAAATCAACATAAACATAATTTTGTGTTCTTTCATTTACTCTGGTTCTAAGTGGTCATTTCTAAACGAAAGTATTTAACGTCATCTTATTTTTTTTTATTAACGTCATCTTATAACATCATATTTCAAATGACTACCGTGTCTCCAAAGATGAAATATGAGGAACTCACAATTAGGCTCTCCAAAGTTTTCATCTCTGAATGTGTATGACCCTTCTGCTGAACTCCACACTGTTCATTATTCTCTGAGAATATTCTTTTTCTTGTATGGCCATCTCACATGCTCTTTCATTTCATGAAGTTTTTTCCTACAATGTTATGCCTAGTTTATTTCTGAGAATATGCATTATTTCAGAATGATATTTATAGACACAAAGACTTCTCTATAATTCCCTGAGAGTTTCAAGAACTGCTTCCTCTTTTTTTTTTTTTTAATACCTAGATTCTGAAGCTCTCCACAAAGCATTACTAAACTTGCATTTACATAAGTATCTACATATTAATCACACATTAATGCATTCACAATTGTATTATGATTTATTGCTAATTTTGGAGCTGTCTTATTTACCACCTTCTTGGAAATCACTTTAATATTTGCACTTAGGACTTGAAAGGGAATGGATAAATAAAAACCTGAAGAATATGCAAATACAATTTATATATTTCTCATAAAATTAGGTGATTATCTAACCTTTATCCAGAAAAAAAGAAGAGCCCAGATACTCTGCAGGCATGATCCTCGAGAATGTGTGGTCTTCCAGCAGGAAAACATGCAGTAATCCATGTGGCAGAGTTTACCTGTGACCAGCTGGGGTTAGTGACCTATGCATTCCTTACATGCAACATATCAGGAGTGGAAAAAGGGAATTTGTCCGTTGTGGCAATAAGTATAATGAAGATTTGTAGCAGGTCATGCTCATATGTTCAACACAAGTACAATCAAAAGTTTGCTCAATTCTGGTAGATCTAAGTCTGTATCTGTTACCTTGTCTTTAACGAGGAAATGTCAGAACTGACTTACCAAAAAAAAAGTGTTTTGTTTGTTTGTTTGTTTTAATTAGAGTCACGGTGAGTAAGGCAGAGTTGAGAACAGCTAATGTTACTTAGTGATTCTCTCATCAGGAAATACAGTTTCTACTTCCCTGTTTATTCTCCACATCCTGTAGTAAGTAAAGTTTCAATGAAAGATAAATGTACAGCGTGAAAAGAAAAGAAAACTTACATGTGTTGATAAGGTCATTTTGACAGGTTTTACCACGTATGTCAATGTTTCTGGGGATGGACGCAAGCCAGAGCTCCCTACTCTGACATTTTCACTGATGTCATTCCCCTTGATCCTCAATTTGAAAGTGGATAAAAATGTTTTCTATGCTTTCTTCTTTAAGAAATTAAATAAAGAATGCTTTCTAGACATGATCCTCTAATGATTTGTAGTCAGTGGTCATCAACAGAGGAAAAGCACAGAATCTCATCCCCACAGAAGGGTGACATTCAGTCAGGTAAGAAAATTCTCCCCGAAATCAGAGCTTCATCTTTAACATGCAATCAAAGGCTTTCACAGGTTCTTCATCACTCTGCACTCAGCCCTACCATATGGGATTGGCTCTGAGAATCTCACATCAGATGACTGACAAACATGTCATAGTACACTGATCTGCTACCAGATCCTGCCTCTCTTAATGATCTCCCACAGGGACATTGGAATATTCTAGGATATTTCCTGGAGCCCTCTATTCTACACAGGTACACTTCCAAGTAGAAGCAGAAGCTTGGATTCTCACTGGGACCCCTGCTCTGTCCAACCAACCTCTCTAGAAATATGATGTTCTAATCTCTCCTGATTAGAACATTTCAAGGTCTCTCCCTGTGCTAATTTAGTAAAGGTAAAAGAGAAACAAGAAAGAGCAAACTATGCAGGGAGCAATATATAAGATTCCTTTACTTAACGTATTTATCTGATATACCCAAATCCTGAGAAATATAGATTCATTTCATAATGTTCAAGAAAAGAGGAGGAGGAACCTCCATGCCAACAGTATATATAAAATGGAATCAATATTGCATAAGCTCCAGCTTAAGCTTAGCTACGAGGTACTAACCCTTCTCATAAAGAAGCAATAGTTCTCCATCATTTGAAGCACACTGAGGACTCAGACAGCTGGACACTGAAGGTGTAGCCTCCTCACTCGAATTCTGTACCTGCATCACAGAGCAGTGAAATATTCCCAAAGAATTATTAAGGATGAGGGGGGAAGGCGAAATAAAAAAGATGAATCCATAGTCTGTCCTACCGTCTGTTCTGTTGGATATTACCACCATCTTGGCCCAATATGACCTTCCCACTTTTCTCTGGGTCTCCCTACTTTCCACCTCCATCCTCTCATTGTATCTTACCTACACTTGGGAACGACTCTAGTTTTTCCACTTATCTTTATCAACAAGTAATCCAAATAGCAACTGTGTATATAACTCCTTAGAAACCTCAGGTCTGACTCAGTAATAATACATGACCTTCAAAGTCCAAAGTTTTCCTAATTCCCTTTATTATTATTTTTTTTCTAATTTCCATGTACTTACACTCTTAAGACCTCCACTGTTCTCAGGTTCGTCTTCCCTGCAAAATCTGTCAACCTAGACATAGACTTAAGTACCACCCTCTAATTATCTCCTAGGGAATCCAATTTTTAAAAAAGCCTCAGCAAGCCTTATGGACTTTATTAAAGACTCTTTAAGATAACCCATGGGAGATAGCAGCACACCCACAGATATCTATCTAATACACCCTCAGAGTAATTTTTTTTTTCTCTTTTATAAAGTCTCTTCTGGCCAATGAAGACTCTCAGCTCTTCTTCTTCAACATATGCAGTGTCTCACCCTTCTGATTGCTCTCTGCTCTATCCCAGGTCCACTCCCTTTCCTGATATTACATTCTTTCCCAATTTTGTATGTTGGTAAAATCAAATAACATAAAATATAACATGTTAGTTATTATAAAGTGCACCGTTCAGTGATATTAAATGCATTCATATTATTGGGCGATCAACATCACCATTTATCTTTCTAATTCTTTTCTACGTTTTAAAACCGTAACTCTATATCCTTTAAATATAACTTTCCTTTTTGTTCCATAACCACCTGAAAAGCGTCATTACCCTCCCAATTTCTGTGGTTTTGACTACCCTAAGTACCCCCATAAAATTGAAATAAGTAGTTGTATTGTTATGACTCACTAAAAGTCACAAAAATGGCATTTTTGGTAGCTAAATTTCCTCAAGATTCATCCATGTTGTAGCATATTCCTAGATCTTTTCCTTCTTAACACTGAATAATATTGTATTATATGGGTATACCACACTTTGCTTATCCAGGAACTAGTGGATGAACACTTAGGTTGCTTTCATATTATAGCTACTGTGATGATTACTGCTCTAAACACTGGAGTACAAATATTTCTTTAAGACCCTGATTTCAATACCTTTGGGTATACCTCATAGTAAAATTCCTGGATCATGTAGTAAGTCTATTTTTCAATATCTGAAAAATTGCCATACTCTTTTGCAAAGCAGCTGTATCATTCTGCATTCCCTCTGACATAGCACAATGGTTCCAACTCCCTCACATCCTCACCAATAGTTGTTTTCTGCTTGTGTATGTGTGTGTGTGCTTGTGTGTGTATGCATGCACACAAATATATAAACATGCATTTAGTGATATGGAGCATCTATTCAAGTGCTTAGTCATTTGTACATCTTTTTGAAGAACCATCTATTCAAGTCTTTTATCCATTTTTGAATCAGGGTGTTTGCTTTTTGTTCAGTTGTAGGAGTTCTCTGTATATTCTGAATAGAAATCTCTTGTCAGATAGATGGCTCTGAAATATTTTCTCCCATCTTGTGGGTTGCCATTTTATTCTGTTTACATTTCTTTGATACACATTTTTTTTTAACTTATGTACTGCAAATTGTTTATTTTTTTGTTAGCTGTACCTTTGTTGTTCCTTCGTTTCATATGGAGGAAAACACTGCCAAATCCAATATCATGAAGCTCTTGTCCTGTATCTTCTTCTAAGACTTTTTATATTATTAGGTCTTATATTTAGTTTCTTGATACGTTGATACGTTTAATTTTTGCATATGATGTTAGGTAAGGGTCCATCTTCCTTCTTTTGCATGTTGACCACAAGACTTCTCAGCACCATGTGTTGAAAATACTATCCTTTCCACTTTGAAAAGTCTTGGCAACTTGTCAAAAATCATTTGGCCATATATCAGGGTTTATTTCTGGGTGTTGTATTCTATTCTATTCTATTGGTCTTGAATAAGGGAGAAAATAGTATAACCTATCCAGGTTGATGAAGAACATAAAGAAAGACCAGGACTGAGAATTAGGAGGGCAATATAAAACAGCAGGGAGTAAAAGACAGTGTGAGAGAAGATCTTGTATTTGCGAGTTCATGGAAATAGGATCATGCTAAAACCACTAAGCGCCTGACTTTGAACAATACGGTAAATGTGCCAGCAAGAAACATAACACTTACCCATCTCTGGGAAATATAGTATGGGCATAAAGATAAACTACACACAAATATATTAAAAAGGGAAGGGTTTTCATGGTGTGAGAATATTGTGGCATTTGACATACAATTTACTTCTGTTCTACCATTGTCTCTAAAATTTATCAAAGTGTATATACAAGCAATTCCAATTCTGGTAATGTGCTTGACAGGTTTATATATGAACTTCAGTAGAGCAGTAAATGTACATTCATAGTAGGACTGTTCCCTAAACCAAAAAACAAAACACAAAAACTGCAAAGACTAGAGTTCACTTTGTCAACACACATACAGATGCAATGATGGTTAACGGTCCGAAAACAGAAGGTGAGCATGGGTGCAAGAGGTTAATCCCCAGGCTGGGGTGGGGTGCAGAGTTTGAGGGTATCACAAGTAGAAAAGGCTTTTGTCCTATCCTTGTTTTTTGAGGTATGGAAATTCACAGGTCACTACCTTCATTTCAAACTGAATGAATGCACTATTCAATTTTTTTAAACAGGCAAAGTAAACATGAGTGATAATAAATTTCAAACTGTCGCTAATCCAATAAGATACTAAGAAAACTTAAATAACATGATTTAAGAATGAAGTAGAGAGATTGTCCAACATGGTAGCATTCAAAGACCCAGAGCTTGATGCCTCTCATGGGCACACCAAAGTCACAACTGTTTACAGAACAGCAATTGATGAAAAAGGCCGGGACCTACCATAAAAGATGTTTTACAGCTAAAGATATAAGGAAGGCACCTCGACAAGACAGAAAGGAAGGGCAAAATCTCAATAGAGTCAAGACCCATACCACCAAGTGGGTGGCCCACAAATGGGAGAATAATTACAATTTCAGAGGTGCTCCCAGCTAGCAAGGGGTATGAAGCCAACATCAGGCTCCCAAGCCCAGGGATCCTGTTGTGGAAAGAAGAGTTCCTAGAAAGTTGGGCTTTGAAGACCAGTAGTGCTTATTTTCCAGAGAGCCAGAGGGTTGTGGGAAATAGAGATTCCACTCTTAAAAGATGCTCACAAAATCCCACATGATCTGAGAATCAGAACAGAAGCAGTCATTTGAAAGGATCCCGGGTCACACCTACCTCCTGATCTTGGAGAGTCTCCCAGAGAGGCAAGAGGCAACTACAGCACAGCCTCAGGGACAGAGACACTGGCAGCAGCCATTCGGGGGAGCTCCTTCTACCTCGTGGATGCTGGTACCAGCAAGCATAATTTCAGAATCCTCCCTGTAGCTTATCAGCCTCAGGACCGAGCCCCACCCATTTCCACCAGACTACAGACACAAGTACTAGGATGCTGCAGGCCAAGCAACTAACTGAGCAGGGGCATAGCCCCATCCACCAGCAAACAGGCTGCCTTCAGATCCTCTCAGTGCACAGCTGCCCCTGGACATGGGTCCAGCGACCAAAAGCCCCAGGACCAGCCTCCACACCTCAGTGGACAAGCACCAGCCCCAGAGTCCCTGGCCCCTCTGACAAGTGAGCCTGCTCTGGCCTTGGAGTCAGCCTCACCATCGGCAGGTGGTAACTGCACAGGGACTGGATGGAGCTTGGACCTACCCAACAGCAAACCTGCTTTAGCAGTGGGATCAGCCTCATCCACCAACAGGCACACACCAGCTCCAGGAATACCACAGCCCAGCAGCCTGTGTAACCAGGCCACTTAATTGCAGGCCAGAAGCAGCCATGGACTCAGCTGGGTCCTGACCCTGCCCATCAGAATGCCAACACAAGATTAGGGATACCCCCGGCCCTGCAGAGAGCTGTGTCAGGAACAGTGATCCAACACCAACTCTGTGGCTCCTGGGCCCTGCAGCCAGAACGCAGAACCTGTCTCTTCCTCCCAGTAGCCAGCATAGCCCCAGAACCAGTGACTGGGCACTAGCCCTGATATCACCTGGACTGCAATTCTACCCATAAGTGAACCAGCACCAGATTTGGTGTCCCCCAGAGTTGTGCAGCCAGCTGCCTTATGATTTAGTCTCACCAAGCAGCACAGATAGCCTCCATACAAGGCAGAGCCTGGCAAACAAGCAGTCTGGGGGCAGCCAAGCCTACCAGACCACCCACAGTAGTCAGCCCACCACAGCAGAAGAGCCCAAGCAGCCCACATAGGGGGTACACCTAGAATATATAGCTCTAGTGACCAGGGGAGAGGGGGCTGCTGGGACCCATAGGACAGCTCCTACAAAAGGCCACTTCCCCAAGGTCAGGAAATGTAACGAACCTACTACACACATAGCAATAAAAACAGGAAGTTAAGAAAAATGAGGTGACACAGAAACACGATCCAAATGAAGGACCAAGATAAGAATTCAGAAGAAGATCTAAGTGAAGTGGAGATAGCCAGTCTCCTCAACAAAGGGTTCAAGGTAATGACTGTAAAGATGATCAAAGAACTCAGGAGAAGAATGGACGACCAGAGCAAGAAGTTAGAATTTTTTTAAAAAGAGTTAGACATTAAAGAACAACAAAACAGAGATGAGGAATACAATAACTGAAATGAAAAATACATTAAAGGAAACTACTGTAGACTAAATGATACAGAGGAATGAATCAGAAAACTGAAGGACAGAGTACTGGCAATCACTGAAGATGAACGGTAAAACAATAGATTAAACTGAAATGAGGAAAGTTGAACAGACTTGTGAAACAACATCAAGTGTACTAATATTTGCATCATACTGGTCCCAGAAGCAAAAAGGAAAGACAAAGCAGTGTAGAACATACCTGAAGACATAAGAGTTGAAAACTTCCCTAACCTGGGAAAGAAAACAGACATCCAAGTCCAGTAAACACAGTAAGGCCAAAAAAGGATCAACCCAAAGAGGACCACACCAAGACTCATGGTAATTAAAATGGAAAAAAAAAAAAATAAAGATAAAAAGACACTATTAAAAGGAGCAAAGGAAAAGCAACAAGTTACAAACATGGGAAATTGCATAAAGTTATCTGCTGACTTTTCAGGATAACCTCTGCATGCCAGAAGGGAGTGGCATGGTATATTTAAAGTCATGAAAGGGAAAAGCCTATAAGCAAAAATACTCTACCCAGCAAGGCTCTCCCTCAGCTTTGATGGTGAGATCTAAAGTTTTACAGAGAAGCAAAACTAAAAGAGCTCAGCATCGCCAAATCAGCTTTATGAGAAATCTTAAAGGGGCTTTTCTAAGTGAAAAAGTAAAGGTCACGATTGAAACATAAAAATTAGGAAAGGAAACTTACTACAGGAAAAACCTCATTGGTTAAGGCAAATATTCAACAAAGGTAGTAAATCAACCATGGACACAGCTAATAGGAAGGATGAAAAAAAAAACAGTAATAAAATCATCTATATTCACAATAAGAAGTTAAGGGACACACAAAACAAGTAGATGTAAAATATAAGGTCAAATTCAGTAACTGTGGGGGAGCAGAGTAACAATGCAGGGTTGTTAGTGTCCATGTGAAATTAAGAGCTCAGCAACTTAAATAATCACACACACACACACACACACACACACACACACACACATAAACAAAACTGAAAGAAATCCAAACATAATATTAAAGATAGTCCTCACATCACAGATGAAGGGAATAAAAGGGGAAGAAAGGAACACTGAAGAAATTAAAGAGGGATTCTAAAAATACCCAAGACAAATGAAAATGAACACACAATGATCCAAAATCTATGGGACACAGCCAACGCAGTTCACAGGGGGAAGTTATAGTGATACAAGCTTATTCTTAGGAATCAAGAAAAATATCAAATAAACAACCTAACATTACACCTGAAGGAATTAGAAAAAGAAGAAAAAACAAAACTCAAAGCTGTCAGAAAGAAAAATTAAGAAAACTATACCATATGCAATGACATCAAAAAGAATAAGATACCTAGGAATAAACACACCTAAGCAGGTAAAAGACATGTGCTCAGAAATCTCTCAGCCATTGGTGAAAGAAGTTGAAGACAACACAAAAAGATGGAAAAATATAGCATGTGCATCGACTGGAAGAATTAATACTGTTAAAATAACCATGCTACCAAAGACCATCTACAGATTTAATGCAATCCCTATCAGAATACCAAAGCATTTTCACAGAACTTGAAAAAGTAATTTTAAAATTTGTATAGAAACACAAAGACCCCAAATAGCCAAACAATCTTGAGAAAGAACACAGCTGGAGGCATCACGCACCTTGACTTCAGACTATACTGCAAAGCGACAGTAATCAAAGAGAAAGGTACCAGAGCAAAAACAGACACAAAGATCACTGGAATAGAATAGAGATCCCAGAAATAAGCCCACACACTTATATTTAATTGATTTATGACAAAGCAGGCAATATGGAGAAAAAACTGCCTCTTCAATAAGTGGTACTGGGAAAACTGGTCAGCTACATGGAAAAGAATAAAATTAGATTATTTTAGCACACCACATATAAAATAAATGCAAAACTGAATAAAGACCTAAATGTAGGACCAGAAACCATAAAACCCCTAGAGGAAAATATAGAACATTCTTCAACATAAATGATAGCAACAGTTTTAGGTTCAGTCTACTAAGGCAAATGAAACAAAAGCAAAAATAAACAAATGGGACTTCACTAAACTTAAAAGATTTTGCACAGCAAAGGAAACCAAAGACAAAATGAAAAGACAACCTGCTGAGGGAGAGACAATATTTGCACATGATAAGAGGTTAACATCAAAAAAGATGACCAAGCAAGGGTTCATACCTAAACTACAGAAACAGCACATACAACTCAATATCAAAAAAACACCCAAAATCTTTTTTTAAAAAATGAGAAGACCTAAATGGACATTTTTTCCAAGGAAAAACTACATATAGAGAGCCAGAACTCACAAAGATGCTAAACATAGCTAATCGGCAGTAAAATGCAAATCAAAACTATGAGACATATCACCTCAGTCTTGTCAGAATGGCTGTCATCCAAAAGATCACAAATAACAAAGGTTGGTGAGGATGTGGAGAAAGGGAAACTCTTGTACACTCTTGATGTGAATGTGAAGTAGTGCAGCTACTGTGGAAAGCAGAATGGAGGTTCCACAAAAAACGAAAAATAGAACTACCATGATATCCAGCAATTTCACTGTTGGGTATATCAGAAGAAAACAAAAACACTATTTCAAAAAAAATAACTGCACACCAATGTTCATAACAGTGTTATTTGCCATAGCCAAGATATAGAGTCAAACTAAGTGTTCATCAATAGCTTCGTGGATAAAAAAGATTTTTTATGATGACTTCAGCAAAAAATGAAATTTTGCCATTTGCAAGAACATGGATGGATTTGGAGGGTATTATGCTTAGTAAAATAAACCGCAGAGAAAACAAGCATGGCATGTTATGAGAAAAAAAGCATGGTATGGTATGAGAAAACAAGCATGGTATGTTATCACTTACACGTGGCATCTAAAAAATTGAATACAATAACAACAAAAAAACAGACTCACAGATTAAAGAACAGACTAGTGGTTACCAGCAGGGACAGATAGGGTGGAGGAGCAAAATAGTGGTAGGAGATGTTGAGGTACAATCCACTATGTATAAAATCAATAATCTACAGTGATGTACTGTATAGCATGGGGAATATAGCCACTCTTTTACAATAACTATAAATGGAGAAGAACCTAAACATTTATGAATCACTATGCTGTACCTCTGAAACTAATATAATAATGTAAATTAACTATAGATCAATAAAATATAAAGTAAGAAATAATAAAGGGGAGACACAGATTATTAGATAGAAATCAATTAAATAAACACAAGTTTTGGAAACCAAGGAATTAAAAAACAACACGTAAGACACAACATTGGCATTTAAAGTGTACAATCTATTCATTTAAAAGAAATCATTTAAGTGGTAAAAAATGGTACCCATTCTCACAATTTTGTATATCTAGGATAAATTATTATCTACAAAAATATGTTACAAATATTCACTCAAAAAGAAAGAGAAAATTGGGATAAACCCATTTTAGTATCCAAAATATCAAAGTCTCTATGCAAAATTGATTTGAATAAGTTCTGTTAGCCACTTCTAGTTTCTTTGTGATGTAAAATCTTTTAAAGCATAAAAATCAGCCTTTCTACATTATTCCATTAGACATACATAGAAGTTAAAAGAAATGAGAAGACAGAACAATCAACCAGGAAGGTGAATTTACTGAGAAACAGTCATTCGTTCTCCCTCCTCCTTTTCTTTTCCTCCTTTTCCAGGTCTCTTTGGGTTCCGATCAAGAGAAATCTTGAGAGTTCTGAGAATATTTCTTTGAGGGCTTCAAATCACCATACCTACATCCTCTGCCACAACTACACACACGGGAACAAAAATAAACCTCTGCTATCTACTCACGTAGGAGGGATTCATGCAAAATAAACTCCTACATGGAGACCAACAGGTGAGTTTTCTACCTGTTCTTTCTAATGTCCTTCCATTATGGTAAATCCCACACATTATGAGGAAGAAACGGTTATGTGAGCTTTTCCTTGAAGTCAAAAAACTTGCATTCATTTCAAGTACCTGGTGATCATAGGGTACAGCCAGGGAAGGTGCTATCCCCCTTGGGGGGAGGGGCGGTGGATGGGCTCCCGCACCCATGCACCTCCTGATGCACAGATTCTGGAGAAACAAAGGGCAGTCACACCGCAGTCAGCCTGTCAGGCTGTCGGGCCACTGGGCAACCCGACCAGCCTGGAAGTGCCCCATCAGTTTGCTGAAAGCAAAACCCTGTCCCCCCTGTGAAGCCAGGCAATTTGGGTCAGAGAGTCAGAGGAGACCGGTAATCAACTCCTCCTCTCTGCTCACCTCCTTGGGGTTACAGCAACCCCATCTCCAAACCCAAATCTGACCCTGGAGTGCCAAACTGGGAGTGGCAGGTGGGCTCTGCCGGTGCTTCAGCGCCCTCTGGAGGTTGTCTGCTCTAATGGCAACTCTCAGCCCTTCCTCCTCCTCCTTCCCTAGTCCTGGGGGCTGCCTTGGCCTCCTGCAGCTGCTGGCCTGAATTCATTCTTCTTTTTTCTCCAATTACAATGAAGTGTCTTACAGAGGTTTGGAATCTCTTGAAGAAGGAAGATCTTTTAGCCAATACACCTTAGCCGTGAGAAGTTGGTTTCAAGAATGAACCTGAAATACTGTATTTTTCTCCTGATGATTCCAAGGAGAGACAGCTCAAGTTTTCTAAATCATAAGAAAAACCAAGGTAAATATGATATTCTGAGCCAGAGATGAAAAAGCAGTTTTTAGCACCCCCTCCTCATGTCATATGACCGGGATTTAAATCAATCAACTGCCACTGGTTTTTAAATCAAGTGACCCAACTTTAAATCCATCAGCTGCTTCCCTGTAACTCACGTGACTTGGCTTTGAATAGTAAGAAATGCAGAGGTATAAAAATGATGTTCTGAACAATAAATGGAAAGACAACATTTTAGAAAGTTTTTTCCTTTTCGAATGGACCATTCATTGCCTACAGAATAAAGGATTCCCTTGTGGATTTCTTGAACTGTAAACACATACATTGTCCCCGTTGGCTTGATTGACTTAGATTTTGGGGTTTTTTTGTTGTTGTTGTTGTTAACATCTTTATTGGAGTATAATTGCTTTACCTTGTTGTGTTAGCTTCTGCTGTATAACAAAGTGAATCAACTATTCGTATACATATATCCCCATATCCTCTCCCTCTTGTGTCTCCCTCCCACCTTCCCTATCCCACCCCTCTAGGTGGTCACAAAGCACTGAGCTGATCTCCCTGTGCTATATGCAGCTGCTTCCCAATAGCTATCTATTTCACCTTTGGTAGTGTATATATGTCCATGCCACTCTCTCACTTCATCCCAGCATACCCTTCCCCCTCCCTGTGTCCTCAGGTCCGTTCTCTACATCTACGTCTTTATTCCTCGGCAGCGACTCCTGCTAGGGACGGATACTTCCTTTTATGCTCAGGGAAATCCCCTAGTTTGAATATGATTTGAGTTTGATCCTGTGAAACCATCAGAACTTCCCACCAGAGATAAATGAGGAGATTCTGGCCTTTATTAGTATGCATGATGAACACGGGTGTCCTGGCTGTACTTGGCAACCCTCCTATTTTACCCACCTATTTTTATCCACCTTCCTCCCTGTGAGTACCTTTGACCAACCCTGAGTTCAGACTCCTGACCTATTACAGTGACTTTGTCAGCCTTTCTTTAAAAATGGACAGGTAATAAAACGAATTTAACCTAGAAGCAGCAGCTCAGTAAGGGAAATAAAATCATCAGAAGTTATCTAATCACCGCCACAGCCATCCAGGGCTCTGTCTTACCTGCTGGGTCATAAGAATGGGACCTTCCTAAACTTGAAGGGCATCCAATCAAATAGGTAAAGGTCTGCTCACCTCTGGCTCTTGGAGGGATTGCTAGGCACTCTACCCAGTGTATACTAACTGCAAAACACTGTCATGGTTGTGAAACACCTATGTTCCAGGAAAGCTTTTTGGGGTGCATGGGGAAGGTTTCTTTTTGACATCAAGCAAAAAATAAATCACCAAGCTCTTTGAGCACAGGGGTTCTTAAGAGGGCAGTAGAAGGAAGGAATGGGCAGAAAAGATGATCTCCAGTGAAGTGAAGGCCGTTTTTCCAAAAGAGTAGGATTTAGTCTCAGTTTAAGGAGAACACTTTTAAATAGCTGGGACAGCTCCAAACTGCAGTTTAGGGAACGAGTGCTTCAAAAGAACAGTGCTTTAAAAGTCCTGGCAAGGCAGCAAGAGGATGAAGAGTTGGTTTTGCATAGTTTTGAACACAGGAGTAAAGAAGCAGAGGCATCTCTGACTAAAAAGGCCCTGAGATCCTATGGCATCAATTGCAGGGTCAGTTGCAGGGGCAGGGGGTGTGGAGGGCGATATTTCTCTCTCAATGTCTCCCAGGGCAGCCACCCCTCCCGACCCCACCCCCCCACTCCCTTCACCCTTCCTCCCTCCACTGTTGGGTCCCCAGGGACAGCACTTTTCAAGCTGGAGCCCTCAGGCACCATCTCTGCTGTCTGGATTCTTCCTGGAGCCTGGCAAGTTCTGGGACAGGAAGGCGGGTCTGCAAGGCCGCTGCGGTGCAGTCGGACCTGGAGGCCTGGAGGGGAACTGGAGCCCTGAAGCCCACCCACGTCCTTGAAGCCGAGGGAGGAACACATCCTCCTAACAGTACTTCTCAGGGGTCAGCGTGCTCCCCACCCGACGGTGATCCATACTCACTTGAGGCAGCAAGGACTGCCTCTAACTGGCCCCCTCGATTCCGCCTTAAGGGTCCTCGCACATGTGTGATAGCGCAGGCCCCGGATCTCTTTAGTCATCTGAGGCCAGTGCTGCCGGCATCCCTCCAGTCCCATCCCCCAGCCCCTCCCTCTGGGACTGTATCTAATAGAAGAAAGAGCACAGAGGAATTGGCTGAATCAAGGGACCTGGGAGCCTGGGGATGAGTTTGAAGACCGAGAACCTAAGGCGCAATTACATATTATTGGAAACTCTTGTGGAGTGTGTGTGGGGGGGAGGTTAGGAGGCTGAGAGGCTGAGTCGACCTGGTGAGTCCAGCCCCAGGACACCACACAGCCCTGTCCCCCTTTCCCTGCCATCAGACAAGCGGTGCCGCAACTCCAGCCGGGACTCTGCACTTCCCCCTCCCTGATTCTCCAGAAGAGCAGGTGGCCCCCCTCTGAGGGCAGGGGCAAGACAACGGACCAAGTCCCCCTGCACTAAGGCGCTACTGGAATCTCTTCCTGAACAGCAGTGCTGGCTTGGAGCGAACCCGTGCACCGCCAAAGTTGGTCTCGTCCTGCAGCTGAGGGACGCAGGCTTTAAGTCAGCTGCCTTGGCTTTAAATCAATCAGTCCCCCCTTTAAGTCAGGTGACCCAACTTTAAATCACTGTGTGCCCCTCAAGCCTGCCACTTCAAAAGTTGGGAACTTCACTTTGATCCCAGCACCTCACACAGCTGAATGCACACTGTAGTCACCCCCAAGCCTGGCTTAGAGGCAGGCTATAAGGTAAGGGGATGGGCTGCACACATGGTGAGGAGGGTGCACTTCATGTACCAGAAGGGTCCAGGTACTCTGGGTACAGCAAGCAGTGCACGATACAGCAGCTCCCTGGCAAAGCTGGTGATGCACAGGGGGAGCAGGCACACCCAGGCACGCAGAGGTTCCAGGCCGGGAGCTGGGGCACAGCCAGCCGGGAGGGTGTGAAAGCCGAGGATCTGAGCCTTCTTGAGAAAGGCAGACACAGAGGATGGATGAGAAACAAAGACCAGATGAAACATGGATTTGAAAAGCACACCCTGCTCTTGAAATTGGGGTGGGGTCACCCCAGATTTGAGTCTTCTTACGCCCCAGTACCTAGTGCTTTGGTATTTGCACAATTACTTCTAAAATGTGACTGATAATATCTAAACCATAGAATACTGCATTTGGAGTGGTTTTGCGTGTTTATGTTTCTATAGTGGAATAATCTTTTCTACAAGAAAAATGTACACAATCTGGAATAAATTCAAACCCCTCTTTAAAAAGTACTATATCGGACTTCCCTGGTGGCGCAGTGGTGAAGAATCTGCCTGCCAAGGTAGGGGACATGGGTTCGAGCCCTGGTCAGGGAAGATCCCACATGCCGTGAAGCAGCTAAGCCCATGGGCCACAACTACAGAGCCTGCAGACCACAACTACTGAAGCCCGCGCGCCTAGAACCGGTGCTCCACAACAAGCGCAGCAAGAGAGGCCACCGCAATGAGAAACCCGCGCACCGCAACAAAGAGTAGCCCCCGCTTGCCGCAACTAGAGAAAGCCTGCGCATAGCAACGAAGACCCAACGCAGCCAAAAACAAATTAATTAAATAATTAGTTAAATATTTAAAAAAGGTACTGTATCCTTCTGTGCAGCTTCTCTGGGAAGAACAGAGAGATGGCGTAGGAGAGTGAGAAAGACCAATATTTAGTGCACATCTCTCATGCAGGTGCTCTGCTGGCTCAGATAGATTTATCCCCACTTTACAAAGGAGGAAATAATCTCAGAGAGGTTTAGTAATTTTCCCAAAGCCAAACAGCTATGGAGTGGCAGAACCAAGATCTGAACCAAGTCTGTTACCTTCAAAGCCTAAGTCCTCATCACAACAAAACTCAATTAATATTTACATTTATCGAATTACATTGCAACCTGGGGAGTTCTTGGCACAATCCTGAATAAGAGTGAGAAAGAAAGAAATAGCATTGTTCCTACAGTCAACCCAAATTTTTGGAGCAGCTGCTAGATGCCTGGCCCTTTTTGGGGTTCAGCAGTGATCAAGACAGGAAGAGTCCTGCTTTCATGAACCACGTAGTGGGGAGGAGAGACGGGTGCAACTTGGGTGAGGGATTTCACCTTGCTGGACCTCTGTTTTGTCATCTGGAAAATGGGATGGGTGTTCCTCATTTTCTGGGATTGTCCAGCCCTCACATTCTCTGATTCCATAAGAAGCATTTGTTTTCCTGTTTCTTTAAACTTCATTCAGGCCGTGAGCTGTGATGAATGTTGTTAGCTGCTCCCCAAATCACTCTATCCCCACCCTTTCCCTGTGATCAGGTCTTTCCCGAAACATGACTCACAGTCAGTCAAGTCACAGAACCTAAGGGGCACCCAGCAGAAAAATTCCAACCCTTGCTTCCCAGGAGCTCTGCGGTCTACCTGCCAGGTAAACTTAACTCACCTGGCACAAGGTGGCCATCCCTGGTTTCACATCAACATGATCTCAGGCACAAACCTCCTTGTTTTTCCATTTTGTCTTTAAGTTACTTGTTGAAACAACTGCACAAATATGACACAGATATAAAATCAGGCATCTTCTGCCCCCAGTGCCTACTAATAAATGATTTTCTGCCACTTTAATGATAAAGATAGAACATTTCAACATTCTGCTGCCCTTATTATTTGTCATTTTTGTTGATATTTCTATTGACTACATCTTTCAATATTTTAACAATGGAACATTTATTTAGGTGGTTCCAGACCCAGCCTTTAGTGGTAAAGGTTTTGTTGTGATATTTCTATTATGTTTCCTTTAAAAATCATTATCCTATTTAAATGGATTAAGTCAATTCTATAGGCATTTATCTTATGATATTGATGAAATTGATACATAGAGGGCAGTAGTACAAGTTGATTGGACTTGAGAACCTCTATTAGCACAGTTAAGTATAAATATGATCTATATGTAAACCAAAGTACAGGCCGAGTGAGATTCTCTGACTTTTTTCCACTGTCTGCCCCTTTAAGCCTGAGGGAAATGGAATATTTCTTGCCCTATCAGTAAACAAAGGATGTCACAGTCTTCAGCACTTGCAGCCCTCCAATGTGAGCCGGCGGGCCCTGAGGCACTCAGGATATGCAAATACAGAATGCAGGCCCCAGAGAGCTGAGGTGCATATCAAAGGAAGGATTTCAGTGAGCCCAGGCAAAGAAAAGCGCCGCATTCCTCACCTTGGGAGAGCTGGTTTTCCTTAGTTAACAATCACCTTTTGATGTTCCCCATTACCTGCGCCAGTCCCCTGCCCTGTCCCCTCCCCCCGGTACTTTAGCTCAGGGAGGAAGGAGCGCAGAGGGACTCGGCTGAATAAGGGGCCTGCGCGCCTCGGGAGGAGTTTTCAGCCGCTTTCCCCGCAGTCGGGAGGAGGGGCGCTGACCCTGCGCCTCCCTTGCCCCGTTTCCCCTCAGGACGCTCAGGCCGACCCCCTCCCCACGCCCACCAGGCCTCGCGAGCCAGGCCGAGGGCAGGGGCGAGAGGAGGGACCGAAGTTCCCGGGGACCAGACGCTGGAGGCCGCTCTTTCTGCACAGCAGCGGCGGGTGGCAGCGAACCCCTGCCCCTCAGAAGCTGGTCTTGTGCTGCCGCCCGGGCACCGGACCAGGCGGAGGGTCGGCGCCCACTTACCCGGCCCGCCGTCCCCGCGACTGTCATGGCTTCGGCCGCCGGGGCACCTCCAGAGCCGGCAGCCTCAGTGAGGTCGCCCTCCCCTCGGGCTCCGGGGCAGTTCCGTGAAGGCGGAGGGAAGAGACGCCGCCCGAGCCGGGAGTTCCAGCTCTGAGGAAACGCGGGCTCTGTTCAGCGCGCAGTGGGTGGGACCGCTCTGCCCCGAGGCCTTCCGGGAGGGAGCGGGGCGGCGGGGGAGGGAGCCGCCAGGAGCGCAGGGCCCCGTCGGGGGTCCTGGAGGGGCGGCCCGGCCTGGGGGCCACGCCCACTGTGGCCGCAGCCCAGGCCTTTTTCCTGGAATCCTACACAAAAAAATTAGAAAGATACACAGTCTATAGTAAATATTCACAAATGATTGTTGCTGCTGTGCTCACTATTCTATTAAAGGTGTAAAATCCATAAAACACTTTAAGTTCAAAATTAAATATGAATTTTTACCTTTCTAATTATGTCTCTGATATTCACAGTTGTGGTTAATGAATCAGAGACTGTGGCATCACTAGTTAAAAATGAGCTTGTTAAAAAAATAGAACTCAGGCCCACCGGACCTACTGAATCACAATCTGCACTTTTACAATCTCCCCAGTGTTCTTGTGTATCCATGAATAGTTGAAAGGTACATTTCTACCTCGACAGGTCTTTTCTCTATGAGAAATACACACATTTTATCCAGTTTGACATAAATAAAACACTCAAAAATGCATATGCCTGTGTTGAAACCATCATTTTATCATTTCTTTTCCAGACAAGTATAGTCTCTATACTGGTTTTGTGGATCACATGCCATACTCTTTTCTTGTAGTTAGAAATAAGGTAGAGAAAGTTACTTTGTAAAAATATATATATATATATATATATATATATATATATATATATATATATATATATATATATATATATATATTAGTGGATAATTGAAGACACTCTTCTAAATTAAAACCTTCTCTTAATTTGCTGTTTTCTTCTTGGGTCATATTATGAACTCTTCCCGTGGCCACATGGCATGTGTACGTTTAATTTCAGGGACTGCTGACATTCCAGGATGTGGCCATAGATTTCTGTCAAGAGGAGTGAGAATGCCTGGACCAAGATCAATGGGAATTGTACAGGGATGTGATGTTAGAGAAGTATAGGAACCTACTCTCCTTGGGTGAGGATACCTTCCTTCCAGAATTCCTTATCCAACCACAGGGTTTGGAGTCCTTCATTTGTAGAATGTCTCCTGGAATCTTCTGCTTCCTACAATAGGGTTTCAGATTGCAACGTTTCAGGAAAGATTGGGAGTTTGTGGGTATAATTTTTCTTATTCTTTTAAAATTGCAGCCTCCCTTTTAATATACTTTGTAACTGCTTGGGATGTGTCTATATGAACTGTGTGCTATATGCTTCTGTTATAGTCCTTACAATATTTTATTGTCTTATTTTCTGTAACAATTTTCCATGGATTCTTTGGGCTTAAGGTATATTAAAAGGGAGACTGCGAATCTGGGACTTCCCTGGTGATGCAGTGATTAAGAATTCGCCTGCCAATGCAGGGGACCCGGTTCGATCCCCGGTCCGGGAAGATCTCACGTGCCACGGAACAACTAAGCCAGTGGGCCACACCTACTGAGTGTGCACGCCACAACTACTGAAGCCGGTGTGTCTTGAGCCCGTGCGCCATTTATTTTTTGGAGAATAAAACCACTTCTGAGTGATTAAAATTTAGGCCAGCTAGTCAAAATGCTTTATCACCTGTTCTTCTAAAACACTGGTCAATGGACAAGTTTTACTAGGGATAACAGTGTAATTGTATTCTGGAGTTCATATGGGCAATATGGTTTATGACCTTGACGCTGGATCACGACATTTCAACGGTATAACTGCTATTAATTGTCTGTTTGTTCAACGATTAAAGTCTCACGTGATCTGAGTTCAGACGGGAGTCATCCTGGTTGGTTTCTGTCTATTGCAGTTTTCTTCCAGTATGAAAGGACAAGAGCAATACGGCTTACTTTACAAAGTGTCTTCAAACTAAATGATGATATAATCTACATTCAATTAATTTATACATACCCTACTGTAGAACAGGGTTCGTTACGGTGGCAGAGCCTGGTAATTATGTAAAACTGAAACTTTTTCTGCACTGGTTCAAGTCCTCTTCCTAAGAATATGTTTATAATCAACATTCTTTCACAAATTACCCAATTTAATTCACCATAGCATTCCTCATATTAACTAAATGGAAAATCCTAGGCTATATACAAATCCAGAAAGGGCCAAAAATCATCAGCCCCCATGGATGATTACAACCCATTGCTGAGGCGTTCAAATTACTTATTAAAGAACCACTATGTCCATCAACATCATCAATTTATATATTATTGCCCCAATGCTAGCCTTAACCCTGGCTCTCACAACATGAATTCCTCTTCCCATATCTTATCCACTAATTAGTATAAATGTAGGCATATTATTTCTATTAGCCATGTCACACCTAGCCATTTATTCCATCCTCAGATCTGGATGAACTTCACATTCAAAATACTCACTCACTGGAGCTCTAGGAACAATAGCACAGACAATCATCTCATATGAAGTAATGTAGCAGTTATTCTATTCTCAGTCTTACTGGTAAATGGATCATTTACACTTTCAACAGTAATTATTACACAAGAACACCTATGACTAATTTTCTCCTGACCCCTACCCAGAATTTGATTATCTCCGCAGTAGCAGAAATCCAGTGAAACCCCACTTGATTTAACGGAAGTAGCATCAAAACCTGTACATGTCTTCAATGTAGAAAATGTAGCAGGCCCATTCAGCCCGTCCCTCCTAGAGAATATGTCAATTTCCCTATAATAAACATTTCCACAGCAATCTATTTTTAGGAGCATTCGACAATCCCTAGGTGCCAGAATTATAGATTCTTTCATCTTGTAAATATAGTTTTTTTTTAAATAATTTTTATAGTTTTACTACCTTTAAACAAAATGTACTCCATTGCTGTGGAATATTCCTTCATAGGAGCGTGCATGGTTCATTTCTGCATCCGTCTGTGATGGCCTTCAGGTTCTTTCAGGTTTGGCTCCTGTGGCTGCAAGTCCATGTCCGTGTGTCCTGGTGCAGGGCTGGTGGGTTTGTGTTCAACTGGGAGGAGCACTGTGGGTCTCTGTGCACGGACTTCGCTATCTGAGGCCCGATTGCTTCAGAAGTGGTTGCATCCCCCCGTTGCGTACCAGGCTTTCCATTGCTCCACATCCTGCTGATATTTGATACTATGTCTTTCATGTCTGCCATTCTGGTAGGTGTATGCACAGTATTTTTCTTATGGCTTTAATCCCTCTGTTGTTTGTGAAGTTGTGCATCTTGCGGTATTCATGGACTATTTCCTGTTGTTTTTTAAAAAGTTTTAAAAATTGTGGTCTGGTACACATAACATAAAATGTACTATCTTAACCATTTTTAAGTGCACATTTCAGAGTCAGGAAGTAATTCACACTGTTGTGCAAACCTGACCACCATCATCCTCCAGAACTTTTTCATCTTGCAAAATTGAAACAGTCCCCATTAAACACTCACTCCCCATTGTCCCTCCCTCAGCCTCTGGCACTCAACATCCTACTTTATGTCTCTATATTTCCGACTGCTCTAGGGGCCTTGTATGAGTGGATCAAGCACTGTTTGTTTTTTTGTGTCTAGCTTACATCACTGAGCATAATGCCCTCAAGGTTCATCCCTGCTGCATCCTGTGTCAGAATTGACTTCCTTTTTAGGCTGAATAGCATTCCCTTGTATTGATGGACCGTGTTTTTCTTCTCCATCCATTAGTGGACACATGTAATATCTACATTCATTTCTACTGTCATAATATTTGTGGAATAAAATCAGAAAGTCCTATGAATCAAAAGTCATTTGCCATTAACTTTTTTCTTAAACTTTTTGTTGTGGAAAACATCAAGGCTAAGAAAAGGGAAAAAATACATGTCAGCTTCACTTGTGTTCAGGAATTAATGCTTTACGGATTCCCTTTATTCCCTGTGTGTGTGCTATGCGTGTGCATGTGCCTGTTTGCATACCTATGCTGTGCATGTGCATAGGTATGTGCACTTGCACACATTAGTGTGTGCATGGGCATATGGGTGCATGTGTGTTCACATGCTAGTGTGTGAATATATTTGTGCTGTGCACGTGCATATGTTTGTGTGTGTGCTGTGCCTGCCTGTGCGCACACCTGTGTGTTTGCTGGAACCACTTGCAAGTTGGCTGCAGACTGAATTGTGCCCCAGATATATCCGCACGCAGCTGCTCTAACAATCCTGCGTAGCCCCGTAAAGGTCACAGATCTCAGGGATTTAAATGGATGGAGCAGGATATCCTGACACAGAGTTTGTCTTCCAATGACTGTCACTGTCTCAGTAACATCCTTCACACCTTCTTTAAGCCCCATTCAGGGTCCAGTTTAGACTCCCATTACATTCAGTCACCTGTCCCAGGTCCCTTAAAGCAACAATGTCACCGTTGGAGAGCCCGGCCAAGGCTGGGGGTGCCCCTCCTGTTGGCCTGGCCTCCAGGCCCTGCCCTTGGCTCCCGTTTTCTCATATCTCAGCCAGGCTCCGACTTGGATGGGGCCGCCACCTCTTTCCTCACAGGGTCCCATCGCCCAGTCAAGGGGGTTCATTCTCCCCAAACACAGCATCAGGAGTCGGGGGGTGACAGTCCCCACTGGGTCTCCTTCATGAGAGACCCTGTGCTGTTGAAAGAGCAGGCACCCTGCCCTCGGGGGTGGGGGACTGGGGGGCGACATGCGGCCCACGATGGGCAGGCGGGTCTCCGGGTGGGGCGAGCCAGTGTGCAAGGAGTTCCGCGGTGGGTTCTCCTCTCCAACGGCTTCTGTGCCCCTACCTCTCCCCGTGCCTCCCCTCGAAGATAGCGCGGTGCCCGGGACGGGAACCATGGGAGCCGTCAGCCACCGCCCCCTCTACACACACACACACACACACACACGCACACGCACACGCACACGCACACGCTGCAGGGAAGCAGGACCTGAGTGCAGGGCTCTCAGCGGCCCTGAGCGCCCCGCCCGGAATCGGCCGGCCGAATGGACAGACCGGATCTCCCGGCCCGGACCATGCAGGACTCTCCTGCCTGGGCTTCCAGTGTGGCCGCCTCCTTCTGGAAGCCTGGGAGGCTGGAATCAGGCCACTTCTTGTCTGTCCTGGCAGCAGACTGGGCTGCACTCTAAGAAGTTCGTGGCTCGCCCGTGGATCCTGACCATCAGGCGGCCAGAGAAATTGGGAACATTTCTGTTTTGCCTGTTGAAATGTTTAATGACAAAGATTTTGTTCAGTTTCCTGATGTGGGTGTCCAAAGATGAGAGACCCATGTGTGTGATCTGTACCTCCTATGAGATCAGCCCTAAGCTAGTTTAAACATGATCAAGTTGTGTCTACATGGTAGATTTAGACCTCTGCATGTCCTGTCTACTGATTATGTTTAGAGCTGACCATGTGTTGTCTATAATAAGAAGATTTAGACCTGACCATGTTCTGTGTACGCTAGGACTATGGGGACCTGGGTAGAGACCCGGCCTGGCCTCAGTACTGGGAAGCTCCGTGCCTGCCTCTGAATGTCAGTGCTTAGATGTCTGGGGTCTGGAGCTGAGGTGGGCTTGTTTACGTAACAGCCTCTCTTCTGAGTGTGGTGACCTGGTCCTCCCAAGGGTCAGTGCTATGGTCGGGGCCTTAGTCTTAATCCCTGCAAGGTTCACCTTCCCTGGGGCTCATGGAGAATCCTCAGGAGGACTACCTGGCAATAATTCCAATTTACCAGCACGTGCATGGTGCATAGGGAAGCAGGTTTAGCTGCTGAATTGATTGCAGGGCACGCAGATCGGGCAAAAGGCCGATGGGTGACAGCTGAGGCTGCTGCTGAGCTCTCCCTCCAGTCTACCGTCCCTACTCAGCAGAGTCCAGAGCTGCCCGTCGGCTTTCAGCCCTGCTGTCCTGTGAGTTTTCTCAACATGTAAGTGAGACGAGAAAGGACTGAGCATGCCAGCACCAGGGTCGTGTGTTCAACTCTAGTAGGAAAGCTTTAAAAACAGTTAAAGTCACACAGAACCAAAGTGAGCAGAGGAGGACTCCTCTGGGACAAGTGTGGGGAAAGGAGACCCACCTGACACTTTTTCCCATCCCAGGAGGTCCCAGGGACCCAGCTTGTTTCCACATTGGGGGAGCCCCCTGCAGAGCCATGGTGTCCTGACCAAGGGGACGTGTGACCCCAGGTGCAGGGTCTGGGGAGGTGAGGTCACCCTGGGACTGTGGACATGTGACCCAGGTGGAGGGGTCTGGGGAGGTGGGTCACCCTGGTGAGTGTGGATGTGTGGCCCCAGGTATAGGGTGCGGGGACTGTGTGGGTCTCACCATACCTGCATGGGTCAGGATCACATGGATGGGGAGACCGCATATGCGCTCTTTGCCTGCAGTGTGTCCTGTCCCCTTTGAGATTTCCAACCTCTGCATTAAGGGTGTTGTCCTCATTAACCTGTGGTTCCTTTTCTTCTCTTCATCTTGTCACAATCATATGAGGTCAGGCATGTTTGAGTGGGTTGCTGCTCTGTGTTCCGGTGAGTGACAACACTTGGTGGTATCATATTAATACGATAGCATATCATATGTCTAATCTATGGGGGTCACCACTGCCTGGGTCCCCCTGGACAGAGGTCAGGTGAGCACAGACTAGCCCCCCCTAAGAATGGTCTCCCACGTGCTCTGTGAGGGTACCGTGATGGCCCCTAAGGTAGGGGACTGTGTCTGGGCCTCCGACAGTTGTGATGAAGGGGAGTCGAAATGGAATCTCAATTAACAAGACATTGTTTTAAGAATTTATTTTAAGTGAAATGAAACACACGTCACATACCCTTTACCATCATCACCATTTTAAGTGCACGTTTCTGAGGCATCAGATATATTCACTTTCTCGTGGAGCCATCACCACCATCCCTAGAACTTTTCATCTTGCAAAACCAAAATTCCACAACCATGAAAGTCTCATTCCCCATTCCCTCCCACTGCCCCTGGCACCGATATCCACTTCAGTCCCTGAGTTGTCGACTCCAAGGCACCCACTGGAGTGGAATCCTGCAGTGTTTGCTGACGGGTCATTTTGGAAGAGCTGACTTTCAGTCTGAAGCTCTGCCTGTTCGCATCTGAAGAATCTGCATTTAAGGAGAGGGTGTATGAGGAAGGGGGTGTATGCGGGACAAAGGTGTCCGGGGTGCAGGTGAGCCAGGACCTGACCAGCTGCCTTTTGGGTCCTCTGGTCCCATCTCTTGGTCTGTGCCTCATCTGCATCATCACTGTCCCCGCTGGCACCGCTGGGGTGTTGTTGTCTGAGTGAGAGTCCCCTGGTGCCCCTGCTCTCCTCCCCTCCTCCTGCTGGTTGCGGAGGGAACTGCTTGCTGTGTGGTCTCTACTCCTGAGGCATGAAGGACCCTGTAGCATGGACCTGCAGAGTGTGGGGTGTGGTCCCAAGAGCATGGGGCCCACATAGGACACGACATCGGGGCGTGACAAGTGCTAGGGCTGCCTCATCACTGACAGGGAATGTTGCCCAGATCCTGCTCGAGAGGGCGTGGTGGGTGGCCTGGGACCCTAGAGGCCCCATTCCTATACTGGAGCTTGGAGAGTGCATCCCCATGGGCTCCAGATTCACCCCATACCTCAGCCATATCCCTCTGTCCTGTCTTTGAACTCAGGAAAACGAGCTCTCTTGTCCACAACATAGGCCTGGTCCTGTTGATATTAGGATTCTTTAAGTTAGGCGTCCTGGGATAGCAGCTCCTTTTAGGCCTGAGAAGGAACAACTCCGGAGTGTACAACAATTTCAGATGAAACTAATATTCAATGACTATCCCTAACTACTCGGTTGTTGACTTCTATTAGTCATTATTCTCCTGGTTTTAGCTCGGATGTGGGGATTACAGAGGAGTCAACATTTAAATCTTCGTAATCTGTGTATTTGTAGCTTCAGTATCATTACTGACCCATAGTTTTTTATGGTTTGGGAAGAGTTATTGATTTCATGTATCATGTAAAGGATTCGCAATGATGATAGGGCAATTAAGATGACAATAATAGCTAGTAAATTGTTCACATTTTCTCTACCTGTGCATCTATTGTATGCATATGAGTTTAGATGTCAATATTAGTGAAATGATATAGAGGACTAGAGAACTTATTTTAAAAATCACTATTAATGTGTGATGAAGAAAATGTAAAAGTTCTTCCATAATCGGTGATGTTGTATCTTGAGAGCCTAGATGAAATTGATATGCCTTAGTGATATACAGGATTTTAGCCTATCATTTAACTTTGACAAAGCTACATCACTTTTTACTTTTATCTCATTTATTGAGGAAGACATAATTGTTATGGTGTTGGCTTGAAACTGGTTGAAAAGGACTTGAGTCCTTCCTTATTTTACATTTACATAGGTAGGATCTTGAAACATAGGATATGGTGGAGGACATCCGTGTAACCATTCTAGGTTAGCAGTAGCAATTTCCACTGCTAAGACTTCTTGTTTAGACACAAATGCTTTTCAAAGTATGAAGATTATTAGCATTACTGCTGCTACTGAGATGAATGAGCCTAAAGACAAAATATTTCATGTTGTGTGTGCCTCAGGGTACTCAGACTAACGTAGTGACATCCCTGAGAGGCCACGAAAGTGCTGCAGGAAGTCATATTTACTACTACAAATATACTTGTGAAGTGAATTTTTGCTCATGCTGAGTTAACTGTATAACCTGAGAAGAGTGGGGATCAGTGTAGGAAGCCTCCTATAATAGTGAAGACTGCTCCCATGGACATTAGGTCATGGAAGTGTGCTACTACCTAGTATGTATCCTGGAGGACAATGTCTGGGGATGAGTTGGCTAAGATGATTCCTGTCAAACCACCTACTGTAAAAAGAAAAACTAAAGCCTAAAACTCATAATATAGTGGGAGGTCATATAGTATTACCTCCGTGAACAGTTGCTAACCAGGGACTTCCCTGGTGACGCAGTGGTTAAGAATTCGCCTGCCAATGCAGGGGACACGGGTTCGAGCCCTTGTCTGGGAAGATTCCACATGCCGCGGAGCAAAAAGCCCGTGTGCCACAACTACTGAGCCTGCCCTCTAGAGCCCGCAAGCCACAACTACTGAAGCCCACGCGCCTAGAGGCCGTGCTCTGCAACAAGAGAAGCCACTGCAATGAAAGGGCCGCACACCGCAACGAAGAGTAGCTGCCGCTCACCGCAACCAGAGAAAGCCCATGCGCAGCAACCAAGACCCAACTCAGCCAAAAAAAAAAAAAAAAAAAAACCAAAGAAAAAGAAAAATTAAAGAGTTGCTAATCAGCTAGATACTTTTACTCCTGTAGGGATAGAAGTAATTACGGTAGCTGATGCAAAGTATGCTCCTGAGTCCACAGCTATCCCTACGGTAAACATATGATGGGCCCACAAGAGAACTCCTAAAAAACCAGTGGACATGACTCATACTATTCCCAGATAGCTGAAAGGCAATTTTTGTCCTAAATAGTATGTAATGATATGTGAGTTTATAACAAACCCTGTTAGGCCATGAATACAGACTTCAGGGAGAGCAAAGTATCAAAAGAGGTGTTGGTATAGGATTCGGTCTCCTCCTGCAGGGTCAAAGAAAGTAGTGTTTAGATTTCTATCTCTTAACAGCATGGCAATTCTGGCTGCTTGGACTGAGATTGGTAATTATAGTAATATGGCTATAGTTGGGGAAGATTAAACAAATAATGGTGTTTGGTATTGGGATATGACTGCTGGTTTTGTATTAAAGACTATAGTAATAAAAGTAATAATACCAAGAATTGAGGAGACACCTGCTAAATGTAAGGAGAAAACAGTTAGGTCGACAGAGGCTCCTGCATGGGCCAGATTGCAGGCTAGAGCTGAATACACGGTTCCACTGGTACCAGAACCAGCTTCTACTATTGGTGATATGAGTAGGAGTAAGAATGATGGGGGAAGTAGTCAAAAGTTTATATGATTTATTGGGGGAAATGCTACTTCAGGTGTCCGAGTTATTAGTGGCCCAAGTCAGTTTTCAAAGCCTGCAATCATAACGGGTACAGCTATAAAGAAAATTATTACAAGTGCAGGGACTGTTATGACTACCTTACAGATTTGGGCATCTCCAAGTAGCGGTCCAGGTCAGCATAGCTCAGCCTGGATTAATATAATTAAGGTGCTGCCTGCTACTCCAGCTCAAGCACCAAATAGTAAATATAAAATGCCGATATCTTTGTGATTTGTTGAAAATAATCAGCAGTGTATGAACAGAGGTAAAATGACTGAGTTAGCATTAGACTGTAAATCTAAAGACAGAGATTGAGCCCTCTTTCTGGCAAACCCTGTGGTGAATCAACAAATTGAATTGTAACTTCAGAGAAGCAGCTTCAATTCTGCCAGTGATGTTCCTGCCTTTTTTTTTTTCTTTATTTCTTTCTCAAATGAAGGAGAAGTAGACTGAAGCCAGCTGACTAGAGGATTTGCCTGTTAACTAAAGTTTCCTGGGGTTAAAACTCATCAATCTCGTAAAGATTTGGCTTCAATACAGTGTTTGCTTTACATTCAATTGATGTAGAATAAAGTCTTGCAATCCTTATTTTTAGGAATTAAGTAAATTTCACTTGTTTAGGGTTTTGAAAGCTCTTGGTCTGAACTAACCTAAACTCCTAGTCCAGCACCGATAGAATGGGTGTTGTGTGTAGTAATCGTGTGGGTATTATGATTGGTAATGATAGGAAGGTTATTTCTTTGTATGTTCAAATTGTTTTGTGTTGGTGTTGTTTAATGAAGGGAATATAGTTAGTGATGTGGAGTATGTTAGCTGCAAGTAGACATATATGCTGAGGACTGCTATGATGGCTATTAGTGTTGGTAGAATGATGTTGTCGTTTTTGTTATCTCTTGGATAATTATTCATTTGGGTAGAAACCCTGATAGTGATGGGCGATGTCCTAATGATACTATAATGGTGAGGAAAATGATTGTGATGGGAGGTGTTTTATCTCATGTGTGTGATAATGATACTCTTGTAGTACATGATCTGGGCATAAATAAGAAGAAGAGAGTGTTGTTATGATATAAATTAGTATGTTTAGGATTGTTATAATCTGAATATACATTATAATAGCTGTTATTCATCCTATATGGGCAATTGATGAGGAGGGTGTAATATTTTCCAGGTGAGTATGGCGAAGTCTGCCTCCGCCTCCAGCTATGATTTATAATATCACTATGATTAATAGTATATTTAGGTTGATGGATGGTGACATGTGGTATAAAACTGATAGGGGTGCAATTTTGTCATGTTGATAGCATCAGGTCTGCCGTTCATGGGATGCCTTGTGTGACTTCAAGCACTCAGAAGTGAAATGGGGAAAGTCCTACTTTTGTGACAAGGGCGATTGTCATGAGGGTGGATGCTGCTGGATTAAAGATTCTTGTTATTCATTGTGCTCTTTGACCAGAGTATATTAGATTAATGATAATAGCCATTATAAGTAGTATTGACGTGGTGGACTGTTTTAGGAAATATTTGTTGGATGCTTCTGTTGCTTATGGGTTCATGTTTTTTTATTAGAATGGGGATACCATTAACCAGTGTGAGCTTGTTATACAATTATATTTCCTGAGAAAACGGTCAGTAGAATGATGGTAAAAACAATGAGAGTTTATTAGCACAGGAAGGATATACAAAAATATTTTGGGGGTATGGGCCTGAAGCTTACTTAGAGAACTTTACTATATAGCATGTGGTGTAATGTGGTAGGTAGCATGGAGAATGTAAAATTATTAGGAAGAATTCAATTCCAGGAATAAGAGCATTGAAACCTCTATGATTTACTCTATCAAAGTAACTCTTTTGTCAGACATATTTCTTAAATTTGTGGTGGGTTGCCTGGTATGATGACAAGTAGTGAAAACTCTCATATACATAGGGTTAATGTTAGTCGTAAAAAAACTTTTTATAAGAGATGTATGCGTTGATCATATCAAAATTGTAGGTAGGAGGCTCAAATTCATAGAAAGGAGATTGTTAGATGTGTTTTAATGATGACTTGGGCTGTATATAATTCTGGCACCTAGGGATTGTCGAATGCTCCTAAAAATAGATTGCTGTGGAAATGTTTATTATAGGGAAATTGACATATTCTCTAGGAGGGACGGGCTGAATGGGCCTGCTACATTTTCTACATTGAAGACATATACAGGTTTTGATGCTACTTCCGTTAAATCAAGTGGGGCTTCATTGGATTTCTGCTACTGCGGAGATAATCAAATTCTGGGTAGGGGTCAGGAGAAAATTAGTCATAGGTGTTCTTGTGTAATAATTACTGTTGAAAGTGTAAATGATCCATTTACCAGTAAGACTGAGAATAGAATAACTGCTACATTACTTCATATGAGATGATTGTCTGTGCTATTGTTCCTAGAGCTCCAGTGAGTGAGTATTTTGAAGGTGAAGTTCATCCAGATCTGAGGATGGAATAAATGGCTAGGTGTGACATGGCTAATACAAATAATATGCCTACATTTATATTAATTAGTGGATAAGATATGGGAAGAGGAATTCATGTTGTGAGAGCCAGGGTTAAGGCTAGCATTGGGGCAATAATATATAAATTGATGATGTTGATGGACATAGTGGTTCTTTAATAAGTAATTTGAACGCCTCAGCAATGGGTTGTAATCATCCATGGGGGCTGATGATTTTTGGCCCTTTCTGGATTTGTATATAGCCTAGGATTTTCCATTTAGTTAATATGAGGAATGCTATGGTGAATTAAATTGGGTAATTTGTGAAAGAATGTTGATTATAAACATATTCTTAGGAAGAGGACTTGAACCAGTGCAGAAAAAGTTTCAGTTTTACATAATTACCGGGCTCTGCCACCGTAACGAACCCTGTTCTACAGTAGGGTATGTATAAATTAATTGAATGTAGATTATATCATCATTTAGTTTGAAGACACTTTGTAAAGTAAGCCGTATTGCTCTTGTCCTTTCATACTGGAAGAAAACTGCAATAGACAGAAACCAACCAGGATGACTCCCGTCTGAACTCAGATCACGTGAGACTTTAATCGTTGAACAAACAGACAATTAATAGCAGTTATACCGTTGAAATGTCGTGATCCAGCGTCAAGGTCATAAACCATATTGCCCATATGAACTCCAGAATACAATTACACTGTTATCCCTAGTAAAACTTGTCCATTGACCAGTGTTTTAGAAGAACAGGTGATAAAGCATTTTGACTAGCTGGCCTAAATTTTAATCACTCAGAAGTGGTTTTATTCTCCAAAAAATAAATGGCGCACGGGCTCAAGACACACCGGCTTCAGTAGTTGTGGCGTGCACACTCAGTAGGTGTGGCCCACTGGCTTAGTTGTTCCGTGGCACGTGAGATCTTCCCGGACCGGGGATCGAACCGGGTCCCCTGCATTGGCAGGCGAATTCTTAATCACTGCATCACCAGGGAAGTCCCAGATTCGCAGTCTCCCTTTTAATATACCTTAAGCCCAAAGAATCCATGGAAAATTGTTACAGAAAATAAGACAATAAAATATTGTAAGGACTATAACAGAAGCATATAGCACACAGTTCATATAGACACATCCCAAGCAGTTACAAAGTATATTAAAAGGGAGGCTGCAATTTTAAAAGAATAAGAAAAATTATACCCACAAACTCCCAATCTTTCCTGAAACGTTGCAATCTGAAACCCTATTGTAGGAAGCAGAAGATTCCAGGAGACATTCTACAAATGAAGGACTCCAAACCCTGTGGTTGGATAAGGAATTCTGGAAGGAAGGTATCCTCACCCAAGGAGAGTAGGTTCCTATACTTCTCTAACATCACATCCCTGTACAATTCCCATTGATCTTGGTCCAGGCATTCTCACTCCTCTTGACAGAAATCTATGGCCACATCCTGGAATGTCAGCAGTCCCTGAAATTAAACGTACACATGCCATGTGGCCACGGGAAGAGTTCATAATATGACCCAAGAAGAAAACAGCAAATTAAGAGAAGGTTTTAATTTAGAAGAGTGTCTTCAATTATCCACTAATATATATATATATATATATATATATATATATATATATATATATATATATATTTTTACAAAGTAACTTTCTCTACCTTATTTCTAACTACAAGAAAAGAGTATGGCATGTGATCCACAAAACCAGTATAGAGACTATACTTGTCTGGAAAAGAAATGATAAAATGATGGTTTCAACACAGGCATATGCATTTTTGAGTGTTTTATTTATGTCAAACTGGATAAAATGTGTGTATTTCTCATAGAGAAAAGACCTGTCGAGGTAGAAATGTACCTTTCAACTATTCATGGATACACAAGAACACTGGGGAGATTGTAAAAGTGCAGATTGTGATTCAGTAGGTCCGGTGGGCCTGAGTTCTATTTTTTTAACAAGCTCATTTTTAACTAGTGATGCCACAGTCTCTGATTCATTAACCACAACTGTGAATATCAGAGACATAATTAGAAAGGTAAAAATTCATATTTAATTTTGAACTTAAAGTGTTTTATGGATTTTACACCTTTAATAGAATAGTGAGCACAGCAGCAACAATCATTTGTGAATATTTACTATAGACTGTGTATCTTTCTAATTTTTTTGTGTAGGATTCCAGGAAAAAGGCCTGGGCTGCGGCCACAGTGGGCGTGGCCCCCAGGCCGGGCCGCCCCTCCAGGACCCCCGACGGGGCCCTGCGCTCCTGGCGGCTCCCTCCCCCGCCGCCCCGCTCCCTCCCGGAAGGCCTCGGGGCAGAGCGGTCCCACCCACTGCGCGCTGAACAGAGCCCGCGTTTCCTCAGAGCTGGAACTCCCGGCTCGGGCGGCGTCTCTTCCCTCCGCCTTCACGGAACTGCCCCGGAGCCCGAGGGGAGGGCGACCTCACTGAGGCTGCCGGCTCTGGAGGTGCCCCGGCGGCCGAAGCCATGACAGTCGCGGGGACGGCGGGCCGGGTAAGTGGGCGCCGACCCTCCGCCTGGTCCGGTGCCCGGGCGGCAGCACAAGACCAGCTTCTGAGGGGCAGGGGTTCGCTGCCACCCGCCGCTGCTGTGCAGAAAGAGCGGCCTCCAGCGTCTGGTCCCCGGGAACTTCGGTCCTTCCTCTCGCCCCTGCCCTCGGCCTGGCTCGCGAGGCCTGGTGGGCGTGGGGAGGGGGTCGGCCTGAGCGTCCTGAGGGGAAACGGGGCAAGGGAGGCGCAGGGTCAGCGCCCCTCCTCCCGACTGCGGGGAAAGCGGCTGAAAACTCCTCCCGAGGCGCGCAGGCCCCTTATTCAGCCGAGTCCCTCTGCGCTCCTTCCTCCCTGAGCTAAAGTACCGGGGGGAGGGGACAGGGCAGGGGACTGGCGCAGGTAATGGGGAACATCAAAAGGTGATTGTTAACTAAGGAAAACCAGCTCTCCCAAGGTGAGGAATGCGGCGCTTTTCTTTGCCTGGGCTCACTGAAATCCTTCCTTTGATATGCACCTCAGCTCTCTGGGGCCTGCATTCTGTATTTGCATATCCTGAGTGCCTCAGGGCCCGCCGGCTCACATTGGAGGGCTGCAAGTGCTGAAGACTGTGACATCCTTTGTTTACTGATAGGGCAAGAAATATTCCATTTCCCTCAGGCTTAAAGGGGCAGACAGTGGAAAAAAGTCAGAGAATCTCACTCGGCCTGTACTTTGGTTTACATATAGATCATATTTATACTTAACTGTGCTAATAGAGGTTCTCAAGTCCAATCAACTTGTACTACTGCCCTCTATGTATCAATTTCATCAATATCATAAGATAAATGCCTATAGAATTGACTTAATCCATTTAAATAGGATAATGATTTTTAAAGGAAACATAATAGAAATATCACAACAAAACCTTTACCACTAAAGGCTGGGTCTGGAACCACCTAAATAAATGTTCCATTGTTAAAATATTGAAAGATGTAGTCAATAGAAATATCAACAAAAATGACAAATAATAAGGGCAGCAGAATGTTGAAATGTTCTATCTTTATCATTAAAGTGGCAGAAAATCATTTATTAGTAGGCACTGGGGGCAGAAGATGCCTGATTTTATATCTGTGTCATATTTGTGCAGTTGTTTCAACAAGTAACTTAAAGACAAAATGGAAAAACAAGGAGGTTTGTGCCTGAGATCATGTTGATGTGAAACCAGGGATGGCCACCTTGTGCCAGGTGAGTTAAGTTTACCTGGCAGGTAGACCGCAGAGCTCCTGGGAAGCAAGGGTTGGAATTTTTCTGCTGGGTGCCCCTTAGGTTCTGTGACTTGACTGACTGTGAGTCATGTTTCGGGAAAGACCTGATCACAGGGAAAGGGTGGGGATAGAGTGATTTGGGGAGCAGCTAACAACATTCATCACAGCTCACGGCCTGAATGAAGTTTAAAGAAACAGGAAAACAAATGCTTCTTATGGAATCAGAGAATGTGAGGGCTGGACAATCCCAGAAAATGAGGAACACCCATCCCATTTTCCAGATGACAAAACAGAGGTCCAGCAAGGTGAAATCCCTCACCCAAGTTGCACCCGTCTCTCCTCCCCACTACGTGGTTCATGAAAGCAGGACTCTTCCTGTCTTGATCACTGCTGAACCCCAAAAAGGGCCAGGCATCTAGCAGCTGCTCCAAAAATTTGGGTTGACTGTAGGAACAATGCTATTTCTTTCTTTCTCACTCTTATTCAGGATTGTGCCAAGAACTCCCCAGGTTGCAATGTAATTCGATAAATGTAAATATTAATTGAGTTTTGTTGTGATGAGGACTTAGGCTTTGAAGGTAACAGACTTGGTTCAGATCTTGGTTCTGCCACTCCATAGCTGTTTGGCTTTGGGAAAATTACTAAACCTCTCTGAGATTATTTCCTCCTTTGTAAAGTGGGGATAAATCTATCTGAGCCAGCAGAGCACCTGCATGAGAGATGTGCACTAAATATTGGTCTTTCTCACTCTCCTACGCCATCTCTCTGTTCTTCCCAGAGAAGCTGCACAGAAGGATACAGTACCTTTTTTAAATATTTAACTAATTATTTAATTAATTTGTTTTTGGCTGCGTTGGGTCTTCGTTGCTATGCGCAGGCTTTCTCTAGTTGCGGCAAGCGGGGGCTACTCTTTGTTGCGGTGCGCGGGTTTCTCATTGCGGTGGCCTCTCTTGCTGCGCTTGTTGTGGAGCACCGGTTCTAGGCGCGCGGGCTTCAGTAGTTGTGGTCTGCAGGCTCTGTAGTTGTGGCCCATGGGCTTAGCTGCTTCACGGCATGTGGGATCTTCCCTGACCAGGGCTCGAACCCATGTCCCCTACCTTGGCAGGCAGATTCTTCACCACTGCGCCACCAGGGAAGTCCGATATAGTACTTTTTAAAGAGGGGTTTGAATTTATTCCAGATTGTGTACATTTTTCTTGTAGAAAAGATTATTCCACTATAGAAACATAAACACGCAAAACCACTCCAAATGCAGTATTCTATGGTTTAGATATTATCAGTCACATTTTAGAAGTAATTGTGCAAATACCAAAGCACTAGGTACTGGGGCGTAAGAAGACTCAAATCTGGGGTGACCCCACCCCAATTTCAAGAGCAGGGTGTGCTTTTCAAATCCATGTTTCATCTGGTCTTTGTTTCTCATCCATCCTCTGTGTCTGCCTTTCTCAAGAAGGCTCAGATCCTCGGCTTTCACACCCTCCCGGCTGGCTGTGCCCCAGCTCCCGGCCTGGAACCTCTGCGTGCCTGGGTGTGCCTGCTCCCCCTGTGCATCACCAGCTTTGCCAGGGAGCTGCTGTATCGTGCACTGCTTGCTGTACCCAGAGTACCTGGACCCTTCTGGTACATGAAGTGCACCCTCCTCACCATGTGTGCAGCCCATCCCCTTACCTTATAGCCTGCCTCTAAGCCAGGCTTGGGGGTGACTACAGTGTGCATTCAGCTGTGTGAGGTGCTGGGATCAAAGTGAAGTTCCCAACTTTTGAAGTGGCAGGCTTGAGGGGCACACAGTGATTTAAAGTTGGGTCACCTGACTTAAAGGGGGGACTGATTGATTTAAAGCCAAGGCAGCTGACTTAAAGCCTGCGTCCCTCAGCTGCAGGACGAGACCAACTTTGGCGGTGCACGGGTTCGCTCCAAGCCAGCACTGCTGTTCAGGAAGAGATTCCAGTAGCGCCTTAGTGCAGGGGGACTTGGTCCGTTGTCTTGCCCCTGCCCTCAGAGGGGGGCCACCTGCTCTTCTGGAGAATCAGGGAGGGGGAAGTGCAGAGTCCCGGCTGGAGTTGCGGCACCGCTTGTCTGATGGCAGGGAAAGGGGGACAGGGCTGTGTGGTGTCCTGGGGCTGGACTCACCAGGTCGACTCAGCCTCTCAGCCTCCTAACCTCCCCCCCACACACACTCCACAAGAGTTTCCAATAATATGTAATTGCGCCTTAGGTTCTCGGTCTTCAAACTCATCCCCAGGCTCCCAGGTCCCTTGATTCAGCCAATTCCTCTGTGCTCTTTCTTCTATTAGATACAGTCCCAGAGGGAGGGGCTGGGGGATGGGACTGGAGGGATGCCGGCAGCACTGGCCTCAGATGACTAAAGAGATCCGGGGCCTGCGCTATCACACATGTGCGAGGACCCTTAAGGCGGAATCGAGGGGGCCAGTTAGAGGCAGTCCTTGCTGCCTCAAGTGAGTATGGATCACCGTCGGGTGGGGAGCACGCTGACCCCTGAGAAGTACTGTTAGGAGGATGTGTTCCTCCCTCGGCTTCAAGGACGTGGGTGGGCTTCAGGGCTCCAGTTCCCCTCCAGGCCTCCAGGTCCGACTGCACCGCAGCGGCCTTGCAGACCCGCCTTCCTGTCCCAGAACTTGCCAGGCTCCAGGAAGAATCCAGACAGCAGAGATGGTGCCTGAGGGCTCCAGCTTGAAAAGTGCTGTCCCTGGGGACCCAACAGTGGAGGGAGGAAGGGTGAAGGGAGTGGGGGGGTGGGGTCGGGAGGGGTGGCTGCCCTGGGAGACATTGAGAGAGAAATATCGCCCTCCACACCCCCTGCCCCTGCAACTGACCCTGCAATTGATGCCATAGGATCTCAGGGCCTTTTTAGTCAGAGATGCCTCTGCTTCTTTACTCCTGTGTTCAAAACTATGCAAAACCAACTCTTCATCCTCTTGCTGCCTTGCCAGGACTTTTAAAGCACTGTTCTTTTGAAGCACTCGTTCCCTAAACTGCAGTTTGGAGCTGTCCCAGCTATTTAAAAGTGTTCTCCTTAAACTGAGACTAAATCCTACTCTTTTGGAAAAACGGCCTTCACTTCACTGGAGATCATCTTTTCTGCCCATTCCTTCCTTCTACTGCCCTCTTAAGAACCCCTGTGCTCAAAGAGCTTGGTGATTTATTTTTTGCTTGATGTCAAAAAGAAACCTTCCCCATGCACCCCAAAAAGCTTTCCTGGAACATAGGTGTTTCACAACCATGACAGTGTTTTGCAGTTAGTATACACTGGGTAGAGTGCCTAGCAATCCCTCCAAGAGCCAGAGGTGAGCAGACCTTTACCTATTTGATTGGATGCCCTTCAAGTTTAGGAAGGTCCCATTCTTATGACCCAGCAGGTAAGACAGAGCCCTGGATGGCTGTGGCGGTGATTAGATAACTTCTGATGATTTTATTTCCCTTACTGAGCTGCTGCTTCTAGGTTAAATTCGTTTTATTACCTGTCCATTTTTAAAGAAAGGCTGACAAAGTCACTGTAATAGGTCAGGAGTCTGAACTCAGGGTTGGTCAAAGGTACTCACAGGGAGGAAGGTGGATAAAAATAGGTGGGTAAAATAGGAGGGTTGCCAAGTACAGCCAGGACACCCGTGTTCATCATGCATACTAATAAAGGCCAGAATCTCCTCATTTATCTCTGGTGGGAAGTTCTGATGGTTTCACAGGATCAAACTCAAATCATATTCAAACTAGGGGATTTCCCTGAGCATAAAAGGAAGTATCCGTCCCTAGCAGGAGTCGCTGCCGAGGAATAAAGACGTAGATGTAGAGAACGGACCTGAGGACACAGGGAGGGGGAAGGGTATGCTGGGATGAAGTGAGAGAGTGGCATGGACATATATACACTACCAAAGGTGAAATAGATAGCTATTGGGAAGCAGCTGCATATAGCACAGGGAGATCAGCTCAGTGCTTTGTGACCACCTAGAGGGGTGGGATAGGGAAGGTGGGAGGGAGACACAAGAGGGAGAGGATATGGGGATATATGTATACGAATAGTTGATTCACTTTGTTATACAGCAGAAGCTAACACAACAAGGTAAAGCAATTATACTCCAATAAAGATGTTAACAACAACAACAACAAAAAAACCCCAAAATCTAAGTCAATCAAGCCAACGGGGACAATGTATGTGTTTACAGTTCAAGAAATCCACAAGGGAATCCTTTATTCTGTAGGCAATGAATGGTCCATTCGAAAAGGAAAAAACTTTCTAAAATGTTGTCTTTCCATTTATTGTTCAGAACATCATTTTTATACCTCTGCATTTCTTACTATTCAAAGCCAAGTCACGTGAGTTACAGGGAAGCAGCTGATGGATTTAAAGTTGGGTCACTTGATTTAAAAACCAGTGGCAGTTGATTGATTTAAATCCCGGTCATATGACATGAGGAGGGGGTGCTAAAAACTGCTTTTTCATCTCTGGCTCAGAATATCATATTTACCTTGGTTTTTCTTATGATTTAGAAAACTTGAGCTGTCTCTCCTTGGAATCATCAGGAGAAAAATACAGTATTTCAGGTTCATTCTTGAAACCAACTTCTCACGGCTAAGGTGTATTGGCTAAAAGATCTTCCTTCTTCAAGAGATTCCAAACCTCTGTAAGACACTTCATTGTAATTGGAGAAAAAAGAAGAATGAATTCAGGCCAGCAGCTGCAGGAGGCCAAGGCAGCCCCCAGGACTAGGGAAGGAGGAGGAGGAAGGGCTGAGAGTTGCCATTAGAGCAGACAACCTCCAGAGGGCGCTGAAGCACCGGCAGAGCCCACCTGCCACTCCCAGTTTGGCACTCCAGGGTCAGATTTGGGTTTGGAGATGGGGTTGCTGTAACCCCAAGGAGGTGAGCAGAGAGGAGGAGTTGATTACCGGTCTCCTCTGACTCTCTGACCCAAATTGCCTGGCTTCACAGGGGGGACAGGGTTTTGCTTTCAGCAAACTGATGGGGCACTTCCAGGCTGGTCGGGTTGCCCAGTGGCCCGACAGCCTGACAGGCTGACTGCGGTGTGACTGCCCTTTGTTTCTCCAGAATCTGTGCATCAGGAGGTGCATGGGTGCGGGAGCCCATCCACCGCCCCTCCCCCCAAGGGGGATAGCACCTTCCCTGGCTGTACCCTATGATCACCAGGTACTTGAAATGAATGCAAGTTTTTTGACTTCAAGGAAAAGCTCACATAACCGTTTCTTCCTCATAATGTGTGGGATTTACCATAATGGAAGGACATTAGAAAGAACAGGTAGAAAACTCACCTGTTGGTCTCCATGTAGGAGTTTATTTTGCATGAATCCCTCCTACGTGAGTAGATAGCAGAGGTTTATTTTTGTTCCCGTGTGTGTAGTTGTGGCAGAGGATGTAGGTATGGTGATTTGAAGCCCTCAAAGAAATATTCTCAGAACTCTCAAGATTTCTCTTGATCGGAACCCAAAGAGACCTGGAAAAGGAGGAAAAGAAAAGGAGGAGGGAGAACGAATGACTGTTTCTCAGTAAATTCACCTTCCTGGTTGATTGTTCTGTCTTCTCATTTCTTTTAACTTCTATGTATGTCTAATGGAATAATGTAGAAAGGCTGATTTTTATGCTTTAAAAGATTTTACATCACAAAGAAACTAGAAGTGGCTAACAGAACTTATTCAAATCAATTTTGCATAGAGACTTTGATATTTTGGATACTAAAATGGGTTTATCCCAATTTTCTCTTTCTTTTTGAGTGAATATTTGTAACATATTTTTGTAGATAATAATTTATCCTAGATATACAAAATTGTGAGAATGGGTACCATTTTTTACCACTTAAATGATTTCTTTTAAATGAATAGATTGTACACTTTAAATGCCAATGTTGTGTCTTACGTGTTGTTTTTTAATTCCTTGGTTTCCAAAACTTGTGTTTATTTAATTGATTTCTATCTAATAATCTGTGTCTCCCCTTTATTATTTCTTACTTTATATTTTATTGATCTATAGTTAATTTACATTATTATATTAGTTTCAGAGGTACAGCATAGTGATTCATAAATGTTTAGGTTCTTCTCCATTTATAGTTATTGTAAAAGAGTGGCTATATTCCCCATGCTATACAGTACATCACTGTAGATTATTGATTTTATACATAGTGGATTGTACCTCAACATCTCCTACCACTATTTTGCTCCTCCACCCTATCTGTCCCTGCTGGTAACCACTAGTCTGTTCTTTAATCTGTGAGTCTGTTTTTTTGTTGTTATTGTATTCAATTTTTTAGATGCCACGTGTAAGTGATAACATACCATGCTTGTTTTCTCATACCATACCATGCTTTTTTTCTCATAACATGCCATGCTTGTTTTCTCTGCGGTTTATTTTACTAAGCATAATACCCTCCAAATCCATCCATGTTCTTGCAAATGGCAAAATTTCATTTTTTGCTGAAGTCATCATAAAAAATCTTTTTTATCCACGAAGCTATTGATGAACACTTAGTTTGACTCTATATCTTGGCTATGGCAAATAACACTGTTATGAACATTGGTGTGCAGTTATTTTTTTTGAAATAGTGTTTTTGTTTTCTTCTGATATACCCAACAGTGAAATTGCTGGATATCATGGTAGTTCTATTTTTCGTTTTTTGTGGAACCTCCATTCTGCTTTCCACAGTAGCTGCACTACTTCACATTCACATCAAGAGTGTACAAGAGTTTCCCTTTCTCCACATCCTCACCAACCTTTGTTATTTGTGATCTTTTGGATGACAGCCATTCTGACAAGACTGAGGTGATATGTCTCATAGTTTTGATTTGCATTTTACTGCCGATTAGCTATGTTTAGCATCTTTGTGAGTTCTGGCTCTCTATATGTAGTTTTTCCTTGGAAAAAATGTCCATTTAGGTCTTCTCATTTTTTAAAAAAAGATTTTGGGTGTTTTTTTGATATTGAGTTGTATGTGCTGTTTCTGTAGTTTAGGTATGAACCCTTGCTTGGTCATCTTTTTTGATGTTAACCTCTTATCATGTGCAAATATTGTCTCTCCCTCAGCAGGTTGTCTTTTCATTTTGTCTTTGGTTTCCTTTGCTGTGCAAAATCTTTTAAGTTTAGTGAAGTCCCATTTGTTTATTTTTGCTTTTGTTTCATTTGCCTTAGTAGACTGAACCTAAAACTGTTGCTATCATTTATGTTGAAGAATGTTCTATATTTTCCTCTAGGGGTTTTATGGTTTCTGGTCCTACATTTAGGTCTTTATTCAGTTTTGCATTTATTTTATATGTGGTGTGCTAAAATAATCTAATTTTATTCTTTTCCATGTAGCTGACCAGTTTTCCCAGTACCACTTATTGAAGAGGCAGTTTTTTCTCCATATTGCCTGCTTTGTCATAAATCAATTAAATATAAGTGTGTGGGCTTATTTCTGGGATCTCTATTCTATTCCAGTGATCTTTGTGTCTGTTTTTGCTCTGGTACCTTTCTCTTTGATTACTGTCGCTTTGCAGTATAGTCTGAAGTCAAGGTGCGTGATGCCTCCAGCTGTGTTCTTTCTCAAGATTGTTTGGCTATTTGGGGTCTTTGTGTTTCTATACAAATTTTAAAATTACTTTTTCAAGTTCTGTGAAAATGCTTTGGTATTCTGATAGGGATTGCATTAAATCTGTAGATGGTCTTTGGTAGCATGGTTATTTTAACAGTATTAATTCTTCCAGTCGATGCACATGCTATATTTTTCCATCTTTTTGTGTTGTCTTCAACTTCTTTCACCAATGGCTGAGAGATTTCTGAGCACATGTCTTTTACCTGCTTAGGTGTGTTTATTCCTAGGTATCTTATTCTTTTTGATGTCATTGCATATGGTATAGTTTTCTTAATTTTTCTTTCTGACAGCTTTGAGTTTTGTTTTTTCTTCTTTTTCTAATTCCTTCAGGTGTAATGTTAGGTTGTTTATTTGATATTTTTCTTGATTCCTAAGAATAAGCTTGTATCACTATAACTTCCCCCTGTGAACTGCGTTGGCTGTGTCCCATAGATTTTGGATCATTGTGTGTTCATTTTCATTTGTCTTGGGTATTTTTAGAATCCCTCTTTAATTTCTTCAGTGTTCCTTTCTTCCCCTTTTATTCCCTTCATCTGTGATGTGAGGACTATCTTTAATATTATGTTTGGATTTCTTTCAGTTTTGTTTATGTGTGTGTGTGTGTGTGTGTGTGTGTGTGTGTGTGTGATTATTTAAGTTGCTGAGCTCTTAATTTCACATGGACACTAACAACCCTGCATTGTTACTCTGCTCCCCCACAGTTACTGAATTTGACCTTATATTTTACATCTACTTGTTTTGTGTGTCCCTTAACTTCTTATTGTGAATATAGATGATTTTATTACTGTTTTTTTTTTCATCCTTCCTATTAGCTGTGTCCATGGTTGATTTACTACCTTTGTTGAATATTTGCCTTAACCAATGAGGTTTTTCCTGTAGTAAGTTTCCTTTCCTAATTTTTATGTTTCAATCGTGACCTTTACTTTTTCACTTAGAAAAGCCCCTTTAAGATTTCTCATAAAGCTGATTTGGCGATGCTGAGCTCTTTTAGTTTTGCTTCTCTGTAAAACTTTAGATCTCACCATCAAAGCTGAGGGAGAGCCTTGCTGGGTAGAGTATTTTTGCTTATAGGCTTTTCCCTTTCATGACTTTAAATATACCATGCCACTCCCTTCTGGCATGCAGAGGTTATCCTGAAAAGTCAGCAGATAACTTTATGCAATTTCCCATGTTTGTAACTTGTTGCTTTTCCTTTGCTCCTTTTAATAGTGTCTTTTTATCTTTATTTTTTTTTTTTCCATTTTAATTACCATGAGTCTTGGTGTGGTCCTCTTTGGGTTGATCCTTTTTTGGCCTTACTGTGTTTACTGGACTTGGATGTCTGTTTTCTTTCCCAGGTTAGGGAAGTTTTCAACTCTTATGTCTTCAGGTATGTTCTACACTGCTTTGTCTTTCCTTTTTGCTTCTGGGACCAGTATGATGCAAATATTAGTACACTTGATGTTGTTTCACAAGTCTGTTCAACTTTCCTCATTTCAGTTTAATCTATTGTTTTACCGTTCATCTTCAGTGATTGCCAGTACTCTGTCCTTCAGTTTTCTGATTCATTCCTCTGTATCATTTAGTCTACAGTAGTTTCCTTTAATGTATTTTTCATTTCAGTTATTGTATTCCTCATCTCTGTTTTGTTGTTCTTTAATGTCTAACTCTTTTTAAAAAAATTCTAACTTCTTGCTCTGGTCGTCCATTCTTCTCCTGAGTTCTTTGATCATCTTTACAGTCATTACCTTGAACCCTTTGTTGAGGAGACTGGCTATCTCCACTTCACTTAGATCTTCTTCTGAATTCTTATCTTGGTCCTTCATTTGGATCGTGTTTCTGTGTCACCTCATTTTTCTTAACTTCCTGTTTTTATTGCTATGTGTGTAGTAGGTTCGTTACATTTCCTGACCTTGGGGAAGTGGCCTTTTGTAGGAGCTGTCCTATGGGTCCCAGCAGCCCCCTCTCCCCTGGTCACTAGAGCTATATATTCTAGGTGTACCCCCTATGTAGGCTGCTTGGGCTCTTCTGCTGTGGTGGGCTGACTACTGTGGGTGGTCTGGTAGGCTTGGCTGCCCCCAGACTGCTTGTTTGCCAGGCTCTGCCTTGTATGGAGGCTATCTGTGCTGCTTGGTGAGACTAAATCATAAGGCAGCTGGCTGCACAACTCTGGGGGACACCAAATCTGGTGCTGGTTCACTTATGGGTAGAATTGCAGTCCAGGTGATATCAGGGCTAGTGCCCAGTCACTGGTTCTGGGGCTATGCTGGCTACTGGGAGGAAGAGACAGGTTCTGCGTTCTGGCTGCAGGGCCCAGGAGCCACAGAGTTGGTGTTGGATCACTGTTCCTGACACAGCTCTCTGCAGGGCCGGGGGTATCCCTAATCTTGTGTTGGCATTCTGATGGGCAGGGTCAGGACCCAGCTGAGTCCATGGCTGCTTCTGGCCTGCAATTAAGTGGCCTGGTTACACAGGCTGCTGGGCTGTGGTATTCCTGGAGCTGGTGTGTGCCTGTTGGTGGATGAGGCTGATCCCACTGCTAAAGCAGGTTTGCTGTTGGGTAGGTCCAAGCTCCATCCAGTCCCTGTGCAGTTACCACCTGCCGATGGTGAGGCTGACTCCAAGGCCAGAGCAGGCTCACTTGTCAGAGGGGCCAGGGACTCTGGGGCTGGTGCTTGTCCACTGAGGTGTGGAGGCTGGTCCTGGGGCTTTTGGTCGCTGGACCCATGTCCAGGGGCAGCTGTGCACTGAGAGGATCTGAAGGCAGCCTGTTTGCTGGTGGATGGGGCTATGCCCCTGCTCAGTTAGTTGCTTGGCCTGCAGCATCCTAGTACTTGTGTCTGTAGTCTGGTGGAAATGGGTGGGGCTCGGTCCTGAGGCTGATAAGCTACAGGGAGGATTCTGAAATTATGCTTGCTGGTACCAGCATCCACGAGGTAGAAGGAGCTCCCCCGAATGGCTGCTGCCAGTGTCTCTGTCCCTGAGGCTGTGCTGTAGTTGCCTCTTGCCTCTCTGGGAGACTCTCCAAGATCAGGAGGTAGGTGTGACCCGGGATCCTTTCAAATGACTGCTTCTGTTCTGATTCTCAGATCATGTGGGATTTTGTGAGCATCTTTTAAGAGTGGAATCTCTATTTCCCACAACCCTCTGGCTCTCTGGAAAATAAGCACTACTGGTCTTCAAAGCCCAACTTTCTAGGAACTCTTCTTTCCACAACAGGATCCCTGGGCTTGGGAGCCTGATGTTGGCTTCATACCCCTTGCTAGCTGGGAGCACCTCTGAAATTGTAATTATTCTCCCATTTGTGGGCCACCCACTTGGTGGTATGGGTCTTGACTCTATTGAGATTTTGCCCTTCCTTTCTGTCTTGTCGAGGTGCCTTCCTTATATCTTTAGCTGTAAAACATCTTTTATGGTAGGTCCCGGCCTTTTTCATCAATTGCTGTTCTGTAAACAGTTGTGACTTTGGTGTGCCCATGAGAGGCATCAAGCTCTGGGTCTTTGAATGCTACCATGTTGGACAATCTCTCTACTTCATTCTTAAATCATGTTATTTAAGTTTTCTTAGTATCTTATTGGATTAGCGACAGTTTGAAATTTATTATCACTCATGTTTACTTTGCCTGTTTAAAAAAATTGAATAGTGCATTCATTCAGTTTGAAATGAAGGTAGTGACCTGTGAATTTCCATACCTCAAAAAACAAGGATAGGACAAAAGCCTTTTCTACTTGTGATACCCTCAAACTCTGCACCCCACCCCAGCCTGGGGATTAACCTCTTGCACCCATGCTCACCTTCTGTTTTCGGACCGTTAACCATCATTGCATCTGTATGTGTGTTGACAAAGTGAACTCTAGTCTTTGCAGTTTTTGTGTTTTGTTTTTTGGTTTAGGGAACAGTCCTACTATGAATGTACATTTACTGCTCTACTGAAGTTCATATATAAACCTGTCAAGCACATTACCAGAATTGGAATTGCTTGTATATACACTTTGATAAATTTTAGAGACAATGGTAGAACAGAAGTAAATTGTATGTCAAATGCCACAATATTCTCACACCATGAAAACCCTTCCCTTTTTAATATATTTGTGTGTAGTTTATCTTTATGCCCATACTATATTTCCCAGAGATGGGTAAGTGTTATGTTTCTTGCTGGCACATTTACCGTATTGTTCAAAGTCAGGCGCTTAGTGGTTTTAGCATGATCCTATTTCCATGAACTCGCAAATACAAGATCTTCTCTCACACTGTCTTTTACTCCCTGCTGTTTTATATTGCCCTCCTAATTCTCAGTCCTGGTCTTTCTTTATGTTCTTCATCAACCTGGATAGGTTATACTATTTTCTCCCTTATTCAAGACCAATAGAATAGAATAGAATACAACACCCAGAAATAAACCCTGATATATGGCCAAATGATTTTTGACAAGTTGCCAAGACTTTTCAAAGTGGAAAGGATAGTATTTTCAACACATGGTGCTGAGAAGTCTTGTGGTCAACATGCAAAAGAAGGAAGATGGACCCTTACCTAACATCATATGCAAAAATTAAACGTATCAACGTATCAAGAAACTAAATATAAGACCTAATAATATAAAAAGTCTTAGAAGAAGATACAGGACAAGAGCTTCATGATATTGGATTTGGCAGTGTTTTCCTCCATATGAAACGAAGGAACAACAAAGGTACAGCTAACAAAAAAATAAACAATTTGCAGTACATAAGTTAAAAAAAAATGTGTATCAAAGAAATGTAAACAGAATAAAATGGCAACCCACAAGATGGGAGAAAATATTTCAGAGCCATCTATCTGACAAGAGATTTCTATTCAGAATATACAGAGAACTCCTACAACTGAACAAAAAGCAAACACCCTGATTCAAAAATGGATAAAAGACTTGAATAGATGGTTCTTCAAAAAGATGTACAAATGACTAAGCACTTGAATAGATGCTCCATATCACTAAATGCATGTTTATATATTTGTGTGCATGCATACACACACAAGCACACACACACATACACAAGCAGAAAACAACTATTGGTGAGGATGTGAGGGAGTTGGAACCATTGTGCTATGTCAGAGGGAATGCAGAATGATACAGCTGCTTTGCAAAAGAGTATGGCAATTTTTCAGATATTGAAAAATAGACTTACTACATGATCCAGGAATTTTACTATGAGGTATACCCAAAGGTATTGAAATCAGGGTCTTAAAGAAATATTTGTACTCCAGTGTTTAGAGCAGTAATCATCACAGTAGCTATAATATGAAAGCAACCTAAGTGTTCATCCACTAGTTCCTGGATAAGCAAAGTGTGGTATACCCATATAATACAATATTATTCAGTGTTAAGAAGGAAAAGATCTAGGAATATGCTACAACATGGATGAATCTTGAGGAAATTTAGCTACCAAAAATGCCATTTTTGTGACTTTTAGTGAGTCATAACAATACAACTACTTATTTCAATTTTATGGGGGTACTTAGGGTAGTCAAAACCACAGAAATTGGGAGGGTAATGACGCTTTTCAGGTGGTTATGGAACAAAAAGGAAAGTTATATTTAAAGGATATAGAGTTACGGTTTTAAAACGTAGAAAAGAATTAGAAAGATAAATGGTGATGTTGATCGCCCAATAATATGAATGCATTTAATATCACTGAACGGTGCACTTTATAATAACTAACATGTTATATTTTATGTTATTTGATTTTACCAACATACAAAATTGGGAAAGAATGTAATATCAGGAAAGGGAGTGGACCTGGGATAGAGCAGAGAGCAATCAGAAGGGTGAGACACTGCATATGTTGAAGAAGAAGAGCTGAGAGTCTTCATTGGCCAGAAGAGACTTTATAAAAGAGAAAAAAAAAATTACTCTGAGGGTGTATTAGATAGATATCTGTGGGTGTGCTGCTATCTCCCATGGGTTATCTTAAAGAGTCTTTAATAAAGTCCATAAGGCTTGCTGAGGCTTTTTTAAAAATTGGATTCCCTAGGAGATAATTAGAGGGTGGTACTTAAGTCTATGTCTAGGTTGACAGATTTTGCAGGGAAGACGAACCTGAGAACAGTGGAGGTCTTAAGAGTGTAAGTACATGGAAATTAGAAAAAAAATAATAATAAAGGGAATTAGGAAAACTTTGGACTTTGAAGGTCATGTATTATTACTGAGTCAGACCTGAGGTTTCTAAGGAGTTATATACACAGTTGCTATTTGGATTACTTGTTGATAAAGATAAGTGGAAAAACTAGAGTCGTTCCCAAGTGTAGGTAAGATACAATGAGAGGATGGAGGTGGAAAGTAGGGAGACCCAGAGAAAAGTGGGAAGGTCATATTGGGCCAAGATGGTGGTAATATCCAACAGAACAGACGGTAGGACAGACTATGGATTCATCTTTTTTATTTCGCCTTCCCCCCTCATCCTTAATAATTCTTTGGGAATATTTCACTGCTCTGTGATGCAGGTACAGAATTCGAGTGAGGAGGCTACACCTTCAGTGTCCAGCTGTCTGAGTCCTCAGTGTGCTTCAAATGATGGAGAACTATTGCTTCTTTATGAGAAGGGTTAGTACCTCGTAGCTAAGCTTAAGCTGGAGCTTATGCAATATTGATTCCATTTTATATATACTGTTGGCATGGAGGTTCCTCCTCCTCTTTTCTTGAACATTATGAAATGAATCTATATTTCTCAGGATTTGGGTATATCAGATAAATACGTTAAGTAAAGGAATCTTATATATTGCTCCCTGCATAGTTTGCTCTTTCTTGTTTCTCTTTTACCTTTACTAAATTAGCACAGGGAGAGACCTTGAAATGTTCTAATCAGGAGAGATTAGAACATCATATTTCTAGAGAGGTTGGTTGGACAGAGCAGGGGTCCCAGTGAGAATCCAAGCTTCTGCTTCTACTTGGAAGTGTACCTGTGTAGAATAGAGGGCTCCAGGAAATATCCTAGAATATTCCAATGTCCCTGTGGGAGATCATTAAGAGAGGCAGGATCTGGTAGCAGATCAGTGTACTATGACATGTTTGTCAGTCATCTGATGTGAGATTCTCAGAGCCAATCCCATATGGTAGGGCTGAGTGCAGAGTGATGAAGAACCTGTGAAAGCCTTTGATTGCATGTTAAAGATGAAGCTCTGATTTCGGGGAGAATTTTCTTACCTGACTGAATGTCACCCTTCTGTGGGGATGAGATTCTGTGCTTTTCCTCTGTTGATGACCACTGACTACAAATCATTAGAGGATCATGTCTAGAAAGCATTCTTTATTTAATTTCTTAAAGAAGAAAGCATAGAAAACATTTTTATCCACTTTCAAATTGAGGATCAAGGGGAATGACATCAGTGAAAATGTCAGAGTAGGGAGCTCTGGCTTGCGTCCATCCCCAGAAACATTGACATACGTGGTAAAACCTGTCAAAATGACCTTATCAACACATGTAAGTTTTCTTTTCTTTTCACGCTGTACATTTATCTTTCATTGAAACTTTACTTACTACAGGATGTGGAGAATAAACAGGGAAGTAGAAACTGTATTTCCTGATGAGAGAATCACTAAGTAACATTAGCTGTTCTCAACTCTGCCTTACTCACCGTGACTCTAATTAAAACAAACAAACAAACAAAACACTTTTTTTTTGGTAAGTCAGTTCTGACATTTCCTCGTTAAAGACAAGGTAACAGATACAGACTTAGATCTACCAGAATTGAGCAAACTTTTGATTGTACTTGTGTTGAACATATGAGCATGACCTGCTACAAATCTTCATTATACTTATTGCCACAACGGACAAATTCCCTTTTTCCACTCCTGATATGTTGCATGTAAGGAATGCATAGGTCACTAACCCCAGCTGGTCACAGGTAAACTCTGCCACATGGATTACTGCATGTTTTCCTGCTGGAAGACCACACATTCTCGAGGATCATGCCTGCAGAGTATCTGGGCTCTTCTTTTTTTCTGGATAAAGGTTAGATAATCACCTAATTTTATGAGAAATATATAAATTGTATTTGCATATTCTTCAGGTTTTTATTTATCCATTCCCTTTCAAGTCCTAAGTGCAAATATTAAAGTGATTTCCAAGAAGGTGGTAAATAAGACAGCTCCAAAATTAGCAATAAATCATAATACAATTGTGAATGCATTAATGTGTGATTAATATGTAGATACTTATGTAAATGCAAGTTTAGTAATGCTTTGTGGAGAGCTTCAGAATCTAGGTATTAAAAAAAAAAAAAAGAGGAAGCAGTTCTTGAAACTCTCAGGGAATTATAGAGAAGTCTTTGTGTCTATAAATATCATTCTGAAATAATGCATATTCTCAGAAATAAACTAGGCATAACATTGTAGGAAAAAACTTCATGAAATGAAAGAGCATGTGAGATGGCCATACAAGAAAAAGAATATTCTCAGAGAATAATGAACAGTGTGGAGTTCAGCAGAAGGGTCATACACATTCAGAGATGAAAACTTTGGAGAGCCTAATTGTGAGTTCCTCATATTTCATCTTTGGAGACACGGTAGTCATTTGAAATATGATGTTATAAGATGACGTTAATAAAAAAAAATAAGATGACGTTAAATACTTTCGTTTAGAAATGACCACTTAGAACCAGAGTAAATGAAAGAACACAAAATTATGTTTATGTTGATTTTTAAAGACCTCAGGTGAGTGCTGATTATTTAAAAATGCATGATGTCTTTCACTGCAAAGTAAAGGAGCTGTTACAGTGGAGGATTACTGGACTGAATGTCAATATTATGACATAGTATGAGTGTGTTTCGTGTTTGGTAATTGCAATCATTGTTGCTTTTGTTGTGGTCATCCATTGACAGTGCTTGGTGTCAGTTGATTTATCTCTTGTAAAAATAAAATACAGTCTGTGTGTGTGTGTGAAAAAAACATACATGATGTCTTGACTAAAGTTGTATGGAATTTGAGATCTGGAAAAAAGCATTTCTTTTCTGTAATGCTAGGATGATAATTGGACATTTTTGCAAGAAAGAGATTTCAGGATGCAAATCTCGTGTCTCTAAGGTGGGAAGTCAGTTCATGGTGGAACATTCTATTAAACTTGTCTGAGTGGAGAAATATTTCTTTGGAAGGAAGAGGTGACGAATCCCTTTTTAAGAATTAATGGTTTATAGCATACCGAATGAGCAAAATGGCTATTTCTGAACTTTAGAAAAAAATAATATAGTTTTTCTGCATTTATAACATGAGGCTGATGTAAAATATCAAAAATTCTTTATTTTGAAAAGCAATGTAATCAATTTGACATAATTCATATATATTGAACCTGTGGTACACACACACACAGTAAAACTTACATTCAGAAAATTGTTTGCACTTAAGAAATATTTTCAAGTGTAGTTGATTTACAATGTTGTGGGTGTTTTAAATACATGTTTATTGGAGTATACTTACTTTATAACACTGTATTAGTTTCTGCTTTACAACAAAGTGAATCAGCTATATGTATACATATATTCCCCATATCCCCCCCCCCCTTGAGCCTCCCTCCCACACTCCCTATCCCACCCCTCTGGGGGACATAAAGCACCGAGCTGATCTCCCTGTGCTATGCGGCAGCTTACCACTAGGTATTTTACATTTGGTAGTGTATATATGTCAGTGCTACTCTCTCACTATGTCCCTGTCTCCCGTTGCCCCCTGTGTCCTTAAGTCCGTTCTCTACATCTGTGTCTTTATTCCTGCCCTGTCACTAGGTTCGTCAGTACCATTTTTCTAGATTCCATATATATGTGTTAGCGTACGGTATTTGTTTTTCTCTTTCTGACTTACTTCACTCTGTATGACAGACTCTAGGTCCAACCACCTCACTGCAAATAACTCAATTTTGTTCCTTTTTATGGCTGAGTAATACTCCATTGTATAGATGTGCCACATCTTCTTTATATATTCATCTGTCGATGGACATTTAGGTTGCTTCTATGTCCTGGCTATTGTAAATAGTGCTACAGTGAACATTGTGGTACCTGTATCTTTTTGAATTATGGTTTTCTCCGGGTATATGCCCAGTAGTGGGATTGCTGGGTCGTATGGTAGTTCTATTTTTTAGCTTTTAAGGAATCTCCATACTGTTCTCCATAGTGGCTGTATCAGTTTACATTCCCACCAACAGTTCAGGAGGGTTCCCTTTTCTCCACACCCTCTGCAGCCTTTATACATTGTTGTATTAATTTCTGCTGTTCAGCAAAGTGATTCAGTTTTATATATATCTATCTATATATCTATCTATATCTATATATCTATATCTATATGTCTATATCTATTCTTTTCCATTATGGTTTATCACAGGATATTGAATATAGTTTCCTGTGCTATACAGTAGGTCTTGGTGGGTTGTCTATCCTATGTAGAATAGTTTGCTTCTGCTATTCCAAAACTCCCAATCTTTCCTTCACTCTCTCCTTGGCAACCACAACTCTCTTTTCTATATCTGTGTGTTTGTTTCTGTTTCGCTGACATGCTCATTTGTGTCCTGTTTTCGATTCCACATATAAGTGATATTATATGGTATTTGTCTTTCTCTCTCTGACTTACTTCACTTAGTATCATTATCTCTAGGTCCATCCATGTTGCTGCAAATGGCATTATTTCATTCTTTTTTATGTCTGAGTAATATCTTTTGTATACGTATACCACACCTTCTTTATACACTCGTTTTTCAATGAACATTTAGGTTGTTTCCATGTCTTGGCTGTTATAAATAGTGCTGCTATGAACATAGGGTTTCATGTATCTTTTTGAATTATAGTTTTGTCTAGATATATGTCCACAAGTGGGATTGCTAGATCATATGGCAACTCTATAGTTTTTTTGAGGAACCTCCATACTGTTTTCCTTAGTGGCTGCACCAACTTACATGGCCACCGACAGTGTAGAAGAGTTCCCTTTTCTCCATACCCCCTCCAGCATTTGTTAATTGTAGATTTTTTTTTTTAATGATGGCCATTCTGATCAGTGTGAAGTGATACCTCATTGTAATTTGGATTTGCATTTATCTAATAATTAGTGATGATGAGCATCTTTTCGTGTGCCTATTGGCTCTCTGTATGTCTTCTTTGGAGAAATGTTTATTTAGGTCTTCTACCCATTTTTCCATTGAGTTGTTTGTTATTTTGTTATTGAGTTGTATGAGCTGTTTGTATAGTTTGGAAATTAAGCCCTTGTCAGTCTCATCATTTGCTAATATTTTCTCCCAGTCCATAGGTTGTATTTTCATTTTGATTATGGTTTCCTTTGCTGTGCAAAAGCTTATAAGTTTGATTAGTTCCTGTTTCTTTTTTGCTTTTACAGTAAGTCCCCTACATATGAACAAGTTCTGTTCCAAGAGTGCGTTTGTAAGTTCAATTTGTTTGTAAGTCCAACAAAGTTCGCCTAGGTACCCAACTTACACAGTCGGCTATATGGTATTGTACCGTAATAGGTTTATAATACTTTTCACGCAAACAATACATTAAAAAACAAGCACAAAAACAAAGAAAGCATTTTTAATCTTACAGTACAGTAACTTGAAAAGTACAGTAATACAGTACAACAGCTGGGATACTCGGGCTGGCATCGAGGGAACAGGCGAGCAGAGTTACTGGTTGGAGGAGGGAGGGGAGGTGGGAGATGGTAGGGGTGAAGGATTATCAGCAGTAGGAGACAGAGGGCAAGCTGCAATTTCACTCATACCTGACGTTGATGGCAAAGGTTCTGGTTCCTTGCTGGATTTAATTCTATCTACCCTCTTGAAAGAATGATCCATTGATGTCTGGGTAGTAGCTCTTTTTTTCTCATCATAGATGACAAGGTAACACTGGATTGCAATCTGAATGGCTGCTGCCACCTTTGGGTCCCATTCTAGGTTCGGGTCCTGTGCCTCAAAAACTAACAGTGCTTCCTCAAATAACGAAGATTCCCTTGCCATTTTCTGTGTCGTGAATCTCTTCAGTTCTTCAGTTACTTTTTCTTCCTCCTGTCCCTCTTCATCCTTTCTCTGGGCCTCCAATTCCATCAGTAAGCTCCTCATGTTGCACAGCAAGGAGTTCAGCGAAATCGTCCTCTTGCAGATCTAGCTCCAGCTTCTCGCTGAGGGTCACTACGTTGCTGAAGACCTCTTCGGACTTCTGATCTACCTTCTCAAATCCACAAAAATCATGAACAAACTGTGGGCAAAGGTTCTTCCAAACCCCATTCATCGTGACCGCCATACCCTCACACCATGCAAAGTCAATGTTTTTTATGGTCTTGTAGATGTTATAGTCCTCCCAAAGTTGTCCCTAGGTTGTTCCTGATTTGTCACTTACCTTTACTGCCTGACAAAAAGTGTGACATAAATAATATTTCTTGAAAGTCGCTATAACGCCCTGGTCCATAGGTTGGATGAGCAACGTAGTATTTGGTGACAGATGCAGGACTTTGACGTTGGGATGAAAGTCATCCATGAATGGGGGGTGGCCCAGAGCATAGTCGAGCAGCAAAAGAATGTTTTGCTGGAACGTCCTTCTCCAAGCAATATTCCTCTACATCTGGGATAAAGTGGTGGCAAAACCAGTCCTGGAACGTGGCCTGTGTGATCCGGGATTTGGGGTTACGCTTCCACACAACAGGAAGAGAGCCCTTGGCTATGTTTTTAAGGGTTCTTGGGTTCTGTGAATGATAAACTAAGAGAGGTTTCAGCTTCAATTCACCGGAAGCATTGCCACCAAACAACACTTAGCCTATCCTTTGCTGCTTTACAGCCCGGCATCAACTTTTCCTCCTTACTGACGTAACTTCGGTCTGGCATCCTCTTCCAGTACAGTTGTGTCTCATCCACATTAAAAACCTGGTTGGGTAAATACACACCATCATCAATAATTTCTCAAAGTGTTTCTGGAAGTTCCTGGACAGCTACCCTATCTGCACTTGCTGTCTCTGCACTTACTTTTACATTGTGAAGGCTGGCTCTAGCCTTGAACCGATGAAACCAGCCATGGCTGGCATTAAAAGATGTGCCCTCTGATTCTTTGCCGTGTTTCTTCTTCAAGTCTTCATAAAGGCTTTTAGCTTTCTCTTGAATCAGCGTTAAGTTGAGCAGGACTCAGCGCTGATGTTGATCCTGCATCCGCACACTGAGAAGTTTCTCCATCTCCTCCATCACTTTTCCATGCTTCTTGGATATTGTGTCAACATCGTCGGCACAGCAGACTTCACATGTTCCATGATCTTGTCCTTGTCCTTTAGATTCGTGCCAATGATTGAATGATTCATATTATAAGAATGAGCGATGTCTAACATCTTTTTGCCTCGCTCCACTCTCTCAATTACTTTCACTTTTTTTCCCGTCATTATCGCTTGGCGCTTCTTCACAGTACCAGCTACATCACGTCTGCTTTTACGCTTGCTTCCAGACATCTTGGGCTTGAAATAAAGGTACTGTACTACTGTACTCTATACAGTACTGTAAAGTACACAAAAGCACAACCACATATAGAGGAAGCACGCACGTGACAATGTATGTCAGACACGTGAACTAACTTACATGATTGGACACGCGAATGGACGTTTGCATCTTTGAAAGTTTGCAGCTTGAAGGTTCGTATGTAGGTGACTTACTGTATTTGTACTGCCTAGGGAGAACTACCTAGGAAAATTTTGGTATGACTTATGTCAGAGAATGTTTTGCTTATGTTCTCTTCTAGGAGTTATAAGGTGTCCTATCTTATATTTAAGCATATAAGCCGTTTTGAGTTTATTTTTGTGTATGGTGTGAGGGTATGTTCTGACTTCACTGATTTGCATACGGCTGTCCAACTTTCAAAACACCACTTGCTGAAGAGACTGTCTTTTCCCCATTGTATATTCTTGCCTCCTTTGTCAAAGGTTAATTGACCATAGGTGTGTGGGTTTATTTCTTAGCTCTCGATTCTATTCCATTGATCCATGTATCTCTTTCTGTGCCAATACAATGCGGCTTTGATTACTGTAACTTTGTAGTATTTTCTGAAGTTTAGGAGGGTTATGCCTCCTGCTTTGTTCTTTTTCCTGGGGATTGTGTTCACATTTCTGACTTTTTATGGTTCCAGATACATTTTAGGATTATTTGTTCTAGTTCTGGGGAAGATGTCATGGGTAATTTGATAGGGATCACATTAAATCTGTAGATTGCTTTGGGTAGTATAGCCATTTTAACAGTATTAATTCCTCCCATCCAAGAGCGTGGGATGTCTTTCCATTTCTTTGAATCATCTTCAGCTTCCTTTACTAATGTTTTGTAGTTCTCAGTATATAAGTCTTTCACCTCCTTGGTGAGGTTTATTCCTAAGCATTTTATTTTTTTGATGCCATTAAAAAAAGGATTGCTTGTTTACATTTCCTTTCTGATATTTCATTGTTAGTGTAAAGAAATGCAACCAGGGACTTCCCTGGTGGCTCCGTGGTTGAGAATCCGCCTGCCAATACAGGGGACACGGGTTTGAGCCCTGATGCAGGAAGATCTCACATGCCGTGGAGCAACTAAACCTGTGTGCCACAACTACTTAGCCTGCACTCTAGAGCCAGTGAGCCACAAATACTGAGCCCATGTGCCACAACTACTTAAGCCTGCATGCCTAGAGCCCGTGCTCCACAACAAGAGAAGCCACTGCAATGAGAAGCCTGCGCACCACAAGAAAGTCTAGTCCCCACTGGCCACAACTAGAGAAAGCCCGTGCACAGCAATGAAGACCCAATGCAGCCAAAATAAATTTAAAAAAAAAAGAAAGAAAAACCAGGAAATGCAACCAATTTATATATGTTAATCTTGTATCCTGCTACTTTGCTGAATTTGTTTATCAGTTCTAGTAGTGTTTGTGTGGAATTTTTAGGGTTTCCTTTATATATATTATCATGTCATCTGCATATAATGGCAACTTTACCTCTTCCCTTCCAATTTGGTTAGATTTTATTTCTTTTTCTTGTCTGATTGTTGTGGCTAGGACTTCCAATACTATGTTGAAGAGAAGACGTGAGAGTGGGCATCCTTGTCTTGTTCCAGATTTTAGCGGGAAGGCTTTCAGCTTATGAACGTTGAGTATTATATTGGCTGTGGGTTTGTCATAAATAGCTTTTATTATGTTGAGATATGTTTCCTCTGTACCCACGTTGGTAAGTGTTTTTACCATGAATGGATGTTGAAGCTTTTCAAATGCTTTTTCGCCATCTATTGAGATGATCGTTTGTTTCTTGTTTTTCCTTTGTCGATGGGGTGTATCATGTTGATTGATTTGCATATGTTGAAACAGCTTTGTGAAACTGGGGTGAATCAAATTTGGTCATGGTGTATGATCCTCTTATGTGTTGTCGGATTCGGTTTTCTAATATTCAGTTGAGAATTTTTGCATCTATATTTATCAACGATATTGGCCTGCAGTTTTCTTTTTTGGTAGTGTCTTTCTCTGTGTTTTTTTTTTTAAAGTCTTTATTGAATTTGTTCCAATATTGCTTCTGTTTCATGTTTTGGTTTCTTGTTTGTGAGGCATGTGGGATCTTAGCTCCAAAACCAGGGATCGAACCTGCACCCCCTGCACTGGAAGGCGAAATCTTAACTGCTGGACCACCAGAAAAGTCCCCATCAGTTTTATTTGTTTTTTTTTTTTAAGTAAATTTCTTTCTTTCTTTATTTCTGGATGCATTGGGCATTCGTTGCTGTGCTCGGGCTCTCTCTAGTTGCGGTGAGCGGGGGCTACTCTTCGTTGTGGTGTGCAGGCTGTTCATTGTGGTGGCTTCTTTTGTTGCAGATCATGGGCTCTAGGTGCGTGGGCTTCAGCAGTTGTGGCTATCAGGCTCAGTAGTTGTGGCTCGTGGGCTGTAGAGCGCAGGCTCAGTAGTTGTGGCACACAGGCTTAGTTGCTCCATGGCATGTGGGATCTTTCCAGACCAGGTCTCGAACCTATGTCCCCTGCAGTGGCAGACAGATTCTTAACCACTGTGCCACCAGGGAAGTCCCCCCTCCCCATCTGTTTTTTGATATCAGCGTGATAGTGGCTTCATAGAATGTCTTTGGAAGTATTCCTTACTCTTCAATCTTTTCGAAGAGTTTGAGAAGAATCAGTGTAAGTTCTGCTTTTTATATTTGGTAGAATTTGCCTGTGAAACCATCTGATCCTGGACTTCTGTTGGTAGGGAGTTTTTTAAATTACAGATTCTATTTTTTTTTTTAAATTCTAGTTATTTATTTATTTATTTTGGCTGTGTTGGGTCTTCGTTTCTGTGCGAGGGCTTTCTCTAGTTGCAGCGAGCGGGGGCCACTCTTCATCACGGTGCGTGGGCCTCTCACTATCGTGACCTCTCTTGTTGTGGAGCACGGGCTCCAGACGCTCAGGCTCAGTAGTTGTGGCTCACGGGCCCAGTTGCTCCGCGGCATGTGGGATCTTCCTAGACCAGGGCTCGAACCCGTGTCCCCTGCATTGGCAGGCAGATTCTCAACCACCGCGCCACCAGGGAAGCCCTGTATTTTGCTTTTAGTGATCAGTATGTTCAAGTTATCTATTTCTTCTTGATTCAGTTTTGTTCGGCTGTAAAAAAAACAAAATATATTTTTAAGTTATGTTAGCAGCTAAATACTTACCATGTATTAGACCACAAAAGAGAGAAGAAAAAATATTAAAATATTTTCTCAAATACAACAAGTATTGAAATGTTTTAAAGAAATTGGTATAATAATACTAATTACAATAATGACAAATTGTTCTGAACTTAAAGACTACTTATATCTAAGATGCATATTATATGCTTATTGTTTTATTGTTTTTAAATACATGGAATGTTTTCTCCTTTCTAATGTAATTCTTTTATTTTACCTGTATATTGTGAAAAAAATTTAGTTCCACATAATATAAAAAATTACACTTTAATAGGAGATATTAATCCATTTACATTTACTATAGTACTGAAAATACTTAGGTTTAGCGTTCCATGTCATGGAGTGCTCTTTTTTATTTATTTATTTTTAAAAAAGATTTAATTTGGAGGGGGGGCATAAATTATTCATTTATTTATTTATTTAATTTTAACATCTTTATTGGACTCTAATTGCTTTACAATCGTGTGTTAGTCTCTGCTTTAGAACAAAGTGAATCAGCTATACATATCCATATATCCCCATATCTCCTCCCTGTTGCGTCTCCCTCCCGCCCTCCCTATCCCACCCCTCTAAGTGGTCATAAAGCACTGAGCTGATCTCCCTCTTCTATGCAGCTGTTTCCTACTAGCTAGCTATTTTACATTTGGTAGTATATATAAGTCCATGCCACTCTCTCACTTCGTCCCAGCTTACCCTTCCCCCTCCCCATGTCCTCAAGTCCATTCTCTATGTCTGCGTCTTTATTCCTGTCCTGTCCCTAGATTCTTCCCAACCGTTTCTTTTCCTTTTCTTTTTAGATTCCACATATATGTGTTAGCATACAGTATTTGTTTTTCTCTTTCTGACTTACTTCACTCTGTATGACAGACTCTAGGTCCATCCATCTCACTACAAATAACTCAATTTCATTTCTTTTTATGGCTGAGTAATATTCCATTTTATATTGAAGATGTGCAACATCTTTTTTACCCATTCATCAGTTGATGGACACTTAGGTTGCTTCCATGTCCTGGCTATTGCAAATAGAGCTGCAATGAACATTGTGGAACATGACTCTTTTTGAATTATGGTTTTCTCCAGGTGTATGCCCAGTAGTGGGATTGCTGTGTCATATGGTAGTTCTATTTTTAGTTTTTTAAGGAACCTCGATACCGTTCTCGATAGTGGCTGTATCAATTTACACTCCCACCAACGGTGCAAGAGGGTTCCCTTTTTTCCACACCTCTGCAGCATTTATTGTTTGTAGATTTTTTTGATGATGGCCATTCTTACCTGTGTGTGGTGATACCTCATTGTAATTTCGACTTGCATTTCTCTAATGATCAGTGATGTTGAGCATTCTTTCATGTGTTTGTTGGCAATCTGTATATCTTCTTTGGAGAAATGTCTATTTAGGTCTTCTGCCCATTTATGGATTGGGTTGTTTGTTTGTTTGTTTGTTTTTTGATATTGAGCTGCATGGGCTGCTTGTAAAGTTTGGAGATTAATCCTTTGTCAGCTGCTTCGTTGGCAAATATTTTCTCCCATTCTGAGGGTGGCCTTTTCGTCTTGTTTATGTTTTCCTTTGCTGTGCAAAAGCTTTTAAGTCTCCTTAGGTCTCATTTGTTTATGTTTCTTTTTAATTTCCGTTTTCTAGGAGGTGGGTCAAAAAGGATCTTGCTGTGATTGATGTCATAGAGTGTTCTGCCTATGTTTTCCTCTAAGAGTTTGATAGTGTCTGGCCTTACATTTAGGTCTTTAATCCATTTTGAGTTTATTTTTGTGTATGGTGTTAGGGAGTCTTCTAATTTCATTCTTTTACTGGTAGCTGTCCAGTTTTCCCAGCACCACTTATTGAAGAGGCTGTGATTTCTCCATTGTATATTCTTGCCTCCTTTATCAAAAATAAGGTGACCATATGTGTATGGGTTTATGTCTGGGCTTTCTCTCCTGTTCCATTGCTCTATATTTCTGTTTTTGTGCCAGTACCATACTGTCTTGACTACTGTAGCTTTGTAGTATTGTCTGAAGTCAGGGAGCCTGATTCCTCCAGCTCTGTTTTTCTTCTCAAGATTGCTTTGGCTGTTCGGGGTCTTTTGTGTTTCCATACAAATGGTGAAATTTTTTTGTTCTAGTTCTCTGAAAAATTCCATTGGTAGTTTGATAGGGATTGCATTGAATCTGTAGATTGCTTTGGGTAGTAGAGTCATTTTCACAATGCTGATTCTTCCAATCCAAGAACATGGTATATCTCTGTATCTGTTTGTGTCACCTTTGATTTCTTTCATCAGTGTCTTATAATTTGTTGAGTAAACGTCTTTTGTCTCCTTAGGTAGGTTTATTCCTAGGTATTTTATTCTTTGTGTTGCAGTGGTAAATGGGAGTGTTTCCCTAATTTCTCTTTCAGAATTTTCATCTTTAGTGTATAGGAATGAAAGAGATATCTGTACATTAATTTTGTATCCTGCAACCTTACCAGTTCATTGATTAACTCTAGTAGGTTTCTGGTAGCATCTTTAGGATTCTCTATGTATAGTATCATGTCATCTGCAAACAGTGAGAGCTTAACTTCTTCTTTTCCGATTTGGATTCCTTTTATTTCTTTTTCTTCTCTGATTGCTGTAGCTAAAAATTCCAAAAGTGTGTGGAATAATAGTGGTGAGAGTGGGCAACCTTGTCTTGTTCCTGATCTTGGTGGAAATGGTTTCACTTTTTCACCATTGAGAACGATGCTGGCTGTGGGTTTGTCATATATGGCTTTTATTATGTTGAGGAAAGTTCCCTCTATGCCTACTTTCTGGAGGGTTTTTATGATAAATGGGTGTTTAATATTGTCGAAAGCATTTTCTGCATCTATTGAGATGACCATATTGTTTTTATCCTTCAGTTTTTTAATATGGTGTATCACATTGATTTGCATGTATTGAAGAATCCTTGCATCCCTGGGATAAACCCCACTTGATCATGGTGTATGATCCTTTTAAGGCGCTGTTGGATTTTGTTTGCTGGTATTGTGCAGTGGATTTTTGCAGCTATGTTCATCAGTGATATTGACCTGTAGTTTTCTTTCTTTGTGACATCTTTGTCTGGTTTTGGTGTCAGGGAGATGGTGGTCTCATAGAATAAGTTTGGGAGAGTTCTTCCCTCTGCTATATTTTGGAAGAGTTTGAGAAGGATAGGTGTTAACTCTTCTCTAAATGTTTGATAGAATTTGCCTGTGAAGCCATCTGGTCCTGGGCTTTTGTTTGTTGGAAGATTTTTAATCACAGTCTCAAGTTCAGTGCTTGGGATTGGTTTGTTTGTAGTTTCTATTTCTTCCTGGTTCAGTCTTGGAAGGTTGTGCTTTTCTAAGCATTTGTCCATTTCTTCCAGGTTGTCCATTTTATTGGCATATAGTTGCTTGCAGTAATCTCTCATGATCCTTTGTATGTCTGCAGTGTCAGTTGTTACTTCTTCTTTTTCATTTGTAATTCTATTGATTTGAGTCGTCTCCCTTTTTTTCTTGATGAGTCTGGCTAATGGTTTATCAATTTTGTTTATCCTCTCAAGGAACCAGCTTTTAGTTTTTTTGAACTTTGCTGTTGTTTCCTTCATTTCTTTTTCATTTATTTCTGGTCTGATCTTTATGATGTCTTTCCTCTGCTGACTTTGTTTGTTTTTTTTTTTTTTCTTTCTTTCTCTAATTGCTTTAGGTGTAAGGTTAACTTGTTTATTTGAGATATTTCTTGTTTCTTGAGGTAGGATTGTATTGCTACAAACTTCTCTCTTAGAACTGCTCTTGCTGCATCCCATAGGTTTTGGGTCTTCATGTTTTCATTGTCATTTGTTTCTAGGTATTTTTTTATTTCCTCTTTGATTTCTTCAGTGATGTCTTGGTTATTAAGTAGTGTCTTGTTGAGCGTCCATGTGTTTTTATTTTTTACAGACTTTTTCCCTGTAATTGATATCTAGTCTGATAGCATTGTGGTTGGAAAAGATACTTGATACGATTTCAATTTTCTTATATTTACCAAGGCTTGATTTGTGACCCAAGATATGATCTATCCTGGAGAATGTTCCAGGAGCACTTGAGAAAAAGTGTATTCTGTTGTTTTTGGATGGAATGTCCTATAAATATCAATTAAGTCCATCTTGTTTAATGTATCATTTAAAGCTTGTGTTTCCTTATTTATTTTCATTGTGGATGATCTGTTCATTGGTGAAAGAGGGGTGCTAAAGTCCCCTACTATGATTGTGTTACTGTCGATTTCCCCTTTTATGGCTGTTAGCATTTGCCTTATGTATTGAGGTGCTCCTATGTTGGGTGCATAAAATTATACAATTGTTATATCTTCTTCTTGGATTGATCCCTTGATCATTATGTAGTGTCCTTCTTTGTCTCCTGTAATAGTCTTTATTTTAAAGTCTTTTTTGTCTGATATGAGAATTGCTACTCTAGCTTTCTTTTGATTTCCATTTGCATGGAATATCTTATTCCATCCCCTCACTTTCCATCTGTATGTGTCCCTATGTCTGAAGTGGGTCTCTTGTAGACCACATACATACCGGTCGTGTTTTCGGATCCATTCAGCCAGTCTATGTCTTTTGGTTGGAGCATTTAATCCATTTACATTTAAGGTAATTATTGATATGTATGTTCTTATTATCATTTTCTTAATTGTTTTGGGTTTCTTATTGTAGGTCTTTTCCTTCTCTTGTGTTTCCTGCCTAGAGAAGTTCCTTTAGCATTTGTTGTAAAGCGGGCTTGGTGGTGCTGAATTCTCTTAGCTTTTGCTTGTCTGTAAAGGTTTTAATTTCTCTGTCGAATCTGAACGAGATCCTTGGTGGGTCGAGTAATCTTGGTTGTAGCTTTTCCCCTTTCATTACTTTAAATATGTCCTGCCAGTCCCTTCTGGCTTGCAGAGTTTCTGCTGAAAGTTCAGCTGTTAACCTTACGGGGATTCCCTTGTATGTTATTTGTTGTTTTTCCCTTGCTGCTTTTAATATTTTTTCTTTGTATTTAATTTTTGATAGTTTGATTAATAGATGTTTTGGCATGTTTCTCCTTGGGTTTATCTTGTATGGGACTCCCTGCGCTTCCTGGACTTGATTAACGATTTCCTTTCCCATATTAGGGAAGTTTTCAACTATAATCTCTTTAAATATTTTCTCAGTGTCTTTCTTTTTCTCTTCTACTTCTGGGACCCCTATATTCGAATGTTGGTGCGTTTAATGTTTTCCCAGAGATGTCTCAGATTGTCCTCAATTCTTTTCATTCTTTTTTCTTTATTTTGCTTTGCAGTAGTTATTTCCACTATTTTATCTTCCAGGTCATTTATCCATTCTTCTGCCTCAGTTATTCTGCTATTGTTTCCTTCTAGAGAATTTTTAATTCCGTTTATTGTGTTGTTCATCATTGTTTGTTTGCTCTTTAGTTCTTCTAGGTCCTTGTTAAACGTTTCTTGTCTATTCTCCATTCCAGTACCAAGATTTGGGATCATCTTTATCATCATTACTCTGAATTCATTTTCAGGTAGACTGCCTATTTCCTCCACATTTGTTTGGTCTGGTGGGTTTTTACCTTGCTCCTTCATCTGCTGTGTGTTTCTGTGTCTTCTCATTTGGCTTTGGGGACTGTGTTTGGGGTCTCCTTTTCAGAGGCTGCAGATTCGTAGTTCCCGTTGTATTTGGTGTCTGCCCCCAGTGGCTAAGGTTGGTTCAGTGGGTTGTGTAGGCTTTCTGATGGAGGGGACTGGTGCCTGTGTTCTGGTGGTTGTGTCTGGATCTTGTCTTTCTGGTGGACAGATCCGCATCTGGTGGTGTGTTTTGGCGTGTCTGTGACCTTATTGTGATTTTCGGCAGCCTCTCTGCTAATGGGTGGGCCTGCATTCCTGTCTTGCTAGTTGTTTGGCATGGGATGTCCAGCACTGGATCTTGCTGGTCTCTGAGTGGAGATGGGTCTTAGCGTTGAGACGGATATCTCTGGAAGAGCTTTCGCCATTTGATATTACAAGGTGCCAGAGGTCTCTGGTAGACCCATGTCCTGAACTCGGCTCTCCCACCTCAGAGGCACAGGCTTGACACCCGGCTGGAGCACCAAGACCCTGTCAGCCACACAGCTGGGGGTGAGAGCAAGAGGTAGCTTTGGTACATCTCAAAGACCACCAATGAGGTTCACTGACCATTTTCTCTCCAGAAATGAAGAAAACAAAATTCAGACTTTGGCTAGTCAGCCACTTTGGTAGCCAGCCTCCAAGATGGACCTAATTATCCCCTAATTATCTCCCAGTCTCCATGTACCAGTGTGGCTCCTCGTACTTGAAAAGGGTTGACTGTTTAACTAATAAGAAATTGCAGAAATGACAAAGTGCAGCTTCCAAAGTTATAAAAGACATTGCAGCTTCTGCTTTGGTTTCTGCTAGATCACTCATCCTGGGGTAAGCCAGCTGCCATGTCATGAGGACACTCAAGCAGCCCTAAGGAGAGATCCATGTGGCAAGGAACTGAGGCCTCTTACCTACAGCCACGTGAGTGAGTCATCTCAGAAGTCAAAAGATTTAATTTTTTAAATGTTTGGTTGTGTTGGGTCTTCGTTGCTGCACAGGGTTTCTCCAGTTGTTACTAGAGAAGCAGGGGTTACTCATCGTTGTGGTGCACGGGCTTCTCCTTGCGGTGGTTTCTCTTGTTGTGGAGTATGGGCTCTAGGTGCATGGGCTTCAGTAGTTGTGTCATGCAGGCTCAATAGTTGTTGCTTGCAGGCTCTAGAGCACAGGCTCAGTAATTGTGGCACACGGGCTTAGTTGCTCTGTGGCATGTGGGATCTTCCCAGACCAGGGATGGAACCCCTGTTCCCGGCATTGGCAGGCAAATTCTTACCCATTGTGCCACCAGGGAAGTCCAGTGTGCTCTTTTTTAAACCTAGTCTGTTTTCATTATTTTCTATCTTAACGATTCTGTATTAAAGAAAAAAAAAATAATACTCCTTTCTACCCCTCCTCTTTGAGGATTATATATGAAGAAGCATGTCTTATTTATTAACCTCAAATTTTCACCTTACTTTTAAGAAGTAATCACAATGTCAAGTATTTAATACTTTTCACTTCCACCTTGAAAAGCATGGATATTAAAGTGCTAATACAATTACCTTCCCGGTCTATCTTTTTTAGTTTTTGTTATGTATAAAAAACAACGAAAAACATGCATGGTTTGTAAGGAAATGACAAATTTCAGAAAATTCAGCATCTGAATACACTCTAAACATAGCTTCTAGATAAAGACACAGAAAATTGCCAGATACTCAGAGGCCCCCTGGTCCCATTCTAGTGACTCCCCTTAAGGTTTAATATTGTTCCGGTATCTAACAAAAAGATAACTTTACCTGTATTTTGTATTTTATATAAATGTTATGGCACAGTAAAATCACTTTTGGATTGGGCTTTTTTATTTTATGTTGTTTGTGAATATGCCTATATGGTTGCCTGTTGTTGTGATCATGCATTGCCACTGTTGCATAGGATTCCATAATGTAAATATTTAACTATTAATTAATTTATTCCAATGTGTATTACAATATGAGTGATTTTCAGTTTGTGTCTATTGAGAACAGCACTGGTATATAAATTCTAGAACTTGAGCTTTGGTGGTGTGTGTATAAATTATTGTTCAGTATACACGTAGTAGTAAAATTTTCGAGTCATAGCTTTCTTGTGTTTATCTTTTTAGATATTTCTAAATATTTTCAAAACATTTGTATGATTTTTCATCTTCAGCAGCAGTGAATGAGATTCAAGGATTATACACATTCTTGTCAAACTTGATAATACCTGTCATTTTCATTTGAACTTTCTGGTTGGTGAGTGATAATTCCAGGTATCACGCTTTTGCATTTAATTGACTACTAAGAAGCCAAGCATCTTTTGATATGTTTACTTAACATTCTGTACTCTCTTTTTTGAAATATCTTTTGGTATATTTCCCCCATTTTGCTATTCCATTATCTTCTTATTGAAGACTTCCTTTTTTTTTTAACATCTGAAGACTTCTTATTTAGGAGTTTTTAATACATGCTTGAGATGAGTTCTTCTCTCTTTCTCTCTCTCCTTCTCTTTCTTTAGATGAGTGTCAGTTTTTAATGTTAATAACATCTAATTTGTTATTTTCCTCTTTATTTATTTAGTCTTATTTCTATTTATTTATGTAGACTTCTTACCTGTAGCAGAACACATTATTTATTCTAAACCACAAATATGTTTTCATTTCTTCAATAAATGTAATTATTAAGCTTTAAATTTAAGTTAACTTTCTAAACTAAATATGTTGTATCATAGTGAGTATTAATTTTTCTATGACAGCTGAAAGGTTACATTTATTCAGAAAATGTTGTATCAGCTTTCTTTTCATTTGCTCCTACTTCTCATTGATCCACAGTGGTAAACATCACTTCATTCATGGATCTGACTTTTCTCTGATTTCTCATGGTCATTCTCACTAATTCGTCTTGCCTCCTGAAATCTTTAGCAATCCCCTTATTCCACAGAAGCAAAAACCTTCCTTGGGCCTTTTTCCTCAGAAGATTGATTATTCCCACATTTTAAATGGGAGATTGCAATAAGTTAGGAGAAAATGCCAGAAGGGTCTCTCTTTTTTTTTTTTTTTCACATCCTGTATCAGCCTCTGCTTGCACTCTCTGTTCAAAGATGTTTGTGCAACACATTGATGGAAGATGCCACTTGTTTCTCTCCTTGGGGAAAAGACAGATTCATTACCTAACAAATAAAATAAAGAGAGTGTCTTGCTCTTTTCAAATGTTGGACAGGATTGCTTGCATCCTAATTTAAATGTTTCAGGTGACTGAAGCTTAAGATTCCTAAGCTTTAATCCATACTTGCACCATGCACAGCACCCAACAGGAGAGCTTTACATAACCCCATGAGACACTTGTGTGCAAGTGGAACAGATAAAAATATAAAACTATTGCTGTCTTTTTGTGTCATAAAAATGATTTTTTGTCTCATTTAAAATATTTTTTTCTAAAATCCAAAAACGTGGCAGGCTAAAATATTGTTATTTCAAATATGGTAAAATCGAAGACCCTTCAAATTTCTTTCCAGTTTTGTCGATGATGGGATGCCGTCAGAGATATGACTTCACTAAACACAATAGGTAAGATTCCTTCATAGGCCTGATTGGGGAATATGAAAATAAACCCCAGAAAAATCTGGACATTTTCTAGTTCTCAAATATTGGTTAAGATGGTAGAAAGGGCCCTTCATTGTCCTATATGTTAATGCAGAGCAATTGTGAGAGGTGGGGATAAAACAAGCAGCCTAAATATCCTTTATGTTTGTTGTACTACTAGTAGAAAGAGGAAGGGTCAGGTCAACATGTCACCATGGTTGATATAGCAAATAAGCTGCTTGAAACTACACAGAAATGTACCTGCTTGTATTTTCTGTGCAGTTACCCTCTCTTTTGGTGTGCCCTGATACCTCCCTCAACTTTTGTACCAACTCCAGCAGCATTAAGCAGAAATCCAAAGAAATCTATTCTTTGGAATTATGAGGAAGGGAAGAGTCAAACATTTTATAACATGCTCTATACAAGGATACACGTCACCATCCTTATCTATGTCATGCCATGCATGGAGGGTCAGTAGGTTCAGGGGATTCTGGAAGCACCAAGTTCTGTGGAGTTAATCACAGTTGCATTCATGGGCAGTAAAAGAGAAGGGCCTTATCTTGGTCACTTTCTCAATGCTAGTAGCTACAAAAAGAAGAGGATAGCAGACATCTTAGGGAGGAGAACCAACATTAAATGAAATGTCCGAATTACTCTAGGCAACCTCTCATGGTGGCCTCCCATAGCTCCTCAAATCCCTACATACTTGCACAAGGGATAGTGTAATATTACTGGAGTGTCTGACTGCAGATTAACATTATTTTTGTTGAAAAAAATAAAAATAGGTTCAAGTGATAGGGTTTGAAAAGGGTTCACAGTGTGAAGGAAACTATTGTAACAATGTGGACAGAACCCTTTGGATGGATTCATCATGTTTTTTTGTTTTGTTTTGTTTTGTTTTGCTGCTTCAGAATCTGTAGTAGCGATTGGTGTGTTCCATGATACATCCCCGCTTCTTATAAGTTTTAGATGGAATACCCCATTAGGAAGAAGTGCACGTAAGGAAGATTAGTGAGTCAAACTCCTCTGCCCTCTGTCAGCAGTGGGTGCAAAGGGATTTAGACCAAGTGCTTTCATCCTTTGATTTGCAAAGTTTTCACTATATGAATGATGTTTTGTTTGTTTGCAGGTCAGGAGCCTTGGTCTCAATATCCCTGTTTAAAAAGTGTTATCACGTGTCTGCCAGAAAGAATTGCTGATGATACTGGGAAAAATTGAGAGTTATCCTTAACAATTAAGGGTTTTGTAGCAACATGGATGGACCTAGAGATTGTTATACTGAGTGAAGCAAGTCAGACACAGAAAGACAGATATCATATGATATTGCTTATATGAGGAATCTAAAAAAGAAAAAAAAGGTACAAATGAACTTATTTACACAACAGAAATAGAATCATGGATATAGAAAACAAACTTATGGTTACCAGGGAATAAGTGGGGAAGGGATAAATTGGGAGATTGGGACTGACTTATACACACTACTATATATAAAATAGATAAAGACCTGCTTTATAGCACAGGGAACTCTACTCAGTGGTCTGTACTGGCGTATACGGAAAAAGAATCTTATAAAAAAAAAAAACAAGGGTTTTGGGATTATATAATAAATATAAATGGGCAAACCTTTAACATGAAAGGAAAAATCAGTTAACTCTGTGGTCCCTGTTATGGTGTAAATATTTTGTACCTCTAATTTTAAAATTTTGAAACCTAGCTCCCATGTTGATGGTATTAGGAGGTGGGGCTTTTGGGAGGTGATTAGGTTATGAGGCCAGAGACCTCAAACATGGGATTAGTGACCTAATAAATGTAGCACGCAGAAGATCTTATGCCCATTCCATGATTTCATTGCCGAGCGAGAAGACCCACATTATGAACCAGAAATTGGTCCCTCGCCAGACACTAAGTCAGCTGGCAACTTGTTCTTTTTTTAAAAAAAATAATTAGATAATTAATTAATTAATTTTTTGGCTGTGTTGGGTCTTTGGTGCGGTGCGCGGGCTTCTCATTGAGTGGCTTCTCTTGTTGTGGAGCACGGGCTCTAGGCGTGTGGGTTTCAGTAGTTGTGGCTCACGGGCTCAGTAGTTGTGGCCTGTGGCCTCTAGAGCACAGGCTCAGTATTTGTGGTGCACGGGCTTAGTTGTTCCAGGGTATGTGGGATCTTCCTGGACCAGGGCTCGAACCCTTGTCCCCTTTATTGGTAGGCAGATTCTTAACCACTGCACCTCCAGGGAAGCCCCTGGTTACTTGTTCTTGAACTTTTCAGCCTCAGCAATTATGAGAAAACAAAAATATTCTGTTGTTTATAAAATACCAAGTCTCTCGTATTTTGTTTTAGCAGTCAAAGAGCTGGCTGAGGAGAAATATCTGTGAGCTTGAAGACGTATCAGGAGAAACCTTTAAATCTCAAAAGAAAAGAGAAAATGGGCAGGAAAGAAATCAACAGAACAGAGTAATCAATAATTGTGGAACAATGAAAAATGCTGTGACCTATACATAATGGGTATAGCAGGAGGAGAATAAAGATAATAAAGAACAGAAAATATTTTTTAAAAATGACTGAGAATCTCCCCAAATGAATGTCTGACACTAAATCCACAACATCCAAACTTAGAAGAACATATGAATAGTAAAGAAAACTGACCAATATCTCTCAGGAACATCAATGCAAAAATCCTCAACAAAATATTACCAAATCGAATCCAACAATATTTTGAGAGAATTTTATATCATGAATGAGAGGAAATAATCCCAGGTATGAAAGGCTGGTTCAACATTCTAGAATCAAATAATTATATCCATCATATCAACACCTTAAAGACAATCATTAGCATATCAATAGATTCAGAAGACCTTTGAAAAAATCTAACACCCATTCTTCATAAAAACTCTCAGTTAAAGAAATAGACTGGAGCTTTCTCAAGTTGATAACAAAGATTTACAGGAAACTTTTATCTTACATCATGATTAATGGTCAAAACCATGAAGCTTTTCCACTAAGTTCAGGTAAAAGCAAGGATGTCCCCTTTCATGACTCCTTTTCCATATTTTACTCCAAGTCCTTGCTAATGCAATAAGGCACGAAAATAAATAAAACAAATACAGATTGGGTAGAAAAAAATGAAAGCAACCTAAATAAAATGTGGACCAATATACTTTATGGACACCTCACCAAAGAAAATAGACACTATGCATATAAGTATACAGAAGAATAATCCAGATTACATGCTGCCATGAAAAAGCAAATTAAAAATACAATTCCATACCACTATGTAACACTTAGAATGGCTAAAATGTGAACAATGACAAGAACAAATTCTGTAGGAGATGTGGAACAATAGGAAATGTCATTTGTCATTGGTGGAAATGAAAAATAATACAGCTACTTTGGTAGTCTGATTGACACTTGCTAGAATATTGAGCATTCCCTTACTGTACAATCCGTCAAGTGTTCTCATGGATATTTACTGAAAGTAGTTTAAAACATACTTCCAGAGGAAAACCTGCATATGGATACTTATAGCACCTAATTCAATATTGCCAAAATGTGAATGAAACTAAGGTGTCCTCCAATAGGTGAATGAAATGATATAGTATTAATATATTCTGGGAATGGGATAATATTGAGCACTAAAAAAGTAAGCTATCAAGCCATATAAAGAGATGGGAATTCTTTTTTTTTTCTTTTGAAATATAGGTGATTTTCTTTATTTTGAAATTTAAATTTTATTGGAGTATAGTTGATTTACAATGTTGTGTTCATTTCAGCTGCACAGCAAGTGATTCAGTTACACATATGCATATATTCATTCTTTATCAGATTCTTTTCTGATAACGGTATTCCCAGAATACTGAGTAGAGCTCCCTGTGCTATACAGTAGGTCCTTGTTGCTTATCTGTTATATATAGTAGTATTCGTATGTTTACCCCAAGCTCCTGATTTATCCCTACCCCCCACCTCTCCCCTTTGGTAACCATAAGTTTGTTTTCCAAGTCTGTGAGTCTGCCTCTGTTTTGTAAGTTAGTTCATTTGTATCAATGTTTAGCTTCCACCTAGAAGTGATATCATCCAATATTTGTCTTACTCTGTCTGACTTACTTCACTTAGTACAATCATCTCTAGGTCCATCCATGTTACTGCAACTGACATTATTTTCTTCTATTTTATGGCTGAGTCATATTCCATTATATATATGTATCACATATTCTTTACCTATATTCATATGTTGATGGACATTTTGGTTGCTTCCATGTCTTCGCTATTGTAAAAAGTGTTGCAGTGAACATTGGGGAAGATGTGTCTTTTCGATTTATGCTTTCCTCCAGATATGCACACAGGAGTGAACTTGCTGGATCATCTGGTAGCTCTATTTTATTTTATTTTACTTCATTTCATTTCAATTTCAATTTTTTTGGAATAGAGTTGATTTACAATGTTGTGTTACTTTCTGCTGCACAGCACAGTGAAGCAGTTATACATATATCCAATCCTTTTTGGATTCCTTTCCCATACAGGTCATTACAGAGTATTGAGTAGAGTTCCCTGTGCTATACAGTAAGCCCTTATTTGTTATCTCTTTTATATATAGTGGTGTGTATATGTCAATCCCAATTTCCAATTTATCCCTCCCACCTCCCCTTACTCTGGTAACCTCCATTCTGTGCTCCATAGTGGCTGTTACCAATTGGCATTGCCACCGATAGCATAGAATTGGTGGTGCAGTGGTTAAGAATCTGCCTGCCAGTTCAGGGGACACAGGTTGGAGCCCTGGCCCGGGAAGAGCTCACATGCCACAGAACAAGTAAGCCCGTGCACCACAACTACTCAGTCTGCGCTCTAGAGCCCACGAGCCACAACTACTGAAGCCTGTGTGCCTACAGCTTGTGCTCCACAACAAGAGAAGCCACCACAAAGAGAAGGCTTCGTACCACAATGATGAGTAGCCCCCGCTTGCTGCAACTATAGAAAAGCCGCGCGCAGCAACGAAGACCCAACGCAGATTAAAAAAAAAAAAGTAGTAGGTTTCTCTTTTTTCCACACCCTCTGAAGCATTTCTTGTTTGTAGACATTGTGATGGTGGCTATTCTGAGTGGTTCCAGGTGATACTTCTTTGTACATCTGATTTGCATTTGTCTAACATAAAGCAATGGTGAGTATCTTCATATGTGCTTTTTTTTTGAACAGTGTCAGTAAGATTTACCCCTAGAAAAAGGGTTATTGAAAGGTTGCCTTGTTTTGAAGTCTACTTCGATTACCTACCCCAAGACATTTTTTGAGGGCTGTTGTCATTTACAGCTCCCCAGGCATTGTGAATATGAAGTGCGTATAAGGTCCAGTTTTAAAATTGTTGTTATGGTAAACAGAAGGCGGCAGGATTTCTACTGTCCCTCTCTGGTTACTGACACAACCTTAGATGTAGGGCAAGTCCTGTTCTTGGGTATTAAATTAGAGTGGAATGTGCCTGACCAAACATGTAAGGGCTTCTGTCCCATTCCTTCTTCCCCCTTACCCTTCATCCCCCGAACAAGTATAAACCCCTGCAAAATCACCTGTTGAGGGTGCTGTCTTGTAGAGTGGGATGACCCTTACGAAGGAGTCGGGAGGTCGGAACCCAAACACCAGGATATGTTGAGAGCAGGTGATTTTCCAAATGTCATCCAGCCCAGAGAGTCCACCATCCTTTGGGTGTCAGAGGGTTGGTTTAGTAGTATGAGGGCACACTTAGATCTGGAGATAGTGATCCCATGCAGAGGGGACCAGGTACTACATGTTCAAGGGGGGCGAATTAGCTGGCATATCCTCCCGAGGTCCTCAGGCCCACAACAGTCCAGCCTTGGGACCAAATTGTGTCTGTGTCCAGGGATGTGACACTAGTACGTTCACTGCGACTAAACAAATTTAGTGATCATTTTTCTTTTCTTTAACTTAATTTTAAATTTATAATGGAGTACATAGTTGATTTATCATGTTGTGTTCATTTTTGACATACACCAACATGATTCATTTATACAGAGATAACTATATATTCTTTTTAGAATTATTTTCCCATTGAGGTTGCTAAAGGGTGTTGAGAAGAGTTCCAAGTGCTCTACAGCAGGTCCATGTTGATTACAAGTTTTCTCTCTGTAAATATGTATATACTAACTCCAACCTCATGATTTATGCCTCCAACACACCTTTCCAGTTTGGTAACCATAAGTTTGTGTTCTAAGTCTGGGACTCTGTTTCTGTGTTGTAAGATAGTACCTTTCTATCAATTTTTAGATTCCACCGATAAGTAATATCATATGATATTTTTCATTGCCTGATTTATGACACTTAGTATGAATGTATGTAGGTCCTTCTGAGTGGCCCTAAATGGCCTTATTTCATTCACTTCATGGCTGAGTAATATTCCATTGTACATATCTACCATAATTTCTTTATCCATTCTTCCTTCCAAGGACTTTTAGGTAGCTTCCGAGTAGAGGCTCTTGTAAACAGGGCTGCATAAATTTTAGAGTGCCTGGGTCCTGTCAATTTACGTTTTTTTCCAAGATACAGGCCCAGGAGTGGAAGCGCCATATGCTCTGAAGCTCTGGTTTTTAGATTTTTAAGGAATCACCACCCACTTCTCCAGAGTGGCTGTTAGCAATTTACATTCCCACCATCAGCTTGTCAGGGTTCCCTTTTCTCCACGCCCTGTCCTGCATTTCAGGTTTTACAGTTTGTGAGGTTGGCCATTCTGACTGGTGCGAAGTGGTATCTCTTTGTAGTATTAATTTACATTGCCCGCCTGTTCTGTTGGCCAAAAATGGAGTAAGGGTTTTTCCTGAATAGATTAAGGAATAACGCATACGGCCTTTTTGGCAAACTGCATCATTGGCGATGTTCAGCAGCTTTGCATGTGCTTTAATGACGAGTGCAAACTACCCCTTGAAATCCCTTTCCTGCAATTCTGCCTTGCTTACAAGGCCTTTACGAATACTTGGCTCAAGAAATGACTCCATTAGAGGTGTCAATTACAACCCTGCATGTTTGTGAATTGCAGTGCCCCTGAGCACCGGTTTTCAACTTGTTTAGGGAAGCAGATACAAAGGGGCAGGATTTCTACAGACCCATTCCAGTTACTGGGGCACCTGAAGGATAGGGAAATTCTTCTTCCAGGTAGGAAACTAGAGTGGCATATGCCTGTCCAAACATCTAAGGCTTGTGTCTCATTCCATCCCGCCATTCCTCTTCTTCACCGGAAAATTCCAAGCCGTGCAAAACCGGCTGTTGAGTGTGCTGCCTTCCCAAAGTGGGGAGACTCTAAGGAAAGGAGCTGGGGAACCCGAATACCAGGAGACGTGGAGATGAGGTGACTTTTCCAAACTCTTCCCGATCAGACGGTGTACCATCCTCTGGATGTGCCATGCATGTTTTAGCTGTAGGAAGGGTCCCCTGCACCTGGAGATATGCAACCCATGGAATGGGGGCCAGGCAGTATTACTCTAAAAGTGCTGCATTTGCTGTCCCATCCTCACGAAGCCTCTCAGACCAACGAGTGTAGAGCCTTAGGTCCCATCCAGCTCTGTGTCTAGATATGGTCAGTCCAGGTTGCATCACAGCCCTTGAACACATTTTGTAAGAATTTCTCTCTCTCTCACTGTCTTTATTTTGTTCTTGTTATTTAATTTTATAATGGGGTATAGCTGATTTTCAATACTGGGTTTCTTCCTGCTCTACATCTATCCACTTGATTCACTTAAAGAGAGACATCAATAAATTCTTTTACAGATTCTTACCAGTCTTATATATCCTTTTCTGGTGACAACAGTGTGCTGAGTCCAGCTCTTTGAGCTATAGAGTAGGTCCTGTCGAATACCTATTTTGTTTATGGAACCGTATCTGTGCTAATTTCAACCTCCTGGTTTATGCATCACCCCGCCCCACCTTTCTCCTTTAGCAGCCATAAGTGTGTTTTCTAAATGTGTGACTCCGTTTCTGTTTTGTAATTGCGTTCATGTGAAAGCATTTTAGATACTATCTATAAGTGATACCTTATGATAATTCTCTTTTTATGTCTGACTTATGTCACTTAGAATGATCGTACCTCAGTCTCCACGAGTTGCTGCCACTGGCCTTATTGCATTGATTTAATTGCTGAGTAATATTTCATTGTACATAAGTACCACATCTTCTTTCTCCATTTTCTCCTTCCAAGGACATGTAAGTTGTACCCAAATCGAGGCATTTCTAAACAGAGCAGCCCTAAACTTTGGGGTGCCTGTGTCTTGTCGATTTTTTGGTTTTCCCAAGATATACGCCCATGAGGGGAAGTGCTGTATGCTCTGTAGCTCTGTTTTTTAGAAGTTTTAAGATACAGCATACACTTCTCAAGAGTGGCCGGTGGCAATTTACATCCCGCCGATCAGCATAACAAGGCTCCCTTTTCTCCATGGCCTGTCCTGCATTTCTGGGTTTTACACTTTTTCAGCATGGGCCTTTGGACCAATGCGAAGTGAGACATTTTTGTAATACTGCTTTGCATTGCCCGCTTGTTTAATTGGCCAAAAAGAGCATCTGCGTTTTTTCCAAAATTTATTCAGGAAAGAACGCAGGCGCCCTTTTTGGCCAAGTGCATCATTGTCGAAGTTCTGCGGAATTTCATGTGCTTTAAAGGCGAGTCCAAACTACCTGTGAAAAACTGTTTCCTGCAATTCTGTCTTGCTTTGAAATCCTCTTCGTTGCCTTACCTCAATACATTTTTAGACGAGAGTTATCATTTATAACTCTGCAGATTTGTGAATTGCCGTGCTCCTGAGCTCCATTTTCCAAATCGCTTTTTTGGGAGCTGGACGCAAACCCGCAGGATTGCTTCAGGCCCTATTCAGGTTCCGGGGCGCAGGCTGAGCCTGTGGTTAATTCTTCTTCCTGATGGGAAATTAGGGTGACCTGGGCCTGTCCCAACACCTAGAGCTAGCCTCTCATGGGTTCCCCCTCTTCCCATTCATCCGCAGGACAAATTGCAACCTGTACGGAACAGGAGGTTAAAGGTGCTGATTCTCCAAGTGGGGAGATTGTTAGTAAAGCGGCTGGAATGGCGAACCCGAGCACCAAGAGATGAGGAATAAGGTGCGTTTCAGAAACCATTCTCGATCACACTGTATACCATCCACCGGGTTTCCGAAGAATTTTTTCTCTGTAGGAAGATGCCATTGAACCTGGAGATTTGGAACACATGGGATGGGTACCACGCAGTATTACTTTAAAGGGTCTGCGTTTGCTCACCCAACCTCACCAAAACTCTCAGCCCCAAGAGTGTCCACCCTTATGTCTCAATCAGCTGTGGGTCTAGATATGGTCAATCCAGGTGGCATCACAACCCCTGAACGAATTTAGTAAGAATTTCTCTCTCTTTCACTGTCTTTGCTTCACGGGTTTTTAAAAGTAATTGATTTTTATAAAGGGGTTTAGCTGCTTTTCACTGTTGTGTTTATGCCGCTTTACACCCACTTGACTCACTTACAGAGAGATATCAATACATAGGTTTTAACATTCTTACTAGTCAGATATATTCTTGGGCGGTGAATAAGGGGTGTTGAGTCCAGTTCACTGAGCAAGGTGTAGGTCGTGTCTATTACATATTGGGTTTATGGAACAGTATCTGAGCTAATTTGAAACCCTTGTTTTATGCATCACCCCACCTCCCCTTTCCCGTTAAGCAGCCATAGTGTGTTTTCTAAATCTGTGACTCTGTTCTGTTTCGTAATTCCGTTCAAGGGTCGCGGTTTTTACATTCCCTCTATAAGTGATATCTTATGATAAGTGTCGTTTTCTGTGTGACTTATTTCACTTAGAATCGTCGTACCTAAATCCACTCATCATGCTGCTACTAGCCTTATGACGTTGATTTCATGGCTGAGTGATATTCCATTGTACATAAGGACCACAGCGTCTTTATCCATTTTTCTCTTTCCTGGGATATTTAAGGTGTAACTAAGTGGAGTTTCTTGTCAACAGAGCAGCCCTAAACTTTGGGGTGCCTGTGTCTTGCTGATTTTTAGTTTTCCCAATTTATACGCCCATGAGTGGAAGTGCCCTATGCTCTCTAAGCTGGGTTTTTTCGATGTTTCAGGACACACCGTACACTTCTCCAGAGTGGCTGTTGGCAATTTACATCCCGCCCATCAGCGTAGCAAGGCTCCCGTTTCTCCATGGCCTGTCCTGCATTTCTGGTTTTGACACTTTATTCAGCATGGCCCTTTTGACCGATGGGAAGCGAGACTTCTTTGTAGCGCTGATTTGCCTTTCCAGGTTGCTTGGTTGGCCAAAAAGGGCGTATGCGTTTTTTCCTGAATATATTCAGGAAAAAACGCATACGCCCTTTTTGGCCAAGGGCATCATGGTCGAGGTTTTGCCGCTTTTCCCGTGCTTTAAAGGCGATTCGAATCTACCTCCTGAAATCTGTTTCCTGCAATTCTGCCTTGCTTTCAAATCCTCTTCGTGGCCTTCCCTCAATATATTTGAGGACGAGAGTTATGATTTATAACTCTGCAGGTTTGTGAATTGCAGTGCCCCTGAGCTCCATTTTTCAACTCGCTTTCTTGGGAGCTGGCCGCAAAAGCGCAGGATTGCTTCAGGCCCTATTCTGGTTCCGGGCGGAAGGCTGAGCCTGTGGTTAATTCTTCTTCCTGATGGGAAAATAGAGTGACCTGTGCCTGTCCCAACACCTAGAGCTAGTGTCTCATTGGTTCCCCCTCTTCCCGTTCATCCTCAGGACAAATTGCAACCTGTACGGAACAGGAGGTCAAAGGTGCTGATTCTCCAAGGAGGGAGATTGCTAGTAAAGCGGCTGGAATGGCGAACCCGAGCACAAGGAGATGAGAAATTAGGTGCGTTTTAGAAACCTTTCCCGATCACACGGTGCACCATCTTCTGGGTTTCTCATGCATGTTTTCGAAGTAGGAAGATGCCCTTGAACCTGGAGATTTGGGACCCATGGGATGGGAACCACGCAGTATGACTTTAACGGGTCTGCGTTTGCTCACCCAACCTCACCAAACCTCTCAGCCGCAAGAGTGTCCACCCTTATGTCTCAATCAGCTGTGGGTCTAGATATGGTCAATCCAGGTGGCATCACAGCCCCTGAACGAATTTTGTAAGAATTTCTCTCTCTTTCACTGTCTTTGTTTCACGGGTTTTTAAAAGTGATTGATTTTTATAAAGGGGTTTAGCTGCTTTTCACTGCTGTGTTTATGCCGCTTTACACCCACTTGACTCACTTACAGAGAGATATCAATACATAGGTTTTAACATTCTTACTAGTCAGATATATTCTTGGGCGTTGAATAGGGGGTGTTGAGTCCAGTTCACTGAGCAAGGAGTAGGTCGTGTCTATTACATATTGGGTTTATGGAACGGTCTCTGAGCTAATTTGAAACCCTTCTTTTATGCATCACCCCACCTCCCCTTTCCCGTTAAGCAGCCATAGTGTGTTTTCTAAACGTGTGACTCTGTTCTGTTTTGTAATTCAGTTCAAGGGTCGCGGTTTTTACATTCCCTCTATAAGTGATATCTTATGATAAGTGTCTTTTTCTGTGTGACTTATTTCACTTAGAATCGTCGTACCTAAATCCACTCATCATGCTGCTACTAGCCTTATGACGTTGATTTCATGGCTGAGTGATATTCCATTGTACATAAGGACCACAACTTCTTTATCCAGTTTTCTCTTTCCTGGGATATTTAAGGTGTAACGAAGTGGAGGTTCTTGTCAACAGAGCAGCCCTAAACTTTGGGGTGCCTGTGTCTTGCTGATTTTTAGTTTTCCCAATTTATACGCCCATGAGTGGAAGTGCCCTATGCTCTCTAAGCTGAGTTTTTTCGATGTTTCAGGACACACCGTACACTTCTCCAGAGGGGCTGTTGGCAATTTACATCCCGCCCATCAGCGTAGCAAGGCTCCCGTTTCTCCATGGCCTGTCCTGCATTTCTGGTTTTGACACTTTATTCAGCATGGCCCTTTTGACCGATGGGAAGCGAGACTTCTTTGTAGCGCTGATTTGCCTTTCCAGGTTGCTTGGTTGGCCAAAAAGGGCGTATGCGTTTTTTCCTGAATATATTCAGGAAAAAACGCATACGCCCTTTTTGGCCAAGGGCATCATTGTCGAGGTTTTGCCGCTTTTCCCGTGCTTTAAAGGCGATTCGAATCTACCTCCTGAAATCTGTTTCCTGCAATTCTGCCTTGCTTTCAAATCCTCTTCGTTGTCTTCCATCAATATATTTGAGGAGGAGAGTTATGATTTATAACTCTGCAGGTTTGTGAATTGCAGTGCCCCTGAGCTCCATTTTTCAACTCGCTTTCTTGGGAGCTGGCTGCAAAAGCGCAGGATTGCTTCAGGCCCTATTCTGGTTCCGGGCGGAAGGCTGAGCCTGTGGTTAATTCTTCTTCCTGATGGGAAAATAGAGTGACCTGTGCCTGTCCCAACACCTAGAGCTAGTGTCTCATTGGTTCCCCCTCTTCCCGTTCATCCTCAGGACAAATTGCAACCTGTACGGAACAGGAGGTTAAAGGTGCTGATTCTCCAAGGAGGGAGATTGCTAGTAAAGCGGCTGGAATGGCGAACCCGAGCACAAGGAGATGAGAAATGAGGTGCGTTTTAGAAACCTTTCCCGATCACACGGTGCACCATCTTCTGGGTTTCTCATGCATGTTTTCGAAGTAGGAAGATGCCCTTGAACCTGGAGATTTGGGACCCATGGGATTGGAACCACGCAGTATTACTTTAAAGGGTCTGCGTTTGCTCACCCAACCTCACCAAACCTCTCAGCCCCAAGAGTGTCCACCCTTATGTCTCAATCAGCTGTGGGTCTAGATATGGTCAATCCAGGTGGCATCACAGCCCCTGAACGAATTTTGTAAGAATTTCTCTCTCTTTCACTGTCTTTGTTTCACGGGTTTTTAAAAGTGATTGATTTTTATAAAGGGGTTTAGCTGCTTTTCACTGCTGTGTTTATGCCCCTTTACACCCACTTGACTCACTTACAGAGAGATATCAATACATAGGTTTTAAGATTCTTACTAGTCAGATATATTCTTGGGCGGTGAATAGGGGGTGTTGAGTCCAGTTCACTGAGCAAGGTGTACGTCGTGTCTATTACATATTGGGTTTATGGAACGGTCTCTGAGCTAATTTGAAACCCTTCTTTTATGCATCACCCCACCTCCCCTTTCCCGTTAAGCAGCCATAGTGTGTTTTCTAAACGTGTGACTCTGTTCTGTTTTGTAATTCAGTTCAAGGGTAGCGGTTTTTACATTCCCTCTATAAGTGATATCTTATGATAAGTGTCTTTTTCTGTGTGACTTATTTCACTTAGAATCGTCGTACCTAAATCCACTCATCATGCTGCTACTAGCCTTATGACGTTGATTTCATGGCTGAGTGATATTCCATTGTACATAAGGACCACAACTTCTTTATCCAGTTTTCTCTTTCCTGGGATATTTAGGGTGTAACGAAGTGGAGGTTCTTGTCAACAGAGCAGCCCTAAACTTTGGGGTGCCTGTGTCTTGCTGATTTTTAGTTTTCCCAATTTATACGCCCATGAGTGGAAGTGCCCTATGCTCTCTAAGCTGAGTTTTTTCGATGTTTCAGGACACACCGTACACTTCTCCAGAGGGGCTGTTGGCAATTTACATCCCGCCCATCAGCGTAGCAAGGCTCCCGTTTCTCCATGGCCTGTCCTGCATTTCTGGTTTTGACACTTTATTCAGCATGGCCCTTTTGACCGATGGGAAGCGAGACTTCTTTGTAGCGCTGATTTGCCTTTCCAGGTTGCTTGGTTGGCCAAAAAGGGCGTATGCGTTTTTTCCTGAATATATTCAGGAAAAAACGCATACGCCCTTTTTGGCCAAGGGCATCATGGTCGAGGTTTTGCCGCTTTTCCCGTGCTATAAAAGCGATTCGAATCTACCTCCTGAAATCTGTTTCCTGCAATTCTGCCTTGCTTTCAAATCTTCTTCATTGTCTTCCGTCAGTATGTTTGTGGACGAAAGTCATCATTTATAACTCTGCAGGTTTGTGAATTGCAGTGCCCCTGAGCTCCATTTTTCAACTCACTTTCTTGGGACCTGGCCGCAAAAGCGCAGGATTGCTTCAGGCCCTATTCTGCTCCCGGGCGGGAGGCTGAGCCTGTGGTTAATTCTTCTTCCTGATGGGAAAATAGAGTGACCTGTGCCTGTCCCAAAACCTAGAGCTAGTGTCTCATTGGTTCCCCCTCTTCCCGTTCATCCTCAGGACAAATTGCAACCTGTACGGAACAGGAGGTTAAAGGTGCTGATTCTCCAAGGAGGGAGATTGCTAGTAAAGTGGCTGGAATGGCGAACCCGAGCACAAGGAGATGAGAAATGAGGTGCGTTTTAGAAACCTTTCCCGATCACACGGTGTACCATCTTCTGGGTTTCTCATGCATGTTTTCGAAGTAGGAAGATGCCCTTGAACCTGGAGATTTGGGACCCATGGGATGGGAACCACGCAGTATTACTTTAAAGGGTCTGCGTTTGCTCACCCAACCTCACCAAACCTCTCAGCCGCAAGAGTGTCCACCCTTATGTCTCAATTAGCTGTGGGTCTAGATATCTTCAATCCAGGAGGCATCACAGCCCCTGAACGAATTTAGTAAGAATTTCTCTATCTTTCACTGTCTTTGTTTCACGGGTTTTTAAAAGTGATTGATTTTTATAAAGGGGTTTAGCTGCTTTTCACTGCTGTGTTTATGCCGCTTTATACCCACTTGACTCACATACAGAGAGATATCAATACATAGGTTTTAAGATTCTTACTAGTCAGATATATTCTTGGGCGGTGAATAGGGGGTTTTGAGTCCAGATCACTGAGCAAGGAGTAGGTCTTGTCTATTACATATTGGGTTTATGGAACGGTCTCTGAGCTTATTTGAAACCCTTCTTTTATGCATCACCCCACCTCACCTTTCCCGTTAAGCAGCCATAGTGTGGTTTCTAAACGTGTGACTCTGTTCTCTTTTGTAATTCAGTTCAAGGGTAGCGGTTTTTACATTCCCTCTATAAGTGATATCTTATGATAAGTGTCTTTTTCTGTGTGACTTATTTCACTTAGAATCGTCGTACCTAAATCCACTCATCATGCTGCTACTAGCCTTATGAGGTTGATTTCATGGCTGAGTGATATTCCATTGTACATAAGGACCACAACTTCTTTATCCAGTTTTCTCTTTCCTGGGATATTTAGGGTGTAACGAAGTGGAGGTTCTTGTCAAGAGAGCAGCCCTAAACTTTGGGGTGCCTGTGTCTTGCTGATTTTTAGTTTTCCCAATTTATACGCCCATGAGTGGAAGTGCCCTATGCTCTCTAAGCTGAGTTTTTTCGATGTTTCAGGACACACCGTACACTTCTCCAGAGTGGCTGTTGGCAATTTACATCCCGCCCATCAGCGTAGCAAGGCTCCCGTTTCTCCATGGCCTGTCCTGCATTTCTGGTTTTGACACTTTATTCAGCATGGCCCTTTTGACCGATGGGAAGCGAGACTTCTTTGTAGCGCTGATTTGCCTTTCCAGGTTGCTTGGTTGGCCAAAAAGGGCGTATGCGTTTTTTCCTGAATATATTCAGGAAAAAACGCATACGCCCTTTTTGGCCAAGGGCATCATTGTCGAGGTTTTGCCGCTTTTCCCGTGCTTTAAAGGCGATTCGAATATACCTCCTGAAATCTGTTTCCTGCAATTCTGCCTTGCTTTCAAATCCTCTTCGTTGCTTGCCGTCAATATATTTGTGGACGAGAGTTATCATTTATAACTCTGCAGGTTTGTGAATTGCAGTGCCCCTGAGCTCCATTTTTCCACTCGCTTTCTTGGGAGCTGGCCGCAAAAGCGCAGGATTGCTTCAGGCCCTATTCTGGTTCCGGGCGGAAGGCTGAGCCTGTGGTTAATTCTTCTTCCTGATGGGAAAATAGAGTGACCTGTGCCTGTCCCAACACCTAGAGCTAGTGTCTCATTGGTTCCCCCTCTTCCCGTTCATCCTCAGGACAAATTGCAACCTGTACGGAACAGGAGGTTAAAGGTGCTGATTCTCCAAGGAGGGAGATTGCTAGTAAAGCGGCTGGAATGGCGAACCCGAGCACAAGGAGATGAGAAATGAGGTGCGTTTTAGAAACCTTTCCCGATCACACGGTGCACCATCTTCTGGGTTTCTCATGCATGTTTTCGAAGTAGGAAGATGCCCTTGAACCTGGAGATTTGGGACCCATGGGATGGGAACCACGCAGTATTACTTTAAAGGGTCTGCGTTTGCTCACCCAACCTCACCAAACCTCTCAGCCGCAAGAGTGTCCACCCTTATGTCTCTATCAGCTGTGGGTCTAGATATGGTCAATCCAGGTGGCATCACAGCCCCTGAACGAATTTAGTAAGAATTTCTCTATCTTTCACTGTCTTTGTTTCACGGGTTTTTAAAAGTGATTGATTTTTATAAAGGGGTTTAGCTGCTTTTCACTGCTGTGTTTATGCCGCTTTACACCCACTTGACTCACTTACAGAGAGATATCAATACATAGGTTTTAAGATTCTTACTAGTCAGATATATTCTTGGGCGGTGAATAGGGGGTGTTGAGTCCAGTTCACTGAGCAAGGAGTAGGTCGTGTCTATTACATATTGGGTTTATGGAACGGTCTCTGAGCTAATTTGAAACCCTTCTTTTATGCATCACCCCACCTCACCTTTCCCGTTAAGCAGCCATAGTGTGTTTTCTAAACGTGTGACTCTGTTCTGTTTTGTAATTCAGTTCAAGGGTCGCGGTTTTTACATTCCCTCTATAAGTGATATCTTATGATAAGTGTCTTTTTCTGTGTGACTTATTTCACTTAGAATCGTCGTACCTAAATCCACTCATCATGCTGCTACTAGCCTTATGACGTTGATTTCATGGCTGAGTGATATTCCATTGTACATAAGGACCACAACTTCTTTATCCATTTTTCTCTTTCCTGGGATATTTAGGGTGTAACGAAGTGGAGGTTCTTGTCAACAGAGCAGCCCTAAACTTTGGGGTGCCTGTGTCTTGCTGATTTTTAGTTTTCCCAATTTATACGCCCATGAGTGGAAGTGCCCTATGCTCTCTAAGCTGAGTTTTTTCGATGTTTCAGGACACACCGTACACTTCTCCAGAGGGGCTGTTGGCAATTTACATCCCGCCCATCAGCGTAGCAAGGCTCCCGTTTCTCCATGGCCTGTCCTGCATTTCTGGTTTTGACACTTTATTCAGCATGGCCCTTTTGACCGATGGGAAGCGCGACTTCTTTGTAGCGCTGATTTGCCTTTCCAGGTTGCTTGGTTGGCCAAAAAGGGCGTATGCGTTTTTTCCTGAATATATTCAGGAAAAAACGCATACGCCCTTTTTGGCCAAGGGCATCATTGTCGAGGTTTTGCCGCTTTTCCCGTGCTTTAAAGGCGATTTGAATCTACCTCCTGAAATCTGTTTCTTGCAATTCTGCCGTGCTTTCAAATCCTCTTCGTTGCCTTCCCTCAATATATTTGAGGACGAGAGTTATCATTTATAACTCTGCAGGTTTGTGAATTGCAGTGCCCCTGAGCTCCATTTTTCAACTCGCTTTCTTGGGAGCTGGCCGCAAAAGCGCAGGATTGCTTCAGGCCCTATTTTGGTCCCGGGCGGCAGGCTGAGCCTGTGGTTAATTCTTCTTCCTGATGGGAAAATAGAGTGACCTGTGCCTGTCCCAACACCTAGAGCTAGTGTCTCATTGGTTCCCCCTCTTCCGGTTCATCCTCAATTCAAATTGCAACCGGTACGGAACAGGAGGTTAAAGGTGCTGATTCTCCAAGGAGGGAGATTGCTAGTAAAGCGGCTGGAATGGCGAACCCGAGCACAAGGAGATGAGAAATGAGGTGCGTTTTAGAAACCTTTCCCGATCTCACGGTGTACCATCTTCTGGGTTTCTCATGCATGTTTTCGAAGTAGGAAGATGCCCTTGAACCTGGAGATTTGGGACCCATGGGATGGGAACCACGCAGTATTACTTTAAAGGGTCTGCGTTTGCTCACCCAACCTCACCAAACCTCTCAGGCCCAAGAGTGTCCACCCTTATGTCTCAATCAGCTGTGGGTCTAGATATGGTCAATCCAGGTGGCATCACAGCCCCTGAACGAATTTAGTAAGAATTTCTCTATCTTTCACTGTCTTTGTTTCACGGGTTTTTAAAAGTGATTGATTTTTATAAAGGGGTTTAGCTGCTTTTCACTGCTGTGTTTATGCCGCTTTACACCCACTTGACTCACTTACAGAGAGATATCAATACATAGGTTTTAACATTCTTACTAGTCAGATATATTCTTGGGCGTTGAATAGGGGGTGTTGAGTCCAGTTCACTGAGCAAGGAGTAGGTCGTGTCTATTACATATTGGGTTTATGGAACGGTCTCTGAGCTAATTTGAAACCCTTCTTTTATGCATCACCCCACCTCCCCTTTCCCGTTAAGCAGCCATAGTGTGTTTTCTAAACGTGTGACTCTGTTCTGTTTTGTAATTCAGTTCAAGGGTCGCGGTTTTTACATTCCCTCTATAAGTGATATCTTATGATAAGTGTCTTTTTCTGTGTGACTTATTTCACTTAGAATCGTCGTACCTAAATCCACTCATCATGCTGCTACCAGCCTTATGACGTTGATTTCATGGCTGAGTGATATTCCATTGTACATAAGGACCACAACTTCTTTATCCAGTTTTCTCTTTCCTGGGATATTTAGGGTGTAACGAAGTGGAGGTTCTTGTCCACAGAGCAGCCCTAAACTTTGGGGTGCGTGTGTCTTGCTGATTTTTAGTTTTCCCAATTTATACGCCCATGAGTGGAAGTGCCCTATGCTCTCTAAGCTGAGTTTTTTCGATGTTTCAGGACACACCGTACACTTCTCCAGAGTGGCTGTTGGCAATTTACATCCCGCCCATCAGCGTAGCAAGGCTCCCGTTTCTCCATGGCCTGTCCTGCATTTCTGGTTTTGACACTTTATTCAGCATGGCCCTTTTGACCGATGGGAAGCGAGACTTCTTTGTAGCGCTGATTTGCCTTTCCAGGTTGCTTGGTTGGCCAAAAAGGGCGTATGCGTTTTTTCCTGAATATATTCAGGAAAAAACGCATACGCCCTTTTTGGCCAAGGGCATCATGGTCGAGGTTTTGCCGCTTTTCCCGTGCTATAAAAGCGATTCGAATCTACCTCCTGAAATCTGTTTCCTGCAATTCTGCCTTGCTTTCAAATCCTCTTCGTGGCCTTCCCTCAATATATTTGAGGACGAGAGTTATGATTTATAACTCTGCAGGTTTGTGAATTGCAGTGCCCCTGAGCTCCATTTTTCAACTCGCTTTCTTGGGAGCTGGCCGCAAAAGCGCAGGATTGCTTCAGGCCCTATTCTGGTTCCGGGCGGAAGGCTGAGCCTGTGGTTAATTCTTCTTCCTGATGGGAAAATAGAGTGACCTGTGCCTGTCCCAACACCTAGAGCTAGTGTCTCATTGGTTCCCCCTCTTCCCGTTCATCCTCAGGACAAATTGCAACCTGTACGGAACAGGAGGTTAAAGGTGCTGATTCTCCAAGGAGGGAGATTGCTAGTAAAGCGGCTGGAATGGCGAACCCGAGACCAAGGAGATGAGAAATGAGGTGCGTTTTAGAAACCTTTCCCGATCACACGGTGCACCATCTTCTGGGTTTCTCATGCATGTTTTCGAAGTAGGAAGATGCCCTTGAACCTGGAGATTTGGGACCCATGGGATGGGAACCACGCAGTATTACTTTAAAGGGTCTGCGTTTGCTCACCCAACCTCACCAAACCTCTCAGCCGCAAGAGTGTCCACCCTTATGTCTCTATCAGCTGTGGGTCTAGATATGGTCAATCCAGGTGGCATCACAGCCCCTGAACGAATTTAGTAAGAATTTCTCTATCTTTCACTGTCTTTGTTTCACGGGTTTTTAAAAGTGATTGATTTTTATAAAGGGGTTTAGCTGCTTTTTACTGCTGTGTTTATGCTGCTTTACACCCACTTGACTCACTTACAGAGCGATATCAATACATAGGTTTTAACATTCTTACTAGTCAGATATATTCTTGGGCGGTGAATAGGGGGTGTTGAGTCCAGTTCACTGAGCAAGGAGTAGGTCGTGTCTATTACATATTGGGTTTATGGAACGGTCTCTGAGCTAATTTGAAACCCTTCTTTTATGCATCACCCCACCTCACCTTTCCCGTTAAGCAGCCATAGTGTGTTTTCTAAACGTGTGACTCTGTTCTGTTTTGTAATTCAGTTCAAGGGTCGCGGTTTTTACATTCCCTCTATAAGTGATATCTTATGATAAGTGTCTTTTTCTGTGTGACTTATTTCACTTAGAATCGTCGTACCTAAATCCACTCATCATGCTGCTACTAGCCTTATGACGTTGATTTCATGGCTGAGTGATATTCCATTGTACATAAGGACCACAACTTCTTTATCCATTTTTCTCTTTCCTGGGATATTTAAGGTGTAACGAAGTGGAGGTTCTTGTCAACAGAGCAGCCCTAAACTTTGGGGTGCCTGTGTCTTGCTGATTTTTATTTTTCCCAATTTATACGCCCATGAGTGGAAGTGCCCTATGCTCTCTAAGCTGAGTTTTTTAGATATTTCAGGACACACCGTACACTTCTCCAGAGTGGCTGTTGGCAATTTACATCCCGCCCTTCAGCGTAGCAAGGCTCCCGTTTCTCCATGGCCTGTCCTGCATTTCTGGTTTTGACACTTTATTTAGCATTGCCCTTTTGACCGATGGGAAGCTAGCCTTCTTTGTAGCGCTGATTTGCCTTTCCAGGTTGCTTGGTTGGCCAAAAAGGGCGTATGCCTTTTTTCCTGAATATATTCAGGAAAAAACGCATACGCCCTTTTTGGCCAACGGCATCATGGTCGAGGTTTTGCCCCTTTTCCTGTGCTTTAAAGGTGATTCGTATCTACCTCCTGAAATCTGTTTCCTGCAATTCTACCTTGCTTTGAAATCCTCTTCGTTGCCTTCCCTCAAGATATTTGTGGACGAGAGTTATCATTTATAACTCTGCAGGTTTGTGAATTGCAGAGCCCCTGAGCTCCATTTTTCAAATCCCTTTCTTGGGAGCTGGCCGCAAAAGCGCAGGATTGCTTCAGGCCCTATACTGGTCACGGGCGGCAGGCTGAGCCTGTGGTTAATTCTTCTTCCTGATGGGAAAATAGAGTGACCTGTGCCTGTCCCAACACCTAGAGCTAGTCTCTCATTGGTTCCCCCTCTTCTCGTTCATCCTCAGGACAATTTGCAACCTGTACGGAACAGGAGGTTAAAGGTGCTGAGTCTCCAAGGAGGGAGATTGCTAGTAAAGCGGCTGGAATGGCGAACCCGAGCCCAAGGAGATGAGAAATGATTTGCGTTTTAGAAACCTTTCCCGATCACACGGTGTACCATCTTCTCGGTTTCTCATGCATGTTTTCGATGTAGGAAGATGCCCTTGAACCTGTAGATTTTGGACCCATGGGATGGGTACCATGCAGTATTACTCTAAAGGGTCTGCATTTGCTCACCCAACCTCACCAAACCTCTCAGCCCCAAGAGTGTCCACACTTATGTCTCAATCAACTGTGGTTCAAGATATGGTCAATCTAGGTGGCAACAAAGCCCTTGAACGAATTTTGTAAGAATTTCTCTCTCTTTCACTGTCTTTGTTTCACGGGTTTTTAAAAGTAATTGATTTTTATAAAGGGGTTTAGCTGTTTTTTACAGCTGTGTTTATGCCCCTTTACACCCACTTGACTCACATACAGAGAGACATCAATACATAGGTTTTAAGATTCTTACTAATCAGATATATTCTTGGGCGGTGAATAGGGGGTTTTGAGTCCAGTTCACTGAGCAAGGAGTAGGTTGTGTGTATTAAATATTGGGTTTATGGAACGGTATGTGAGCTAATTTGAAACCTTTGTTTTATGCATCACCCCACCTCACCTTTCCCGTTAAGCAGCCATAGTGTGTTTTCTAAACGTGTGACTCTGTTCTGTTTTGTAATTCAGTTCAAGGGTAGCGGTTTTTACATTCCCTCTATAAGTGATATCTTATGATAAGTGTCTTTTTCTGTGTGACTTTTTTCACTTAGAATCGTCGTACCTAAATCCACTCATCATGCTGCTACTAGCCTTATGATGTTGATTTCATGGCTGAGTGATATTCCATTGTACATAAGGACCACAACTTCTTTATCCATTTTCCTCTTTCGTGGGATATTTAAGGTGTAACAAAGTGGAGGTTCTTCTCAACAGAGCAGCCCTAATCTTTGGGGTGCCTGTGTCTTGCTGAGTTTTAGTTTTCCCAATTTATATGCCCATGAGTGGAAGTGCCCTATGCTCTATAAGCTGAGTGTTTTCGGTGTTTCAGGACACACCGTACACTTCTCCAGAGTGGCTGTTGGCAATTTACATCCCGCCCATCAGCGTAGCAAGGCTCCCGTTTCTCCATGGCCTGTCCTGCATTTCTGGTTTTGACACTTTATTCAGCATGGCCCTTTTGACCGATGGGAAGCGAGACTTCTTTGTAGCGCTGATTTGCCTTTCCAGGTTGCTTGGTTGGCCAAAAAGGGCGTGTGCGTTTTTTCCTGAATATATTCAGGAAAAAACGCACACGCCCTTTTTGGCCAAGGGCATCATTGTCGAGGATCTTCCGCTTTTCCTGTGCTTTAAAGGCGATTCGAATCTACCTCCTGAAATCTGTTTCCTGCAATTCTGCCTTGCTTTCAAATCCTCTTCGTTGCCTTCCCTCAATATATTTGTGGACGAGAGTTATCATTTATAACTCTGCAGGTTTGTGAATTGCAGTGCCCCTGAGCTCCATTTTTCAACTCGCTTTCTTGGGAGCTGGCTGCAAAAGCGCAGGATTGCTTCAGGCCCTATTCTGGTCCCGGGCGGCAGGCTGAGCCTGTGGTTAATTCTTCTTCCTGATGGGAAAATAGAGTGACCTGTGCCTGTCCCAAAACCTAGAGCTAGTGCCTCATTGGTTCCCCCTCTTCCCGTTCATCCTCAGGACAAATTGCAACCTGTACAGAACAGGAGGTTAAAGGTGCTGATTCTCCAAGGAGGGAGATTGCTAGTAAAGCGGCTGGAAAGGCGAACCCGAGACCAAGGAGATGAGAAATGAGGTGCGTTTTAGATACCTTTCCCGATCACACGGTGTACCATCTTCTGGATTTCTCATGCATGTTTTCGATGTAGGAAGATGCCCTTGAACCTGGAGATTTGGGACCCATGGAATGGGTACCACGCAGTATTACTCTAAAGGGTCTGAGTTTGCTCACCCAACCTCACCAAAACTCTTAGCCCCAAGAGTGTCCACCCTTATGTCTCAATCAGCTGTGGGTCTAGATATGGTCAATCCAGGTGGCATCACAGCCACTGAACGAATTTAGTAAGAATTTCTCTATCTTTCACTGTTTTGTTTCACGGGTTTTTAAAAGTGATTGATTTTTATAAAGGGGTTTAGCTGCTTTTCACTGCTGTGTTTATGCCCCTTTACACGCACTTGACTCACAGGGAGATATCAATACATAGGTTTTAAGATTCTTACTAGTCAGATATATTCTTGGGCGGTGCATAGGGGGTGTTGAGTCCAGTTCACTGAGCAAGCAGTAGGTCGTGTCTATTACATATTGGGTTTATGGAACGGTCTCTGAGCTAATTTGAAACCCTTCTATTATGCATCACCCCACCTCACCTTTCCCGTTAAGCAGCCATAGTGTGTTTTCTAAACGTGTGACTCTGTTCTGTTTTGTAATTCAGTTCAAGGGTAGCGGTTTTTACATTCCCTCCATGAGTGATATCTTATGATAAGTGTCTTTTTCTGTGTGACTTATTTCACTTAGAATTGTCGTACCTAAATCCACTCTTCATGCTGCTACTAGACTTATGACGTTGATTTCATGGCTGAGTGATATTCCATTGTACATAATGACCACAACTTCTTTATCCATTTTTTTCTTTCCTGGGATATTTACGTTGTAACAAAGTGGAGGTTCTCGTCAACAGAGCAGCCCTAAATTTTGGGTTGCCTGTGTCTTGCTAATTTTTAGTTTTCCCAATTTATACGCCCATGGGTGGAAGTGCCCTATGCTCTCTAAGCTGAGTTTTTTAGTTGTTTCAGGACACACCATACACTTCTCCAGAGTGGCTGTTGGCAATTTACATCCCGCCCATCAGCATAGCAAGGCTCCCGTTTCTCCATGGCCTGTCCTGCATTTCTGGTTTTGACACTTTATTCAGCATGGCCCTTTTGACCGATGGGAAGCTAGCCTTCTTTGTAGCGCTGATTTGCCTTTCCAGGTTGCTTGGTTGGCCAAAAAGGGCGTATGCGTTTTTTCCTGAATATATTCAGGAAAAAACGCATACGCCCTTTTTGGATAAGGGCATCATTGTCGAGGTTTTGCCGCTTTTCCTGTGCTTTAAAGGCGATTCGAATCTACCTCCTGAAATCTGTTTCCTGCAATTCTGCCTTGCTTTCAAATCCTCTTCGTTGCCTTCCCTCAATATATTTGTGGACGAGAGTTATCATTTATAACTCTGCAGGTTTGTGAATTGCAGTGCACCTGAGCTCCATGTTTCAACTCGCTTTCTTGGGAGCTGGCCGCAAAAGCGCAGGATTGCTTCAGGCCCTATTCTGGTCCCGGGCGGCAGGCTGAGCCTGTGGTTAATTCTTTTTCCTGGTGGGAAAATAGAGTGACCTGTGCCTGTCCCAACACCTAGAGCTAGTCTCTCATTGGTTCCCCCTCTTCCCGTTCATCCTCAGGACAAATTGCAACCTGTACGTAACAGGAGGTTAAAGGTGCTGATTCTCCAAGGAGGGAGATTGCTAGTAAAGCGGCTGGAATGGCGAACCCGAGCACAAGGAGATGAGAAATGAGGTGCGTTTTAGAAACCTTTCCCGATCACACGGTGTACCATCTTCTGGGTTTCTCATGCATGTTTTCGATGTAGGAAGATGCCCTTGAACCTGGAGATTTGGGACCCATGGGATGGGTACCATGCAGTATTACTCTAAAGGGTCTGCGTTTGCTCACCCAACCTCACCAAACCTCTCAGCCCCAAGAGTGTCCACAGTTATGTCTCAATCAGCTGTGGGTCAGGATATGGTCAATCTAGGTGGCATCAAAGCCCTTGAACGAATTTTGTAAGAATTTCTCTCTCTTTCACTGTCTTTGTTTCACGGGTTTTTAAAAGTAATTGATTTTTATAAAGGGGTTTAGCTGTTTTTTACTGCTGTGTTTATGCCGCTTTACACCCACTTGACTCACATACAGAGAGATATTAATACATAGCTTTTAAGATTCTTACTAGTCAGATATATTCTTGGGCGGTGAATAGGGGGTGTTGAGTCCAGATCACTGAGCAAGGAGTAGGTCTTGTCTATTACATATTGGGTTTATGGAACGGTCTCTGAGCTAATTTGAAACCCTTGTTTTATGCATCACCCCACCTCACCTTTCCCGTTAAGCAGCCATAGTGTGTTTTCTAAACGTGTGCCTCTGTTCTGTTTTGTAATTCAGTTCAATGGTCGCGGTTTTCACATTCCCTCTATAAGTGATATCTTATGATAAGTGTCTTTTTCTGTGTGACTTATTTCACTTAGAATCGTTATACCTAAATCCACTCATCATGCTGCTACTAGCCTTATGACGTTGATTTCATGGCTGAGTGATATTCCATTGTACATAAGGACCACAACTTCTTTATCCATTTTTCTCTTTCCTGGGATATTTAAGGTGTAACGAAGTGGAGGTTCTTGTCAACAGAGCAGCCCTAAACTTTGGGGTGCCTGTGTCTTGCTGATTTGTAGTTTTCCCAATTTATACGCCCATGAGTGGAAGTGCCCTATGCTCTCTAAGCTGAGTTTTTTCGATGTTTCAGGACACACCGTACACTTCTCCAGAGTGGCTGTTGGCAATTTACATCCCGCCCTTCAGCGTAGCAAGGCTCCCGTTTCTCCATGGCCTGTCCTGCATTTCTGGTTTTGATACTTTATTCAGCATGGCCCCTTTGACCGATGGGAAGCGAGACTTCTTTGTAGCGCTGATTTGCCTTTCCAGGTTGCTTGGTTGGCCAAAAAGGGCGTATGCGTTTTTTCCTGAATATATTCAGGAAAAAACGCATACGCCCTTTTTGGCCAAGGGCATCATTGTCGAGGTTTTGCCGCTTTTCCCGTGCTTTAAAGGCGATTGGAATCTACCTCCTGAAATCTGTTTCCTGCAATTCTGCCTTGCTTTCAAATCCTCTTCGTTGCCTTCCCTCAATATATTTGTGGACGAGAGTTATCATTTATAACTCTGCAGGTTTGTGGATTGCAGTGCCCCTGAGCTCCATGTTTCAACTCGCTTTCCTGGGACCTGGTCGCAAAAGCGCAGGATTGCTTCAGGCCCTATTCTGGTCCCGGGCGGCAGGCTGAGCCTGTGGTTAATTCTTCTTCCTGACGGGAAAATAGAGTGACCTGTGCCTGTCCCAACACCGAGAGCTAGTGTCTCATTGGTTCCCCCTCTTCCCGTTCATCCTCAGGACAAATTGCAACCTGTACGGAACAGGAGGTTAAAGGTGCTGATCCTCCAAGGAGGGAGATTGCTAGTAAAGCGGCTGGAATGGAGAACCCGAGCACAAGGAGATGAGAAATGAGGTGCGTTTTAGAAACCTTTCCCGATCACACGGTGCACCATCTTCTGGGTTTCTCATGCATGTTTTCGAAGTGGGAAGATGCCCTTGAACCTGGAGATTTGGGACCTATTGGAAGGGACCCACGCAGTATTACTTTAAAGGGTCTGCGTTTGCTCACCCAACCTCACCACACCTCTCAGCCCCAAGAGTGTCCACCCTTATGTCTCAATCAGCTGTGGGTCTAGATATGGTCAATCCAGGTGGCGTCACAGCCCCTGAGCGAATTTAGTAAGAATTTCTCTCTCTTTCACTGTCTTTGTTTCACGGGTTTTTAAAAGTGATTGATTTTTATAAAGGTGTTTAGCTGCTTTTCACTGCTGTGTTTATGCCGCTTTACAACCACTTGACTCACTTACAGAGAGATATCAATACATAGTTTTAAGATTCTTACTAGTCAGATATATTCTTGGGCGGTGAATAGGGGGTGTTGAGTCCAGTTCACTGAGCAAGGAGTAGGTCGTGTCTATTACATATTGCGTTTATGGAACGGTCTCTGAGCTAATTTGAAACCCTTGTTTTATGCATCACCCCACCTCACCTTTCCCGTTAAGCAGCCATAGTGTGTTTTCTAAACGTGTGACTCTGTTCTGTTTTGTAATTCAGTTCAAGGGTAGCGGTTTTTACATTCCCTCTATAAGTGATATCTTATGATAAGTGTCTTTTTCTGTGTGACTTATTTCACTTAGAATCGTCGTACCTAAATCCACTCATCATGCTGCTACTAGCCTTATGACGTTGATTTCATGGCTGAGTGATATTCCATTGTACATAAGGACCACAACTTCTTTATCCATTTTCCTCTTTCGTGGGATATTTAAGGTGTAACAAAGTGGAGGTTCTTCTCAACAGAGCAGCCCTAATCTTTGGGGTGCCTGTGTCTTGCTGAGTTTTAGTTTTCCCAATTTATATGCCCATGAGTGGAAGTGCCCTATGCTCTATAAGCTGAGTGTTTTCGGTGTTTCAGGACACACCGTACACTTCTCCAGAGTGGCTGTTGGCAATTTACATCCCGCCCATCAGCGTAGCAAGGCTCCCGTTTCTCCATGGCCTGTCCTGCATTTCTGGTTTTGACACTTTATTCAGCATGGCCCTTTTGACCGATGGGAAGCGAGACTTCTTTGTAGCGCTGATTTGCCTTTCCAGGTTGCTTGGTTGGCCAAAAAGGGCGTGTGCGTTTTTTCCTGAATATATTCAGGAAAAAACGCACACGCCCTTTTTGGCCAAGGGCATCATTGTCGAGGATCTTCCGCTTTTCCTGTGCTTTAAAGGCGATTCGAATCTACCTCCTGAAATCTGTTTTCTGCAATTCTGCCTTGCTTTCAAATCCTCTTCGTTGCCTTCCCTCAATATATTTGTGGACGAGAGTTATCATTTATAACTCTGCAGGTTTGTGAATTGCAGTGCCCCTGAGTTCCATTTTTCAACTCGCTTTCTTGGGAGCTGGCCGCAAAAGCGCAGGATTGCTTCAGGCCCTATTCTGGTCCCGGGCGGCAGGCTGAGCCTGTGGTTAATTCTTCTTCCTGATGGGAAAATAGAGTGACCTGTGCCTGTCCCAAAACCTAGAGCTAGTGCCTCATTGGTTCCCCCTCTTCCCGTTCATCCTCAGGACAAATTGTAACCTGTACAGAACAGGAGGTTAAAGGTGCTGATTCTCCAAGGAGGGAGATTGCTAGTAAAGCGGCTGGAAAGGCGAACCCGAGACCAAGGAGATGAGAAATGAGGTGCGTTTTAGAAACCTTTCCCGATCACACGGTGTACCATCTTCTGGATTTCTCATGCATGTTTTCGATGTAGGAAGATGCCCTTGAACCTGGAGATTTGGGACCCATGGAATGGGTACCACGCAGTATTACTCTAAAGGGTCTGAGTTTGCTCACCCAACCTCACCAAACCTCTTAGCCCCAAGAGTGTCCACCCTTATGTCTCAATCAGCTGTGGGTCTAGATATGGTCAATCCAGGTGGCATCACAGCCACTGAACGAATTTAGTAAGAATTTCTCTATCTTTCACTGTTTTGTTTCACGGGTTTTTAAAAGTGATTGATTTTTATAAAGGGGTTTAGCTGCTTTTCACTGCTGTGTTTATGCCCCTTTACACGCACTTGACTCACAGGGAGATATCAATACATAGGTTTTAAAATTCTTACTAGTCAGATATATTCTTGGGCGGTGCATAGGGGGTGTTGAGTCCAGTTCACTGAGCAAGCAGTAGGTCGTGTCTATTACATATTGGGTTTATGGAACGGTCTCTGAGCTAATTTGAAACCCTTCTATTATGCATCACCCCACCTCACCTTTCCCGTTAAGCAGCCATAGTGTGTTTTCTAAACGTGTGACTCTGTTCTGTTTTGTAATTCAGTTCAAGGGTAGCGGTTTTTACATTCCCTCCATGAGTGATATCTTATGATAAGTGTCTTTTTCTGTGTGACTTATTTCACTTAGAATTGTCGTACCTAAATCCACTCTTCATGCTGCTACTAGACTTATGACGTTGATTTCATGGCTGAGTGATATTCCATTGTACATAATGACCACAACTTCTTTATCCATTTTTCTCTTTCCTGGGATATTTAAGGTGTAACGAAGTGGAGGTTCTTGTCAACAGAGCAGCCCTAAACTTTGGGGTGCCTGTGTCTTGCTGATTTTTATTTTTCCCAATTTATACGCCCATGAGTGGAAGTGCCCTATGCTCTCTAAGCTGAGTTTTTTAGATATTTCAGGACACACCGTACACTTCTCCAGAGTGGCTGTTGGCAATTTACATCCCGCCCTTCAGCGTAGCAAGGCTCCCATTTCTCCATGGCCTGTCCTGCATTTCTGGTTTTGACACTTTATTTAGCATTGCCCTTTTGACCGATGGGAAGCTAGCCTTCTTTGTAGCGCTGATTTGCCTTTCCAGGTTGCTTGGTTGGCCAAAAAGGGCGTATGCCTTTTTTCCTGAATATATTCAGGAAAAAACGCATACGCCCTTTTTGGCCAACGGCATCATGGTCGAGGTTTTGCCCCTTTTCCTGTGCTTTAAAGGTGATTCGTATCTACCTCCTGAAATCTGTTTCCTGCAATTCTACCTTGCTTTGAAATCCTCTTCGTTGCCTTCCCTCAAGATATTTGTGGACGAGAGTTATCATTTATAACTCTGCAGGTTTGTGAATTGCAGAGCCCCTGAGCTCCATTTTTCAAATCCCTTTCTTGGGAGCTGGCCGCAAAAGCGCAGGATTGCTTCAGGCCCTATACTGGTCACGGGCGGCAGGCTGAGCCTGTGGTTAATTCTTCTTCCTGATGGGAAAATAGAGTGACCTGTGCCTGTCCCAACACCTAGAGCTAGTCTCTCATTGGTTCCCCCTCTTCTCGTTCATCCTCAGGACAATTTGCAACCTGTACGGAACAGGAGGTTAAAGGTGCTGAGTCTCCAAGGAGGGAGATTGCTAGTAAAGCGGCTGGAATGGCGAACCCGAGCCCAAGGAGATGAGAAATGATTTGCGTTTTAGAAACCTTTCCCGATCACACGGTGTACCATCTTCTCGGTTTCTCATGCATGTTTTCGATGTAGGAAGATGCCCTTGAACCTGGAGATTTTGGACCCATGGGATGGGTACCATGCAGTATTACTCTAAAGGGTCTGCATTTGCTCACCCAACCTCACCAAACCTCTCAGCCCCAAGAGTGTCCACACTTATGTCTCAATCAACTGTGGTTCAAGATATGGTCAATCTAGGTGGCAACAAAGCCCTTGAACGAATTTTGTAAGAATTTCTCTCTCTTTCACTGTCTTTGTTTCACGGGTTTTTAAAAGTAATTGATTTTTATAAAGGGGTTTAGCTGTTTTTTACAGCTGTGTTTATGCCCCTTTACACCCACTTGACTCACATACAGAGAGACATCAATACATAGGTTTTAAGATTCTTACTAATCAGATATATTCTTGGGCGGTGAATAGGGGGTTTTGAGTCCAGTTCACTGAGCAAGGAGTAGGTTGTGTGTATTAAATATTGGGTTTATGGAACGGTATGTGAGCTAATTTGAAACCTTTGTTTTATGCATCACCCCACCTCACCTTTCCCGTTAAGCAGCCATAGTGTGTTTTCTAAACGTGTGCCTCTGTTCTGTTTTGTAATTCAGTTCAAGGGTAGCGGTTTTTACATTCCCTCTATAAGTGATATCTTATGATAAGTGTCTTTTTCTGTGTGACTTTTTTCACTTAGAATCGTCGTACCTAAATCCACTCATAATGCTGCTACTAGCCTTATGATGTTGATTTCATGGCTGAGTGATATTCCATTGTACATAAGGACCACAACTTCTTTATCCATTTTCCTCTTTCGTGGGATATTTAAGGTGTAACAAAGTGGAGGTTCTTCTCAACAGAGCAGCCCTAATCTTTGGGGTGCCTGTGTCTTGCTGAGTATTAGTTTTCCCAATTTATATGCCCATGAGTGGAAGTGCCCTATGCTCTATAAGCTGAGTGTTTTCGGTGTTTCAGGACACACCGTACACTTCTCCAGAGTGGCTGTTGGCAATTTACATCCCGCCCATCAGCGTAGCAAGGCTCCCGTTTCTCCATGGCCTGTCCTGCATTTCTGGTTTTGACACTTTATTCAGCATGGCCCTTTTGACCGATGGGAAGCGAGACTTCTTTGTAGCGCTGATTTGCCTTTCCAGGTTGCTTGGTTGGCCAAAAAGGGCGTGTGCGTTTTTTCCTGAATATATTCAGGAAAAAACGCACACGCCCTTTTTGGCCAAGGGCATCATTGTCGAGGATCTTCCGCTTTTCCTGTGCTTTAAAGGCGATTCGAATCTACCTCCTGAAATCTGTTTCCTGCAATTCTGCCTTGCTTTCAAATCCTCTTCGTTGCCTTCCCTCAATATATTTGTGGACGAGAGTTATCATTTATAACTCTGCAGGTTTGTGAATTGCAGTGCCCCTGAGCTCCATTTTTCAACTCGCTTTCTTGGGAGCTGGCTGCAAAAGCGCAGGATTGCTTCAGGCCCTATTTTGGTCCCGGGCGGCAGGCTGAGCCTGTGGTTAATTCTTCTTCCTGATGGGAAAATAGAGTGACCTGTGCCTGTCCCAAAACCTAGAGCTAGTGCCTCATTGGTTCCCCCTCTTCCCGTTCATCCTCAGGACAAATTGCAACCTGTACAGAACAGGAGGTTAAAGGTGCTGATTCTCCAAGGAGGGAGATTGCTAGTAAAGCGGCTGGAAAGGCGAACCCGAGACCAAGGAGATGAGAAATGAGGTGCGTTTTAGATACCTTTCCCGATCACACGGTGTACCATCTTCTGGATTTCTCATGCATGTTTTCGATGTAGGAAGATGCCCTTGAACCTGGAGATTTGGGACCCATGGAATGGGTACCACGCAGTATTACTCTAAAGGGTCTGAGTTTGCTCACCCAACCTCACCAAAACTCTTAGCCCCAAGAGTGTCCACCCTTATGTCTCAATCAGCTGTGGGTCTAGATATGGTCAATCCAGGTGGCATCACAGCCACTGAACGAATTTAGTAAGAATTTCTCTATCTTTCACTGTTTTGTTTCACGGGTTTTTAAAAGTGATTGATTTTTATAAAGGGGTTTAGCTGCTTTTCACTGCTGTGTTTATGCCCCTTTACACGCACTTGACTCACAGGGAGATATCAATACATAGGTTTTAAGATTCTTACTAGTCAGATATATTCTTGGGCGGTGCATAGGGGGTGTTGAGTCCAGTTCACTGAGCAAGCAGTAGGTCGTGTCTATTACATATTGGGTTTATGGAACGGTCTCTGAGCTAATTTGAAACCCTTCTATTATGCATCACCCCACCTCACCTTTCCCGTTAAGCAGCCATAGTGTGTTTTCTAAACGTGTGACTCTGTTCTGTTTTGTAATTCAGTTCAAGGGTAGCGGTTTTTACATTCCCTCCATGAGTGATATCTTATGATAAGTGTCTTTTTCTGTGTGACTTATTTCACTTAGAATTGTCGTACCTAAATCCACTCTTCATGCTGCTACTAGACTTATGACGTTGATTTCATGGCTGAGTGATATTCCATTGTACATAATGACCACAACTTCTTTATCCATTTTTTTCTTTCCTGGGATATTTACGTTGTAACAAAGTGGAGGTTCTCGTCAACAGAGCAGCCCTAAATTTTGGGTTGCCTGTGTCTTGCTAATTTTTAGTTTTCCCAATTTATACGCCCATGGGTGGAAGTGCCCTATGCTCTCTAAGCTGAGTTTTTTAGTTGTTTCAGGACACACCATACACTTCTCCAGAGTGGCTGTTGGCAATTTACATCCCGCCCATCAGCATAGCAAGGCTCCCGTTTCTCCATGGCCTGTCCTGCATTTCTGGTTTTGACACTTTATTCAGCATGGCCCTTTTGACCGATGGGAAGCTAGCCTTCTTTGTAGCGCTGATTTGCCTTTCCAGGTTGCTTGGTTGGCCAAAAAGGGCGTATGCGTTTTTTCCTGAATATATTCAGGAAAAAACGCATACGCCCTTTTTGGCCAAGGGCATCATTGTCGAGGTTTTGCCGCTTTTCCTGTGCTTTAAAGGCGATTCGAATCTACCTCCTGAAATCTGTTTCCTGCAATTCTGCCTTGCTTTCAAATCCTCTTCGTTGCCTTCCCTCAATATATTTGTGGACGAGAGTTATCATTTATAACTCTGCAGGTTTGTGAATTGCAGTGCACCTGAGCTCCATGTTTCAACTCGCTTTCTTGGGAGCTGGCCGCAAAAGCGCAGGATTGCTTCAGGCCCTATTCTGGTCCCGGGCGGCAGGCTGAGCCTGTGGTTAATTCTTCTTCCTGATGGGAAAATAGAGTGACCTGTGCCTGTCCCAAAACCTAGAGCTAGTGCCTCATTGGTTCCCCCTCTTCCCGTTCATCCTCAGGACAAATTGCAACCTGTACAGAACAGGAGGTTAAAGGTGCTGATTCTCCAAGGAGGGAGATTGCTAGTAAAGCGGCTGGAAAGGCGAACCCGAGACCAAGGAGATGAGAAATGAGGTGCGTTTTAGATACCTTTCCCGATCACACGGTGTACCATCTTCTGGATTTCTCATGCATGTTTTCGATGTAGGAAGATGCCCTTGAACCTGGAGATTTGGGACCCATGGAATGGGTACCACGCAGTATTACTCTAAAGGGTCTGAGTTTGCTCACCCAACCTCACCAAAACTCTTAGCCCCAAGAGTGTCCACCCTTATGTCTCAATCAGCTGTGGGTCTAGATATGGTCAATCCAGGTGGCATCACAGCCACTGAACGAATTTAGTAAGAATTTCTCTATCTTTCACTGTTTTGTTTCACGGGTTTTTAAAAGTGATTGATTTTTATAAAGGGGTTTAGCTGCTTTTCACTGCTGTGTTTATGCCCCTTTACACGCACTTGACTCACAGGGAGATATCAATACATAGGTTTTAAGATTCTTACTAGTCAGATATATTCTTGGGCGGTGCATAGGGGGTGTTGAGTCCAGTTCACTGAGCAAGCAGTAGGTCGTGTCTATTACATATTGGGTTTATGGAACGGTCTCTGAGCTAATTTGAAACCCTTCTATTATGCATCACCCCACCTCACCTTTCCCGTTAAGCAGCCATAGTGTGTTTTCTAAACGTGTGACTCTGTTCTGTTTTGTAATTCAGTTCAAGGGTAGCGGTTTTTACATTCCCTCCATGAGTGATATCTTATGATAAGTGTCTTTTTCTGTGTGACTTATTTCACTTAGAATTGTCGTACCTAAATCCACTCTTCATGCTGCTACTAGACTTATGACGTTGATTTCATGGCTGAGTGATATTCCATTGTACATAATGACCACAACTTCTTTATCCATTTTTTTCTTTCCTGGGATATTTACGTTGTAACAAAGTGGAGGTTCTCGTCAACAGAGCAGCCCTAAATTTTGGGTTGCCTGTGTCTTGCTAATTTTTAGTTTTCCCAATTTATACGCCCATGGGTGGAAGTGCCCTATGCTCTCTAAGCTGAGTTTTTTAGTTGTTTCAGGACACACCATACACTTCTCCAGAGTGGCTGTTGGCAATTTACATCCCGCCCATCAGCATAGCAAGGCTCCCGTTTCTCCATGGCCTGTCCTGCATTTCTGGTTTTGACACTTTATTCAGCATGGCCCTTTTGACCGATGGGAAGCTAGCCTTCTTTGTAGCGCTGATTTGCCTTTCCAGGTTGCTTGGTTGGCCAAAAAGGGCGTATGCGTTTTTTCCTGAATATATTCAGGAAAAAACGCATACGCCCTTTTTGGCCAAGGGCATCATTGTCGAGGTTTTGCCGCTTTTCCTGTGCTTTAAAGGCGATTCGAATCTACCTCCTGAAATCTGTTTCCTGCAATTCTGCCTTGCTTTCAAATCCTCTTCGTTGCCTTCCCTCAATATATTTGTGGACGAGAGTTATCATTTATAACTCTGCAGGTTTGTGAATTGCAGTGCACCTGAGCTCCATGTTTCAACTCGCTTTCTTGGGAGCTGGCCGCAAAAGCGCAGGATTGCTTCAGGCCCTATTCTGGTCCCGGGCGGCAGGCTGAGCCTGTGGTTAATTCTTTTTCCTGGTGGGAAAATAGAGTGACCTGTGCCTGTCCCAACACCTAGAGCTAGTGTCTCATTGGTTCCCCCTCTTCCCGTTCATCCTCAGGACAAATTGCAACCTGTACGGAACAGGAGGTTAAAGGTGCTGATTCTCCAAGGAGGGAGATTGCTAGTAAAGCGGCTGGAATGGCGAACCCGAGCACAAGGAGATGAGAAATGAGGTGCGTTTTAGAAACCTTTCCCGATCACACGGTGTACCATCTTCTGGGTTTCTCATGCATGTTTTCGATGTAGGAAGATGCCCTTGAACCTGGAGATTTGGGACCCATGGGATGGGTACCATGCAGTATTACTCTAAAGGGTCTGCGTTTGCTCACCCAACCTCACCAAACCTCTCAGCCCCAAGAGTGTCCACAGTTATGTCTCAATCAGCTGTGGGTCAGGATATGGTCAATCTAGGTGGCATCAAAGCCCTTGAACGAATTTTGTAAGAATTTCTCTCTCTTTCACTGTCTTTGTTTCACGGGTTTTTAAAAGTAATTGATTTTTATAAAGGGGTTTAGCTGTTTTTTACTGCTGTGTTTATGCCGCTTTACACCCACTTGACTCACATACAGAGAGATATTAATACATAGCTTTTAAGATTCTTACTAGTCAGATATATTCTTGGGCGGTGAATAGGGGGTGTTGAGTCCAGATCACTGAGCAAGGAGTAGGTCTTGTCTATTACATATTGGGTTTATGGAACGGTCTCTGAGCTAATTTGAAACCCTTGTTTTATGCATCACCCCACCTCACCTTTCCTGTTAAGCAGCCATAGTGTGTTTTCTAAACGTGTGCCTCTGTTCTGTTTTGTAATTCAGTTCAATGGTCGCGGTTTTCACATTCCCTCTATAAGTGATATCTTATGATAAGTGTCTTTTTCTGTGTGACTTATTTCACTTAGAATCGTTATACCTAAATCCACTCATCATGCTGCTACTAGCCTTATGACGTTGATTTCATGGCTGAGTGATATTCCATTGTACATAAGGACCACAACTTCTTTATCCATTTTTCTCTTTCCTGGGATATTTAAGGTGTAACGAAGTGGAGGTTCTTGTCAACAGAGCAGCCCTAAACTTTGGGGTGCCTGTGTCTTGCTGATTTGTAGTTTTCCCAATTTATACGCCCATGAGTGGAAGTGCCCTATGCTCTCTAAGCTGAGTTTTTTCGATGTTTCAGGACACACCGTACACTTCTCCAGAGTGGCTGTTGGCAATTTACATCCCGCCCTTCAGCGTAGCAAGGCTCCCGTTTCTCCATGGCCTGTCCTGCATTTCTGGTTTTGATACTTTATTCAGCATGGCCCCTTTGACCGATGGGAAGCGAGACTTCTTTGTAGCGCTGATTTGCCTTTCCAGGTTGCTTGGTTGGCCAAAAAGGGCGTATGCGTTTTTTCCTGAATATATTCAGGAAAAAACGCATACGCCCTTTTTGGCCAAGGGCATCATTGTCGAGGTTTTGCCGCTTTTCCCGTGCTTTAAAGGCGATTGGAATCTACCTCCTGAAATCTGTTTCCTGCAATTCTGCCTTGCTTTCAAATCCTCTTCGTTGCCTTCCCTCAATATATTTGTGGACGAGAGTTATCATTTATAACTCTGCAGGTTTGTGGATTGCAGTGCCCCTGAGTTCCATTTTTCAACTCGCTTTCTTGGGAGCTGGCCGCAAAAGCGCAGGATTGCTTCAGGCCCTATTCTGGTCCCGGGCGGCAGGCTGAGCCTGTGGTTAATTCTTCTTCCTGATGGGAAAATAGAGTGACCTGTGCCTGTCCCAAAACCTAGAGCTAGTGCCTCATTGGTTCCCCCTCTTCCCGTTCATCCTCAGGACAAATTGCAACCTGTACAGAACAGGAGGTTAAAGGTGCTGATTCTCCAAGGAGGGAGATTGCTAGTAAAGCGGCTGGAAAGGCGAACCCGAGACCAAGGAGATGAGAAATGAGGTGCGTTTTAGAAACCTTTCCCGATCACACGGTGTACCATCTTCTGGATTTCTCATGCATGTTTTCGATGTAGGAAGATGCCCTTGAACCTGGAGATTTGGGACCCATGGAATGGGTACCACGCAGTATTACTCTAAAGGGTCTGAGTTTGCTCACCCAACCTCACCAAACCTCTTAGCCCTAAGAGTGTCCACCCTTATGTCTCAATCAGCTGTGGGTCTAGATATGGTCAATCCAGGTGGCATCACAGCCACTGAACGAATTTAGTAAGAATTTCTCTATCTTTCACTGTTTTGTTTCACGGGTTTTTAAAAGTGATTGATTTTTATAAAGGGGTTTAGCTGCTTTTCACTGCTGTGTTTATGCCCCTTTACACGCACTTGACTCACAGGGAGATATCAATACATAGGTTTTAAAATTCTTACTAGTCAGATATATTCTTGGGCGGTGCATAGGGGGTGTTGAGTCCAGTTCACTGAGCAAGCAGTAGGTCGTGTCTATTACATATTGGGTTTATGGAACGGTCTCTGAGCTAATTTGAAACCCTTCTATTATGCATCACCCCACCTCACCTTTCCCGTTAAGCAGCCATAGTGTGTTTTCTAAACGTGTGACTCTGTTCTGTTTTGTAATTCAGTTCAAGGGTAGCGGTTTTTACATTCCCTCCATGAGTGATATCTTATGATAAGTGTCTTTTTCTGTGTGACTTATTTCACTTAGAATTGTCGTACCTAAATCCACTCTTCATGCTGCTACTAGACTTATGACGTTGATTTCATGGCTGAGTGATATTCCATTGTACATAATGACCACAACTTCTTTATCCATTTTTCTCTTTCCTGGGATATTTAAGGTGTAACGAAGTGGAGGTTCTTGTCAACAGAGCAGCCCTAAACTTTGGGGTGCCTGTGTCTTGCTGATTTTTATTTTTCCCAATTTATACGCCCATGAGTGGAAGTGCCCTATGCTCTCTAAGCTGAGTTTTTTAGATATTTCAGGACACACCGTACACTTCTCCAGAGTGGCTGTTGGCAATTTACATCCCGCCCTTCAGCGTAGCAAGGCTCCCGTTTCTCCATGGCCTGTCCTGCATTTCTGGTTTTGACACTTTATTTAGCATTGCCCTTTTGACCGATGGGAAGCTAGCCTTCTTTGTAGCGCTGATTTGCCTTTCCAGGTTGCTTGGTTGGCCAAAAAGGGCGTATGCCTTTTTTCCTGAATATATTCAGGAAAAAACGCATACGCCCTTTTTGGCCAACGGCATCATGGTCGAGGTTTTGCCCCTTTTCCTGTGCTTTAAAGGTGATTCGTATCTACCTCCTGAAATCTGTTTCCTGCAATTCTACCTTGCTTTGAAATCCTCTTCGTTGCCTTCCCTCAAGATATTTGTGGACGAGAGTTATCATTTATAACTCTGCAGGTTTGTGAATTGCAGAGCCCCTGAGCTCCATTTTTCAAATCCCTTTCTTGGGAGCTGGCCGCAAAAGCGCAGGATTGCTTCAGGCCCTATACTGGTCACGGGCGGCAGGCTGAGCCTGTGGTTAATTCTTCTTCCTGATGGGAAAATAGAGTGACCTGTGCCTGTCCCAACACCTAGAGCTAGTCTCTCATTGGTTCCCCCTCTTCTCGTTCATCCTCAGGACAATTTGCAACCTGTACGGAACAGGAGGTTAAAGGTGCTGAGTCTCCAAGGAGGGAGATTGCTAGTAAAGCGGCTGGAATGGCGAACCCGAGCCCAAGGAGATGAGAAATGATTTGCGTTTTAGAAACCTTTCCCGATCACACGGTGTACCATCTTCTCGGTTTCTCATGCATGTTTTCGATGTAGGAAGATGCCCTTGAACCTGGAGATTTTGGACCCATGGGATGGGTACCATGCAGTATTACTCTAAAGGGTCTGCATTTGCTCACCCAACCTCACCAAACCTCTCAGCCCCAAGAGTGTCCACACTTATGTCTCAATCAACTGTGGTTCAAGATATGGTCAATCTAGGTGGCAACAAAGCCCTTGAACGAATTTTGTAAGAATTTCTCTCTCTTTCACTGTCTTTGTTTCACGGGTTTTTAAAAGTAATTGATTTTTATAAAGGGGTTTAGCTGTTTTTTACAGCTGTGTTTATGCCCCTTTACACCCACTTGACTCACATACAGAGAGACATCAATACATAGGTTTTAAGATTCTTACTAATCAGATATATTCTTGGGCGGTGAATAGGGGGTTTTGAGTCCAGTTCACTGAGCAAGGAGTAGGTTGTGTGTATTAAATATTGGGTTTATGGAACGGTATGTGAGCTAATTTGAAACCTTTGTTTTATGCATCACCCCACCTCACCTTTCCCGTTAAGCAGCCATAGTGTGTTTTCTAAACGTGTGACTCTGTTCTGTTTTGTAATTCAGTTCAAGGGTAGCGGTTTTTACATTCCCTCTATAAGTGATATCTTATGATAAGTGTCTTTTTCTGTGTGACTTTTTTCACTTAGAATCGTCGTACCTAAATCCACTCATCATGCTGCTACTAGCCTTATGATGTTGATTTCATGGCTGAGTGATATTCCATTGTACATAAGGACCACAACTTCTTTATCCATTTTCCTCTTTCGTGGGATATTTAAGGTGTAACAAAGTGGAGGTTCTTCTCAACAGAGCAGCCCTAATCTTTGGGGTGCCTGTGTCTTGCTGAGTTTTAGTTTTCCCAATTTATATGCCCATGAGTGGAAGTGCCCTATGCTCTATAAGCTGAGTGTTTTCGGTGTTTCAGGACACACCGTACACTTCTCCAGAGTGGCTGTTGGCAATTTACATCCCGCCCATCAGCGTAGCAAGGCTCCCGTTTCTCCATGGCCTGTCCTGCATTTCTGGTTTTGACACTTTATTCAGCATGGCCCTTTTGACCGATGGGAAGCGAGACTTCTTTGTAGCGCTGATTTGCCTTTCCAGGTTGCTTGGTTGGCCAAAAAGGGCGTGTGCGTTTTTTCCTGAATATATTCAGGAAAAAACGCACACGCCCTTTTTGGCCAAGGGCATCATTGTCGAGGATCTTCCGCTTTTCCTGTGCTTTAAAGGCGATTCGAATCTACCTCCTGAAATCTGTTTCCTGCAATTCTGCCTTGCTTTCAAATCCTCTTCGTTGCCTTCCCTCAATATATTTGTGGACGAGAGTTATCATTTATAACTCTGCAGGTTTGTGAATTGCAGTGCCCCTGAGCTCCATTTTTCAACTCGCTTTCTTGGGAGCTGGCTGCAAAAGCGCAGGATTGCTTCAGGCCCTATTCTGGTCCCGGGCGGCAGGCTGAGCCTGTGGTTAATTCTTCTTCCTGATGGGAAAATAGAGTGACCTGTGCCTGTCCCAAAACCTAGAGCTAGTGCCTCATTGGTTCCCCCTCTTCCCGTTCATCCTCAGGACAAATTGCAACCTGTACGGAACAGGAGGTTAAAGGTGCTGATTCTCCAAGGAGGGAGATTGCTAGTAAAGCGGCTGGAATGGAGAACCCGAGCACAAGGAGTTGAGAAATGAGGTGCGATTTAGAAACCTTTCCCGATCACACGGTGCACCATCTTCTGGGTTTCTCATGCATGTTTTCGAAGTGGGAAGATGCCCTTGAACCTGGAGATTTGGGACCCATGGGATGGGAACCACGCAGTATTACTTTAAAGGGTCTGCGTTTGCTCACCCAACCTCACGAAACCTCTCAGCCCCAAGAGTGTCCACCCTTATGTCTCAATCAGCTGTGGGTCTATATATGGTCAATCCAGGTGGCATCACAGCCCCTGAACGAATTTAGTAAGAATTTCTTTCTCTTTCACTGTCTTTGTTTCACGGGTCTTTAAAAGTGATTGATTTTTATAAAGGGGTTTAGCTGCTTTTCACTGCTGTGTTTATGCCGCTTTACACCCACTTGACTCACTTACAGAGAGATATCAATACATAGGTTTTGAGATTCTTACTAGTCAGATATATTCTTGGGCGGTTAATAGGGGGTGTTGAGTCCAGTTCACTGAGCAAGGAGTAGGTCGTGTCTATTACATATTGGGTTTATGGAACGGTATCTGAGCTAATTTGAAACCCTTGTTTTATGCATCACCCCACCTCACCTTTCCCGTTAAGCAGCCATAGTGTGTTTTCTAAACGTGTGCCTCTGTTCTGTTTTGTAATTCAGTTCACGTCGCAGTTTTTACATTCCCTCTATAAGTGATATCTTATGATAAGTGTCTTTTTCTGTGGGACTTATTTCACTTAGAATCGTCGTACCTAAATCCACTCATCATGCTGCTACTAGACTTATGACGTTGATTTCATGGCTGAGTGATATTCTATTATATATAAGGACTAATACTTCTTCATCCATTTTTTTCTTTCCTGGGATATTTACGTTGTAACAAAGTAGAGGTTCTTGTCAACAGAGCAGCCCTAAACTTTGGGGTGCCTGTGTCTTGCTGATTTTTAGTTTTCCCAATTTATACGCCCATGAGTGGAAGTGCCCTATGCTCTCTAAGCTGAGTTTTTTAGATGTTTCACGACACACCGTACACTTCTCCAAAATGGCTGTTGGCAATTTACATCCCGCCCATCAGCGTAGCAAGGCTCCCGTTTCTCCATGGCCTGTCCTGCATTTCTGGTTTTGACACTTTATTCAGCATGGCCCTTTTGACCGGTGGGAAGCGAGACTTCTTTGTAGCGCTGATTTGCCTTTCCAGGTTGCTTGGTTGGCCAAAAAGGGCGTATGCGTTTTTTCCTGAATATATTCAGGAAAAAACGCATACGCCCTTTTTGGCCAAGGGCATCATGGTCGAGGTGTTGCCGCTTTTCCTGTGCTTTAAAGGCGATTCGAATCTACCTCCTGAAATCTGTTTCCTGCAATTCTGCCTTGCTTTCAAATCCTCTTCGTTGCCTTCCCTCAATATATTTGTGGACGAGAGTTATCATTTATAACTCTGCAGGTTTGTGAATTGCAGTGCCCCTGAGCTCCATTTTTCAACTCACTTTCCTGGGACCTGGTCGCAAAAGCGCAGGATTGCTTCAGGCCCTATACTGGTCACGGGCGGCAGGCTGAGCCTGTGGTTAATTCTTCTTCCTGATGGGAAAATAGAGTGACCTGTGCCTGTCCCAACACCTAGAGCTAGTGTCTCATTGGTTCCCCCTCTTCCCGTTCATCCTCAGGACAAATTGCAACCTGTACGGAACAGGAGGTTAAAGGTGCTGATTCTCCAAGGAGGGAGATTGCTAGTAAAGCAGCTGGAATGGCGAACCCGAGCCCAAGGAGATGAGAAATGAGGTCCCTTTTAGAAACCTTTCACGATCACATGGTGTACCATCTTCTGGGTTTCTCATGCATGTTTTCGAAGTGGGAAGATGCCCTTGAACCTGGAGATTTGGGACCCATGGGATGGGAACCACGCAGTATTACTTTAAAGGGTCTACGTTTGCTCGCCCAACCTCACGAAACCTCTCAGCCCCAAGAGTGTCCACCCTTATGTCTCAATCAGCTGTGGGTCTATATATGTTCAATCCAGGTTGCATCACAGCCCCTGAACGAATTTAGTAAGAATTTCTTTCTCTTTCCCTGTCTTTGTTTCACGGGTTTTTAAAAGTGATTGATTTTCATAAAGGGGTTTAGCTGCTTTTCACTGCTGTGTTTATGCCGCTTTACACCCACTTGACTCACTTTCAGAGAGATATCAATACATAGCTTTTAAGATTCTTACTAGTCAGATATATTCTTGGGCGGTTAATAGGGGGTGTTGAGTCCAGTTCACTGAGCAAGGAGTAGGTCGTGTCTATTACATATTGGGTTTATGGAACGGTATCTGAGCTAATTTGAAACCCTTGTTTTATGCATCACCCCACCTCACCTTTCCCGTTAAGCAGCCATAGTGTGTTTTCTAAACGTGTGCCTCTGTTCTGTTTTGTAATTCAGTTCAAGGTCGCAGTTTTTACATTCCCTCTATAAGTGATATCTTATGATAAGTGTCTTTTTCTGTGTGACTTATTTCACTTAGAATCGTCGTACCTAAATCCACTCATCATGCTGCTACTAGACTTATGACGTTGATATCATGGCTGAGTGATATTCTATTATATATAAGGACTAATACTTCTTCATCCATTTTTTTCTTTCCTGGGATATTTACGTTGTAACAAAGTAGAGGTTCTTTTCAACAGAGCAGCCCTACACTTTGGGGTGACTGTGTCTTGCTGATTTTTAGTTTTCCCAATTTATACGCCCATAAGTGGAAGTGCCCTATGCTCTCTAAGCTGAGTTTTTTAGATGTTTCACGACACACCGTACACTTCTCCAAAATGGCTGTTGGCAATTTACATCCCGCCCATCAGCGTAGCAAGGCTCCCGTTTCTCCATGGCCTGTCCTGCATTTCTGGTTTTGACACTTTATTCAGCATGGCCCTTTTGACCGGTGGGAAGCGAGACTTCTTTGTAGCGCTGATTTGCCTTTCCAGGTTGCTTGGTTGGCCAAAAAGGGCGTATGCGTTTTTTCCTGAATATATTCAGGAAAAAACGCATACGCCCTTTTTGGCCAAGGGCATCATGGTCGAGGTGTTGCCGCTTTTCCTGTGCTTTAAAGGCGATTCGAATCTACCTCCTGAAATCTGTTTCCTGCAATTCTGCCTTGCTTTCAAATCCTCTTCGTTTCCTTCCCTCAATATATTTGTGGACGAGAGTTATCATTTATAACTCTGCAGGTTTGTGAATTGCAGTGCCCCTGAGCTCCATGTTTCAACTCGCTTTCCTGGGACCTGGTCGCAAAAGCGCAGGATTGCTTCAGGCCCTATACTGGTTCCGGGCGGCAGGCTGAGCCTGTGGTTAATTCTTCTTCCTGATGGGAAAATAGAGTGACCTGTGCCTGTCCCAACACCTAGAGCTAGTGTCTCATTGGTTCCCCCTCTTCCCGTTCATCCTCAGGACAAATTGCAACATGTACGGAACAGGAGGTTAAAGGTGCTGATTCTCCAAGGAGGGAGATTGCTAGTAAAGCAGCTGGAATGGTGAACCCGAGCCCAAGGAGATGAGAAATGAGGTCCCTTTTAGAAACCTTTCCCGATCACACGGTGTACCATCTTCTGGGTTTTTCATGCATGTTTTCGAAGTGGGAAGATGCCCTTGAACCTGGAGATTTGGGACCCATGGGATGGGAACCACGCAGTATTACTTTAAAGGGTCTACGTTTGCTCACCCAACCTCACGAAACCTCTCAGCCCCAAGAGTGTCCACCCTTATGTCTCAATCAGCTGTGGGTCTATATATGGTCAATCCAGGTGGCATCACAGCCCCTGAACGAATTTAGTAAGAATTTCTTTCTCTTTCCCTGTCTTTGTTTCACGGGTTTTTAAAAGTGATTGATTTTTATAAAGGGGTTTAGCTGCTTTTCACTGCTGTGTTTATGCCGCTTTACACCCACTTGACTCACTTTCAGAGAGATATCAATACATAGCTTTTAAGATTCTTACTAGTCAGATATATTCTTGTCCGGTTAATAGGGGGTGTTGAGTCCAGTTCACTGAGCAAGGAGTAGGTCGTGTCTATTACATATTGGGTTTATGGAACGGTATCTGAGCTAATTTGAAACCCTTGTTTTATGCATCACCCCACCTCACCTTTCCCGTTAAGCAGCCATAGTGTGTTTTCTAAACGTGTGACTCTGTTCTCTTTTGTAATTCAGTTCAAGGGTAGCGGTTTTCACATTCCCTCTATAAGTGATATCTTATGATAAGTGTCTTTTTCTGTGTGACTTATTTCACTTAGAATCGTCGTACCTAAATCCACTCATCATGCTGCTACTAGACTTATGACGTTGATTTCATGGCTGAGTGATATTCTATTATACATAAGGACTAATACTTCTTTATCCATTTTTTTCTTTCCTGGGATATTTACGTTGTAACAAAGTGGAGGTTCTTGTCAACAGAGCAGCCCTAAACTTTGGGGTGCCTGTGTCTTGCTGATTTTTAGTTTTCCCAATTTATACGCCCATGAGTGGAAGTGTCCTATGCTCTCTAAGCTGAGTTTTTTAGATGTTTCAGGACACACCGTACACTTCTACAGAGTGGCTGTTGGCAATTTACATCCCGCCCTTCAGCGTAGCAAGGCTCCCGTTTCTCCATGGCCTGTCCTGCATTTCTGGTTTTGACACTTTATTCAGCATGGCCCTTTTGACCGACGGGAAACGAGCCTTCTTTGTAGCGCTGATTTGCCTTTCCAGGTTGCTTGGTTGGCCAAAAAGGGCGTATGCGTTTTTTCCTGAATATATTCAGGAAAAAACGCATACGCCCTTTTTGGCCAAGGGCATCATGGTCGAGGCGTTGCCGCTTTTCCTGTGCTTTAAAGGCGATTCGAATCTACCTCCTGAAATCTGTTTCCTGCAATTCTGCCTTGCTTTCAAATCCTCTTCGTTTCCTTCCCTCAATATATTTGTGGACGAGAGTTATCATTTATAACTCTGCAGGTTTGTGAATTGCAGTGCCCCTGAGCTCCATTTTTAAACTCGCTTTCTTGGGAGCTGGCTGCAAAAGCGCAGGATTGCTTCAGGCTCTATTCTGGTCCCGAGCGGCAGGCTGAGCCTGTGGTTAATTCTTCTTCCTGATGGGAAAATAGAGTGACCTGTGCCTGTCCCAACACCTAGAGCTAGTGTCTCATTGGTTCCCCCTCTTCCCGTTCATCCTCAGGACAAATTGCAACCTGTACGGAACAGGAGGTTAAAGGTGCTGATTCTCCAAGGAGGGAGATTGCTAGTAAAGCGGCTGGAATGGAGAACCCGAGCACAAGGAGTTGAGAAATGAGGTGCGATTTAGAAACCTTTCCCGATCACACGGTGCACCATCTTCTGGGTTTCTCATGCATGTTTTCGAAGTGGGAAGATGCCCTTGAACCTGGAGATTTGGGACCCATGGGATGGGAACCACGCAGTATTACTTTAAAGGGTCTGCGTTTGCTCACCCAACCTCACGAAACCTCTCAGCCCCAAGAGTGTCCACCCTTATGTCTCAATCAGCTGTGGGTCTATATATGGTCAATCCAGGTGGCATCACAGCCCCTGAACGAATTTAGTAAGAATTTCTTTCTCTTTCACTGTCTTTGTTTCACGGGTCTTTAAAAGTGATTGATTTTTATAAAGGGGTTTAGCTGCTTTTCACTGCTGTGTTTATGCCGCTTTACACCCACTTGACTCACTTACAGAGAGATATCAATACATAGGTTTTGAGATTCTTACTAGTCAGATATATTCTTGGGCGGTTAATAGGGGGTGTTGAGTCCAGTTCACTGAGCAAGGAGTAGGTCGTGTCTATTACATATTGGGTTTATGGAACGGTATCTGAGCTAATTTGAAACCCTTGTTTTATGCATCACCCCACCTCACCTTTCCCGTTAAGCAGCCATAGTGTGTTTTCTAAACGTGTGACTCTGTTCTGTTTTGTAATTCAGTTCAAGGTCGCAGTTTTTACAATCCCTCTATAAGTGATATCTTATGATAAGTGTCTTTTTCTGTGGGACTTATTTCACTTAGAATCGTCGTACCTAAATCCACTCATCATGCTGCTACTAGACTTATGACGTTGATTTCATGGCTGAGTGATATTCTATTATATATAAGGACTAATACTTCTTCATCCATTTTTTTCTTTCCTGGGATATTTACGTTGTAACAAAGTAGAGATTCTTGTCAACAGAGCAGCCCTAAACTTTGGGGTGCCTGTGTCTTGCTGATTTTTAGTTTTCCCAATTTATACGCCCATGAGTGGAAGTGCCCTATGCTCTCTAAGCTGAGTTTTTTAGATGTTTCACGACACACCGTACACTTCTCCAAAATGGCTGTTGGCAATTTACATCCCGCCCATCAGCGTAGCAAGGCTCCTGTTTCTCCATGGCCTGTCCTGCATTTCTGGTTTTGACACTTTATTCAGCATGGCCCTTTTGACCGACGGGAAACGAGCCTTCTTTGTAGCGCTGATTTGCCTTTCCAGGTTGCTTGGTTGGCCAAAAAGGGCGTATGCGTTTTTTCCTGAATATATTCAGGAAAAAACGCATACGCCCTTTTTGGCCAAGGGCATCATGGTCGAGGTGTTGCCGCTTTTCCTGTGCTTTAAAGGCGATTCGAATCTACCTCCTGAAATCTGTTTCCTGCAATTCTGCCTTGCTTTCAAATCCTCTTCGTTGCCTTCCCTCAATATATTTGTGGACGAGAGTTATCATTTATAACTCTGCAGGTTTGTGAATTGCAGTGCCCCTGAGCTCCATTTTTCAACTCGCTTTCTTGGGAGCTGGCCGCAAAAGCGCAGGATTGCTTCAGGGCCTATTCTGTTTCCTGGCGGCAGGCTGAGCCTGTGGTTAATTCTTCTTCCTGATGGGAAAATAGAGTGACCTGTGCCTGTCCCAACACCTAGAGCTAGTGTCTCATTGGTTCCCCCTCTTCCCGTTCATCCTCAGGACAAATTGCAACCTGTACGGAACAGGAGGTTAAAGGTGCTGATTCTCCAAGGAGGGAGATTGCTAGTAAAGCGGCTGGAATGGCGAACCCGAGCACAAGGAGATGAGAAATGAGGTGCGTTTTAGAAACCTTTCCCGATCACACGGTGTACCATCTTCTGGGTTTCTCATGCATGTTTTCGAAGTAGGAAGATGCCCTTGAACCTGGAGATTTGGGACCCATGGGATGCGAACCACGCAGTATTACTTTAAAGGGTCTGCGTTTGCTCACCCAACCTCACGAAACCTCTCAGCCCCAAGAGTGTCCACCCTTATGTCTCAATCAGCTGTGTGTCTATATATGGTCAATCCAGGTGGCATCACAGCCCCTGAACGAATTTAGTAAGAATTTCTTTCTCTTTCACTGTCTTTGTTTCACGGGTTTTTAAAAGTGATTGATTTTTATAAAGGGGTTTAGCTGCTTTTCACTGCTGTGTTTATGCCGCTTTACACCCACTTGACTCACTTACAGAGAGATATCAATACATAGGTTTTGAGATTCTTACTAGTCAGATATATTCTTGGGCGGTTAATAGGGGGTGTTGAGTCCAGTTCACTGAGGAAGGAGTAGGTCGTGCCTATTACATATTGGGTTTATGGAACGGTATCTGAGCTAATTTGAAACCCTTGTTTTATGCATCACCCCACCTCACCTTTCCCGTTAAGCAGCCATAGTGTGTTTTCTAAACGTGTGCCTCTGTTCTGTTTTGTAATTCAGTTCAAGGTCGCAGTTTTTACATTCCCTCTATAAGTGATATCTTATGATAAGTGTCTTTTTCTGTGTGACTTATTTCACTTAGAATCGTCGTACCTAAATCCACTCATCATGCTGCTACTAGACTTATGACGTTGATTTCATGGCTGAGTGATATTCTATTATATATAAGGACTAATACTTCTTCATCCATTTTTTTCTTTCCTGGGATATTTACGTTGTAACAAAGTAGAGGTTCTTGTCAACAGAGCAGCCCTAAACTTTGGAGTGCCTGTGTCTTGCTGATTTTTAGTTTTCCCAATTTATACGCCCATGAGTGGAAGTGCCCTATGCTCTCTAAGCTGAGTTTTTTAGATGTTTCACGACACACCGTACACTTCTCCAAAATGGCTGTTGGCAATTTACATCCCGCCCATCAGCGTAGCAAGGCTCCCGTTTCTCCATGGCCTGTCCTGCATTTCTGGTTTTGACACTTTATTCAGCATGGCCCTTTTGACCGGTGGGAAGCGAGACTTCTTTGTAGCGCTGATTTGCCTTTCCAGGTTGCTTGGTTGGCCAAAAAGGGCGTATGCGTTTTTTCCTGAATATATTCAGGAAAAAACGCATACGCCCTTTTTGGCCAAGGGCATTATTGTCGAGGTTTTGCCGCTTTTCCCGTGCTTTAAAGGCGATTCGAATCTACCTCCTGAAATCTGTTTCCTGCAATTCTGCCTTGCTTTCAAATCCTCTTCGTTGCCTTCCCTCAATATATTTGTGGACGAGAGTTATCATTTATAACTCTGCAGGTTTGTGAATTGCAGTGCCCCTGAGCTCCATTTTTCAACTCGCTTTCCTGGGACCTGGACGCAAAAGCGCAGGATTGCTTCAGGCCCTATTCTGGTTCCGGGCGGCAGGCTGAGCCTGTGGTTAATTCTTCTTCCTGATGGGAAAATAGAGTGACCTGTGCATGTCCCAACACCTAGAGCTAGTCTCTCATTGGTTCCCCCTCTTCCCGTTCATCCTCAGGACAAATTGCAACCTGTACGGAACAGGAGGTTAAAGGTGCTGATTCTCCAAGGAGGGAGATTGCTAGTAAAGCAGCTGGAATGGCGAACCCGAGCCCAAGGAGATGAGAAATGAGGTCCCTTTTAGAAACCTTTCCCGATCACACGGTGTACCATCTTCTGGGTTTCTCGTGCATGTTTTCGAAGTGGGAAGATGCCCTTGAACCTGGAGATTTGGGACCCATGGGATGGGAACCACGCAGTATTACTTTAAAGGGTCTACGTTTGCTCACCCAACCTCACGAAACCTCTCAGCCCCAAGAGTGTCCACCCTTATGTCTCAATCAGCTGTGGGTCTATATATGGTCAATCCAGGTGGCATCACAGCCCCTGAACGAATTTAGTAAGAATTTCTTTCTCTTTCCCTGTCTTTGTTTCACGGGTTTTTAAAAGTGATTGATTTTTATAAAGGGGTTTAGCTGCTTTTCACTGCTGTGTTTATGCCGCTTTACACCCACTTGACTCACTTTCAGAGAGATATCAATACATAGGTTTGAAGATTCTTACTAGTCAGATATATTCTTGGGCGGTTAATAGGGGGTGTTGAGTCCAGTTCACTGAGCAAGGAGTAGGTCGTTTCTATTACATATTGGGTTTATGGAACGGTATCTGAGCTAATTTGAAACCCTTCTTTTATGCATCACCCCACCTCACGTTTCCCGTTAAGCAGCCATAGTGTGTTTTCTAAACGTGTGACTCTGTTCTCTTTTGTAATTCAGTTCAAGGGTAGCGGTTTTCACATTCCCTCTATAAGTGATATCTTATGATAAGTGTCTTTTTCTGTGTGACTTATTTCACTTAGAATCGTCGTACCTAAATCCACTCATCATGCTGCTACTAGACTTATGACGTTGATTTCATGGCTGAGTGATATTCTATTATACATAAGGACTAATACTTCTTTATCCATTTTTTTCTTTCCTGGGATATTTACGTTGTAACAAAGTGGAGGTTCTTGTCAACAGAGCAGCCCTAAACTTTGGGGTGCCTGTGTCTTGCTGATTTTTAGTTTTCCCAATTTATACGCCCATGAGTGGAAGTGTCCTATGCTCTCTAAGCTGAGTTTTTTAGATGTTTCAGGACACACCGTACACTTCTATAGAGTGGCTGTTGGCAATTTACATCCCGCCCATCAGCGTAGCAAGGCTCCCGTTTCTCCATGGCCTGTCCTGCATTTCTGGTTTTGACACTTTATTCAGCATGGCCCTTTTGACCGACGGGAAACGAGCCTTCTTTGTAGCGCTGATTTGCCTTTCCAGGTTGCTTGGTTGGCCAAAAAGGGCGAATGCGTTTTTTCCTGAATATATTCAGGAAAAAACGCATTCGCCCTTTTTGGCCAAGGGCATCATGGTCGAGGTGTTGCCGCTTTTCCTGTGCTTTAAAGGCGATTCGAATCTACCTCCTGAAATCTGTTTCCTGCAATTCTGCCTTGCTTTCAAATCCTCTTCGTTGCCTTCCCTCAATATATTTGTGGACGAGAGTTATCATTTATAACTCTGCAGGTTTGTGAATTGCAGTGCCCCTGAGCTCCATTTTTCAACTCGCTTTCTTGGGAGCTGGCTGCAAAAGCGCAGGATTGCTTCAGGCTCTATTCTGGTCCCGAGCGGCAGGCTGAGCCTGTGGTTAATTCTTCTTCCTGATGGGAAAATAGAGTGACCTGTGCCTGTCCCAACACCTAGAGCTAGTCTCTCATTGGTTCCCCCTCTTCCCGTTCATCCTCAGGACAAATTGCAACCTGTACGGAACAGGAGGTTAAAGGTGCTGATTCTCCAAGGAGGGAGATTGCTAGTAAAGCAGCTGGAATGGCGAACCCGAGCCCAAGGAGATGAGAAATGAGGTCCCTTTTAGAAACCTTTCCCGATCACACGGTGTACCATCTTCTGGGTTTCTCATGCATGTTTTCGAAGTGGGAAGATGCCCTTGAACCTGGAGATTTGGGACCCATGGGATGGGAACAATGCAGTATTACTTTAAAGGGTCTGCGTTTGCTCACCCAACCTCATCAAACCTCTCAGCCCTAAGAGTGTCCACCCTTATGTCTCAATCAGCTGTGGGTCTAGGTATGGTCAATCCAAGTGGCATCACAGCCCGTGAGCGAATTTAGTAGGAATTTCTCTCTCTTTCACTGTCTTTGTTTCACGGGTTTTTAAAAGTGATTGATTTTTATAAAGGGGTTTAGATGCTTTTCACTGCTGTGTTTATGCCGCTTTACACCCACTTGACTCACTTACAGAGAGATATCAATACATAGCTTTTAAGATTCTTACTAGTCAGATATATTCTTGGGCGGTGAATAGGGGGTGTGGAGTCCAGATCACAGAGCAAGGTGTAGGTCGTATCTATTACATATTGGGTTTATGGAACGGTATCTGAGCTAATTTGAAACCCTTGTTTTATGCATCACCCCACCTCACCTTTCCCGTTAAGCAGCCATAGTGTGTTTTCTAAACGTGTGACTCTGTTCTCTTTTGTAATTCAGTTCAAGGGTAGCGGTTTTCACATTCCCTCTATAAGTGATATCTTATGATAAGTGTCTTTTTCTGTGTGACTTATTTCACTTAGAATCGTCGTACCTAAATCCACTCATCATGCTGCTACTAGACTTATGACGTTGATTTCATGGCTGAGTGATATTCTATTATACATAAGGACTAATACTTCTTTATCCATTTTTTTCTTTCCTGGGATATTTACGTTGTAACAAAGTGGAGGTTCTTGTCAACAGAGCAGCCCTAAACTTTGGGGTGCCTGTGTCTTGCTGATTTTTAGTTTTCCCAATTTATACGCCCATGAGTGGAAGTGTCCTATGCTCTCTAAGCTGAGTTTTTTAGATGTTTCAGGACACACCGTACACTTCTACAGAGTGGCTGTTGGCAATTTACATCCCGCCCTTCAGCGTAGCAAGGCTCCCGTTTCTCCATGGCCTGTCCTGCATTTCTGGTTTTGACACTTTATTCAGCATGGCCCTTTTGACCGACGGGAAACGAGCCTTCTTTGTAGCGCTGATTTGCCTTTCCAGGTTGCTTGGTTGGCCAAAAAGGGCGTATGCGTTTTTTCCTGAATATATTCAGGAAAAAACGCATACGCCCTTTTTGGCCAAGGGCATCATGGTCGAGGCGTTGCCGCTTTTCCTGTGCTTTAAAGGCGATTCGAATCTACCTCCTGAAATCTGTTTCCTGCAATTCTGCCTTGCTTTCAAATCCTCTTCGTTTCCTTCCCTCAATATATTTGTGGACGAGAGTTATCATTTATAACTCTGCAGGTTTGTGAATTGCAGTGCCCCTGAGCTCCATTTTTAAACTCGCTTTCTTGGGAGCTGGCTGCAAAAGCGCAGGATTGCTTCAGGCTCTATTCTGGTCCCGAGCGGCAGGCTGAGCCTGTGGTTAATTCTTCTTCCTGATGGGAAAATAGAGTGACCTGTGCCTGTCCCAACACCTAGAGCTAGTGTCTCATTGGTTCCCCCTCTTCCCGTTCATCCTCAGGACAAATTGCAACCTGTACGGAACAGGAGGTTAAAGGTGCTGATTCTCCAAGGAGGGAGATTGCTAGTAAAGCGGCTGGAATGGAGAACCCGAGCACAAGGAGTTGAGAAATGAGGTGCGATTTAGAAACCTTTCCCGATCACACGGTGCACCATCTTCTGGGTTTCTCATGCATGTTTTCGAAGTGGGAAGATGCCCTTGAACCTGGAGATTTGGGACCCATGGGATGGGAACCACGCAGTATTACTTTAAAGGGTCTGCGTTTGCTCACCCAACCTCACGAAACCTCTCAGCCCCAAGAGTGTCCACCCTTATGTCTCAATCAGCTGTGGGTCTATATATGGTCAATCCAGGTGGCATCACAGCCCCTGAACGAATTTAGTAAGAATTTCTTTCTCTTTCACTGTCTTTGTTTCACGGGTCTTTAAAAGTGATTGATTTTTATAAAGGGGTTTAGCTGCTTTTCACTGCTGTGTTTATGCCGCTTTACACCCACTTGACTCACTTACAGAGAGATATCAATACATAGGTTTTGAGATTCTTACTAGTCAGATATATTCTTGGGCGGTTAATAGGGGGTGTTGAGTCCAGTTCACTGAGCAAGGAGTAGGTCGTGTCTATTACATATTGGGTTTATGGAACGGTATCTGAGCTAATTTGAAACCCTTGTTTTATGCATCACCCCACCTCACCTTTCCCGTTAAGCAGCCATAGTGTGTTTTCTAAACGTGTGACTCTGTTCTGTTTTGTAATTCAGTTCAAGGTCGCAGTTTTTACAATCCCTCTATAAGTGATATCTTATGATAAGTGTCTTTTTCTGTGGGACTTATTTCACTTAGAATCGTCGTACCTAAATCCACTCATCATGCTGCTACTAGACTTATGACGTTGATTTCATGGCTGAGTGATATTCTATTATATATAAGGACTAATACTTCTTCATCCATTTTTTTCTTTCCTGGGATATTTACGTTGTAACAAAGTAGAGATTCTTGTCAACAGAGCAGCCCTAAACTTTGGGGTGCCTGTGTCTTGCTGATTTTTAGTTTTCCCAATTTATACGCCCATGAGTGGAAGTGCCCTATGCTCTCTAAGCTGAGTTTTTTAGATGTTTCACGACACACCGTACACTTCTCCAAAATGGCTGTTGGCAATTTACATCCCGCCCATCAGCGTAGCAAGGCTCCTGTTTCTCCATGGCCTGTCCTGCATTTCTGGTTTTGACACTTTATTCAGCATGGCCCTTTTGACCGACGGGAAACGAGCCTTCTTTGTAGCGCTGATTTGCCTTTCCAGGTTGCTTGGTTGGCCAAAAAGGGCGTATGCGTTTTTTCCTGAATATATTCAGGAAAAAACGCATACGCCCTTTTTGGCCAAGGGCATCATGGTCGAGGTGTTGCCGCTTTTCCTGTGCTTTAAAGGCGATTCGAATCTACCTCCTGAAATCTGTTTCCTGCAATTCTGCCTTGCTTTCAAATCCTCTTCGTTGCCTTCCCTCAATATATTTGTGGACGAGAGTTATCATTTATAACTCTGCAGGTTTGTGAATTGCAGTGCCCCTGAGCTCCATTTTTCAACTCGCTTTCTTGGGAGCTGGCCGCAAAAGCGCAGGATTGCTTCAGGGCCTATTCTGTTTCCTGGCGGCAGGCTGAGCCTGTGGTTAATTCTTCTTCCTGATGGGAAAATAGAGTGACCTGTGCCTGTCCCAACACCTAGAGCTAGTGTCTCATTGGTTCCCCCTCTTCCCGTTCATCCTCAGGACAAATTGCAACCTGTACGGAACAGGAGGTTAAAGGTGCTGATTCTCCAAGGAGGGAGATTGCTAGTAAAGCGGCTGGAATGGCGAACCCGAGCACAAGGAGATGAGAAATGAGGTGCGTTTTAGAAACCTTTCCCGATCACACGGTGTACCATCTTCTGGGTTTCTCATGCATGTTTTCGAAGTAGGAAGATGCCCTTGAACCTGGAGATTTGGGACCCATGGGATGCGAACCACGCAGTATTACTTTAAAGGGTCTGCGTTTGCTCACCCAACCTCACGAAACCTCTCAGCCCCAAGAGTGTCCACCCTTATGTCTCAATCAGCTGTGTGTCTATATATGGTCAATCCAGGTGGCATCACAGCCCCTGAACGAATTTAGTAAGAATTTCTTTCTCTTTCACTGTCTTTGTTTCACGGGTTTTTAAAAGTGATTGATTTTTATAAAGGGGTTTAGCTGCTTTTCACTGCTGTGTTTATGCCGCTTTACACCCACTTGACTCACTTACAGAGAGATATCAATACATAGGTTTTGAGATTCTTACTAGTCAGATATATTCTTGGGCGGTTAATAGGGGGTGTTGAGTCCAGTTCACTGAGGAAGGAGTAGGTCGTGCCTATTACATATTGGGTTTATGGAACGGTATCTGAGCTAATTTGAAACCCTTGTTTTATGCATCACCCCACCTCACCTTTCCCGTTAAGCAGCCATAGTGTGTTTTCTAAACGTGTGCCTCTGTTCTGTTTTGTAATTCAGTTCAAGGTCGCAGTTTTTACATTCCCTCTATAAGTGATATCTTATGATAAGTGTCTTTTTCTGTGTGACTTATTTCACTTAGAATCGTCGTACCTAAATCCACTCATCATGCTGCTACTAGACTTATGACGTTGATTTCATGGCTGAGTGATATTCTATTATATATAAGGACTAATACTTCTTCATCCATTTTTTTCTTTCCTGGGATATTTACGTTGTAACAAAGTAGAGGTTCTTGTCAACAGAGCAGCCCTAAACTTTGGAGTGCCTGTGTCTTGCTGATTTTTAGTTTTCCCAATTTATACGCCCATGAGTGGAAGTGCCCTATGCTCTCTAAGCTGAGTTTTTTAGATGTTTCACGACACACCGTACACTTCTCCAAAATGGCTGTTGGCAATTTACATCCCGCCCATCAGCGTAGCAAGGCTCCCGTTTCTCCATGGCCTGTCCTGCATTTCTGGTTTTGACACTTTATTCAGCATGGCCCTTTTGACCGGTGGGAAGCGAGACTTCTTTGTAGCGCTGATTTGCCTTTCCAGGTTGCTTGGTTGGCCAAAAAGGGCGTATGCGTTTTTTCCTGAATATATTCAGGAAAAAACGCATACGCCCTTTTTGGCCAAGGGCATTATTGTCGAGGTTTTGCCGCTTTTCCCGTGCTTTAAAGGCGATTCGAATCTACCTCCTGAAATCTGTTTCCTGCAATTCTGCCTTGCTTTCAAATCCTCTTCGTTGCCTTCCCTCAATATATTTGTGGACGAGAGTTATCATTTATAACTCTGCAGGTTTGTGAATTGCAGTGCCCCTGAGCTCCATTTTTCAACTCGCTTTCCTGGGACCTGGACGCAAAAGCGCAGGATTGCTTCAGGCCCTATTCTGGTTCCGGGCGGCAGGCTGAGCCTGTGGTTAATTCTTCTTCCTGATGGGAAAATAGAGTGACCTGTGCATGTCCCAACACCTAGAGCTAGTCTCTCATTGGTTCCCCCTCTTCCCGTTCATCCTCAGGACAAATTGCAACCTGTACGGAACAGGAGGTTAAAGGTGCTGATTCTCCAAGGAGGGAGATTGCTAGTAAAGCAGCTGGAATGGCGAACCCGAGCCCAAGGAGATGAGAAATGAGGTCCCTTTTAGAAACCTTTCCCGATCACACGGTGTACCATCTTCTGGGTTTCTCGTGCATGTTTTCGAAGTGGGAAGATGCCCTTGAACCTGGAGATTTGGGACCCATGGGATGGGAACCACGCAGTATTACTTTAAAGGGTCTACGTTTGCTCACCCAACCTCACGAAACCTCTCAGCCCCAAGAGTGTCCACCCTTATGTCTCAATCAGCTGTGGGTCTATATATGGTCAATCCAGGTGGCATCACAGCCCCTGAACGAATTTAGTAAGAATTTCTTTCTCTTTCCCTGTCTTTGTTTCACGGGTTTTTAAAAGTGATTGATTTTTATAAAGGGGTTTAGCTGCTTTTCACTGCTGTGTTTATGCCGCTTTACACCCACTTGACTCACTTTCAGAGAGATATCAATACATAGGTTTGAAGATTCTTACTAGTCAGATATATTCTTGGGCGGTTAATAGGGGGTGTTGAGTCCAGTTCACTGAGCAAGGAGTAGGTCGTTTCTATTACATATTGGGTTTATGGAACGGTATCTGAGCTAATTTGAAACCCTTCTTTTATGCATCACCCCACCTCACGTTTCCCGTTAAGCAGCCATAGTGTGTTTTCTAAACGTGTGACTCTGTTCTCTTTTGTAATTCAGTTCAAGGGTAGCGGTTTTCACATTCCCTCTATAAGTGATATCTTATGATAAGTGTCTTTTTCTGTGTGACTTATTTCACTTAGAATCGTCGTACCTAAATCCACTCATCATGCTGCTACTAGACTTATGACGTTGATTTCATGGCTGAGTGATATTCTATTATACATAAGGACTAATACTTCTTTATCCATTTTTTTCTTTCCTGGGATATTTACGTTGTAACAAAGTGGAGGTTCTTGTCAACAGAGCAGCCCTAAACTTTGGGGTGCCTGTGTCTTGCTGATTTTTAGTTTTCCCAATTTATACGCCCATGAGTGGAAGTGTCCTATGCTCTCTAAGCTGAGTTTTTTAGATGTTTCAGGACACACCGTACACTTCTATAGAGTGGCTGTTGGCAATTTACATCCCGCCCATCAGCGTAGCAAGGCTCCCGTTTCTCCATGGCCTGTCCTGCATTTCTGGTTTTGACACTTTATTCAGCATGGCCCTTTTGACCGACGGGAAACGAGCCTTCTTTGTAGCGCTGATTTGCCTTTCCAGGTTGCTTGGTTGGCCAAAAAGGGCGAATGCGTTTTTTCCTGAATATATTCAGGAAAAAACGCATTCGCCCTTTTTGGCCAAGGGCATCATGGTCGAGGTGTTGCCGCTTTTCCTGTGCTTTAAAGGCGATTCGAATCTACCTCCTGAAATCTGTTTCCTGCAATTCTGCCTTGCTTTCAAATCCTCTTCGTTGCCTTCCCTCAATATATTTGTGGACGAGAGTTATCATTTATAACTCTGCAGGTTTGTGAATTGCAGTGCCCCTGAGCTCCATTTTTCAACTCGCTTTCTTGGGAGCTGGCTGCAAAAGCGCAGGATTGCTTCAGGCTCTATTCTGGTCCCGAGCGGCAGGCTGAGCCTGTGGTTAATTCTTCTTCCTGATGGGAAAATAGAGTGACCTGTGCCTGTCCCAACACCTAGAGCTAGTCTCTCATTGGTTCCCCCTCTTCCCGTTCATCCTCAGGACAAATTGCAACCTGTACGGAACAGGAGGTTAAAGGTGCTGATTCTCCAAGGAGGGAGATTGCTAGTAAAGCAGCTGGAATGGCGAACCCGAGCCCAAGGAGATGAGAAATGAGGTCCCTTTTAGAAACCTTTCCCGATCACACGGTGTACCATCTTCTGGGTTTCTCATGCATGTTTTCGAAGTGGGAAGATGCCCTTGAACCTGGAGATTTGGGACCCATGGGATGGGAACAATGCAGTATTACTTTAAAGGGTCTGCGTTTGCTCACCCAACCTCATCAAACCTCTCAGCCCTAAGAGTGTCCACCCTTATGTCTCAATCAGCTGTGGGTCTAGGTATGGTCAATCCAAGTGGCATCACAGCCCGTGAGCGAATTTAGTAGGAATTTCTCTCTCTTTCACTGTCTTTGTTTCACGGGTTTTTAAAAGTGATTGATTTTTATAAAGGGGTTTAGATGCTTTTCACTGCTGTGTTTATGCCGCTTTACACCCACTTGACTCACTTACAGAGAGATATCAATACATAGCTTTTAAGATTCTTACTAGTCAGATATATTCTTGGGCGGTGAATAGGGGGTGTGGAGTCCAGATCACAGAGCAAGGTGTAGGTCGTATCTATTACATATTGGGTTTATGGAACGGTATCTGAGCTAATTTGAAACCCTTGTTTTATGCATCACCCCACCTCACCTTTCCCGTTAAGCAGCCATAGTGTGTTTTCTAAACGTGTGACTCTGTTCTGTTTTGTAATTCAGTTCAAGGGTAGCGGTTTTCACATTCCCTCTATAAGTGATATCTTATGATAAGTGTCTTTTTCTGTGTGAATTATTTCACTGAGAATCGTCGTACCTAAATCCACTCATCATGCTGCTACTAGAGTTATGACGTTGATTTCATGGCTGAGTGATATTCTATTATACATAAGGACTAATACTTCTTTATCCATTTTTTTCTTTCCTGGGATATTTACGTTGTAACAAAGTGGAGGTTCTTGTCAACAGAGCAGCCCTAAACTTTGGGGTGCCTGTGTCTTGCTGATTTTTAGTTTTCCCAATTTATACGCCCATGAGTGGAAGTGTCCTATGCTCTCTAAGCTGAATTTTTTAGATGTTTCAGGACACACCGTACACTTCTCCAGAGTGGCTGTTGGCAATTTACATCCCGCCCATCAGCGTAGCAAGGCTCCCGTTTCTCCATGGCCTGTCCTGCATTTCTGGTTTTGATACTTTATTCAGCATGGCCCTTTTGACCGATGGGAAGCGAGACTTCTTTGTAGCGCTGATTTGCCTTTCCAGGTTGCTTGGTTGGCCAAAAAGGGCGTATGCGTTTTTTCCTGAATATATTCAGGAAAAAACGCATACGCCCTTTTTGGCCAAGGGCATCATGGTCGAGGTATTGCCGCTTTTCCTGTGCTTTCAAGGCGATTCGAATCTACCTCCTGAAATCTGTTTCCTGCAATTCTGCCTTGCTTTCAAATCCTCTTCGTTGCCTTCCCTCAATATATTTGTGGACGAGAGTTATCATTTATAACTCTGCAGGTTTGTGAATTGCAGTGCCCCTGAGCTCCATTTTTCAACTCGCTTTCTTGGGAGCTGGCTGCAAAAGCGCAGGATTGCTTCAGGCTGTATTCTGGTCCCGAGCGGCAGGCTGAGCCTGTGGTTAATTCTTCTTCCTGATGGGAAAATAGAGTGACCTGTGCCTGTCCCAACACCTAGAGCTAGTCTCTCATTGGTTCCCCCTCTTCCCGTTCATCCTCAGGACAAATTGCAACCTGTACAGAACAGGAGGTTAAAGGTGCTGATTCTCCAAGGAGGGAGATTGCTAGTAAAGCAGCTGGAATGGCGAACCCGAGCCCAAGGAGATGAGAAATGAGGTCCCTTTTAGAAACCTTTCCCGATCACACGGTGTACCATCTTCTGGGTTTCTCATGCATGTTTTCGAAGTGGGAAGATGCCCTTGAACCTGGAGATTTGGGACCCATGGGATGGGAACAATGCAGTATTACTTTAAAGGGTCTGCGTTTGCTCACCCAACCTCATCAAACCTCTCAGCCCTAAGAGTGTCCACCCTTATGTCTCAATCAGCTGTGGGTCTAGGTATGTTCAATCCAAGTGGCATCACAGCCCGTGAGCGAATTTAGTAGGAATTTCTCTCTCTTTCACTGTCTTTGTTTCACGGGTTTTTAAAAGTGATTGATTTTTATAAAGGGGTTTAGATGCTTTTCACTGCTGTGTTTATGCCGCTTTACACCCACTTGACTCACTTACAGAGAGATATCAATACATAGGTTTTGAGATTCTTACTAGTCAGATATATTCTTGGGCGGTGAATAGGGGGTGTTGAGTCCAGTTCACTGAGGAAGGAGTAGGTCGTGCCTATTACATATTGGGTTTATGGAACGGTATCTGAGCTAATTTGAAACCCTTGTTTTATGCATCACCCCACCTCACCTTTCCCGTTAAGCAGCCATAGTGTGTTTTCTAAACGTGTGCCTCTGTTCTGTTTTGTAATTCAGTTCAAGGTCGCAGTTTTTACATTCCCTCTATAAGTGATATCTTATGATAAGTGTCTTTTTCTGTGTGACTTATTTCACTTAGAATCGTCGTACCTAAATCCACTCATCATGCTGCTACTAGACTTATGACGTTGATTTCATGGCTGAGTGATATTCTATTATATATAAGGACTAATACTTCTTCATCCATTTTTTTCTTTCCTGGGATATTTACGTTGTAACAAAGTAGAGGTTCTTGTCAACAGAGCAGCCCTAAACTTTGGAGTGCCTGTGTCTTGCTGATTTTTAGTTTTCCCAATTTATACGCCCATGAGTGGAAGTGCCCTATGCTCTCTAAGCTGAGTTTTTTAGATGTTTCACGACACACCGTACACTTCTCCAAAATGGCTGTTGGCAATTTACATCCCGCCCATCAGCGTAGCAAGGCTCCCGTTTCTCCATGGCCTGTCCTGCATTTCTGGTTTTGACACTTTATTCAGCATGGCCCTTTTGACCGATGGGAAGCGAGACTTCTTTGTAGCGCTGATTTGCCTTTCCAGGTTGCTTGGTTGGCCAAAAAGGGCGTATGCGTTTTTTCCTGAATATATTCAGGAAAAAACGCATACGCCCTTTTTGGCCAAGGGCATTATTGTCGAGGTTTTGCCGCTTTTCCCGTGCTTTAAAGGCGATTCGAATCTACCTCCTGAAATCTGTTTCCTGCAATTCTGCCTTGCTTTCAAATCCTCTTCGTTGCCTTCCCTCAATATATTTGTGGACGAGAGTTATCATTTATAACTCTGCAGGTTTGTGAATTGCAGTGCCCCTGAGCTCCATTTTTCAACTCGCTTTCCTGGGACCTGGACGCAAAAGCGCAGGATTGCTTCAGGCCCTATTCTGGTTCCGGGCGGCAGGCTGAGCCTGTGGTTAATTCTTCTTCCTGATGGGAAAATAGAGTGACCTGTGCATGTGCCAACACCTAGAGCTAGTCTCTCATTGGTTCCCCCTCTTCCCGTTCATCCTCAGGACAAATTGCAACCTGTACGGAACAGGAGGTTAAAGGTGCTGATTCTCCAAGGAGGGAGATTGCTAGTAAAGCAGCTGGAATGGCGAACCCGAGCCCAAGGAGATGAGAAATGAGGTCCCTTTTAGAAACCTTTCCCGATCACACGGTGTACCATCTTCTGGGTTTCTCGTGCATGTTTTCGAAGTGGGAAGATGCCCTTGAACCTGGAGATTTGGGACCCATGGGATGGGAACCACGCAGTATTACTTTAAAGGGTCTACGTTTGCTCACCCAACCTCACGAAACCTCTCAGCCCCAAGAGTGTCCACCCTTATGTCTCAATCAGCTGTGGGTCTATATATGGTCAATCCAGGTGGCATCACAGCCCCTGAACGAATTTAGTAAGAATTTCTTTCTCTTTCCCTGTCTTTGTTTCACGGGTTTTTAAAAGTGATTGATTTTTATAAAGGGGTTTAGCTGCTTTTCACTGCTGTGTTTATGCCGCTTTACACCCACTTGACTCACTTTCAGAGAGATATCAATACATAGGTTTTAAGATTCTTACTAGTCAGATATATTCTTGGGCGGTTAATAGGGGGTGTTGAGTCCAGTTCACTGAGCAAGGAGTAGGTCGTTTCTATTACATATTGGGTTTATGGAACGGTATCTGAGCTAATTTGAAACCCTTCTTTTATGCATCACCCCACCTCACCTTTCCCGTTAAGCAGCCATAGTGTGTTTTCTAAACGTGTGACTCTGTTCTCTTTTGTAATTCAGTTCAAGGGTAGCGGTTTTCACATTCCCTCTATAAGTGATATCTTATGATAAGTGTCTTTTTCTGTGTGACTTATTTCACTTAGAATCGTCGTACCTAAATCCACTCATCATGCTGCTACTAGACTTATGACGTTGATTTCATGGCTGAGTGATATTCTATTATACATAAGGACTAATACTTCTTTATCCATTTTTTTCTTTCCTGGGATATTTACGTTGTAACAAAGTGGAGGTTCTTGTCAACAGAGCAGCCCTAAACTTTGGGGTGCCTGTGTCTTGCTGATTTTTAGTTTTCCCAATTTATACGCCCATGAGTGGAAGTGTCCTATGCTCTCTAAGCTGAGTTTTTTAGATGTTTCAGGACACACCGTACACTTCTATAGAGTGGCTGTTGGCAATTTACATCCCGCCCATCAGCGTAGCAAGGCTCCCGTTTCTCCATGGCCTGTCCTGCATTTCTGGTTTTGACACTTTATTCAGCATGGCCCTTTTGACCGACGGGAAACGAGCCTTCTTTGTAGCGCTGATTTGCCTTTCCAGGTTGCTTGGTTGGCCAAAAAGGGCGAATGCGTTTTTTCCTGAATATATTCAGGAAAAAACGCATTCGCCCTTTTTGGCCAAGGGCATCATGGTCGAGGTGTTGCCGCTTTTCCTGTGCTTTAAAGGCGATTCGAATCTACCTCCTGAAATCTGTTTCCTGCAATTCTGCCTTGCTTTCAAATCCTCTTCGTTGCCTTCCCTCAATATATTTGTGGACGAGAGTTATCATTTATAACTCTGCAGGTTTGTGAATTGCAGTGCCCCTGAGCTCCATTTTTCAACTCGCTTTCTTGGGAGCTGGCTGCAAAAGCGCAGGATTGCTTCAGGCTCTATTCTGGTCCCGAGCGGCAGGCTGAGCCTGTGGTTAATTCTTCTTCCTGATGGGAAAATAGAGTGACCTGTGCCTGTCCCAACACCTAGAGCTAGTCTCTCATTGGTTCCCCCTCTTCCCGTTCATCCTCAGGACAAATTGCAACCTGTACGGAACAGGAGGTTAAAGGTGCTGATTCTCCAAGGAGGGAGATTGCTAGTAAAGCAGCTGGAATGGCGAACCCGAGCCCAAGGAGATGAGAAATGAGGTCCCTTTTAGAAAACTTTCCCGATCACACGGTGTACCATCTTCTGGGTTTCTCATGCATGTTTTCGAAGTGGGAAGATGCCCTTGAACCTGGAGATTTGGGACCCATGGGATGGGAACAATGCAGTATTACTTTAAAGGGTCTGCGTTTGCTCACCCAACCTCATCAAACCTCTCAGCCCTAAGAGTGTCCACCCTTATGTCTCAATCAGCTGTGGGTCTAGGTATGGTCAATCCAAGTGGCATCACAGCCCGTGAGCGAATTTAGTAGGAATTTGTCTCTCTTTCACTGTCTTTGTTTCACGGGTTTTTAAAAGTGATTGATTTTTATAAAGGGGTTTAGATGCTTTTCACTGCTGTGTTTATGCCGCTTTACACCCACTTGACTCACTTACAGAGAGATATCAATACATAGCTTTTAAGATTCTTACTAGTCAGATATATTCTTGGGCGGTGAATAGGGGGTGTGGAGTCCAGATCACAGAGCAAGGTGTAGGTCGTATCTATTACATATTGGGTTTATGGAACGGTATCTGAGCTAATTTGAAACCCTTGTTTTATGCATCACCCCACCTCACCTTTCCCGTTAAGCAGCCATAGTGTGTTTTCTAAACGTGTGACTCTGTTCTGTTTTGTAATTCAGTTCAAGGGTAGCGGTTTTCACATTCCCTCTATAAGTGATATCTTATGATAAGTGTCTTTTTCTGTGTGAATTATTTCACTGAGAATCGTCGTACCTAAATCCACTCATCATGCTGCTACTAGAGTTATGACGTTGATTTCATGGCTGAGTGATATTCTATTATACATAAGGACTAATACTTCTTTATCCATTTTTTTCTTTCCTGGGATATTTACGTTGTAACAAAGTGGAGGTTCTTGTCAACAGAGCAGCCCTAAACTTTGGGGTGCCTGTGTCTTGCTGATTTTTAGTTTTCCCAATTTATACGCCCATGAGTGGAAGTGTCCTATGCTCTCTAAGCTGAATTTTTTAGATGTTTCAGGACACACCGTACACTTCTCCAGAGTGGCTGTTGGCAATTTACATCCCGCCCATCAGCGTAGCAAGGCTCCCGTTTCTCCATGGCCTGTCCTGCATTTCTGGTTTTGATACTTTATTCAGCATGGCCCTTTTGACCGATGGGAAGCGAGACTTCTTTGTAGCGCTGATTTGCCTTTCCAGGTTGCTTGGTTGGCCAAAAAGGGCGTATGCGTTTTTTCCTGAATATATTCAGGAAAAAACGCATACGCCCTTTTTGGCCAAGGGCATCATGGTCGAGGTATTGCCGCTTTTCCTGTGCTTTCAAGGCGATTCGAATCTACCTCCTGAAATCTGTTTCCTGCAATTCTGCCTTGCTTTCAAATCCTCTTCGTTGCCTTCCCTCAATATATTTGTGGACGAGAGTTATCATTTATAACTCTGCAGGTTTGTGAATTGCAGTGCCCCTGAGCTCCATTTTTCAACTCGCTTTCTTGGGAGCTGGCTGCAAAAGCGCAGGATTGCTTCAGGCTGTATTCTGGTCCCGAGCGGCAGGCTGAGCCTGTGGTTAATTCTTCTTCCTGATGGGAAAATAGAGTGACCTGTGCCTGTCCCAACACCTAGAGCTAGTCTCTCATTGGTTCCCCCTCTTCCCGTTCATCCTCAGGACAAATTGCAACCTGTACAGAACAGGAGGTTAAAGGTGCTGATTCTCCAAGGAGGGAGATTGCTAGTAAAGCAGCTGGAATGGCGAACCCGAGCCCAAGGAGATGAGAAATGAGGTCCCTTTTAGAAACCTTTCCCGATCACACGGTGTACCATCTTCTGGGTTTCTCATGCATGTTTTCGAAGTGGGAAGATGCCCTTGAACCTGGAGATTTGGGACCCATGGGATGGGAACAATGCAGTATTACTTTAAAGGGTCTGCGTTTGCTCACCCAACCTCATCAAACCTCTCAGCCCTAAGAGTGTCCACCCTTATGTCTCAATCAGCTGTGGGTCTAGGTATGTTCAATCCAAGTGGCATCACAGCCCGTGAGCGAATTTAGTAGGAATTTCTCTCTCTTTCACTGTCTTTGTTTCACGGGTTTTTAAAAGTGATTGATTTTTATAAAGGGGTTTAGATGCTTTTCACTGCTGTGTTTATGCCGCTTTACACCCACTTGACTCACTTACAGAGAGATATCAATACATAGGTTTTGAGATTCTTACTAGTCAGATATATTCTTGGGCCGTTAATAGGGGGTGTTGAGTCCAGTTCACTGAGGAAGGAGTAGGTCGTGCCTATTACATATTGGGTTTATGGAACGGTATCTGAGCTAATTTGAAACCCTTGTTTTATGCATCACCCCACCTCACCTTTCCCGTTAAGCAGCCATAGTGTGTTTTCTAAACGTGTGCCTCTGTTCTGTTTTGTAATTCAGTTCAAGGTCGCAGTTTTTACATTCCCTCTATAAGTGATATCTTATGATAAGTGTCTTTTTCTGTGTGACTTATTTCACTTAGAATCGTCGTACCTAAATCCACTCATCATGCTGCTACTAGACTTATGACGTTGATTTCATGGCTGAATGATATTCTATTATATATAAGGACTAATACTTCTTCATCCATTTTTTTCTTTCCTGGGATATTTACGTTGTAACAAAGTAGAGGTTCTTGTCAACAGAGCAGCCCTAAACTTTGGAGTGCCTGTGTCTTGCTGATTTTTAGTTTTCCCAATTTATACGCCCATGAGTGGAAGTGCCCTATGCTCTCTAAGCTGAGTTTTTTAGATGTTTCACGACACACCGTACACTTCTCCAAAATGGCTGTTGGCAATTTACATCCCGCCCATCAGCGTAGCAAGGCTCCCGTTTCTCCATGGCCTGTCCTGCATTTCTGGTTTTGACACTTTATTCAGCATGGCCCTTTTGACCGATGGGAAGCGAGACTTCTTTGTAGCGCTGATTTGCCTTTCCAGGTTGCTTGGTTGGCCAAAAAGGGCGTATGCGTTTTTTCCTGAATATATTCAGGAAAAAACGCATACGCCCTTTTTGGCCAAGGGCATTATTGTCGAGGTTTTGCCGCTTTTCCCGTGCTTTAAAGGCGATTCGAATCTACCTCCTGAAATCTGTTTCCTGCAATTCTGCCTTGCTTTCAAATCCTCTTCGTTGCCTTCCCTCAATATATTTGTGGACGAGAGTTATCATTTATAACTCTGCAGGTTTGTGAATTGCAGTGCCCCTGAGCTCCATTTTTCAACTCGCTTTCCTGGGACCTGGACGCAAAAGCGCAGGATTGCTTCAGGCCCTATTCTGGTTCCGGGCGGCAGGCTGAGCCTGTGGTTAATTCTTCTTCCTGATGGGAAAATAGAGTGACCTGTGCCTGTCCCAACACCTAGAGCTAGTCTCTCATTGGTTCCCCCTCTTCCCGTTCATCCTCAGGACAAATTGCAACCTGTACGGAACAGGAGGTTAAAGGTGCTGATTCTCCAAGGAGTGAGATTGCTAGTAAAGCAGCTGGAATGGCGAACCCGAGCCCAAGGAGATGAGAAATGAGGTCCCTTTTAGAAACCTTTCCCGATCACACGGTGTACCATCTTCTGGGTTTCTCGTGCATGTTTTCGAAGTGGGAAGATGCCCTTGAACCTGGAGATTTGGGACCCATGGGATGGGAACCACGCAGTATTACTTTAAAGGGTCTACGTTTGCTCACCCAACCTCACGAAACCTCTCAGCCCCAAGAGTGTCCACCCTTATGTCTCAATCAGCTGTGGGTCTATATATGGTCAATCCAGGTGGCATCACAGCCCCTGAACGAATTTAGTAAGAATTTCTTTCTCTTTCCCTGTCTTTGTTTCACGGGTTTTTAAAAGTGATTGATTTTTATAAAGGGGTTTAGCTGCTTTTCACTGCTGTGTTTATGCCGCTTTACACCCACTTGACTCACTTTCAGAGAGATATCAATACATAGGTTTTAAGATTCTTACTAGTCAGATATATTCTTGGGCGGTTAATAGGGGGTGTTGAGTCCAGTTCACTGAGCAAGGAGTAGGTCGTTTCTATTACATATTGGGTTTATGGAACGGTATCTGAGCTAATTTGAAACCCTTCTTTTATGCATCACCCCACCTCACCTTTCCCGTTAAGCAGCCATAGTGTGTTTTCTAAACGTGTGACTCTGTTCTCTTTTGTAATTCAGTTCAAGGGTAGCGGTTTTCACATTCCCTCTATAAGTGATATCTTATGATAAGTGTCTTTTTCTGTGTGACTTATTTCACTTAGAATCGTCGTACCTAAATCCACTCATCATGCTGCTACTAGACTTATGACGTTGATTTCATGGCTGAGTGATATTCTATTATACATAAGGACTAATACTTCTTTATCCATTTTTTTCTTTCCTGGGATATTTACGTTGTAACAAAGTGGAGGTTCTTGTCAACAGAGCAGCCCTAAACTTTGGGGTGCCTGTGTCTTGCTGATTTTTAGTTTTCCCAATTTATACGCCCATGAGTGGAAGTGTCCTATGCTCTCTAAGCTGAGTTTTTTAGATGTTTCAGGACACACCGTACACTTCTACAGAGTGGCTGTTGGCAATTTACATCCCGCCCATCAGCGTAGCAAGGCTCCCGTTTCTCCATGGCCTGTCCTGCATTTCTGGTTTTGACACTTTATTCAGCATGGCCCTTTTGACCGACGGGAAACGAGCCTTCTTTGTAGCGCTGATTTGCCTTTCCAGGTTGCTTGGTTGGCCAAAAAGGGCGTATGCGTTTTTTCCTGAATATATTCAGGAAAAAACGCATTCGCCCTTTTTGGCCAAGGGCATCATGGTCGAGGTGTTGCCGCTTTTCCTGTGCTTTAAAGGCGATTCGAATCTACCTCCTGAAATCTGTTTCCTGCAATTCTGCCTTGCTTTCAAATCCTCTTCGTTGCCTTCCCTCAATATATTTGTGGACGAGAGTTATCATTTATAACTCTGCAGGTTTGTGAATTGCAGTGCCCCTGAGCTCCATTTTTCAACTCGCTTTCTTGGGAGCTGGCTGCAAAAGCGCAGGATTGCTTCAGGCTCTATTCTGGTCCCGAGCGGCAGGCTGAGCCTGTGGTTAATTCTTCTTCCTGATGGGAAAATAGAGTGACCTGTGCCTGTCCCAACACCTAGAGCTAGTCTCTCATTGGTTCCCCCTCTTCCCGTTCATCCTCACGACAAATTGCAACCTGTACGGAACAGGAGGTTAAAGGTGCTGATTCTCCAAGGAGGGAGATTGCTAGTAAAGCAGCTGGAATGGCGAACCCGAGCCCAAGGAGATGAGAAATGAGGTCCCTTTTAGAAACCTTTCCCGATCACACGGTGTACCATCTTCTGGGTTTCTCATGCATGTTTTCGAAGTGGGAAGATGCCCTTGAACCTGGAGATTTGGGACCCATGGGATGGGAACAATGCAGTATTACTTTAAAGGGTCTGCGTTTGCTCACCCAACCTCATCAAACCTCTCAGCCCTAAGAGTGTCCACCCTTATGTCTCAATCAGCTGTGGGTCTAGGTATGGTCAATCCAAGTGGCATCACAGCCCGTGAGCGAATTTAGTAGGAATTTCTCTCTGTTTCACTGTCTTTGTTTCACGGGTTTTTAAAAGTGATTGATTTTTATAAAGGGGTTTAGATGCTTTTCACTGCTGTGTTTATGCCACTTTACACCCACTTGACTCACTTACAGAGAGATATCAATACATAGCTTTTAAGATTCTTACTAGTCAGATATATTCTTGGGCGGTGAATAGGGGGTGTGGAGTCCAGATCACAGAGCAAGGTGTAGGTCGTATCTATTACATATTGGGTTTATGGAACGGTATCTGAGCTAATTTGAAACCCTTGTTTTATGCATCACCCCACCTCACCTTTCCCGTTAAGCAGCCATAGTGTGTTTTCTAAACGTGTGACTCTGTTCTGTTTTGTAATTCAGTTCAAGGGTAGCGGTTTTCACATTCCCTCTAAAAGTGATATCTTATGATAAGTGTCTTTTTCTGTGTGAATTATTTCACTGAGAATCGTCGTACCTAAATCCACTCATCATGCTGCTACTAGAGTTATGACGTTGATTTCATGGCTGAGTGATATTCTATTATACATAAGGACTAATACTTCTTTATCCATTTTTTTCTTTCCTGGGATATTTACGTTGTAACAAAGTGGAGGTTCTTGTCAACAGAGCAGCCGTAAACTTTGGGGTGCCTGTGTCTTGCTGATTTTTAGTTTTCCCAATTTATACGCCCATGAGTGGAAGTGTCCTATGCTCTCTAAGCTGAATTTTTTAGATGTTTTAGGACACACCGTACAGTTCTCCAGAGTGGCTGTTGGCAATTTACATCCCGCCCATCAGCGTAGCAAGGCTCCCGTTTCTCCATGGCCTGTCCTGCATTTCTGGTTTTGATACTTTATTCAGCATGGCCCTTTTGACCGATGGGAAGCGAGACTTCTTTGTAGCGCTGATTTGCCTTTCCAGGTTGCTTGGTTGGCCAAAAAGGGCGTATGCGTTTTTTCCTGAATATATTCAGCAAAAAACGCATTCGCCCTTTTTGGCCAAGGGCATCATGGTCGAGGTATTGCCGCTTTTCCTGTGCTTTCAAGGCGATTCGAATCTACCTCCTGAAATCTGTTTCCTGCAATTCTGCCTTGCTTTCAAATCCTCTTCGTTGCCTTCCCTCAATATATTTGTGGACGAGAGTTATCATTTATAACTCTGCAGGTTTGTGAATTGCAGTGCCCCTGAGCTCCATTTTTCAACTCGCTTTCTTGGGAGCTGGCCGCAAAAGCGCAGGATTGCTTCAGGCTCTATTCTGGTCCCGAGCGGCAGGCTGAGCCTGTGGTTAATTCTTCTTCCTGATGGGAAAATAGAGTGACCTGTGCCTGTCCCAACACCTAGAGCTAGTCTCTCATTGGTTCCCCCTCTTCCCGTTCATCCTCAGGACAAATTGCAACCTGTACGGAACAGGAGGTTAAAGGTGCTGATTCTCCAAGGAGGGAGATTGCTAGTAAAGCGGCTGGAATGGAGAACCCGAGCACAAGGAGTTGAGAAATGAGGTGCGATTTAGAAACCTTTCCCGATCACACGGTGCACCATCTTCTGGGTTTCTCATGCATGTTTTCGAAGTGGGAAGATGCCCTTGAACCTGGAGATTTGGGACCTATGGGATGGGAAACACGCAGTATTACTTTAAAGGGTCTGCGTTTGCTCACCCAACCTCACGAAACCTCTCAGCCCCAAGAGTGTCCACCCTTATGTCTCAATCAGCTGTGGGTCTATATATGGTCAATCCAGGTGGCATCACAGCCCCTGAACGAATTTAGTAAGAATTTCTTTCTCTTTCACTGTCTTTGTTTCACGGGTTTTTAAAAGTGATTGATTTTTATAAAGGGGTTTAGCTGCTTTTCACTGCTGTGTTTATGCCGCTTTACACCCACTTGACTCACTTACAGAGAGATATCAATACATAGGTTTTGAGATTCTTACTAGTCAGATATATTCTTGGGCGGTTAATAGGGGGTGTTGAGTCCAGTTCACTGAGGAAGGAGTAGGTCGTGCCTATTACATATTGGGTTTATGGAACGGTATCTGAGCTAATTTGAAACCCTTGTTTTATGCATCACCCCACCTCACCTTTCCCGTTAAGCAGCCATAGTGTGTTTTCTAAACGTGTGCCTCTGTTCTGTTTTGTAATTCAGTTCAAGGTCGCAGTTTTTACATTCCCTCTATAAGTGATATCTTATGATAAGTGTCTTTTTCTGTGTGACTTATTTCACTTAGAATCGTCGTACCTAAATCCACTCATCATGCTGCTACTAGACTTATGACGTTGATTTCATGGCTGAATGATATTCTATTATATATAAGGACTAATACTTCTTCATCCATTTTTTTCTTTCCTGGGATATTTACGTTGTAACAAAGTAGAGGTTCTTGTCAACAGAGCAGCCCTAAACTTTGGAGTGCCTGTGTCTTGCTGATTTTTAGTTTTCCCAATTTATACGCCCATGAGTGGAAGTGCCCTATGCTCTCTAAGCTGAGTTTTTTAGATGTTTCACGACACACCGTACACTTCTCCAAAATGGCTGTTGGCAATTTACATCCCGCCCATCAGCGTAGCAAGGCTCCCGTTTCTCCATGGCCTGTCCTGCATTTCTGGTTTTGACACTTTATTCAGCATGGCCCTTTTGACCGGTGGGAAGCGAGACTTCTTTGTAGCGCTGATTTGCCTTTCCAGGTTGCTTGGTTGGCCAAAAAGGGCGTATGCGTTTTTTCCTGAATATATTCAGGAAAAAACGCATACGCCCTTTTTGGCCAAGGGCATTATTGTCGAGGTTTTGCCGCTTTTCCCGTGCTTTAAAGGCGATTCGAATCTACCTCCTGAAATCTGTTTCCTGCAATTCTGCCTTGCTTTCAAATCCTCTTCGTTGCCTTCCCTCAATATATTTGTGGACGAGAGTTATCATTTATAACTCTGCAGGTTTGTGAATTGCAGTGCCCCTGAGCTCCATTTTTCAACTCGCTTTCCTGGGACCTGGACGCAAAAGCGCAGGATTGCTTCAGGCCCTATTCTGGTTCCGGGCGGCAGGCTGAGCCTGTGGTTAATTCTTCTTCCTGATGGGAAAATAGAGTGACCTGTGCCTGTCCCAACACCTAGAGCTAGTCTCTCATTGGTTCCCCCTCTTCCCGTTCATCCTCAGGACAAATTGCAACCTGTACGGAACAGGAGGTTAAAGGTGCTGATTCTCCAAGGAGTGAGATTGCTAGTAAAGCAGCTGGAATGGTGAACCCGAGCCCAAGGAGATGAGAAATGAGGTCCCTTTTAGAAACCTTTCCCGATCACACGGTGTACCATCTTCTGGGTTTCTCGTGCATGTTTTCGAAGTGGGAAGATGCCCTTGAACCTGGAGATTTGGGACCCATGGGATGGGAACCACGCAGTATTACTTTAAAGGGTCTACGTTTGCTCACCCAACCTCACGAAACCTCTCAGCCCCAAGAGTGTCCACCCTTATGTCTCAATCAGCTGTGGGTCTATATATGGTCAATCCAGGTGGCATCACAGCCCCTGAACGAATTTAGTAAGAATTTCTTTCTCTTTCCCTGTCTTTGTTTCACGGGTTTTTAAAAGTGATTGATTTTTATAAAGGGGTTTAGCTGCTTTTCACTGCTGTGTTTATGCCGCTTTACACCCACTTGACTCACTTTCAGAGAGATATCAATACATAGGTTTTAAGATTCTTACTAGTCAGATATATTCTTGGGCGGTTAATAGGGGGTGTTGAGTCCAGTTCACTGAGCAAGGAGTAGGTCGTTTCTATTACATATTGGGTTTATGGAACGGTATCTGAGCTAATTTGAAACCCTTCTTTTATGCATCACCCCACCTCACCTTTCCCGTTAAGCAGCCATAGTGTGTTTTCTAAACGTGTGACTCTGTTCTCTTTTGTAATTCAGTTCAAGGGTAGCGGTTTTCACATTCCCTCTATAAGTGATATCTTATGATAAGTGTCTTTTTCTGTGTGACTTATTTCACTTAGAATCGTCGTACCTAAATCCACTCATCATGCTGCTACTAGACTTATGACGTTGATTTCATGGCTGAGTGATATTCTATTATACATAAGGACTAATACTTCTTTATCCATTTTTTTCTTTCCTGGGATATTTACGTTGTAACAAAGTGGAGGTTCTTGTCAACAGAGCAGCCCTAAACTTTGGGGTGCCTGTGTCTTGCTGATTTTTAGTTTTCCCAATTTATACGCCCATGAGTGGAAGTGTCCTATGCTCTCTAAGCTGAGTTTTTTAGATGTTTCAGGACACACCGTACACTTCTACAGAGTGGCTGTTGGCAATTTACATCCCGCCCATCAGCGTAGCAAGGCTCCCGTTTCTCCATGGCCTGTCCTGCATTTCTGGTTTTGACACTTTATTCAGCATGGCCCTTTTGACCGACGGGAAACGAGCCTTCTTTGTAGCGCTGATTTGCCTTTCCAGGTTGCTTGGTTGGCCAAAAAGGGCGTATGCGTTTTTTCCTCAATATATTCAGGAAAAAACGCATACGCCCTTTTTGGCCAAGGGCATCATGGTCGAGGCGTTGCCGCTTTTCCTGTGCTTTAAAGGCGATTCGAATCTACCTCCTGAAATCTGTTTCCTGCAATTCTGCCTTGCTTTCAAATCCTCTTCGTTTCCTTCCCTCAATATATTTGTGGACGAGAGTTATCATTTATAACTCTGCAGGTTTGTGAATTGCAGTGCCCCTGAGCTCCATTTTTAAACTCGCTTTCTTGGGAGCTGGCTGCAAAAGCGCAGGATTGCTTCAGGCTCTATTCTGGTCCCGAGCGGCAGGCTGAGCCTGTGGTTAATTCTTCTTCCTGATGGGAAAATAGAGTGACCTGTGCCTGTCCCAACACCTAGAGCTAGTGTCTCATTGGTTCCCCCTCTTCCCGTTCATCCTCAGGACAAATTGCAACCTGTACGGAACAGGAGGTTAAAGGTGCTGATTCTCCAAGGAGGGAGATTGCTAGTAAAGCGGCTGGAATGGAGAACCCGAGCACAAGGAGTTGAGAAATGAGGTGCGATTTAGAAACCTTTCCCGATCACACGGTGCACCATCTTCTGGGTTTCTCATGCATGTTTTCGAAGTGGGAAGATGCCCTTGAACCTGGAGATTTGGGACCCATGGGATGGGAACCACGCAGTATTACTTTAAAGGGTCTGCGTTTGCTCACCCAACCTCACGAAACCTCTCAGCCCCAAGAGTGTCCACCCTTATGTCTCAATCAGCTGTGGGTCTATATATGGTCAATCCAGGTGGCATCACAGCCCCTGAACGAATTTAGTAAGAATTTCTTTCTCTTTCACTGTCTTTGTTTCACGGGTCTTTAAAAGTGATTGATTTTTATAAAGGGGTTTAGCTGCTTTTCACTGCTGTGTTTATGCCGCTTTACACCCACTTGACTCACTTACAGAGAGATATCAATACATAGGTTTTGAGATTCTTACTAGTCAGATATATTCTTGGGCGGTTAATAGGGGGTGTTGAGTCCAGTTCACTGAGCAAGGAGTAGGTCGTGTCTATTACATATTGGGTTTATGGAACGGTATCTGAGCTAATTTGAAACCCTTGTTTTATGCATCACCCCACCTCACCTTTCCCGTTAAGCAGCCATAGTGTGTTTTCTAAACGTGTGACTCTGTTCTCTTTTGTAATTCAGTTCAAGGGTAGCGGTTTTCACATTCCCTCTATAAGTGATATCTTATGATAAGTGTCTTTTTCTGTGTGACTTATTTCACTTAGAATCGTCGTACCTAAATCCACTCATCATGCTGCTACTAGACTTATGACGTTGATTTCATGGCTGAGTGATATTCTATTATACATAAGGACTAATACTTCTTTATCCATTTTTTTCTTTCCTGGGATATTTACGTTGTAACAAAGTGGAGGTTCTTGTCAACAGAGCAGCCCTAAACTTTGGGGTGCCTGTGTCTTGCTGATTTTTAGTTTTCCCAATTTATACGCCCATGAGTGGAAGTGTCCTATGCTCTCTAAGCTGAGTTTTTTAGATGTTTCAGGACACACCGTACACTTCTATAGAGTGGCTGTTGGCAATTTACATCCCGCCCATCAGCGTAGCAAGGCTCCCGTTTCTCCATGGCCTGTCCTGCATTTCTGGTTTTGACACTTTATTCAGCATGGCCCTTTTGACCGACGGGAAACGAGCCTTCTTTGTAGCGCTGATTTGCCTTTCCAGGTTGCTTGGTTGGCCAAAAAGGGCGAATGCGTTTTTTCCTGAATATATTCAGGAAAAAACGCATTCGCCCTTTTTGGCCAAGGGCATCATGGTCGAGGTGTTGCCGCTTTTCCTGTGCTTTAAAGGCGATTCGAATCTACCTCCTGAAATCTGTTTCCTGCAATTCTGCCTTGCTTTCAAATCCTCTTCGTTGCCTTCCCTCAATATATTTGTGGACGAGAGTTATCATTTATAACTCTGCAGGTTTGTGAATTGCAGTGCCCCTGAGCTCCATTTTTCAACTCGCTTTCTTGGGAGCTGGCTGCAAAAGCGCAGGATTGCTTCAGGCTCTATTCTGGTCCCGAGCGGCAGGCTGAGCCTGTGGTTAATTCTTCTTCCTGATGGGAAAATAGAGTGACCTGTGCCTGTCCCAACACCTAGAGCTAGTCTCTCATTGGTTCCCCCTCTTCCCGTTCATCCTCAGGACAAATTGCAACCTGTACGGAACAGGAGGTTAAAGGTGCTGATTCTCCAAGGAGGGAGATTGCTAGTAAAGCAGCTGGAATGGCGAACCCGAGCCCAAGGAGATGAGAAATGAGGTCCCTTTTAGAAACCTTTCCCGATCACACGGTGTACCATCTTCTGGGTTTCTCATGCATGTTTTCGAAGTGGGAAGATGCCCTTGAACCTGGAGATTTGGGACCCATGGGATGGGAACAATGCAGTATTACTTTAAAGGGTCTGCGTTTGCTCACCCAACCTCATCAAACCTCTCAGCCCTAAGAGTGTCCACCCTTATGTCTCAATCAGCTGTGGGTCTAGGTATGGTCAATCCAAGTGGCATCACAGCCCGTGAGCGAATTTAGTAGGAATTTCTCTCTCTTTCACTGTCTTTGTTTCACGGGTTTTTAAAAGTGATTGATTTTTATAAAGGGGTTTAGATGCTTTTCACTGCTGTGTTTATGCCGCTTTACACCCACTTGACTCACTTACAGAGAGATATCAATACATAGCTTTTAAGATTCTTACTAGTCAGATATATTCTTGGGCGGTGAATAGGGGGTGTGGAGTCCAGATCACAGAGCAAGGTGTAGGTCGTATCTATTACATATTGGGTTTATGGAACGGTATCTGAGCTAATTTGAAACCCTTGTTTTATGCATCACCCCACCTCACCTTTCCCGTTAAGCAGCCATAGTGTGTTTTCTAAACGTGTGACTCTGTTCTGTTTTGTAATTCAGTTCAAGGGTAGCGGTTTTCACATTCCCTCTATAAGTGATATCTTATGATAAGTGTCTTTTTCTGTGTGAATTATTTCACTGAGAATCGTCGTACCTAAATCCACTCATCATGCTGCTACTAGAGTTATGACGTTGATTTCATGGCTGAGTGATATTCTATTATACATAAGGACTAATACTTCTTTATCCATTTTTTTCTTTCCTGGGATATTTACGTTGTAACAAAGTGGAGGTTCTTGTCAACAGAGCAGCCCTAAACTTTGGGGTGCCTGTGTCTTGCTGATTTTTAGTTTTCCCAATTTATACGCCCATGAGTGGAAGTGTCCTATGCTCTCTAAGCTGAATTTTTTAGATGTTTCAGGACACACCGTACACTTCTCCAGAGTGGCTGTTGGCAATTTACATCCCGCCCATCAGCGTAGCAAGGCTCCCGTTTCTCCATGGCCTGTCCTGCATTTCTGGTTTTGATACTTTATTCAGCATGGCCCTTTTGACCGATGGGAAGCGAGACTTCTTTGTAGCGCTGATTTGCCTTTCCAGGTTGCTTGGTTGGCCAAAAAGGGCGTATGCGTTTTTTCCTGAATATATTCAGGAAAAAACGCATACGCCCTTTTTGGCCAAGGGCATCATGGTCGAGGTATTGCCGCTTTTCCTGTGCTTTCAAGGCGATTCGAATCTACCTCCTGAAATCTGTTTCCTGCAATTCTGCCTTGCTTTCAAATCCTCTTCGTTGCCTTCCCTCAATATATTTGTGGACGAGAGTTATCATTTATAACTCTGCAGGTTTGTGAATTGCAGTGCCCCTGAGCTCCATTTTTCAACTCGCTTTCTTGGGAGCTGGCTGCAAAAGCGCAGGATTGCTTCAGGCTGTATTCTGGTCCCGAGCGGCAGGCTGAGCCTGTGGTTAATTCTTCTTCCTGATGGGAAAATAGAGTGACCTGTGCCTGTCCCAACACCTAGAGCTAGTCTCTCATTGGTTCCCCCTCTTCCCGTTCATCCTCAGGACAAATTGCAACCTGTACAGAACAGGAGGTTAAAGGTGCTGATTCTCCAAGGAGGGAGATTGCTAGTAAAGCAGCTGGAATGGCGAACCCGAGCCCAAGGAGATGAGAAATGAGGTCCCTTTTAGAAACCTTTCCCGATCACACGGTGTACCATCTTCTGGGTTTCTCATGCATGTTTTCGAAGTGGGAAGATGCCCTTGAACCTGGAGATTTGGGACCCATGGGATGGGAACAATGCAGTATTACTTTAAAGGGTCTGCGTTTGCTCACCCAACCTCATCAAACCTCTCAGCCCTAAGAGTGTCCACCCTTATGTCTCAATCAGCTGTGGGTCTAGGTATGTTCAATCCAAGTGGCATCACAGCCCGTGAGCGAATTTAGTAGGAATTTCTCTCTCTTTCACTGTCTTTGTTTCACGGGTTTTTAAAAGTGATTGATTTTTATAAAGGGGTTTAGATGCTTTTCACTGCTGTGTTTATGCCGCTTTACACCCACTTGACTCACTTACAGAGAGATATCAATACATAGGTTTTGAGATTCTTACTAGTCAGATATATTCTTGGGCGGTGAATAGGGGGTGTTGAGTCCAGTTCACTGAGGAAGGAGTAGGTCGTGCCTATTACATATTGGGTTTATGGAACGGTATCTGAGCTAATTTGAAACCCTTGTTTTATGCATCACCCCACCTCACCTTTCCCGTTAAGCAGCCATAGTGTGTTTTCTAAACGTGTGCCTCTGTTCTGTTTTGTAATTCAGTTCAAGGTCGCAGTTTTTACATTCCCTCTATAAGTGATATCTTATGATAAGTGTCTTTTTCTGTGTGACTTATTTCACTTAGAATCGTCGTACCTAAATCCACTCATCATGCTGCTACTAGACTTATGACGTTGATTTCATGGCTGAGTGATATTCTATTATATATAAGGACTAATACTTCTTCATCCATTTTTTTCTTTCCTGGGATATTTACGTTGTAACAAAGTAGAGGTTCTTGTCAACAGAGCAGCCCTAAACTTTGGAGTGCCTGTGTCTTGCTGATTTTTAGTTTTCCCAATTTATACGCCCATGAGTGGAAGTGCCCTATGCTCTCTAAGCTGAGTTTTTTAGATGTTTCACGACACACCGTACACTTCTCCAAAATGGCTGTTGGCAATTTACATCCCGCCCATCAGCGTAGCAAGGCTCCCGTTTCTCCATGGCCTGTCCTGCATTTCTGGTTTTGACACTTTATTCAGCATGGCCCTTTTGACCGATGGGAAGCGAGACTTCTTTGTAGCGCTGATTTGCCTTTCCAGGTTGCTTGGTTGGCCAAAAAGGGCGTATGCGTTTTTTCCTGAATATATTCAGGAAAAAACGCATACGCCCTTTTTGGCCAAGGGCATTATTGTCGAGGTTTTGCCGCTTTTCCCGTGCTTTAAAGGCGATTCGAATCTACCTCCTGAAATCTGTTTCCTGCAATTCTGCCTTGCTTTCAAATCCTCTTCGTTGCCTTCCCTCAATATATTTGTGGACGAGAGTTATCATTTATAACTCTGCAGGTTTGTGAATTGCAGTGCCCCTGAGCTCCATTTTTCAACTCGCTTTCCTGGGACCTGGACGCAAAAGCGCAGGATTGCTTCAGGCCCTATTCTGGTTCCGGGCGGCAGGCTGAGCCTGTGGTTAATTCTTCTTCCTGATGGGAAAATAGAGTGACCTGTGCATGTCCCAACACCTAGAGCTAGTCTCTCATTGGTTCCCCCTCTTCCCGTTCATCCTCAGGACAAATTGCAACCTGTACGGAACAGGAGGTTAAAGGTGCTGATTCTCCAAGGAGGGAGATTGCTAGTAAAGCAGCTGGAATGGCGAACCCGAGCCCAAGGAGATGAGAAATGAGGTCCCTTTTAGAAACCTTTCCCGATCACACGGTGTACCATCTTCTGGGTTTCTCGTGCATGTTTTCGAAGTGGGAAGATGCCCTTGAACCTGGAGATTTGGGACCCATGGGATGGGAACCACGCAGTATTACTTTAAAGGGTCTACGTTTGCTCACCCAACCTCACGAAACCTCTCAGCCCCAAGAGTGTCCACCCTTATGTCTCAATCAGCTGTGGGTCTATATATGGTCAATCCAGGTGGCATCACAGCCCCTGAACGAATTTAGTAAGAATTTCTTTCTCTTTCCCTGTCTTTGTTTCACGGGTTTTTAAAAGTGATTGATTTTTATAAAGGGGTTTAGCTGCTTTTCACTGCTGTGTTTATGCCGCTTTACACCCACTTGACTCACTTTCAGAGAGATATCAATACATAGGTTTTAAGATTCTTACTAGTCAGATATATTCTTGGGCGGTTAATAGGGGGTGTTGAGTCCAGTTCACTGAGCAAGGAGTAGGTCGTTTCTATTACATATTGGGTTTATGGAACGGTATCTGAGCTAATTTGAAACCCTTCTTTTATGCATCACCCCACCTCACCTTTCCCGTTAAGCAGCCATAGTGTGTTTTCTAAACGTGTGACTCTGTTCTCTTTTGTAATTCAGTTCAAGGGTAGCGGTTTTCACATTCCCTCTATAAGTGATATCTTATGATAAGTGTCTTTTTCTGTGTGACTTATTTCACTTAGAATCGTCGTACCTAAATCCACTCATCATGCTGCTACTAGACTTATGACGTTGATTTCATGGCTGAGTGATATTCTATTATACATAAGGACTAATACTTCTTTATCCATTTTTTTCTTTCCTGGGATATTTACGTTGTAACAAAGTGGAGGTTCTTGTCAACAGAGCAGCCCTAAACTTTGGGGTGCCTGTGTCTTGCTGATTTTTAGTTTTCCCAATTTATACGCCCATGAGTGGAAGTGTCCTATGCTCTCTAAGCTGAGTTTTTTAGATGTTTCAGGACACACCGTACACTTCTATAGAGTGGCTGTTGGCAATTTACATCCCGCCCATCAGCGTAGCAAGGCTCCCGTTTCTCCATGGCCTGTCCTGCATTTCTGGTTTTGACACTTTATTCAGCATGGCCCTTTTGACCGACGGGAAACGAGCCTTCTTTGTAGCGCTGATTTGCCTTTCCAGGTTGCTTGGTTGGCCAAAAAGGGCGAATGCGTTTTTTCCTGAATATATTCAGGAAAAAACGCATTCGCCCTTTTTGGCCAAGGGCATCATGGTCGAGGTGTTGCCGCTTTTCCTGTGCTTTAAAGGCGATTCGAATCTACCTCCTGAAATCTGTTTCCTGCAATTCTGCCTTGCTTTCAAATCCTCTTCGTTGCCTTCCCTCAATATATTTGTGGACGAGAGTTATCATTTATAACTCTGCAGGTTTGTGAATTGCAGTGCCCCTGAGCTCCATTTTTCAACTCGCTTTCTTGGGAGCTGGCTGCAAAAGCGCAGGATTGCTTCAGGCTCTATTCTGGTCCCGAGCGGCAGGCTGAGCCTGTGGTTAATTCTTCTTCCTGATGGGAAAATAGAGTGACCTGTGCCTGTCCCAACACCTAGAGCTAGTCTCTCATTGGTTCCCCCTCTTCCCGTTCATCCTCAGGACAAATTGCAACCTGTACGGAACAGGAGGTTAAAGGTGCTGATTCTCCAAGGAGGGAGATTGCTAGTAAAGCAGCTGGAATGGCGAACCCGAGCCCAAGGAGATGAGAAATGAGGTCCCTTTTAGAAACCTTTCCCGATCACACGGTGTACCATCTTCTGGGTTTCTCATGCATGTTTTCGAAGTGGGAAGATGCCCTTGAACCTGGAGATTTGGGACCCATGGGATGGGAACAATGCAGTATTACTTTAAAGGGTCTGCGTTTGCTCACCCAACCTCATCAAACCTCTCAGCCCTAAGAGTGTCCACCCTTATGTCTCAATCAGCTGTGGGTCTAGGTATGGTCAATCCAAGTGGCATCACAGCCCGTGAGCGAATTTAGTAGGAATTTCTCTCTCTTTCACTGTCTTTGTTTCACGGGTTTTTAAAAGTGATTGATTTTTATAAAGGGGTTTAGATGCTTTTCACTGCTGTGTTTATGCCGCTTTACACCCACTTGACTCACTTACAGAGAGATATCAATACATAGCTTTTAAGATTCTTACTAGTCAGATATATTCTTGGGCGGTGAATAGGGGGTGTGGAGTCCAGATCACAGAGCAAGGTGTAGGTCGTATCTATTACATATTGGGTTTATGGAACGGTATCTGAGCTAATTTGAAACCCTTGTTTTATGCATCACCCCACCTCACCTTTCCCGTTAAGCAGCCATAGTGTGTTTTCTAAACGTGTGACTCTGTTCTGTTTTGTAATTCAGTTCAAGGGTAGCGGTTTTCACATTCCCTCTATAAGTGATATCTTATGATAAGTGTCTTTTTCTGTGTGAATTATTTCACTGAGAATCGTCGTACCTAAATCCACTCATCATGCTGCTACTAGAGTTATGACGTTGATTTCATGGCTGAGTGATATTCTATTATACATAAGGACTAATACTTCTTTATCCATTTTTTTCTTTCCTGGGATATTTACGTTGTAACAAAGTGGAGGTTCTTGTCAACAGAGCAGCCCTAAACTTTGGGGTGCCTGTGTCTTGCTGATTTTTAGTTTTCCCAATTTATACGCCCATGAGTGGAAGTGTCCTATGCTCTCTAAGCTGAATTTTTTAGATGTTTCAGGACACACCGTACACTTCTCCAGAGTGGCTGTTGGCAATTTACATCCCGCCCATCAGCGTAGCAAGGCTCCCGTTTCTCCATGGCCTGTCCTGCATTTCTGGTTTTGATACTTTATTCAGCATGGCCCTTTTGACCGATGGGAAGCGAGACTTCTTTGTAGCGCTGATTTGCCTTTCCAGGTTGCTTGGTTGGCCAAAAAGGGCGTATGCGTTTTTTCCTGAATATATTCAGGAAAAAACGCATACGCCCTTTTTGGCCAAGGGCATCATGGTCGAGGTATTGCCGCTTTTCCTGTGCTTTCAAGGCGATTCGAATCTACCTCCTGAAATCTGTTTCCTGCAATTCTGCCTTGCTTTCAAATCCTCTTCGTTGCCTTCCCTCAATATATTTGTGGACGAGAGTTATCATTTATAACTCTGCAGGTTTGTGAATTGCAGTGCCCCTGAGCTCCATTTTTCAACTCGCTTTCTTGGGAGCTGGCTGCAAAAGCGCAGGATTGCTTCAGGCTGTATTCTGGTCCCGAGCGGCAGGCTGAGCCTGTGGTTAATTCTTCTTCCTGATGGGAAAATAGAGTGACCTGTGCCTGTCCCAACACCTAGAGCTAGTCTCTCATTGGTTCCCCCTCTTCCCGTTCATCCTCAGGACAAATTGCAACCTGTACAGAACAGGAGGTTAAAGGTGCTGATTCTCCAAGGAGGGAGATTGCTAGTAAAGCAGCTGGAATGGCGAACCCGAGCCCAAGGAGATGAGAAATGAGGTCCCTTTTAGAAACCTTTCCCGATCACACGGTGTACCATCTTCTGGGTTTCTCATGCATGTTTTCGAAGTGGGAAGATGCCCTTGAACCTGGAGATTTGGGACCCATGGGATGGGAACAATGCAGTATTACTTTAAAGGGTCTGCGTTTGCTCACCCAACCTCATCAAACCTCTCAGCCCTAAGAGTGTCCACCCTTATGTCTCAATCAGCTGTGGGTCTAGGTATGTTCAATCCAAGTGGCATCACAGCCCGTGAGCGAATTTAGTAGGAATTTCTCTCTCTTTCACTGTCTTTGTTTCACGGGTTTTTAAAAGTGATTGATTTTTATAAAGGGGTTTAGATGCTTTTCACTGCTGTGTTTATGCCGCTTTACACCCACTTGACTCACTTACAGAGAGATATCAATACATAGGTTTTGAGATTCTTACTAGTCAGATATATTCTTGGGCCGTTAATAGGGGGTGTTGAGTCCAGTTCACTGAGGAAGGAGTAGGTCGTGCCTATTACATATTGGGTTTATGGAACGGTATCTGAGCTAATTTGAAACCCTTGTTTTATGCATCACCCCACCTCACCTTTCCCGTTAAGCAGCCATAGTGTGTTTTCTAAACGTGTGCCTCTGTTCTGTTTTGTAATTCAGTTCAAGGTCGCAGTTTTTACATTCCCTCTATAAGTGATATCTTATGATAAGTGTCTTTTTCTGTGTGACTTATTTCACTTAGAATCGTCGTACCTAAATCCACTCATCATGCTGCTACGAGACTTATGACGTTGATTTCATGGCTGAGTGATATTCTATTATATATAAGGACTAATACTTCTTCATCCATTTTTTTCTTTCCTGGGATATTTACGTTGTAACAAAGTAGAGGTTCTTGTCAACAGAGCAGCCCTAAACTTTGGAGTGCCTGTGTCTTGCTGATTTTTAGTTTTCCCAATTTATACGCCCATGAGTGGAAGTGCCCTATGCTCTCTAAGCTGAGTTTTTTAGATGTTTCACGACACACCGTACACTTCTCCAAAATGGCTGTTGGCAATTTACATCCCGCCCATCAGCGTAGCAAGGCTCCCGTTTCTCCATGGCCTGTCCTGCATTTCTGGTTTTGACACTTTATTCAGCATGGCCCTTTTGACCGATGGGAAGCGAGACTTCTTTGTAGCGCTGATTTGCCTTTCCAGGTTGCTTGGTTGGCCAAAAAGGGCGTATGCGTTTTTTCCTGAATATATTCAGGAAAAAACGCATACGCCCTTTTTGGCCAAGGGCATTATTGTCGAGGTTTTGCCGCTTTTCCCGTGCTTTAAAGGCGATTCGAATCTACCTCCTGAAATCTGTTTCCTGCAATTCTGCCTTGCTTTCAAATCCTCTTCGTTGCCTTCCCTCAATATATTTGTGGACGAGAGTTATCATTTATAACTCTGCAGGTTTGTGAATTGCAGTGCCCCTGAGCTCCATTTTTCAACTCGCTTTCCTGGGACCTGGACGCAAAAGCGCAGGATTGCTTCAGGCCCTATTCTGGTTCCGGGCGGCAGGCTGAGCCTGTGGTTAATTCTTCTTCCTGATGGGAAAATAGAGTGACCTGTGCCTGTCCCAACACCTAGAGCTAGTCTCTCATTGGTTCCCCCTCTTCCCGTTCATCCTCAGGACAAATTGCAACCTGTACGGAACAGGAGGTTAAAGGTGCTGATTCTCCAAGGAGTGAGATTGCTAGTAAAGCAGCTGGAATGGCGAACCCGAGCCCAAGGAGATGAGAAATGAGGTCCCTTTTAGAAACCTTTCCCGATCACACGGTGTACCATCTTCTGGGTTTCTCGTGCATGTTTTCGAAGTGGGAAGATGCCCTTGAACCTGGAGATTTGGGACCCATGGGATGGGAACCACGCAGTATTACTTTAAAGGGTCTACGTTTGCTCACCCAACCTCACGAAACCTCTCAGCCCCAAGAGTGTCCACCCTTATGTCTCAATCAGCTGTGGGTCTATATATGGTCAATCCAGGTGGCATCACAGCCCCTGAACGAATTTAGTAAGAATTTCTTTCTCTTTCCCTGTCTTTGTTTCACGGGTTTTTAAAAGTGATTGATTTTTATAAAGGGGTTTAGCTGCTTTTCACTGCTGTGTTTATGCCGCTTTACACCCACTTGACTCACTTTCAGAGAGATATCAATACATAGGTTTTAAGATTCTTACTAGTCAGATATATTCTTGGGCGGTTAATAGGGGGTGTTGAGTCCAGTTCACTGAGCAAGGAGTAGGTCGTTTCTATTACATATTGGGTTTATGGAACGGTATCTGAGCTAATTTGAAACCCTTCTTTTATGCATCACCCCACCTCACCTTTCCCGTTAAGCAGCCATAGTGTGTTTTCTAAACGTGTGACTCTGTTCTCTTTTGTAATTCAGTTCAAGGGTAGCGGTTTTCACATTCCCTCTATAAGTGATATCTTATGATAAGTGTCTTTTTCTGTGTGACTTATTTCACTTAGAATCGTCGTACCTAAATCCACTCATCATGCTGCTACTAGACTTATGACGTTGATTTCATGGCTGAGTGATATTCTATTATACATAAGGACTAATACTTCTTTATCCATTTTTTTCTTTCCTGGGATATTTACGTTGTAACAAAGTGGAGGTTCTTGTCAACAGAGCAGCCCTAAACTTTGGGGTGCCTGTGTCTTGCTGATTTTTAGTTTTCCCAATTTATACGCCCATGAGTGGAAGTGTCCTATGCTCTCTAAGCTGAGTTTTTTAGATGTTTCAGGACACACCGTACACTTCTACAGAGTGGCTGTTGGCAATTTACATCCCGCCCATCAGCGTAGCAAGGCTCCCGTTTCTCCATGGCCTGTCCTGCATTTCTGGTTTTGACACTTTATTCAGCATGGCCCTTTTGACCGACGGGAAACGAGCCTTCTTTGTAGCGCTGATTTGCCTTTCCAGGTTGCTTGGTTGGCCAAAAAGGGCGTATGCGTTTTTTCCTGAATATATTCAGGAAAAAACGCATTCGCCCTTTTTGGCCAAGGGCATCATGGTCGAGGTGTTGCCGCTTTTCCTGTGCTTTAAAGGCGATTCGAATCTACCTCCTGAAATCTGTTTCCTGCAATTCTGCCTTGCTTTCAAATCCTCTTCGTTGCCTTCCCTCAATATATTTGTGGACGAGAGTTATCATTTATAACTCTGCAGGTTTGTGAATTGCAGTGCCCCTGAGCTCCATTTTTCAACTCGCTTTCTTGGGAGCTGGCTGCAAAAGCGCAGGATTGCTTCAGGCTCTATTCTGGTCCCGAGCGGCAGGCTGAGCCTGTGGTTAATTCTTCTTCCTGATGGGAAAATAGAGTGACCTGTGCCTGTCCCAACACCTAGAGCTAGTCTCTCATTGGTTCCCCCTCTTCCCGTTCATCCTCACGACAAATTGCAACCTGTACGGAACAGGAGGTTAAAGGTGCTGATTCTCCAAGGAGGGAGATTGCTAGTAAAGCAGCTGGAATGGCGAACCCGAGCCCAAGGAGATGAGAAATGAGGTCCCTTTTAGAAACCTTTCCCGATCACACGGTGTACCATCTTCTGGGTTTCTCATGCATGCTTTCGAAGTGGGAAGATGCCCTTGAACCTGGAGATTTGGGACCCATGGGATGGGAACAATGCAGTATTACTTTAAAGGGTCTGCGTTTGCTCACCCAACCTCATCAAACCTCTCAGCCCTAAGAGTGTCCACCCTTATGTCTCAATCAGCTGTGGGTCTAGGTATGGTCAATCCAAGTGGCATCACAGCCCGTGAGCGAATTTAGTAGGAATTTCTCTCTGTTTCACTGTCTTTGTTTCACGGGTTTTTAAAAGTGATTGATTTTTATAAAGGGGTTTAGATGCTTTTCACTGCTGTGTTTATGCCGCTTTACACCCACTTGACTCACTTACAGAGAGATATCAATACATAGCTTTTAAGATTCTTACTAGTCAGATATATTCTTGGGCGGTGAATAGGGGGTGTGGAGTCCAGATCACAGAGCAAGGTGTAGGTCGTATCTATTACATATTGGGTTTATGGAACGGTATCTGAGCTAATTTGAAACCCTTGTTTTATGCATCACCCCACCTCACCTTTCCCGTTAAGCAGCCATAGTGTGTTTTCTAAACGTGTGACTCTGTTCTGTTTTGTAATTCAGTTCAAGGGTAGCGGTTTTCACATTCCCTCTAAAAGTGATATCTTATGATAAGTGTCTTTTTCTGTGTGAATTATTTCACTGAGAATCGTCGTACCTAAATCCACTCATCATGCTGCTACTAGAGTTATGACGTTGATTTCATGGCTGAGTGATATTCTATTATACATAAGGACTAATACTTCTTTATCCATTTTTTTCTTTCCTGGGATATTTACGTTGTAACAAAGTGGAGGTTCTTGTCAACAGAGCAGCCGTAAACTTTGGGGTGCCTGTGTCTTGCTGATTTTTAGTTTTCCCAATTTATACGCCCATGAGTGGAAGTGTCCTATGCTCTCTAAGCTGAATTTTTTAGATGTTTTAGGACACAGCGTACAGTTCTCCAGAGTGGCTGTTGGCAATTTACATCCCGCCCATCAGCGTAGCAAGGCTCCCGTTTCTCCATGGCCTGTCCTGCATTTCTGGTTTTGATACTTTATTCAGCATGGCCCTTTTGACCGATGGGAAGCGAGACTTCTTTGTAGCGCTGATTTGCCTTTCCAGGTTGCTTGGTTGGCCAAAAAGGGCGTATGCGTTTTTTCCTGAATATATTCAGCAAAAAACGCATTCGCCCTTTTTGGCCAAGGGCATCATGGTCGAGGTATTGCCGCTTTTCCTGTGCTTTCAAGGCGATTCGAATCTACCTCCTGAAATCTGTTTCCTGCAATTCTGCCTTGCTTTCAAATCCTCTTCGTTGCCTTCCCTCAATATATTTGTGGACGAGAGTTATCATTTATAACTCTGCAGGTTTGTGAATTGCAGTGCCCCTGAGCTCCATTTTTCAACTCGCTTTCTTGGGAGCTGGCCGCAAAAGCGCAGGATTGCTTCAGGCTCTATTCTGGTCCCGAGCGGCAGGCTGAGCCTGTGGTTAATTCTTCTTCCTGATGGGAAAATAGAGTGACCTGTGCCTGTCCCAACACCTAGAGCTAGTCTCTCATTGGTTCCCCCTCTTCCCGTTCATCCTCAGGACAAATTGCAACCTGTACGGAACAGGAGGTTAAAGGTGCTGATTCTCCAAGGAGGGAGATTGCTAGTAAAGCGGCTGGAATGGAGAACCCGAGCACAAGGAGTTGAGAAATGAGGTGCGATTTAGAAACCTTTCCCGATCACACGGTGCACCATCTTCTGGGTTTCTCATGCATGTTTTCGAAGTGGGAAGATGCCCTTGAACCTGGAGATTTGGGACCTATGGGATGGGAAACACGCAGTATTACTTTAAAGGGTCTGCGTTTGCTCACCCAACCTCACGAAACCTCTCAGCCCCAAGAGTGTCCACCCTTATGTCTCAATCAGCTGTGGGTCTATATATGGTCAATCCAGGTGGCATCACAGCCCCTGAACGAATTTAGTAAGAATTTCTTTCTCTTTCACTGTCTTTGTTTCACGGGTTTTTAAAAGTGATTGATTTTTATAAAGGGGTTTAGCTGCTTTTCACTGCTGTGTTTATGCCGCTTTACACCCACTTGACTCACTTACAGAGAGATATCAATACATAGGTTTTGAGATTCTTACTAGTCAGATATATTCTTGGGCGGTTAATAGGGGGTGTTGAGTCCAGTTCACTGAGGAAGGAGTAGGTCGTGCCTATTACATATTGGGTTTATGGAACGGTATCTGAGCTAATTTGAAACCCTTGTTTTATGCATCACCCCACCTCACCTTTCCCGTTAAGCAGCCATAGTGTGTTTTCTAAACGTGTGCCTCTGTTCTGTTTTGTAATTCAGTTCAAGGTCGCAGTTTTTACATTCCCTCTATAAGTGATATCTTATGATAAGTGTCTTTTTCTGTGTGACTTATTTCACTTAGAATCGTCGTACCTAAATCCACTCATCATGCTGCTACTAGACTTATGACGTTGATTTCATGGCTGAATGATATTCTATTATATATAAGGACTAATACTTCTTCATCCATTTTTTTCTTTCCTGGGATATTTACGTTGTAACAAAGTAGAGGTTCTTGTCAACAGAGCAGCCCTAAACTTTGGAGTGCCTGTGTCTTGCTGATTTTTAGTTTTCCCAATTTATACGCCCATGAGTGGAAGTGCCCTATGCTCTCTAAGCTGAGTTTTTTAGATGTTTCACGACACACCGTACACTTCTCCAAAATGGCTGTTGGCAATTTACATCCCGCCCATCAGCGTAGCAAGGCTCCCGTTTCTCCATGGCCTGTCCTGCATTTCTGGTTTTGACACTTTATTCAGCATGGCCCTTTTGACCGGTGGGAAGCGAGACTTCTTTGTAGCGCTGATTTGCCTTTCCAGGTTGCTTGGTTGGCCAAAAAGGGCGTATGCGTTTTTTCCTGAATATATTCAGGAAAAAACGCATACGCCCTTTTTGGCCAAGGGCATTATTGTCGAGGTTTTGCCGCTTTTCCCGTGCTTTAAAGGCGATTCGAATCTACCTCCTGAAATCTGTTTCCTGCAATTCTGCCTTGCTTTCAAATCCTCTTCGTTGCCTTCCCTCAATATATTTGTGGACGAGAGTTATCATTTATAACTCTGCAGGTTTGTGAATTGCAGTGCCCCTGAGCTCCATTTTTCAACTCGCTTTCCTGGGACCTGGACGCAAAAGCGCAGGATTGCTTCAGGCCCTATTCTGGTTCCGGGCGGCAGGCTGAGCCTGTGGTTAATTCTTCTTCCTGATGGGAAAATAGAGTGACCTGTGCCTGTCCCAACACCTAGAGCTAGTCTCTCATTGGTTCCCCCTCTTCCCGTTCATCCTCAGGACAAATTGCAACCTGTACGGAACAGGAGGTTAAAGGTGCTGATTCTCCAAGGAGTGAGATTGCTAGTAAAGCAGCTGGAATGGTGAACCCGAGCCCAAGGAGATGAGAAATGAGGTCCCTTTTAGAAACCTTTCCCGATCACACGGTGTACCATCTTCTGGGTTTCTCGTGCATGTTTTCGAAGTGGGAAGATGCCCTTGAACCTGGAGATTTGGGACCCATGGGATGGGAACCACGCAGTATTACTTTAAAGGGTCTACGTTTGCTCACCCAACCTCACGAAACCTCTCAGCCCCAAGAGTGTCCACCCTTATGTCTCAATCAGCTGTGGGTCTATATATGGTCAATCCAGGTGGCATCACAGCCCCTGAACGAATTTAGTAAGAATTTCTTTCTCTTTCCCTGTCTTTGTTTCACGGGTTTTTAAAAGTGATTGATTTTTATAAAGGGGTTTAGCTGCTTTTCACTGCTGTGTTTATGCCGCTTTACACCCACTTGACTCACTTTCAGAGAGATATCAATACATAGGTTTTAAGATTCTTACTAGTCAGATATATTCTTGGGCGGTTAATAGGGGGTGTTGAGTCCAGTTCACTGAGCAAGGAGTAGGTCGTTTCTATTACATATTGGGTTTATGGAACGGTATCTGAGCTAATTTGAAACCCTTCTTTTATGCATCACCCCACCTCACCTTTCCCGTTAAGCAGCCATAGTGTGTTTTCTAAACGTGTGACTCTGTTCTCTTTTGTAATTCAGTTCAAGGGTAGCGGTTTTCACATTCCCTCTATAAGTGATATCTTATGATAAGTGTCTTTTTCTGTGTGACTTATTTCACTTAGAATCGTCGTACCTAAATCCACTCATCATGCTGCTACTAGACTTATGACGTTGATTTCATGGCTGAGTGATATTCTATTATACATAAGGACTAATACTTCTTTATCCATTTTTTTCTTTCCTGGGATATTTACGTTGTAACAAAGTGGAGGTTCTTGTCAACAGAGCAGCCCTAAACTTTGGGGTGCCTGTGTCTTGCTGATTTTTAGTTTTCCCAATTTATACGCCCATGAGTGGAAGTGTCCTATGCTCTCTAAGCTGAGTTTTTTAGATGTTTCAGGACACACCGTACACTTCTACAGAGTGGCTGTTGGCAATTTACATCCCGCCCATCAGCGTAGCAAGGCTCCCGTTTCTCCATGGCCTGTCCTGCATTTCTGGTTTTGACACTTTATTCAGCATGGCCCTTTTGACCGACGGGAAACGAGCCTTCTTTGTAGCGCTGATTTGCCTTTCCAGGTTGCTTGGTTGGCCAAAAAGGGCGTATGCGTTTTTTCCTGAATATATTCAGGAAAAAACGCATTCGCCCTTTTTGGCCAAGGGCATCATGGTCGAGGTGTTGCCGCTTTTCCTGTGCTTTAAAGGCGATTCGAATCTACCTCCTGAAATCTGTTTCCTGCAATTCTGCCTTGCTTTCAAATCCTCTTCGTTGCCTTCCCTCAATATATTTGTGGACGAGAGTTATCATTTATAACTCTGCAGGTTTGTGAATTGCAGTGCCCCTGAGCTCCATTTTTCAACTCGCTTTCTTGGGAGCTGGCTGCAAAAGCGCAGGATTGCTTCAGGCTGTATTCTGGTCCCGAGCGGCAGGCTGAGCCTGTGGTTAATTCTTCTTCCTGATGGGAAAATAGAGTGACCTGTGCCTGTCCCAACACCTAGAGCTAGTCTCTCATTGGTTCCCCCTCTTCCCGTTCATCCTCAGGACAAATTGCAACCTGTACGGAACAGGAGGTTAAAGGTGCTGATTCTCCAAGGAGGGAGATTGCTAGTAAAGCAGCTGGAATGGCGAACCCGAGCCCAAGGAGATGAGAAATGAGGTCCCTTTTAGAAACCTTTCCCGATCACACGGTGTACCATCTTCTGGGTTTCTCATGCATGTTTTCGAAGTGGGAAGATGCCCTTGAACCTGGAGATTTGGGACCCATGGGATGGGAACAATGCAGTATTACTTTAAAGGGTCTGCGTTTGCTCACCCAACCTCATCAAACCTCTCAGCCCTAAGAGTGTCCACCCTTATGTCTCAATCAGCTGTGGGTCTAGGTATGGTCAATCCAAGTGGCATCACAGCCCGTGAGCGAATTTAGTAGGAATTTCTCTCTCTTTCACTGTCTTTGTTTCACGGGTTTTTAAAAGTGATTGATTTTTATAAAGGGGTTTAGCTGCTTTTCACTGCTGTGTTTATGCCGCTTTACACCCACTTGACTCACTTACAGAGAGATATCAATACATAGGTTTTGAGATTCTTACTAGTCAGATATATTCTTGGGCCGTTAATAGGGGGTGTTGAGTCCAGTTCACTGAGGAAGGAGTAGGTCGTGCCTATTACATATTGGGTTTATGGAACGGTATCTGAGCTAATTTGAAACCCTTGTTTTATGCATCACCCCACCTCACCTTTCCCGTTAAGCAGCCATAGTGTGTTTTCTAAACGTGTGCCTCTGTTCTGTTTTGTAATTCAGTTCAAGGTCGCAGTTTTTACATTCCCTCTATAAGTGATATCTTATGATAAGTGTCTTTTTCTGTGTGACTTATTTCACTTAGAATCGTCGTACCTAAATCCACTCATTATGCTGCTACTAGACTTATGACGTTGATTTCATGGCTGAGTGATATTCTATTATATATAAGGACTAATACTTCTTCATCCATTTTTTTCTTTCCTGGGATATTTACGTTGTAACAAAGTAGAGGTTCTTGTCAACAGAGCAGCCCTAAACTTTGGGGTGCCTGTGTCTTGCTGATTTTTAGTTTTCCCAATTTATACGCCCATGAGTGGAAGTGCCCTATGCTCTCTAAGCTGAGTTTTTTAGATGTTTCACGACACACCGTACACTTCTCCAAAATGGCTGTTGGCAATTTACATCCCGCCCATCAGCGTAGCAAGGCTCCCGTTTCTCCATGGCCTGTCCTGCATTTCTGGTTTTGACACTTTATTCAGCATGGCCCTTTTGACCGGTGGGAAGCGAGACTTCTTTGTAGCGCTGATTTGCCTTTCCAGGTTGCTTGGTTGGCCAAAAAGGGCGTATGCGTTTTTTCCTGAATATATTCAGGAAAAAACGCATACGCCCTTTTTGGCCAAGGGCATCATTGTCGAGGTTTTGCCGCTTTTCCCGTGCTTTAAAGGCGATTCGAATCTACCTCCTGAAATCTGTTTCCTGCAATTCTGCCTTGCTTTCAAATCCTCTTCGTTGCCTTCCCTCAATATATTTGTGGACGAGAGTTATCATTTATAACTCTGCAGGTTTGTGAATTGCAGTGCCCCTGAGCTCCATTTTTCAACTCGCTTTCCTGGGACCTGGACGCAAAAGCGCAGGATTGCTTCAGGCCCTATTCTGGTTCCGGGCGGCAGGCTGAGCCTGTGGTTAATTCTTCTTCCTGATGGGAAAATAGAGTGACCTGTGCCTGTCCCAACACCTAGAGCTAGTGTCTCATTGGTTCCCCCTCTTCCCGTTCATCCTCAGGACAAATTGCAACCTGTACGGAACAGGAGGTTAAAGGTGCTGATTCTCCAAGGAGGGAGATTGCTAGTAAAGCAGCTGGAATGGCGAACCCGAGCCCAAGGAGATGAGAAATGAGGTCCCTTTTAGAAACCTTTCCCGATCACACGGTGTACCATCTTCTGGGTTTCTCGTGCATGTTTTCGAAGTGGGAAGATGCCCTTGAACCTGGAGATTTGGGACCCATGGGATGGGAACCACGCAGTATTACTTTAAAGGGTCTACGTTTGCTCACCCAACCTCACGAAACCTCTCAGCCCCAAGAGTGTCCACCCTTATGTCTCAATCAGCTGTGGGTCTATATATGGTCAATCGAGGTGGCATCACAGCCCCTGAACGAATTTAGTAAGAATTTCTTTCTCTTTCCCTGTCTTTGTTTCACGGGTTTTTAAAAGTGATTGATTTTTATAAAGGGGTTTAGCTGCTTTTCACTGCTGTGTTTATGCCGCTTTACACCCACTTGACTCACTTTCAGAGAGATATCAATACATAGGTTTTAAGATTCTTACTAGTCAGATATATTCTTGGGCGGTTAATAGGGGGTGTTGAGTCCAGTTCACTGAGCAAGGAGTAGGTCGTTTCTATTACATATTGGGTTTATGGAACGGTATCTGAGCTAATTTGAAACCCTTCTTTTATGCATCACCCCACCTCACCTTTCCCGTTAAGCAACCATAGTGTGTTTTCTAAACGTGTGACTCTGTTCTCTTTTGTAATTCAGTTCAAGGGTAGCGGTTTTCACATTCCCTCTATAAGTGATATCTTATGATAAGTGTCTTTTTCTGTGTGACTTATTTCGCTTAGAATCGTCGTACCTAAATCCACTCATCATGCTGCTAGTAGACTTATGACGTTGATTTCATGGCTGAGTGATATTCTATTATACATAAGGACTAATACTTCTTTATCCATTTTTTTCTTTCCTGGGATATTTACGTTGTAACAAAGTGGAGGTTCTTGTCAACAGAGCAGCCCTAAACTTTGGGGTGCCTGTGTCTTGCTGATTTTTAGTTTTCCCAATTTATACGCCCATGAGTGGACGTGTCCTATGCTCTCTAAGCTGAGTTTTTTAGATGTTTCAGGACACACCATACACTTCTACAGAGTGGCTGTTGGCAATTTACATCCCGCCCATCAGCGTAGCAAGGCTCCCGTTTCTCCATGGCCTGTCCTGCATTTCTGGTTTTGACACTTTATTCAGCATGGCCCTTTTGACCGACGGGAAACGAGCCTTCTTTGTAGCGCTGATTTGCCTTTCCAGGTTGCTTGGTTGGCCAAAAAGGGCGTATGCGTTTTTTCCTGAATATATTCAGGAAAAAACGCATACGCCCTTTTTGGCCAAGGGCATCATGGTCGAGGTGTTGCCGCTTTTCCTGTGCTTTAAAGGCGATTCGAATCTACCTCCTGAAATCTGTTTCCTGCAATTCTGCCTTGCTTTCAAATCCTCTTCGTTGCCTTCCCTCAATATATTTGTGGACGAGAGTTATCATTTATAACTCTGCAGGTTTGTGAATTGCAGTGCCCCTGAGCTCCATTTTTCAACTCGCTTTCTTGGGAGCTGGCTGCAAAAGCGCAGGATTGCTTCAGGCTCTATTCTGGTCCCGAGAGGCAGGCTGAGCCTGTGGTTAATTCTTCATCCTGATGGGAAAATAGAGTGACCTGTGCCTGTCCCAACACCTAGAGCTAGTGTCTCATTGGTTCCCCCTCTTCCCGTTCATCCTCAGGACAAATTGCAACCTGTACGGAACAGGAGGTTAAAGGTGCTGATTCTCCAAGGAGGGAGATTGCTAGTAAAGCAGCTGGAATGGCGAACCCGAGCCCAAGGAGATGAGAAATGAGGTCCCTTTTAGAAACCTTTCCCGATCACACGGTGTACCATCTTCTGGGTTTCTCGTGCATGTTTTCGAAGTGGGAAGATGCCCTTGAACCTGGAGATTTGGGACCCATGGGATGGGAACCACGCAGTATTACTTTAAAGGGTCTACGTTTGCTCACCCAACCTCACGAAACCTCTCAGCCCCAAGAGTGTCCACCCTTATGTCTCAATCAGCTGTGGGTCTATATATGGTCAATCGAGGTGGCATCACAGCCCCTGAACGAATTTAGTAAGAATTTCTTTCTCTTTCCCTGTCTTTGTTTCACGGGTTTTTAAAAGTGATTGATTTTTATAAAGGGGTTTAGCTGCTTTTCACTGCTGTGTTTATGCCGCTTTACACCCACTTGACTCACTTTCAGAGAGATATCAATACATAGGTTTTAAGATTCTTACTAGTCAGATATATTCTTGGGCGGTTAATAGGGGGTGTTGAGTCCAGTTCACTGAGCAAGGAGTAGGTCGTTTCTATTACATATTGGGTTTATGGAACGGTATCTGAGCTAATTTGAAACCCTTCTTTTATGCATCACCCCACCTCACCTTTCCCGTTAAGCAACCATAGTGTGTTTTCTAAACGTGTGACTCTGTTCTCTTTTGTAATTCAGTTCAAGGGTAGCGGTTTTCACATTCCCTCTATAAGTGATATCTTATGATAAGTGTCTTTTTCTGTGTGACTTATTTCGCTTAGAATCGTCGTACCTAAATCCACTCATCATGCTGCTAGTAGACTTATGACGTTGATTTCATGGCTGAGTGATATTCTATTATACATAAGGACTAATACTTCTTTATCCATTTTTTTCTTTCCTGGGATATTTACGTTGTAACAAAGTGGAGGTTCTTGTCAACAGAGCAGCCCTAAACTTTGGGGTGCCTGTGTCTTGCTGATTTTTAGTTTTCCCAATTTATACGCCCATGAGTGGACGTGTCCTATGCTCTCTAAGCTGAGTTTTTTAGATGTTTCAGGACACACCATACACTTCTACAGAGTGGCTGTTGGCAATTTACATCCCGCCCATCAGCGTAGCAAGGCTCCCGTTTCTCCATGGCCTGTCCTGCATTTCTGGTTTTGACACTTTATTCAGCATGGCCCTTTTGACCGACGGGAAACGAGCCTTCTTTGTAGCGCTGATTTGCCTTTCCAGGTTGCTTGGTTGGCCAAAAAGGGCGTATGCGTTTTTTCCTGAATATATTCAGGAAAAAACGCATACGCCCTTTTTGGCCAAGGGCATCATGGTCGAGGTGTTGCCGCTTTTCCTGTGCTTTAAAGGCGATTCGAATCTACCTCCTGAAATCTGTTTCCTGCAATTCTGCCTTGCTTTCAAATCCTCTTCGTTGCCTTCCCTCAATATATTTGTGGACGAGAGTTATCATTTATAACTCTGCAGGTTTGTGAATTGCAGTGCCCCTGAGCTCCATTTTTCAACTCGCTTTCTTGGGAGCTGGCTGCAAAAGCGCAGGATTGCTTCAGGCTCTATTCTGGTCCCGAGAGGCAGGCTGAGCCTGTGGTTAATTCTTCATCCTGATGGGAAAATAGAGTGACCTGTGCCTGTCCCAACACCTAGAGCTAGTCTCTCATTGGTTCCCCCTCTTCCCGTTCATCCTCAAGACAAATTGCAACCTGTACGGAACAGGAGGTTAAAGGTGCTGATTCTCCAAGGAGGGAGATTGCTAGTAAAGCGGCTGGAATGGAGAACCCGAGCACAAGGAGTTGAGAAATGAGGTGCGATTTAGAAACCTTTCCCGATCACACGGTGCACCATCTTCTGGGTTTCTCATGCATGTTTTCGAAGTGGGAAGATGCCCTTGAACCTGGAGATTTGGGACCTATGGGATGGGAAACACGCAGTATTACTTTAAAGGGTCTGCGTTTGCTCACCCAACCTCACGAAACCTCTCAGCCCCAAGAGTGTCCACCCTTATGTCTCAATCAGCTGTGGGTCTATATATGGTCAATCCAGGTGGCATCACAGCCCCTGAACGAATTTAGTAAGAATTTCTTTCTCTTTCACTGTCTTTGTTTCACGGGTTTTTAAAAGTGATTGATTTTTATAAAGGGGTTTAGCTGCTTTTCACTGCTGTGTTTATGCCGCTTTACACCCACTTGACTCACTTACAGAGAGATATCAATACATAGGTTTTGAGATTCTTACTAGTCAGATATATTCTTGGGCGGTTAATAGGGGGTGTTGAGTCCAGTTCACTGAGGAAGGAGTAGGTCGTGCCTATTACATATTGGGTTTATGGAACGGTATCTGAGCTAATTTGAAACCCTTGTTTTATGCATCACCCCACCTCACCTTTCCCGTTAAGCAGCCATAGTGTGTTTTCTAAACGTGTGCCTCTGTTCTGTTTTGTAATTCAGTTCAAGGTCGCAGTTTTTACATTCCCTCTATAAGTGATATCTTATGATAAGTGTCTTTTTCTGTGTGACTTATTTCACTTAGAATCGTCGTACCTAAATCCACTCATCATGCTGCTACTAGACTTATGACGTTGATTTCATGGCTGAATGATATTCTATTATATATAAGGACTAATACTTCTTCATCCATTTTTTTCTTTCCTGGGATATTTACGTTGTAACAAAGTAGAGGTTCTTGTCAACAGAGCAGCCCTAAACTTTGGAGTGCCTGTGTCTTGCTGATTTTTAGTTTTCCCAATTTATACGCCCATGAGTGGAAGTGCCCTATGCTCTCTAAGCTGAGTTTTTTAGATGTTTCACGACACACCGTACACTTCTCCAAAATGGCTGTTGGCAATTTACATCCCGCCCATCAGCGTAGCAAGGCTCCCGTTTCTCCATGGCCTGTCCTGCATTTCTGGTTTTGACACTTTATTCAGCATGGCCCTTTTGACCGGTGGGAAGCGAGACTTCTTTGTAGCGCTGATTTGCCTTTCCAGGTTGCTTGGTTGGCCAAAAAGGGCGTATGCGTTTTTTCCTGAATATATTCAGGAAAAAACGCATACGCCCTTTTTGGCCAAGGGCATTATTGTCGAGGTTTTGCCGCTTTTCCCGTGCTTTAAAGGCGATTCGAATCTACCTCCTGAAATCTGTTTCCTGCAATTCTGCCTTGCTTTCAAATCCTCTTCGTTGCCTTCCCTCAATATATTTGTGGACGAGAGTTATCATTTATAACTCTGCAGGTTTGTGAATTGCAGTGCCCCTGAGCTCCATTTTTCAACTCGCTTTCCTGGGACCTGGACGCAAAAGCGCAGGATTGCTTCAGGCCCTATTCTGGTTCCGGGCGGCAGGCTGAGCCTGTGGTTAATTCTTCTTCCTGATGGGAAAATAGAGTGACCTGTGCCTGTCCCAACACCTAGAGCTAGTCTCTCATTGGTTCCCCCTCTTCCCGTTCATCCTCAGGACAAATTGCAACCTGTACGGAACAGGAGGTTAAAGGTGCTGATTCTCCAAGGAGTGAGATTGCTAGTAAAGCAGCTGGAATGGTGAACCCGAGCCCAAGGAGATGAGAAATGAGGTCCCTTTTAGAAACCTTTCCCGATCACACGGTGTACCATCTTCTGGGTTTCTCGTGCATGTTTTCGAAGTGGGAAGATGCCCTTGAACCTGGAGATTTGGGACCCATGGGATGGGAACCACGCAGTATTACTTTAAAGGGTCTACGTTTGCTCACCCAACCTCACGAAACCTCTCAGCCCCAAGAGTGTCCACCCTTATGTCTCAATCAGCTGTGGGTCTATATATGGTCAATCCAGGTGGCATCACAGCCCCTGAACGAATTTAGTAAGAATTTCTTTCTCTTTCCCTGTCTTTGTTTCACGGGTTTTTAAAAGTGATTGATTTTTATAAAGGGGTTTAGCTGCTTTTCACTGCTGTGTTTATGCCGCTTTACACCCACTTGACTCACTTTCAGAGAGATATCAATACATAGGTTTTAAGATTCTTACTAGTCAGATATATTCTTGGGCGGTTAATAGGGGGTGTTGAGTCCAGTTCACTGAGCAAGGAGTAGGTCGTTTCTATTACATATTGGGTTTATGGAACGGTATCTGAGCTAATTTGAAACCCTTCTTTTATGCATCACCCCACCTCACCTTTCCCGTTAAGCAGCCATAGTGTGTTTTCTAAACGTGTGACTCTGTTCTCTTTTGTAATTCAGTTCAAGGGTAGCGGTTTTCACATTCCCTCTATAAGTGATATCTTATGATAAGTGTCTTTTTCTGTGTGACTTATTTCACTTAGAATCGTCGTACCTAAATCCACTCATCATGCTGCTACTAGACTTATGACGTTGATTTCATGGCTGAGTGATATTCTATTATACATAAGGACTAATACTTCTTTATCCATTTTTTTCTTTCCTGGGATATTTACGTTGTAACAAAGTGGAGGTTCTTGTCAACAGAGCAGCCCTAAACTTTGGGGTGCCTGTGTCTTGCTGATTTTTAGTTTTCCCAATTTATACGCCCATGAGTGGAAGTGTCCTATGCTCTCTAAGCTGAGTTTTTTAGATGTTTCAGGACACACCGTACACTTCTACAGAGTGGCTGTTGGCAATTTACATCCCGCCCATCAGCGTAGCAAGGCTCCCGTTTCTCCATGGCCTGTCCTGCATTTCTGGTTTTGACACTTTATTCAGCATGGCCCTTTTGACCGACGGGAAACGAGCCTTCTTTGTAGCGCTGATTTGCCTTTCCAGGTTGCTTGGTTGGCCAAAAAGGGCGTATGCGTTTTTTCCTGAATATATTCAGGAAAAAACGCATTCGCCCTTTTTGGCCAAGGGCATCATGGTCGAGGTGTTGCCGCTTTTCCTGTGCTTTAAAGGCGATTCGAATCTACCTCCTGAAATCTGTTTCCTGCAATTCTGCCTTGCTTTCAAATCCTCTTCGTTGCCTTCCCTCAATATATTTGTGGACGAGAGTTATCATTTATAACTCTGCAGGTTTGTGAATTGCAGTGCCCCTGAGCTCCATTTTTCAACTCGCTTTCTTGGGAGCTGGCTGCAAAAGCGCAGGATTGCTTCAGGCTGTATTCTGGTCCCGAGCGGCAGGCTGAGCCTGTGGTTAATTCTTCTTCCTGATGGGAAAATAGAGTGACCTGTGCCTGTCCCAACACCTAGAGCTAGTCTCTCATTGGTTCCCCCTCTTCCCGTTCATCCTCAGGACAAATTGCAACCTGTACGGAACAGGAGGTTAAAGGTGCTGATTCTCCAAGGAGGGAGATTGCTAGTAAAGCAGCTGGAATGGCGAACCCGAGCCCAAGGAGATGAGAAATGAGGTCCCTTTTAGAAACCTTTCCCGATCACACGGTGTACCATCTTCTGGGTTTCTCATGCATGTTTTCGAAGTGGGAAGATGCCCTTGAACCTGGAGATTTGGGACCCATGGGATGGGAACAATGCAGTATTACTTTAAAGGGTCTGCGTTTGCTCACCCAACCTCATCAAACCTCTCAGCCCTAAGAGTGTCCACCCTTATGTCTCAATCAGCTGTGGGTCTAGGTATGGTCAATCCAAGTGGCATCACAGCCCGTGAGCGAATTTAGTAGGAATTTCTCTCTCTTTCACTGTCTTTGTTTCACGGGTTTTTAAAAGTGATTGATTTTTATAAAGGGGTTTAGCTGCTTTTCACTGCTGTGTTTATGCCGCTTTACACCCACTTGACTCACTTACAGAGAGATATCAATACATAGGTTTTGAGATTCTTACTAGTCAGATATATTCTTGGGCCGTTAATAGGGGGTGTTGAGTCCAGTTCACTGAGGAAGGAGTAGGTCGTGCCTATTACATATTGGGTTTATGGAACGGTATCTGAGCTAATTTGAAACCCTTGTTTTATGCATCACCCCACCTCACCTTTCCCGTTAAGCAGCCATAGTGTGTTTTCTAAACGTGTGCCTCTGTTCTGTTTTGTAATTCAGTTCAAGGTCGCAGTTTTTACATTCCCTCTATAAGTGATATCTTATGATAAGTGTCTTTTTCTGTGTGACTTATTTCACTTAGAATCGTCGTACCTAAATCCACTCATTATGCTGCTACTAGACTTATGACGTTGATTTCATGGCTGAGTGATATTCTATTATATATAAGGACTAATACTTCTTCATCCATTTTTTTCTTTCCTGGGATATTTACGTTGTAACAAAGTAGAGGTTCTTGTCAACAGAGCAGCCCTAAACTTTGGGGTGCCTGTGTCTTGCTGATTTTTAGTTTTCCCAATTTATACGCCCATGAGTGGAAGTGCCCTATGCTCTCTAAGCTGAGTTTTTTAGATGTTTCACGACACACCGTACACTTCTCCAAAATGGCTGTTGGCAATTTACATCCCGCCCATCAGCGTAGCAAGGCTCCCGTTTCTCCATGGCCTGTCCTGCATTTCTGGTTTTGACACTTTATTCAGCATGGCCCTTTTGACCGGTGGGAAGCGAGACTTCTTTGTAGCGCTGATTTGCCTTTCCAGGTTGCTTGGTTGGCCAAAAAGGGCGTATGCGTTTTTTCCTGAATATATTCAGGAAAAAACGCATACGCCCTTTTTGGCCAAGGGCATCATTGTCGAGGTTTTGCCGCTTTTCCCGTGCTTTAAAGGCGATTCGAATCTACCTCCTGAAATCTGTTTCCTGCAATTCTGCCTTGCTTTCAAATCCTCTTCGTTGCCTTCCCTCAATATATTTGTGGACGAGAGTTATCATTTATAACTCTGCAGGTTTGTGAATTGCAGTGCCCCTGAGCTCCATTTTTCAACTCGCTTTCCTGGGACCTGGACGCAAAAGCGCAGGATTGCTTCAGGCCCTATTCTGGTTCCGGGCGGCAGGCTGAGCCTGTGGTTAATTCTTCTTCCTGATGGGAAAATAGAGTGACCTGTGCCTGTCCCAACACCTAGAGCTAGTGTCTCATTGGTTCCCCCTCTTCCCGTTCATCCTCAGGACAAATTGCAACCTGTACGGAACAGGAGGTTAAAGGTGCTGATTCTCCAAGGAGGGAGATTGCTAGTAAAGCAGCTGGAATGGCGAACCCGAGCCCAAGGAGATGAGAAATGAGGTCCCTTTTAGAAACCTTTCCCGATCACACGGTGTACCATCTTCTGGGTTTCTCGTGCATGTTTTCGAAGTGGGAAGATGCCCTTGAACCTGGAGATTTGGGACCCATGGGATGGGAACCACGCAGTATTACTTTAAAGGGTCTACGTTTGCTCACCCAACCTCACGAAACCTCTCAGCCCCAAGAGTGTCCACCCTTATGTCTCAATCAGCTGTGGGTCTATATATGGTCAATCCAGGTGGCATCACAGCCCCTGAACGAATTTAGTAAGAATTTCTTTCTCTTTCCCTGTCTTTGTTTCACGGGTTTTTAAAAGTGATTGATTTTTATAAAGGGGTTTAGCTGCTTTTCACTGCTGTGTTTATGCCGCTTTACACCCACTTGACTCACTTTCAGAGAGATATCAATACATAGGTTTTAAGATTCTTACTAGTCAGATATATTCTTGGGCGGTTAATAGGGGGTGTTGAGTCCAGTTCACTGAGCAAGGAGTAGGTCGTTTCTATTACATATTGGGTTTATGGAACGGTATCTGAGCTAATTTGAAACCCTTCTTTTATGCATCACCCCACCTCACCTTTCCCGTTAAGCAACCATAGTGTGTTTTCTAAACGTGTGACTCTGTTCTCTTTTGTAATTCAGTTCAAGGGTAGCGGTTTTCACATTCCCTCTATAAGTGATATCTTATGATAAGTGTCTTTTTCTGTGTGACTTATTTCGCTTAGAATCGTCGTACCTAAATCCACTCATCATGCTGCTAGTAGACTTATGACGTTGATTTCATGGCTGAGTGATATTCTATTATACATAAGGACTAATACTTCTTTATCCATTTTTTTCTTTCCTGGGATATTTACGTTGTAACAAAGTGGAGGTTCTTGTCAACAGAGCAGCCCTAAACTTTGGGGTGCCTGTGTCTTGCTGATTTTTAGTTTTCCCAATTTATACGCCCATGAGTGGACGTGTCCTATGCTCTCTAAGCTGAGTTTTTTAGATGTTTCAGGACACACCATACACTTCTACAGAGTGGCTGTTGGCAATTTACATCCCGCCCATCAGCGTAGCAAGGCTCCCGTTTCTCCATGGCCTGTCCTGCATTTCTGGTTTTGACACTTTATTCAGCATGGCCCTTTTGACCGACGGGAAACGAGCCTTCTTTGTAGCGCTGATTTGCCTTTCCAGGTTGCTTGGTTGGCCAAAAAGGGCGTATGCGTTTTTTCCTGAATATATTCAGGAAAAAACGCATACGCCCTTTTTGGCCAAGGGCATCATGGTCGAGGTGTTGCCGCTTTTCCTGTGCTTTAAAGGCGATTCGAATCTACCTCCTGAAATCTGTTTCCTGCAATTCTGCCTTGCTTTCAAATCCTCTTCGTTGCCTTCCCTCAATATATTTGTGGACGAGAGTTATCATTTATAACTCTGCAGGTTTGTGAATTGCAGTGCCCCTGAGCTCCATTTTTCAACTCGCTTTCTTGGGAGCTGGCTGCAAAAGCGCAGGATTGCTTCAGGCTCTATTCTGGTCCCGAGAGGCAGGCTGAGCCTGTGGTTAATTCTTCATCCTGATGGGAAAATAGAGTGACCTGTGCCTGTCCCAACACCTAGAGCTAGTCTCTCATTGGTTCCCCCTCTTCCCGTTCATCCTCAAGACAAATTGCAACCTGTACGGAACAGGAGGTTAAAGGTGCTGATTCTCCAAGGAGGGAGATTGCTATTAAAGCAGCTGGAATGGCGAACCCGAGCCCAAGGAGATGAGAAATGAGGTCCCTTTTAGAAACCTTTCCCGATCACACGGTGTACCATCTTCTGGGTTTCTCATGCATGTTTTCGAAGTGGGAAGATGCCCTTGAACCTGGAGATTTGGGACCCATGGGATGGGAACAATGCAGTATTACTTTAAAGGGTCTGCGTTTGCTCACCCAACCTCACGAAACCTCTCAGCCCCAAGAGTGTCCACCCTTATGTCTCAATCAGCTGTGGGTCTAGGTATGGTCAATCCAAGTGGCATCACAGCCCGTGAGCGAATTTAGTAGGAATTTCTCTCTCTTTCACTGTCTTTGTTTCACGGGTTTTTAAAAGTGATTGATTTTTATAAAGGGGTTTAGATGCTTTTCACTGCTGTGTTTATGCCGCTTTACACCCACTTGACTCACTTACAGAGAGATATCAATACATAGCTTTTAAGATTCTTACTAGTCAGATATATTCTTGGGCGGTGAATAGGGGGTGTGGAGTCCAGTTCACAGAGCAAGGTGTAGGTCGTATCTATTACATATTGGGTTTATGGAACGGTATCTGAGCTAATTTGAAACCCTTGTTTTATGCATCACCCCACCTCACCTTTCCCGTTAAGCAGCCATAGTGTGTTTTCTAAACGTGTGACTCTGTTCTGTTTTGTAATTCAGTTCAAGGGTAGCGGTTTTCACATTCCCTCTATAAGTGATATCTTATGATAAGTGTCTTTTTCTGTGTGAATTATTTCACTGAGAATCGTCGTACCTAAATCCACTCATCATGCTGCTACTAGACTTATGACGTTGATTTCATGGCTGAGTGATATTCTATTATACATAAGGACTAATACTTCTTTATCCATTTTTTTCTTTCCTGGGATATTTACGTTGTAACAAAGTGGAGGTTCTTGTCAACAGAGCAGCCCTAAACTTTGGGGTGCCTGTGTCTTGCTGATTTTTAGTTTTCCCAATTTATACGCCCATGAGTGGAAGTGTCCTATGCTCTCTAAGCTGAATTTTTTAGATGTTTCAGGACACACCGTACACTTCTCCAGAGTGGCTGTTGGCAATTTACATCCCGCCCATCAGCGTAGCAAGGCTCCCGTTTCTCCATGGCCTGTCCTGCATTTCTGGTTTTGATACTTTATTCAGCATGGCCCTTTTGACCGATGGGAAGCGAGACTTCTTTGTAGCGCTGATTTGCCTTTCCAGGTTGCTTGGTTGGCCAAAAAGGGCGTATGCGTTTTTTCCTGAATATATTCAGGAAAAAACGCATTCGCCCTTTTTGGCCAAGGGCATCATGGTCGAGGTATTGCCGCTTTTCCTGTGCTTTCAAGGCGATTCGAATCTACCTCCTGAAATCTGTTTCCTGCAATTCTGCCTTGCTTTCAAATCCTCTTCGTTGCCTTCCCTCAATATATTTGTGGACGAGAGTTATCATTTATAACTCTGCAGGTTTGTGAATTGCAGTGCCCCTGAGCTCCATTTTTCAACTCGCTTTCTTGGGAGCTGGCTGCAAAAGCGCAGGATTGCTTCAGGCTCTATTCTGGTCCCGAGCGGCAGGCTGAGCCTGTGGTTAATTCTTCTTCCTGATGGGAAAATAGAGTGACCTGTGCCTGTCCCAACACCTAGAGCTCGTGTCTCATTGGTTCCCCCTCTTCCCGTTCATCCTCAGGACAAATTGCAACTTGTACGGAACAGGAGGTTAAAGGTGCTGATTCTCCAAGGAGGGAGATTGCTAGTAAAGCGGCTGGAATGGAGAACCCGAGCACAAGGAGTTGAGAAATGAGGTGCGATTTAGAAACCTTTCCCGATCACACGGTGCACCATCTTCTGGGTTTCTCATGCATGTTTTCGAAGTGGGAAGATGCCCTTGAACCTGGAGATTTGGGACCCATGGGATGGGAACCACGCAGTATTACTTTAAAGGGTCTGCGTTTGCTCACCCAACCTCACGAAACCTCTCAGCCCCAAGAGTGTCCACCCTTATGTCTCAATCAGCTGTGGGTCTATATATGGTCAATCCAGGTGGCATCACAGCCCCTGAACGAATTTAGTAAGAATTTCTTTCTCTTTCACTGTCTTTGTTTCACGGGTTTTTAAAAGTGATTGATTTTTATAAAGGGGTTTAGCTGCTTTTCACTGCTGTGTTTATGCCGCTTTACACCCACTTGACTCACTTACAGAGAGATATCAATACATAGGTTTTGAGATTCTTACTAGTCAGATATATTATTGGGCGGTTAATAGGGGGTGTTGAGTCCAGTTCACTGAGCAAGGAGTAGGTCGTGCCTATTACATATTGGGTTTATGGAACGGTATCTGAGCTAATTTGAAACCCTTGTTTTATGCATCACCCCACCTCACCTTTCCCGTTAAGCAGCCATAGTGTGTTTTCTAAACGTGTGCCTCTGTTCTGTTTTGTAATTCAGTTCAAGGTCGCAGTTTTTACATTCCCTGTATAAGTGATATCTTATGATAAGTGTCTTTTTCTGTGTGACTTATTTCACTTAGAATCGTCGTACCTAAATCCACTCATCATGCTGCTACTAGACTTATGACGTTGATTTCATGGCTGAGTGATATTCTATTATATATAAGGACTAATACTTCTTCATCCATTTTTTTCTTTCCTGGGATATTTACGTTGTAACAAAGTAGAGGTTCTTGTCAACAGAGCAGCCCTAAACTTTGGGGTGCCTGTGTCTTGCTGATATTTAGTTTTCCCAATTTATACGCTCATGAGTGGAAGTGCCCTATGCTCTCTAAGCTGAGTTTTTTAGATGTTTCACGACACACCGTACACTTCTCCAAAATGGCTGTTGGCAATTTACATCCCGCCCATCAGCGTAGCAAGGCTCCCGTTTCTCCATGGCCTGTCCTGCATTTCTGGTTTTGACACTTTATTCAGCATGGCCCTTTTGACCGGTGGGAAGCGAGACTTCTTTGTAGCGCTGATTTGCCTTTCCAGGTTGCTTGGTTGGCCAAAAAGGGCGTATGCGTTTTTTCCTGAATATATTCAGGAAAAAACGCATACGCCCTTTTTGGCCAAGGGCATCATTGTCGAGGTTTTGCCGCTTTTCCCGTGCTTTAAAGGCGATTCGAATCTACCTCCTGAAATCTGTTTCCTGCAATTCTGCCTTGCTTTCAAATCCTCTTCGTTGCCTTCCCTCAATATATTTGTGGACGAGAGTTATCATTTATAACTCTGCAGGTTTGTGAATTGCAGTGCCCCTGAGCTCCATTTTTCAACTCGCTTTCCTGGGACCTGGACGCAAAAGCGCAGGATTGCTTCAGGCCCTATTCTGGTTCCGGGCGGCAGGCTGAGCCTGTGGTTAATTCTTCTTCCTGATGGGAAAATAGAGTGACCTGTGCCTGTCCCAACACCTAGAGCTAGTGTCTCATTGGTTCCCCCTCTTCCCGTTCATCCTCAGGACAAATTGCAACCTGTACGGAACAGGAGGTTAAAGGTGCTGATTCTCCAAGGAGGGAGATTGCTAGTAAAGCAGCTGGAATGGCGAACCCGAGCCCAAGGAGATGAGAAATGAGGTCCCTTTTAGAAACCTTTCCCGATCACACGGTGTACCATCTTCTGGGTTTCTCGTGCATGTTTTCGACATGGGAAGATGCCCTTGAACCTGGAGATTTGGGACCCATGGGATGGGAACCACACAGTATTACTTTAAAGGGTCTACGTTTGCTCACCCAACCTCACGAAACCTCTCAGCCCCAAGAGTGTCCACCCTTATGTCTCAATCAGCTGTGGGTCTATATATGGTCAATCCAGGTGGCATCACAGCCCCTGAACGAATTTAGTAAGAATTTCTTTCTCTTTCCCTGTCTTTGTTTCACGGGTTTTTAAAAGTGATTGATTTTTATAAAGGGGTTTAGCTGCTTTTCACTGCTGTGTTTATGCCGCTTTACACCCACTTGACTCACTTTCAGAGAGATATCAATACATAGGTTTTAAGATTCTGACTAGTCAGATATATTCTTGGGCGGTTAATAGGGGGTGTTGAGTCCAGTTCACTGAGCAAGGAGTAGGTCGTTTCTATTACATATTGGGTTTATGGAACGGTATCTGAGCTAATTTGAAACCCTTGTTTTATGCATCACCCCACCTCACCTTTCCCGTTAAGCAGCCATAGTTTGTTTTCTAAACGTGTGACTCTGTTCTCTTTTGTAATTCAGTTCAAGGGTAGCGGTTTTCACATTCCCTCTATAAGTGATATCTTATGATAAGTGTCTTTTTCTGTGTGACTTATTTCACTTAGAATCGTCGTACCTAAATCCACTCATCATGCTGCTACTAGACTTATGACGTTGATTTCATGGCTGAGTGATATTCTATTATACATAAGGACTAATACTTCTTTATCCATTTTTTTCTTTCCTGGGATATTTACGTTGTAACAAAGTGGAGGTTCTTGTCAACAGAGCAGCCCTAAACTTTGGGGTGCCTGTGTCTTGCTGATTTTTAGTTTTCCCAATTTATACGCCCATGAGTGGAAGTGTCCTATGCTCTCTAAGCTGAGTTTTTTAGATGTTTCAGGACACATCGTACACTTCTACAGAGTGGCTGTTAGCAATTTACATCCCGCCCATCAGCGTAGCAAGGCTCCCGTTTCTCCATGGCCTGTCCTGCATTTCTGGTTTTGACACTTTATTCAGCATGGCCCTTTTGACCGACGGGAAACGAGCCTTCTTTGTAGCGCTGATTTGCCTTTCCAGGTTGCTTGGTTGGCCAAAAAGGGCGTATGCGTTTTTTCCTGAATATATTCAGGAAAAAACGCATACGCCCTTTTTGGCCAAGGGCATCATGGTCGAGGTGTTGCCGCTTTTCCCGTGCTTTAAAGGCGATTCGAATCTACCTCCTGAAATCTGTTTCCTGCAATTCTGCCTTGCTTTCAAATCCTCTTCGTTGCCTTCCCTCAATATATTTGTGGACGAGAGTTATCATTTATAACTCTGCAGGTTTGTGAATTGCAGTGCCCCTGAGCTCCATTTTTCAACTCGCTTTCCTGGGACCTGGTCGCAAAAGCGCAGGATTGCTTCAGGCTCTATTCTGGTCCCGAGCGGCAGGCTGAGCCTGTGGTTAATTCTTCTTCCTGATGGGAAAATAGAGTGACCTGTGCCTGTCCCAACACCTAGAGCTAGTCTCTCATTGGTTCCCCCTCTTCCCGTTCATCCTCAGGACAAATTGCAACCTGTACGGAACAGGAGGTTAAAGGTGCTGATTCTCCAAGGAGGGAGATTGCTAGTAAAGCAGCTGGAATGGCGAACCCGAGCCCAAGGAGATGAGAAATGAGGTCCCTTTTAGAAACCTTTCCCGATCACACAGTGTACCATCTTCTGGGTTTCTCATGCATGTTTTCCATGTAGGAAGATGCCCTTGAACCTGGAGATTTGGGACCCATGGGATGGGAACAATGCAGTATTACTTTAAAGGGTCTGCGTTTGCTCACCCCACCTCACCAAACCTCTCAGCCCTAAGAGTATCCACCCTTATGTCTCAATCAGCTGTGGGTCTAGGTATGGTCAATCCAAGTGGCATCACAGCCCGTGAGCGAATTTAGTAGGAATTTCTCTCTCTTTCACTGTCTTTGTTTCACGGGTTTTTAAAAGTGATTGATTTTTATAAAGGGGTTTAGCTGCTTTTCACTGCTGTGTTTATGCCGCTTTACACCCACTTGACTCACTTTCAGAGAGATATCAATACATAGGTTTTAAGATTCTTACTAGTCAGATATATTCTTGGGCGGTTAATAGGGGGTGTTGAGTCCAGTTCACTGAGCAAGGAGTAGGTCGTTTCTATTACATATTGGGTTTATGGAACGGTATCTGAGCTAATTTGAAACCCTTGTTTTATGCATCACCCCACCTCACCTTTCCCGTTAAGCAGCCATAGTTTGTTTTCTAAACGTGTGACTCTGTTCTCTTTTGTAATTCAGTTCAAGGGTAGCGGTTTTCACATTCCCTCTATAAGTGATATCTTATGATAAGTGTCTTTTTCTGTGTGACTTATTTCACTTAGAATCGTCGTACCTAAATCCACTCATCATGCTGCTACTAGACTTATGACGTTGATTTCATGGCTGAGTGATATTCTATTATACATAAGGACTAATACTTCTTTATCCATTTTTTTCTTTCCTGGGATATTTACGTTGTAACAAAGTGGAGGTTCTTGTCAACAGAGCAGCCCTAAACTTTGGGGTGCCTGTGTCTTGCTGATTTTTAGTTTTCCCAATTTATACGCCCATGAGTGGAAGTGTCCTATGCTCTCTAAGCTGAGTTTTTTAGATGTTTCAGGACACACCGTACACTTCTACAGAGTGGCTGTTGGCAATTTACATCCCGCCCATCAGCGTAGCAAGGCTCCCGTTTCTCCATGGCCTGTCCTGCATTTCTGGTTTTGACACTTTATTCAGCATGGCCCTTTTGACCGACGGGAAGCGAGACTTCTTTGTAGCGCTGATTTGCCTTTCCAGGTTGCTTGGTTGGCCAAAAAGGGCGTATGCGTTTTTTCCTGAATATATTCAGGAAAAAACGCATACGCCCTTTTTGGCCAAGGGCATCATGGTCGAGGTATTGCCGCTTTTCCTGTGCTTTCAAGGCGATTCGAATCTACCTCCTGAAATCTGTTTCCTGCAATTCTGCCTTGCTTTCAAATCCTCTTCGTTGCCTTCCCTCAATATATTTGTGGACGAGAGTTATCATTTATAACTCTGCAGGTTTGTGAATTGCAGTGCCCCTGAGCTCCATTTTTCAACTCGCTTCCTTGGGAGCTGGCTGCAAAAGCGCAGGATTGCTTCAGGCTCTATTCTGGTCCCGAGCGGCAGGCTGAGCCTGTGGTTAATTCTTCTTCCTGATGGGAAAATAGAGTGACCTGTGCCTGTCCCAACACCTAGAGCTAGTGTCTCATTGGTTCCCCCTCTTCCCGTTCATCCTCAGGACAAATTGCAACCTGTACGGAACAGGAGGTTAAAGGTGCTGATTCTCCAAGGAGGGAGATTGCTAGTAAAGCGGCTGGAATGGAGAACCCGAGCACAAGGAGTTGAGAAATGAGGTGCGATTTAGAAACCTTTCCCGATCACACGGTGCACCATCTTCTGGGTTTCTCATGCATGTTTTCGAAGTGGGAAGATGCCCTTGAACCTGGAGATTTGGGACCCATGGGATGGGAACCACGCAGTATTACTTTAAAGGGTCTGCGTTTGCTCACCCAACCTCACGAAACCTCTCAGCCCCAAGAGTGTCCACCCTTATGTCTCAATCAGCTGTGGGTCTATATATGGTCAATCCAGGTGGCATCACAGCCCCTGAACGAATTTAGTAAGAATTTCTTTCTCTTTCACTGTCTTTGTTTCACGGGTTTTTAAAAGTGATTGATTTTTATAAAGGGGTTTAGCTGCTTTTCACTGCTGTGTTTATGCCGCTTTACACCCACTTGACTCACTTACAGAGAGATATCAATACATAGGTTTTGAGATTCTTACTAGTCAGATATATTCTTGGGCGGTTAATAGGGGGTGTTGAGTCCAGTTCACTGAGCAAGGAGTAGGTCGTGTCTATTACATATTGGGTTTATGGAACGGTATCTGAGCTAATTTGAAACCCTTGTTTTATGCATCACCCCACCTCACCTTTCCCGTTAAGCAGCCATAGTGTGTTTTCTAAACGTGTGCCTCTGTTCTGTTTTGTAATTCAGTTCAAGGTCGCAGTTTTTACATTCCCTCTATAAGTGATATCTTATGATAAGTGTCTTTTTCTGTGTGACTTATTTCACTTAGAATCGTCGTACCTAAATCCACTCATCATGCTGCTACTAGACTTATGACGTTGATTTCATGGCTGAGTGATATTCTATTATATATAAGGACTAATAGTTCTTCATCCATTTTTTTCTTTCCTGGGATATTTACGTTGTAACAAAGTAGAGGTTCTTGTCAACAGAGCAGCCCTAAACTTTGGGGTGCCTGTGTCTTGCTGATTTTTAGTTTTCCCAATTTATACGCCCATGAGTGGAAGTGCCCTATGCTCTCTAAGCTGAGTTTTTTAGATGTTTCACGACACACCGTACACTTCTCCAAAATGGCTGTTGGCAATTTACATCCCGCCCATCAGCGTAGCAAGGCTCCCGTTTCTCCATGGCCTGTCCTGCATTTCTGGTTTTGACACTTTATTCAGCATGGCCCTTTTGACCGGTGGGAAGCGAGACTTCTTTGTAGCGCTGATTTGCCTTTCCAGGTTGCTTGGTTGGCCAAAAAGGGCGTATGCGTTTTTTCCTGAATATATTCAGGAAAAAACGCATACGCCCTTTTTGGCCAAGGGCATCATTGTCGAGGTTTTGCCGCTTTTCCCGTGCTTTAAAGGCGATTCGAATCTACCTCCTGAAATCTGTTTCCTGCAATTCTGCCTTGCTTTCAAATCCTCTTCGTTGCCTTCCCTCAATATATTTGTGGACGAGAGTTATCATTTATAACTCTGCAGGTTTGTGAATTGCAGTGCCCCTGAGCTCCATTTTTCAACTCGCTTTCCTGGGACCTGGACGCAAAAGCGCAGGATTGCTTCAGGCCCTATTCTGGTTCCGGGCGGCAGGCTGAGCCTGTGGTTAATTCTTCTTCCTGATGGGAAAATAGAGTGACCTGTGCCTGTCCCAACACCTAGAGCTAGTGTCTCATTGGTTCCCCCTCTTCCCGTTCATCCTCAGGACAAATTGCAACCTGTACGGAACAGGAGGTTAAAGGTGCTGATTCTCCAAGGAGGGAGATTGCTAGTAAAGCAGCTGGAATGGCGAACCCGAGCCCAAGGAGATGAGAAATGAGGTCCCTTTTAGAAACCTTTCCCGATCACACGGTGTACCATCTTCTGGGTTTCTCATGCATGTTTTCGAAGTGGGAAGATGCCCTTGAACCTGGAGATTTGGGACCCATGGGATGGGAACCACGCAGTATTACTTTAAAGGGTCTACGTTTGCTCACCCAACCTCACGAAACCTCTCAGCCCCAAGAGTGTCCACCCTTATGTCTCAATCAGCTGTGGGTCTATATATGGTCAATCCAGGTGGCATCACAGCCCCTGAACGAATTTAGTAAGAATTTCTTTCTCTTTCCCTGTCTTTGTTTCACGGGTTTTTAAAAGTGATTGATTTTTATAAAGGGGTTTAGCTGCTTTTCACTGCTGTGTTTATGCCGCTTTACACCCACTTGACTCACTTTCAGAGAGATATCAATACATAGGTTTTAAGATTCTTACTAGTCAGATATATTCTTGGGCGGTTAATAGGGGGTGTTGAGTCCAGTTCACAGAGCAAGGTGTAGGTCGTATCTATTACATATTGGGTTTATGGAACGATATCTGAGCTAATTTGAAACCCTTGTTTTATGCATCACCCCACCTCACCTTTCCTGTTAAGCAGCCATAGTGTGTTTTCTAAACGTGTGACTCTGTTCTGTTTTGTAATTCAGTTCAAGGGTAGCGGTTTTCACATTCCCTCTATAAGTGATATCTTATGATAAGTGTCTTTTTCTGTGTGAATTATTTCACTGAGAATCGTCGTACCTAAATCCACTCATCATGCTGCTACTAGACTTATGACGTTGATTTCATGGCTGAGTGATATTCTATTATACATAAGGACTAATACTTCTTCATCCATTTTTTTCTTTCCTGGGATATTTACTTTGTAACAAAGTGGAGGTTCTTGTCAACAGAGCAGCCCTAAACTTTGGGGTGCCTGTGTCTTGCTGATTTTTAGTTTTCCCAATTTATACGCCCATGAGTGGAAGTGTCCTATGCTCTCTATGCTGAGTTTTTTAGATGTTTCAGGACACACCGTACACTTCTCCAGAGTGGCTGTTGGCAATTTACATCCCGCCCATCAGCGTAGCAAGGCTCCCGTTTCTCCATGGCCTGTCCTGCATTTCTGGTTTTGATACTTTATTCAGCATGGCCCTTTTGACCGATGGGAAGCGAGACTTCTTTGTAGCGCTGATTTGCCTTTCCAGGTTGCTTGGTTGGCCAAAAAGGGCGTATGCGTTTTTTCCTGAATATATTCAGGAAAAAACGCATACGCCCTTTTTGGCCAAGGGCATCATTGTCAAGGTTTTGCCGCTTTTCCCGTGCTTTAAAGGCGATTCGAATCTACCTCCTGAAATCTGTTTCCTGCAATTCTGCCTTGCTTCCAAATCCTCTTCGTTGCCTTCCCTCAATATATTTGTGGACGAGAGTTATCATTTATAACTCTGCAGGTTTGTGAATTGCAGTGCCCCTGAGCTCCATTTTTCAACTCGCTTTCCTGGGACCTGGACGCAAAAGCGCAGGATTGCTTCAGGCCCTATTCTGGTTCCAGGCGGCAGGCTGAGCCTGTGGTTAATTCTTCTTCCTGATGGGAAAATAGAGTGACCTGTGCCTGTCCCAACACCTAGAGCTAGTGTCTCATTGGTTCCCCCTCTTCCCGTTCATCCTCAGGACAAATTGCAACCTGTACGGAACAGGAGGTTAAAGGTGCTGATTCTCCAAGGAGGGAGATTGCTAGTAAAGCAGCTGGAATGGCGAACCCGAGCCCAAGGAGATGAGAAATGAGGTCCCTTTTAGAAACCTTTCCCGATCACACGGTGTACCATCTTCTGGGTTTCTCATGCATGTTTTCGAAGTGGGAAGATGCCCTTGAACCTGGAGATTTGGGACCCATGGGATGGGAACCACGCAGTATTACTTTAAAGGGTCTACGTTTGCTCACCCAACCTCACGAAACCTCTCAGCCCCAAGAGTGTCCACCCTTATGTCTCAATCAGCTGTGGGTCTATATATGGTCAATCCAGGTGGCATCACAGCCCCTGAACGAATTTAGTAAGAATTTCTTTCTCTTTCCCTGTCTTTGTTTCACGGGTTTTTAAAAGTGATTGTTTTTTATAAAGGGGTTTAGCTGCTTTTCACTGCTGTGTTTATGCCGCTTTACACCCACTTGACTCACTTTCAGAGAGATATCAATACATAGGTTTTAAGATTCTTACTAGTCAGATATATTCTTGGGCGGTTAATAGGGGGTGTTGGGTCCAGTTCACTGAGCAAGGAGTAGGTCGTGTCTATTACATATTGGGTTTATGGAACGGTATCTGAGCTAATTTGAAACCCTTCTTTTATGCAATACCCCACCTCCCCTTTCCCGTTAAGCAGCCATAGTGTGTTTTCTAAACGTGTGACTCTGTTCTCTTTTGTAATTCAGTTCAAGGGTAGCGGTTTTCACATTCCCTCTATAAGTGATATCTTATGATAAGTGTCTTTTTCTGTGTGACTTATTTCACTTAGAATCGTCATACCTAAATCCACTCATCATGCTGCTACTAGACTTATGACGTTGATTTCATGGCTGAGTGATATTCTATTATACATAAGGACTAATACTTCTTTATCCATTTTTTTCTTTCCTGGGATATTTACGTTGTAACAAAGTGGAGGTTCTTGTCAACAGAGCAGCCCTAAACTTTGGGGTGCCTGTGTCTTGCTGATTTTTAGTTTTCCCAATTTATACGCCCATGAGTGGAAGTGTCCTATGCTCTCTAAGCTGAGTTTTTTAGATGTTTCAGGACACACCGTACACTTCTACAGAGTGGCTGTTGGCAATTTACATCCCGCCCATCAGCGTAGCAAGGCTCCCGTTTCTCCATGGCCTGTCCTGCATTTCTGGTTTTGACACTTTATTCAGCATGGCCCTTTTGACCGACGGGAAACGAGCCTTCTTTGTAGCGCTGATTTGCCTTTCCAGGTTGCTTGGTTGGCCAAACAGGGCGTATGCGTTTTTTCCTGAATATATTCAGGAAAAAACGCATACGCCCTTTTTGGCCAAGGGCATCATGGTCGAGGTATTGCCGCTTTTCCTGTGCTTTCAAGGCGATTCGAATCTACCTCCTGAAATCTGTTTCCTGCAATTCTGCCTTGCTTTCAAATCCTCTTCGTTGCCTTCCCTCAATATATTTGTGGACGAGAGTTATCAGTTATAACTCTGCAGGTTTGTGAATTGCAGTGCCCCTGAGCTCCATTTTTCAACTCGCTTTCCTGGGACCTGGACGCAAAAGCGCAGGATTGCTTCAGGCCCTATTCTGGTTCCGGGCGGCAGGCTGAGCCTGTGGTTAATTCTTCTTCCTGATGGGAAAATAGAGTGACCTGTGCCTGTCCCAACACCTAGAGCTAGTCTCTCATTGGTTCCCCCTCTTCCCGTTCATCCTCAGGACAAATTGCAACCTGTACGGAACAGGAGGTTAAAGGTGCTGATTCTCCAAGGAGGGAGATTGCTAGTAAAGCAGCTGGAATGGCGAACCCGAGCCCAAGGAGATGAGAAATGAGGTCCCTTTTAGAAACCTTTCCCGATCACACGGTGTACCATCTTCTGGGTTTCTCGTGCATGTTTTCGAAGTGGGAAGATGCCCTTGAACCTGGAGATTTGGGACCCATGGGATGGGAACCACGCAGTATTACTTTAAAGGGTCTACGTTTGCTCACCCAACCTCACGAAACCTCTCAGCCCCAAGAGTGTCCACCCTTATGTCTCAATCAGCTGTGGGTCTATATATGGTCAATCCAGGTGGCATCACAGCCCCTGAACGAATTTAGTAAGAATTTCTTTCTCTTTCCCTGTCTTTGTTTCACGGGTTTTTAAAAGTGATTGATTTTTATAAAGGGGTTTAGCTGCTTTTCACTGCTGTGTTTATGCCGCTTTACACCCACTTGACTCACTTTCAGAGAGATATCAATACATAGGTTTTAAGATTCTTACTAGTCAGATATATTCTTGGGCGGTGAATAGGGGGTGTTGAGTCCAGTTCACTGAGCAAGGAGTAGGTCGTGTCTATTACATATTGGGTTTATGGAACGGTATCTGAGCTAATTTGAAACCCTTCTTTTATGCATCACCCCACCTCACCTTTCCCGTTAAGCAGCCATAGTGTGTTTTCTAAACGTGTGACTCTGTTCTCTTTTGTAATTCAGTTCAAGGGTAGCGGTTTTCACATTCCCTCTATAAGTGATATCTTATGATAAGTGTCTTTTTCTGTGTGACTTATTTCACTTAGAATCGTCGTACCTAAATCCACTCATCATGCTGCTACTAGACTTATGACGTTGATTTCATGGCTGAGTGATATTCTATTATACATAAGGACTAATACTTCTTTATCCATTTTTTTCTTTCCTGGGATATTTACGTTGTAACAAAGTGGAGGTTCTTGTCAACAGAGCAGCCCTAAACTTTGGGGTGCCTGTGTCTTGCTGATTTTTAGTTTTCCCAATTTATACGCCCATGAGTGGAAGTGTCCTATGCTCTCTAAGCTGAGTTTTTTAGATGTTTCAGGACACACCGTACACTTCTACAGAGTGGCTGTTGGCAATTTACATCCCGCCCATCAGCGTAGCAAGGCTCCCGTTTCTCCATGGCCTGTCCTGCATTTCTGGTTTTGACACTTTATTCAGCATGGCCCTTTTGACCGACGGGAAACGAGCCTTCTTTGTAGCGCTGATTTGCCTTTCCAGGTTGCTTGGTTGGCCAAAAAGGGCGTATGCGTTTTTTCCTGAATATATTCAGGAAAAAACGCATACGCCCTTTTTGGCCAAGGGCATCATGGTCGAGGTGTTGCCGCTTTTCCTGTGCTTTCAAGGCGATTCGAATCTACCTCCTGAAATCTGTTTCCTGCAATTCTGCCTTGCTTTCAAATCCTCTTCGTTGCCTTCCCTCAATATATTTGTGGACGAGAGTTATCATTTATAACTCTGCAGGTTTGTGAATTGCAGTGCCCCTGAGCTCCATTTTTCAACTCGCTTTCTTGGGAGCTGGCTGCAAAAGCGCAGGATTGCTTCAGGCTCTATTCTGGTCCCGAGAGGCAGGCTGAGCCTGTGGTTAATTCTTCTTCCTGATGGGAAAATAGAGTGACCTGTGCCTGTCCCAACACCTAGAGCTAGTCTCTCATTGGTTCCCCCTCTTCCCGTTCATCCTCAGGACAAATTGCAACCTGTACGGAACAGGAGGTTAAAGGTGCTGATTCTCCAAGGAGGGAGATTGCTAGTAAAGCAGCTGGAATGGCGAACCCGAGCCCAAGGAGATGAGAAATGAGGTCCCTTTTAGAAACCTTTCCCGATCACACGGTGTACCATCTTCTGGGTTTCTCATGCATGTTTTCCATGTAGGAAGATGCCCTTGAACCTGGAGATTTGGGACCCATGGGATGGGAACAATGCAGTATTACTTTAAAGGGTCTGCGTTTGCTCACCCAACCTCACCAAACCTCTCAGCCCTAAGAGTGTCCACCCTTATGTCTCAATCAGCTGTGGGTCTAGGTATGGTCAATCCAAGTGGCATCACAGCCCGTGAGCGAATTTAGTAGGAATTTCTCTCTCTTTCACTGTCTTTGTTTCACGGGTTTTTAAAAGTAATTGATTTTTATAAAGGGGTTTAGATGCTTTTCACTGCTGTGTTTATGCCGCTTTACACCCACTTGACTCACTTTCAGAGAGATATCAATACATAGGTTTTAAGATTCTTACTAGTCAGATATATTCTTGGGCGGTTAATAGGGGGTGTTGAGTCCAGTTCACTGAGCAAGGAGTAGGTCGTGTCTATTACATATTGGGTTTATGGAACGGTATCTGAGCTAATTTGAAACCCTTCTTTTATGCATCACCCCACCTCACCTTTCCCGTTAAGCAGCCATAGTGTGTTTTCTAAACGTGTGACTCTGTTCTCTTTTGTAATTCAGTTCAAGGGTAGCGGTTTTCACATTCCCTCTATAAGTGATATCTTATGATAAGTGTCTTTTTCTGTGTGACTTATTTCACTTAGAATCGTCGTACCTAAATCCACTCATCATGCTGCTACTAGACTTATGACGTTGATTTCATGGCTGAGTGATATTCTATTATACATAAGGACTAATACTTCTTTATCCATTTTTTTCTTTCCTGGGATATTTACGTTGTAACAAAGTGGAGGTTCTTGTCAACAGAGCAGCCCTAAACTTTGGGGTGCCTGTGTCTTGCTGATTTTTAGTTTTCCCAATTTATACGCCCATGAGTGGAAGTGTCCTATGCTCTCTAAGCTGAGTTTTTTAGATGTTTCAGGACACACCGTACACTTCTACAGAGTGGCTGTTGGCAATTTACATCCCGCCCATCAGCGTAGCAAGGCTCCCGTTTCTCCATGGCCTGTCCTGCATTTCTGGTTTTGACACTTTATTCAGCATGGCCCTTTTGACCGACGGGAAACGAGCCTTCTTTGTAGCGCTGATTTGCCTTTCCAGGTTGCTTGGTTGGCCAAAAAGGGCGTATGCGTTTTTTCCTGAATATATTCAGGAAAAAACGCATACGCCCTTTTTGGCCAAGGGCATCATGGTCGAGGTATTGCCGCTTTTCCTGTGCTTTCAAGGCGATTCGAATCTACCTCCTGAAATCTGTTTCCTGCAATTCTGCCTTGCTTTCAAATCCTCTTCGTTGCCTTCCCTCAATATATTTGTGGACGAGAGTTATCATTTATAACTCTGCAGGTTTGTGAATTGCAGTGCCCCTGAGCTCCATTTTTCAACTCGCTTTCTTGGGAGCTGGCTGCAAAAGCGCAGGATTGCTTCAGGCTCTATTCTGGTCCCGAGAGGCAGGCTGAGCCTGTGGTTCATTCTTCTTCCTGATGGGAAAATAGAGTGACCTGTGCCTGTCCCAACACCTAGAGCTAGTGTCTCATTGGTTCCCCCTCTTCCCGTTCATCCTCAGGACAAATTGCAACCTGTACGGAACAGGAGGTTAAAGGTGCTGATTCTCCAAGGAGGGAGATTGCTAGTAAAGCGGCTGGAATGGAGAACCCGAGCACAAGGAGTTGAGAAATGAGGTGCGATTTAGAAACCTTTCCCGATCACACGGTGCACCATCTTCTGGGTTTCTCATGCATGTTTTCGAAGTGGGAAGATGCCCTTGAACCTGGAGATTTGGGACCCATGGGATGGGAACCACGCAGTATTACTTTAAAGGGTCTGCGTTTGCTCACCCAACCTCACGAAACCTCTCAGCCCCAAGAGTGTCCACCCTTATGTCTCAATCAGCTGTGGGTCTATATATGGTCAATCCAGGTGGCATCACAGCCCCTGAACGAATTTAGTAAGAATTTCTTTCTCTTTCCCTGTCTTTGTTTCACGGGTTTTTAAAAGTGATTGATTTTTATAAAGGGGTTTAGCTGCTTTTCACTGCTGTGTTTATGCCGCTTTACACCCACTTGACTCACTTTCAGAGAGATATCAATACATAGGTTTTAAGATTCTTACTAGTCAGATATATTCTTGGGCGGTTAATAGGGGGTGTTGAGTCCAGTTCACAGAGCAAGGTGTAGGTCGTATCTATTACATATTGGGTTTATGGAACGGTATCTGAGCTAATTTGAAACCCTTGTTTTATGCATCACCCCACCTCACCTTTCCCGTTAAGCAGCCATAGTGTGTTTTCTAAACGTGTGCCTCTGTTCTGTTTTGTAATTCAGTTCAAGGTCGCAGTTTTTACATTCCCTCTATAAGTGATATCTTATGATAAGTGTCTTTTTCTGTGTGACTTATTTCACTTAGAATCGTCGTACCTAAATCCACTCATCATGCTGCTACTAGACTTATGACGTTGATTTCATGGCTGAGTGATATTCTATTATACATAAGGACTAATACTTCTTCATCCATTTTTTTCTTTCCTGGGATATTTACGTTGTAACAAAGTAGAGGTTCTTGTCAACAGAGCAGCCCTAAACTTTGGGGTGCCTGTGTCTTGCTGATTTTTAGTTTTCCCAATTTATACGCCCATGAGTGGAAGTGCCCTATGCTCTCTAAGCTGAGTTTTTTAGATGTTTCACGACACACCGTACACTTCTCCAAAATGGCTGTTGGCAATTTACATCCCGCCCATCAGCGTAGCAAGGCTCCCGTTTCTCCATGGCCTGTCCTGCATTTCTGGTTTTCACACTTTATTCAGCATGGCCCTTTTGACCGGTGGGAAGCGAGACTTCTTTGTAGCGCTGATTTGCCTTTCCAGGTTGCTTGGTTGGCCAAAAAGGGCGTATGCGTTTTTTCCTGAATATATTCAGGAAAAAACGCATACGCCCTTTTTGGCCAAGGGCATCATTGTCGAGGTTTTGCCGCTTTTCCCGTGCTTTAAAGGCGATTCGAATCTACCTCCTGAAATCTGTTTCCTGCAATTCTGCCTTGCTTTCAAATCCTCTTCGTTGCCTTCCCTCAATATATTTGTGGACGAGAGTTATCATTTATAACTCTGCAGGTTTGTGAATTGCAGTGCCCCTGAGCTCCATTTTTCAACTCGCTTTCCTGGGACCTGGACGCAAAAGCGCAGGATTGCTTCAGGCCCTATTCTGGTTCCGGGCGGCAGGCTGAGCCTGTGGTTAATTCTTCTTCCTGATGGGAAAATAGAGTGACCTGTGCCTGTCCCAACACCTAGAGCTAGTGTCTCATTGGTTCCCCCTCTTCCCGTTCATCCTCAGGACAAATTGCAACCTGTACGGAACAGGAGGTTAAAGGTGCTGATTCTCCAAGGAGGGAGATTGCTAGTAAAGCAGCTGGAATGGCGAACCCGAGCCCAAGGAGATGAGAAATGAGGTCCCTTTTAGAAACCTTTCCCGATCACACGGTGTACCATCTTCTGGGTTTCTCATGCATGTTTTCGAAGTGGGAAGATGCCCTTGAACCTGGAGATTCGGGACCCATGGGATGGGAACCACGCAGTATTACTTTAAAGGGTCTACGTTTGCTCACCCAACCTCACGAAACCTCTCAGCCCCAAGAGTGTCCACCCTTATGTCTCAATCAGCTGTGGGTCTATATATGGTCAATCCAGGTGGCATCACAGCCCCTGAACGAATTTAGTAAGAATTTCTTTCTCTTTCCCTGTCTTTGTTTCACGGGTTTTTAAAAGTGATTGATTTTTATAAAGGGGTTTAGCTGCTTTTCACTGCTGTGTTTATGCCGCTTTACACCCCCTTGACTCACTTACAGAGAGATATCAATACATAGGTTTTGAGATTCTTACTAGTCAGATATATTCTTGGGCGGTTAATAGGGGGTGTTGAGTCCAGTTCACTGAGCAAGGAGTAGGTCGTGTCTATTACATATTGGGTTTATGGAACGGTATCTGAGCTAATTTGAAACCCTTGTTTTATGCATCACCCCACCTCACCTTTCCCGTTAAGCAGCCATAGTGTGTTTTCTAAACGTGTGCCTCTGTTCTGTTTTGTAATTCAGTTCAAGGTCGCAGTTTTTACATTCCCTCTATAAGTGATATCTTATGATAAGTGTCTTTTTCTGTGTGACTTATTTCACTTAGAATCGTCGTACCTAAATCCACTCATCATGCTGCTACTAGACTTATGACGTTGATTTCATGGCTGAGTGATATTCTATTATATATAAGGACTAATACTTCTTCATCCATTTTTTTCTTTCCTGGGATATTTACGTTGTAACAAAGTAGAGGTTCTTGTCAACAGAGCAGCCCTAAACTTTGGGGTGCCTGTGTCTTGCTGATTTTTAGTTTTCCCAATTTATACGCCCATGAGTGGAAGTGCCCTATGCTCTCTAAGCTGAGTTTTTTAGATGTTTCAGGACACACCGTACACTTCTCCAAAATGGCTGTTGGCAATTTACATCCCGCCCATCAGCGTAGCAAGGCTCCCGTTTCTCCATGGCCTGTCCTGCATTTCTGGTTTTGACACTTTATTCAGCATGGCCCTTTTGACCGGTGGGAAGCGAGACTTCTTTGTAGCGCTGATTTGCCTTTCCAGGTTGCTTGGTTGGCCAAAAAGGGCGTATGCGTTTTTTCCTGAATATATTCAGGAAAAAACGCATACGCCCTTTTTGGCCAAGGGCATCATTGTCGAGGTTTTGCCGCTTTTCCCGTGCTTTAAAGGCGATTCGAATCTACCTCCTGAAATCTGTTTCCTGCAATTCTGCCTTGCTTTCAAATCCTCTTCGTTGCCTTCCCTCAATATATTTGTGGACGAGAGTTATCATTTATAACTCTGCAGGTTTGTGAATTGCAGTGCCCCTGAGCTCCATTTTTCAACTCGCTTTCCTGGGAGCTGGCTGCAAAAGCGCAGGATTGCTTCAGGCTCTATTCTGGTCCCGAGCGGCAGGCTGAGCCTGTGGTTAATTCTTCTTCCTGATGGGAAAATAGAGTGACCTGTGCCTGTCCCAACACCTAGAGCTAGTGTCTCATTGGTTCCCCCTCTTCCCGTTCATCCTCAGGACAAATTGCAACCTGTACGGAACAGGAGGTTAAAGGTGCTGATTCTCCAAGGAGGGAGATTGCTAGTAAAGCAGCTGGAATGGCGAACCCGAGCCCAAGGAGATGAGAAATGAGGTCCCTTTTAGAAACCTTTCCCGATTACACGGTGTACCATCTTCTGGGTTTCTCATGCATGTTTTCGAAGTGGGAAGATGCCCTTGAACCTGGAGATTTGGGACCCATGGGATGGGAACCACGCAGTATTACTTTAAAGGGTCTACGTTTGCTCACCCAACCTCACGAAACCTCTCAGCCCCAAGAGTGTCCACCCTTATGTCTCAATCAGCTGTGGGTCTATATATGGTCAATCCAGGTGGCATCACAGCCCCTGAACGAATTTAGTAAGAATTTCTCTCTCTTTCACTGTCTTTGTTTCACGGGTTTTTAAAAGTGATTGATTTTTATAAAGGGGTTTAGCTGCTTTTCACTGCTGTGTTTATGCCGCTTTACAGCCACTTGACTCACTTTCAGAGAGATATCAATACATAGGTTTTAAGATTCTTACTAGTCAGATATATTCTTGGGCGGTTAATAGGGGGTGTTGGGTCCAGTTCACTGAGCAAGGAGTAGGTCGTTTCTATTACATATTGGGTTTATGGAACGGTATCTGAGCTAATTTGAAACCCTTCTTTTATGCATCACCCCACCTCACCTTTCCCGTTAAGCAGCCATAGTGTGTTTTCTAAACGTGTGACTCTGTTCTCTTTTGTAATTCAGTTCAAGGGTAGCGGTTTTCACATTCCCTCTATAAGTGATATCTTATGATAAGTGTCTTTTTCTGTGTGACTTATTTCACTTAGAATCGTCGTACCTAAATCCACTCATCATGCTGCTACTAGACTTATGACGTTGATTTCATGGCTGAGTGATATTCCATTATACATAAGGACTAATACTTCTTTATCCATTTTTTTCTTTCCTGGGATATTTACGTTGTAACAAAGTGGAGGTTCTTGTCAACAGAGCAGCCCTAAACTTTGGGGTGCCTGTGTCTTGCTGATTTTTAGTTTTCCCAATTTATACGCCCATGAGTGGAAGTGTCCTATGCTCTCTAAGCTGAATTTTTTAGATGTTTCAGGACACACCGTATACTTCTACAGAGTGGCTGTTGGCAATTTACATCCCGCCCATCAGCGTAGCAAGGCTCCTGTTTCTCCATGGCCTGTCCTGCATTTCTGGTTTTGACACTTTATTCAGCATGGCCCTTTTGACCGGTGGGAAGCGAGACTTCTTTGTAGCGCTGATTTGCCTTTCCAGGTTGCTTGGTTGGCCAAAAAGGGCGTATGCGTTTTTTCCTGAATATATTCAGGAAAAACCGCATACGCCCTTTTTGGCCAAGGGCATCATGGTCGAGGTGTTGCCGCTTTTCCTGTGCTTTAAAGGCGATTCGAATCTACCTCCTGAAATCTGTTTCCTGCAATTCTGCCTTGCTTTCAAATCCTCTTCGTTGCCTTCCCTCAATATATTTGTGGACGAGAGTTATCATTTATAACTCTGCAGGTTTGTGAATTGCAGTGCCCCTGAACTCCATTTTTCAACTCGCTTTCCTGGGACCTGGTCGCAAAAGCGCAGGATTGCTTCAGGCCCTATTCTGGTTCCGGGCGGCAGGCTGAGCCTGTGGTTAATTCTTCTTCCTGATGGGAAAATAGAGTGACCTGTGCCTGTCCCAACACCTAGAGCTAGTGTCTCATTGGTTCCCCCTCTTCCCGTTCATCCTCAGGACAAATTGCAACCTGTACGGAACAGGAGGTTAAAGGTGCTGATTCTCCAAGGAGGGAGATTGCTAGTAAAGCAGCTGGAATGGCGAACCCGAGCCCAAGGAGATGAGAAATGAGGTCCCTTTTAGAAACCTTTCCCGATCACACGGTGTACCATCTTCTGGGTTTCTCATGCATGTTTTCGAAGTGGGAAGATGCCCTTGAACCTGGAGATTTGGGACCCATGGGATGGGAACCACGCAGTATTACTTTAAAGGGTCTGCGTTTGCTCACCCAACCTCACGAAACCTCTCAGCCCCAAGAGTGTCCACCCTTATGTCTCAATCAGCTGTGGGTCTATATATGGTCAATCCAGGTGGCATCACAGCCCCTGAACGAATTTAGTAAGAATTTCTTTCTCTTTCCCTGTCTTTGTTTCACGGGTTTTTAAAAGTGATTGATTTTTATAAAGGGGTTTAGCTGCTTTTCACTGCTGTGTTTATGCCGCTTTACACCCACTTGACTCACTTTCAGAGAGATATCAATACATAGGTTTTAAGATTCTTACTAGTCAGATATATTCTTGGGCGGTTAATAGGGGGTGTTGAGTCCAGTTCACAGAGCAAGGTGTAGGTCGTGTCTATTACATATTGGGTTTATGGAACGGTATCTGAGCTAATTTGAAACCCTTGTTTTATGCATCACCCCACCTCACCTTTCCCGTTAAGCAGCCATAGTGTGTTTTCTAAACGTGTGACTCTGTTCTGTTTTGTAATTCAGTTCAAGGGTAGCGGTTTTCACATTCCCTCTATAAGTGATATCTTAGGATAAGTGTCTTTTTCTGTGTGACTTATTTCACTTAGAATCGTCGTACCTAAATCCACTCATCATGCTGCTACTAGACTTATGACGTTGATTTCATGGCTGAGTGATATTCTATTATACATAAGGACTAATACTTCTTTATCCATTTTTTTCTTTCCTGGGATATTTACGTTGTAACAAAGTGGAGGTTCTTGTCAACAGAGCAGCCCTAAACTTTGGGGTGCCTGTGTCTTGCTGATTTTTAGTTTTCCCAATTTATACGCCCATGAGTGGAAGTGTCCTATGCTCTCTAAGCTGAGTTTTTTAGATGTTTCAGGACACACCGTACACTTCTACAGAGTGGCTGTTGGCAATTTACATCCCGCCCATCAGCGTAGCAAGGCTCCCGTTTCTCCATGGCCTGTCCTGCATTTCTGGTTTTGACACTTTATTCAGCATGGCCCTTTTGACCGACGGGAAACGAGCCTTCTTTGTAGCACTGATTTGCCTTTCCAGGTTGCTTGGTTGGCCAAAAAGGGCGTATGCGTTTTTTCCTGAATATATTCAGGAAAAAACGCATACGCCCTTTTTGGCCAAGGGCATCATGGTCGAGGTATTGCCGCTTTTCCTGTGCTTTCAAGGCGATTCGAATCTACCTCCTGAAATCTGTTTCCTGCAATTCTGCCTTGCTTTCAAATCCTCTTCGTTGCCTTCCCTCAATATATTTGTGGACGAGAGTTATCATTTATAACTCTGCAGGTTTGTGAATTGCAGTGCCCCTGAGCTCCATTTTTCAACTCGCTTTCTTGGGAGCTGGCCGCAAAAGCGCAGGATTGCTTCAGGCTCTATTCTGGTCCCGAGCGGCAGGCTGAGCCTGTGGTTCATTCTTCTTCCTGATGGGAAAATAGAGTGACCTGTGCCTGTCCCAACACCTAGAGCTAGTGTCTCATTGGTTCCCCCTCTTCCCGTTCATCCTCAGGACAAATTGCAACCTGTACGGAACAGGAGGTTAAAGGTGCTGATTCTCCAAGGAGGGAGATTGCTAGTAAAGCGGCTGGAATGGAGAACCCGAGCACAAGGAGTTGAGAAATGAGGTGCGATTTAGAAACCTTTCCCGATCACACGGTGCACCATCTTCTGGGTTTCTCATGCATGTTTTCGAAGTGGGAAGATGCCCTTGAACCTGGAGATTTGGGACCCATGGGATGGGAACCACGCAGTATTACTTTAAAGGGTCTGCGTTTGCTCACCCAACCTCACGAAACCTCTCAGCCCCAAGAGTGTCCACCCTTATGTCTCAATCAGCTGTGGGTCTATATATGGTCAATCCAGGTGGCATCACAGCCCCTGAACGAATTTAGTAAGAATTTCTTTCTCTTTCCCTGTCTTTGTTTCACGGGTTTTTAAAAGTGATTGATTTTTATAAAGGGGTTTAGCTGCTTTTCACTGCTGTGTTTATGCCGCTTTACACCCCCTTGACTCACTTACAGAGAGATATCAATACATAGGTTTTGAGATTCTTACTAGTCAGATATATTCTTGGGCGGTTAATAGGGGGTGTTGAGTCCAGTTCACTGAGCAAGGAGTAGGTCGTGTCTATTACATATTGGGTTTATGGAACGGTATCTGAGCTAATTTGAAACCCTTGTTTTATGCATCACCCCACCTCACCTTTCCCGTTAAGCAGCCATAGTGTGTTTTCTAAACGTGTGCCTCTGTTCTGTTTTGTAATTCAGTTCAAGGTCGCAGTTTTTACATTCCCTCTATAAGTGATATCTTATGATAAGTGTCTTTTTCTGTGTGACTTATTTCACTTAGAATCGTCGTACCTAAATCCACTCATCATGCTGCTACTAGACTTATGACGTTGATTTCATGGCTGAGTGATATTCTATTATATATAAGGACTAATACTTCTTCATCCATTTTTTTCTTTCCTGGGATATTTACGTTGTAACAAAGTAGAGGTTCTTGTCAACAGAGCAGCCCTAAACTTTGGGGTGCCTGTGTCTTGCTGATTTTTAGTTTTCCCAATTTATACGCCCATGACTGGAAGTGCCCTATGCTCTCTAAGCTGAGTTTTTTAGATGTTTCACGACACACCGTACACTTCTCCAAAATGGCTGTTGGCAATTTACATCCCGCCCATCAGCGTAGCAAGGCTCCCGTTTCTCCATGGCCTGTCCTGCATTTCTGGTTTTGACACTTTATTCAGCATGGCCCTTTTGACCGGTGGGAAGCGAGACTTCTTTGTAGCGCTGATTTGCCTTTCCAGGTTGCTTGGTTGGCCAAAAAGGGCGTATGCGTTTTTTCCTGAATATATTCAGGAAAAAACACATACGCCCTTTTTGGCCAAGGGCATCATTGTCGAGGTTTTGCCGCTTTTCCCGTGCTTTAAAGGCGATTCGAATCTACCTCCTGAAATCTGTTTCCTGCAATTCTGCCTTGCTTTCAAATCCTCTTCGTTGCCTTCCCTCAATATATTTGTGGACGAGAGTTATCATTTATAACTCTGCAGGTTTGTGAATTGCAGTGCCCCTGAGCTCCATTTTTCAACTCGCTTTCCTGGGACCTGGACGCAAAAGCGCAGGATTGCTTCAGGCCCTATTCTGGTTCCGGGCGGCAGGCTGAGCCTGTGGTTAATTCTTCTTCCTGATGGGAAAATAGAGTGACCTGTGCCTGTCCCAACACCTAGAGCTAGTGTCTCATTGGTTCCCCCTCTTCCCGTTCATCCTCAGGACAAATTGCAACCTGTACGGAACAGGAGGTTAAAGGTGCTGATTCTCCAAGGAGGGAGATTGCTAGTAAAGCAGCTGGAATGGCGAACCCGAGCCCAAGGAGATGAGAAATGAGGTCCCTTTTAGAAACCTTTCCCGATCACACGGTGTACCATCTTCTGGGTTTCTCATGCATGTTTTCGAAGTGGGAAGATGCCCTTGAACCTGGAGATTCGGGACCCATGGGATGGGAACCACGCAGTATTACTTTAAAGGGTCTACGTTTGCTCACCCAACCTCACGAAACCTCTCAGCCCCAAGAGTGTCCACCCTTATGTCTCAATCAGCTGTGGGTCTATATATGGTCAATCCAGGTGGCATCACAGCCCCTGAACGAATTTAGTAAGAATTTCTTTCTCTTTCCCTGTCTTTGTTTCACGGGTTTTTAAAAGTGATTGATTTTTATAAAGGGGTTTAGCTGCTTTTCACTGCTGTGTTTATGCCGCTTTACACCCACTTGACTCACTTACAGAGAGATATCAATACATAGGTTTTGAGATTCTTACTAGTCAGATATATTCTTGGGCGGTTAATAGGGGGTGTTGAGTCCAGTTCACTGAGCAAGGAGTAGGTCGTGTCTATTACATATTGGGTTTATGGAACGGTATCTGAGCTAATTTGAAACCCTTGTTTTATGCATCACCCCACCTCACCTTTCCCGTTAAGCAGCCATAGTGTGTTTTCTAAACGTGTGCCTCTGTTCTGTTTTGTAATTCAGTTCAAGGTCGCAGTTTTTACATTCCCTCTATAAGTGATATCTTATGATAAGTGTCTTTTTCTGTGTGACTTATTTCACTTAGAATCGTCGTACCTAAATCCACTCATCATGCTGCTACTAGACTTATGACGTTGATTTCATGGCTGAGTGATATTCTATTATATATAAGGACTAATACTTCTTCATCCATTTTTTTCTTTCCTGGGATATTTACGTTGTAACAAAGTAGAGGTTCTTGTCAACAGAGCAGCCCTAAACTTTGGGGTGCCTGTGTCTTGCTGATTTTTAGTTTTCCCAATTTATACGCCCATGAGTGGAAGTGCCCTATGCTCTCTAAGCTGAGTTTTTTAGATGTTTCAGGACACACCGTACACTTCTCCAAAATGGCTGTTGGCAATTTACATCCCACCCATCAGCGTAGCAAGGCTCCCGTTTCTCCATGGCCTGTCCTGCATTTCTGGTTTTGACACTTTATTCAGCATGGCCCTTTTGACCGGTGGGAAGCGAGACTTCTTTGTAGCGCTGATTTGCCTTTCCAGGTTGCTTGGTTGGCCAAAAAGGGCGTATGCGTTTTTTCCTGAATATATTCAGGAAAAAACGCATACGCCCTTTTTGGCCAAGGGCATCATTGTCGAGGTTTTGCCGCTTTTCCCGTGCTTTAAAGGCGATTCGAATCTACCTCCTGAAATCTGTTTCCTGCAATTCTGCCTTGCTTTCAAATCCTCTTCGTTGCCTTCCCTCAATATATTTGTGGACGAGAGTTATCATTTATAACTCTGCAGGTTTGTGAATTGCAGTGCCCCTGAGCTCCATTTTTCAACTCGCTTTCCTGGGAGCTGGCTGCAAAAGCGCAGGATTGCTTCAGGCTCTATTCTGGTCCCGAGCGGCAGGCTGAGCCTGTGGTTAATTCTTCTTCCTGATGGGAAAATAGAGTGACCTGTGCCTGTCCCAACACCTAGAGCTAGTGTCTCATTGGTTCCCCCTCTTCCCGTTCATCCTCAGGACAAATTGCAACCTGTACGGAACAGGAGGTTAAAGGTGCTGATTCTCCAAGGAGGGAGATTGCTAGTAAAGCAGCTGGAATGGCGAACCCGAGCCCAAGGAGATGAGAAATGAGGTCCCTTTTAGAAACCTTTCCCGATCACACGGTGTACCATCTTCTGGGTTTCTCGTGCATGTTTTCGAAGTGGGAAGATGCCCTTGAACCTGGAGATTTGGGACCCATGGGATGGGAACCACGCAGTATTACTTTAAAGGGTCTACGTTTGCTCACCCAACCTCACGAAACCTCTCAGCCCCAAGAGTGTCCACCCTTATGTCTCAATCAGCTGTGGGTCTATATATGGTCAATCCAGGTGGCATCACAGCCCCTGAACGAATTTAGTAAGAATTTCTTTCTCTTTCCCTGTCTTTGTTTCACGGGTTTTTAAAAGTGATTGATTTTTATAAAGGGGTTTAGCTGCTTTTCACTGCTGTGTTTATGCCGCTTTACACCCACTTGACTCACTTTCAGAGAGATATCAATACATAGGTTTTAAGATTCTTACTAGTCAGATATATTCTTGGGCGGTTAATAGGGGGTGTTGGGTCCAGTTCACTGAGCAAGGAGTAGGTCGTTTCTATTACATATTGGGTTTATGGAACGGTATCTGAGCTAATTTGAAACCCTTCTTTTATGCATCACCCCACCTCACCTTTCCCGTTAAGCAGCCATAGTGTGTTTTCTAAACGTGTGACTCTGTTCTCTTTTGTAATTCAGTTCAAGGGTAGCGGTTTTCACATTCCCTCTATAAGTGATATCTTATGATAAGTGTCTTTTTCTGTGTGACTTATTTCACTTAGAATCGTCGTACCTAAATCCACTCATCATGCTGCTACTAGACTTATGACGTTGATTTCATGGCTGAGTGATATTCCATTATACATAAGGACTAATACTTCTTTATCCATTTTTTTCTTTCCTGGGATATTTACGTTGTAACAAAGTGGAGGTTCTTGTCAACAGAGCAGCCCTAAACTTTGGGGTGCCTGTGTCTTGCTGATTTTTAGTTTTCCCAATTTATACGCCCATGAGTGGAAGTGTCCTATGCTCTCTAAGCTGAGTTTTTTAGATGTTTCAGGACACACCGTACACTTCTACAGAGTGGCTGTTGGCAATTTACATCCCGCCCATCAGCGTAGCAAGGCTCCCGTTTCTCCATGGCCTGTCCTGCATTTCTGGTTTTGACACTTTATTCAGCATGGCCCTTTTGACCGGTGGGAAGCGAGACTTCTTTGTAGCGCTGATTTGCCTTTCCAGGTTGCTTGGTTGGCCAAAAAGGGCGTATGCGTTTTTTCCTGAATATATTCAGGAAAAACCGCATACGCCCTTTTTGGCCAAGGGCATCATGGTCGAGGTGTTGCCGCTTTTCCTGTGCTTTAAAGGCGATTCGAATCTACCTCCTGAAATCTGTTTCCTGCAATTCTGCCTTGCTTTCAAATCCTCTTCGTTGCCTTCCCTCAATATATTTGTGGACGAGAGTTATCATTTATAACTCTGCAGGTTTGTGAATTGCAGTGCCCCTGAACTCCATTTTTCAACTCGCTTTCCTGGGACCTGGTCGCAAAAGCGCAGGATTGCTTCAGGCCCTATTCTGGTTCCGGGCGGCAGGCTGAGCCTGTGGTTAATTCTTCTTCCTGATGGGAAAATAGAGTGACCTGTGCCTGTCCCAACACCTAGAGCTAGTGTCTCATTGGTTCCCCCTCTTCCCGTTCATCCTCAGGACAAATTGCAACCTGTACGGAACAGGAGGTTAAAGGTGCTGATTCTCCAAGGAGGGAGATTGCTAGTAAAGCAGCTGGAATGGCGAACCCGAGCCCAAGGAGATGAGAAATGAGGTCCCTTTTAGAAACCTTTCCCGATCACACGGTGTACCATCTTCTGGGTTTCTCATGCATGTTTTCGAAGTGGGAAGATGCCCTTGAACCTGGAGATTTGGGACCCATGGGATGGGAACCACGCAGTATTACTTTAAAGGGTCTGCGTTTGCTCACCCAACCTCACGAAACCTCTCAGCCCCAAGAGTGTCCACCCTTATGTCTCAATCAGCTGTGGGTCTATATATGGTCAATCCAGGTGGCATCACAGCCCCTGAACGAATTTAGTAAGAATTTCTTTCTCTTTCCCTGTCTTTGTTTCACGGGTTTTTAAAAGTGATTGATTTTTATAAAGGGGTTTAGCTGCTTTTCACTGCTGTGTTTATGCCGCTTTACACCCACTTGACTCACTTTCAGAGAGATATCAATACATAGGTTTTAAGATTCTTACTAGTCAGATATATTCTTGGGCGGTTAATAGGGGGTGTTGAGTCCAGTTCACAGAGCAAGGTGTAGGTCGTATCTATTACATATTGGGTTTATGGAACGGTATCTGAGCTAATTTGAAACCCTTGTTTTATGCATCACCCCACCTCACCTTTCCCGTTAAGCAGCCATAGTGTGTTTTCTAAACGTGTGACTCTGTTCTGTTTTGTAATTCAGTTCAAGGGTAGCGGTTTTCACATTCCCTCTATAAGTGATATCTTATGATAAGTGTCTTTTTCTGTGTGAATTATTTCACTGAGAATCGTCGTACCTAAATCCACTCATCATGCTGCTACTAGACTTATGACGTTGATTTCATGGCTGAGTGATATTCTATTATACATAAGGACTAATACTTCTTTATCCATTTTTTTCTTTCCTGGGATATTTACGTTGTAACAAAGTGGAGGTTCTTGTCAACAGAGCAGCCCTAAACTTGGGGGTGCCTGTGTCTTGCTGATTTTTAGTTTTCCCAATTTATACGCCCATGAGTGGAAGTGTCCTATGCTCTCTAAGCTGAATTTTTTAGATGTTTCAGGACACACCGTACACTTCTACAGAGTGGCTGTTGGCAATTTACATCCCGCCCATCAGCGTAGCAAGGCTCCCGTTTCTCCATGGCCTGTCCTGCATTTCTGGTTTTGATACTTTATTCAGCATGGTCCTTTTGACCGATGGGAAGCGAGACTTCTTTGTAGCGCTGATTTGCCTTTCCAGGTTGCTTGGTTGGCCAAAAAGGGCGTATGCGTTTTTTCCTGTATATATTCAGGAAAAAACGCATACGCCCTTTTTGGCCAAGGGCATCATGGTCGAGGTGTTGCCGCTTTTCCTGTGCTTTAAAGGCGATTCGAATCTACCTCCTGAAATCTGTTTCCTGCAATTCTGCCTTGCTTTCAAATCCTCTTCGTTGCCTTCCCTCAATATATTTGTGGACGAGAGTTATCATTTATAACTCTGCAGGTTTGTGAATTGCAGTGCCCCTGAGCTCCATTTTTCAACTCGCTTTCTTGGGAGCTGGCTGCAAAAGCGCAGGATTGCTTCAGGCTCTATTCTGGTCCCGAGAGGCAGGCTGAGCCTGTGGTTAATTCTTCTTCCTGATGGGAAAATAGAGTGACCTGTGCCTGTCCCAACACCTAGAGCTAGTCTCTCATTGGTTCCCCCTCTTCCCGTTCATCCTCAGGACAAATTGCAACCTGTACGGAACAGGAGGTTAAAGGTGCTGATTCTCCAAGGAGGGAGATTGCTAGTAAAGCGGCTGGAATGGAGAACCCGAGCACAAGGAGTTGAGAAATGAGGTGCGATTTAGAAACCTTTCCCGATCACACGGTGCACCATCTTCTGGGTTTCTCATGCATGTTTTCGAAGTGGGAAGATGCCCTTGAACCTGGAGATTTGGGACCCATGGGATGGGAACCACGCAGTATTACTTTAAAGGGTCTGCGTTTGCTCACCGAACCTCACGAAACCTCTCAGCCCCAAGAGTGTCCACCCTTATGTCTCAATCAGCTGTGGGTCTAGATATGGTCAATCCAGGTGGCATCACAGTTCCTGAAAGAATTTAGTAAGAATTTCTCTCTCTTTCACTGTCTTTGTCTCACAGGTTTTTAAAAGTGATTGATTTTTATAAAGGGGTTTTATCTGCTTTTCACTGCTGTGTTTATGCCGCTTTACACCCACTTGACTCACTTTCAGAGAGATATCAATACATAGCTTTTAAGATTCTTACTAGTCAGATATATTCTTGGGCGGTTAATAGGGGGTGTTGAGTCCAGTTCACTGAGCAAGGAGTAGGTCGTGTCTATTACATATTGGGTTTATGGAACGGTATCTGAGCTAATTTGAAACCCTTGTTTTATGCATCACCCCACCTCACCTTTCCCGTTAAGCAGCCATAGTGTGTTTTCTAAACGTGTGCCTCTGTTCTGTTTTGTAATTCAGTTCAAGGTCGCAGTTTTTACATTCCCTCTATAAGTGATATCTTATGATAAGTGTCTTTTTCTGTGTGACTTATTTCACTTAGAATCGTCGTACCTAAATCCACTCATCATGCTACTACTAGACTTATGACGTTGATTTCATGGCTGAGTGATATTCTATTATATATAAGGACTAATACTTCTTCATCCATTTTTTTCTTTCCTGGGATATTTACGTTGTAACAAAGTAGAGGTTCTTGTCAACAGAGCAGCCCTAAACTTTGGGGTGCCTGTGTCTTGCTGATTTTTAGTTTTCCCAATTTATACGCCCATGAGTGGAAGTGCCCTATGCTCTCTAAGCTGAGTTTTTTAGATGTTTCAGGACACACCGTACACTTCTCCAAAATGGCTGTTGGCAATTTACATCCCGCCCATCAGCGTAGCAAGGCTCCCGTTTCTCCATGGCCTGTCCTGCATTTCTGGTTTTGACACTTTATTCAGCATGGCCCTTTTGACCGGTGGGAAGCGAGACTTCTTTGTAGCGCTGATTTGCCTTTCCAGGTTGCTTGGTTGGCCAAAAAGGGCGTATGCGTTTTTTCCTGAATATATTCAGGAAAAACCGCATACGCCCTTTTTGGCCAAGGGCATCATGGTCGAGGTGTTGCCGCTTTTCCTGTGCTTTAAAGGCGATTCGAATCTACCTCCTGAAATCTGTTTCCTGCAATTCTGCCTTGCTTTCAAATCCTCTTCGTTGCCTTCCCTCAATATATTTGTGGACGAGAGTTATCATTTATAACTCTGCAGGTTTGTGAATTGCAGTGCCCCTGAACTCCATTTTTCAACTCGCTTTCCTGGGACCTGGTCGCAAAAGCGCAGGATTGCTTCAGGCCCTATTCTGGTTCCGGGCGGCAGGCTGAGCCTGTGGTTAATTCTTCTTCCTGATGGGAAAATAGAGTGACCTGTGCCTGTCCCAACACCTAGAGCTAGTGTCTCATTGGTTCCCCCTCTTCCCGTTCATCCTCAGGACAAATTGCAACCTGTACGGAACAGGAGGTTAAAGGTGCTGATTCTCCAAGGAGGGAGATTGCTAGTAAAGCAGCTGGAATGGCGAACCCGAGCCCAAGGAGATGAGAAATGAGGTCCCTTTTAGAAACCTTTCCCGATCACACGGTGTACCATCTTCTGGGTTTCTCATGCATGTTTTCGAAGTGGGAAGATGCCCTTGAACCTGGAGATTTGGGACCCATGGGATGGGAACCACGCAGTATTACTTTAAAGGGTCTGCGTTTGCTCACCCAACCTCACGAAACCTCTCAGCCCCAAGAGTGTCCACCCTTATGTCTCAATCAGCTGTGGGTCTATATATGGTCAATCCAGGTGGCATCACAGCCCCTGAACGAATTTAGTAAGAATTTCTTTCTCTTTCCCTGTCTTTGTTTCACGGGTTTTTAAAAGTGATTGATTTTTATAAAGGGGTTTAGCTGCTTTTCACTGCTGTGTTTATGCCGCTTTACACCCACTTGACTCACTTTCAGAGAGATATCAATACATAGGTTTTAAGATTCTTACTAGTCAGATATATTCTTGGGCGGTTAATAGGGGGTGTTGAGTCCAGTTCACAGAGCAAGGTGTAGGTCGTATCTATTACATATTGGGTTTATGGAACGGTATCTGAGCTAATTTGAAACCCTTGTTTTATGCATCACCCCACCTCACCTTTCCCGTTAAGCAGCCATAGTGTGTTTTCTAAACGTGTGACTCTGTTCTGTTTTGTAATTCAGTTCAAGGGTAGCGGTTTTCACATTCCCTCTATAAGTGATATCTTATGATAAGTGTCTTTTTCTGTGTGAATTATTTCACTGAGAATCGTCGTACCTAAATCCACTCATCATGCTGCTACTAGACTTATGACGTTGATTTCATGGCTGAGTGATATTCTATTATACATAAGGACTAATACTTCTTTATCCATTTTTTTCTTTCCTGGGATATTTACGTTGTAACAAAGTGGAGGTTCTTGTCAACAGAGCAGCCCTAAACTTGGGGGTGCCTGTGTCTTGCTGATTTTTAGTTTTCCCAATTTATACGCCCATGAGTGGAAGTGTCCTATGCTCTCTAAGCTGAATTTTTTAGATGTTTCAGGACACACCGTACACTTCTACAGAGTGGCTGTTGGCAATTTACATCCCGCCCATCAGCGTAGCAAGGCTCCCGTTTCTCCATGGCCTGTCCTGCATTTCTGGTTTTGATACTTTATTCAGCATGGTCCTTTTGACCGATGGGAAGCGAGACTTCTTTGTAGCGCTGATTTGCCTTTCCAGGTTGCTTGGTTGGCCAAAAAGGGCGTATGCGTTTTTTCCTGTATATATTCAGGAAAAAACGCATACGCCCTTTTTGGCCAAGGGCATCATGGTCGAGGTGTTGCCGCTTTTCCTGTGCTTTAAAGGCGATTCGAATCTACCTCCTGAAATCTGTTTCCTGCAATTCTGCCTTGCTTTCAAATCCTCTTCGTTGCCTTCCCTCAATATATTTGTGGACGAGAGTTATCATTTATAACTCTGCAGGTTTGTGAATTGCAGTGCCCCTGAGCTCCATTTTTCAACTCGCTTTCTTGGGAGCTGGCTGCAAAAGCGCAGGATTGCTTCAGGCTCTATTCTGGTCCCGAGAGGCAGGCTGAGCCTGTGGTTAATTCTTCTTCCTGATGGGAAAATAGAGTGACCTGTGCCTGTCCCAACACCTAGAGCTAGTCTCTCATTGGTTCCCCCTCTTCCCGTTCATCCTCAGGACAAATTGCAACCTGTACGGAACAGGAGGTTAAAGGTGCTGATTCTCCAAGGAGGGAGATTGCTAGTAAAGCGGCTGGAATGGAGAACCCGAGCACAAGGAGTTGAGAAATGAGGTGCGATTTAGAAACCTTTCCCGATCACACGGTGCACCATCTTCTGGGTTTCTCATGCATGTTTTCGAAGTGGGAAGATGCCCTTGAACCTGGAGATTTGGGACCCATGGGATGGGAACCACGCAGTATTACTTTAAAGGGTCTGCGTTTGCTCACCGAACCTCACGAAACCTCTCAGCCCCAAGAGTGTCCACCCTTATGTCTCAATCAGCTGTGGGTCTAGATATGGTCAATCCAGGTGGCATCACAGTTCCTGAAAGAATTTAGTAAGAATTTCTCTCTCTTTCACTGTCTTTGTCTCACAGGTTTTTAAAAGTGATTGATTTTTATAAAGGGGTTTTATCTGCTTTTCACTGCTGTGTTTATGCCGCTTTACACCCACTTGACTCACTTTCAGAGAGATATCAATACATAGCTTTTAAGATTCTTACTAGTCAGATATATTCTTGGGCGGTTAATAGGGGGTGTTGAGTCCAGTTCACTGAGCAAGGAGTAGGTCGTGTCTATTACATATTGGGTTTATGGAACGGTATCTGAGCTAATTTGAAACCCTTGTTTTATGCATCACCCCACCTCACCTTTCCCGTTAAGCAGCCATAGTGTGTTTTCTAAACGTGTGCCTCTGTTCTGTTTTGTAATTCAGTTCAAGGTCGCAGTTTTTACATTCCCTCTATAAGTGATATCTTATGATAAGTGTCTTTTTCTGTGTGACTTATTTCACTTAGAATCGTCGTACCTAAATCCACTCATCATGCTACTACTAGACTTATGACGTTGATTTCATGGCTGAGTGATATTCTATTATATATAAGGACTAATACTTCTTCATCCATTTTTTTCTTTCCTGGGATATTTACGTTGTAACAAAGTAGAGGTTCTTGTCAACAGAGCAGCCCTAAACTTTGGGGTGCCTGTGTCTTGCTGATTTTTAGTTTTCCCAATTTATACGCCCATGAGTGGAAGTGCCCTATGCTCTCTAAGCTGAGTTTTTTAGATGTTTCAGGACACACCGTACACTTCTCCAAAATGGCTGTTGGCAATTTACATCCCGCCCATCAGCGTAGCAAGGCTCCCGTTTCTCCATGGCCTGTCCTGCATTTCTGGTTTTGACACTTTATTCAGCATGGCCCTTTTGACCGGTGGGAAGCGAGACTTCTTTGTAGCGCTGATTTGCCTTTCCAGGTTGCTTGGTTGGCCAAAAAGGGCGTATGCGTTTTTTCCTGAATATATTCAGGAAAAAACGCATATGCCCTTTTTGGCCAAGGGCATCATTGTCGAGGTTTTGCCGCTTTTCCCGTGCTTTAAAGGCGATTCGAATCTACCTCCTGAAATCTGTTTCCTGCAATTCTGCCTTGCTTTCAAATCCTCTTCGTTGCCTTCCCTCAATATATTTGTGGACGAGAGTTATCATTTATAACTCTGCAGGTTTGTGAATTGCAGTGCCCCTGAGCTCCATTTTTCAACTCGCTTTCCTGGGACCTGGACGCAAAAGCGCAGGATTGCTTCAGGCCCTATTCTGGTTCCGGGCGGCAGGCTGAGCCTGTGGTTAATTCTTCTTCCTGATGGGAAAATAGAGTGACCTGTGCCTGTCCCAACACCTAGAGCTAGTGTCTCATTGGTTCCCCCTCTTCCCGTTCATCCTCAGGACAAATTGCAACCTGTACGGAACAGGAGGTTAAAGGTGCTGATTCTCCAAGGAGGGAGATTGCTAGTAAAGCATCTGGAATGGCGAACCCGAGCCCAAGGAGATGAGAAATGAGGTCCCTTTTAGAAACCTTTCCCGATCACACGGTGTACCATCTTCTGGGTTTCTCATGCATGTTTTCGAAGTGGGAAGATGCCCTTGAACCTGGAGATTTGGGACCCATGGGATGGGAACCACGCAGTATTACTTTAAAGGGTCTACGTTTGCTCACCCAACCTCACGAAACCTCTCAGCCCCAAGAGTGTCCACCCTTATGTCTCAATCAGCTGTGGGTCTATATATGGTCAATCCAGGTGGCATCACAGCCCCTGAACGAATTTAGTAAGAATTTCTTTCTCTTTCCCTGTCTTTGTTTCACGGGTTTTTAAAAGTGATTGATTTTTATAAAGGGGTTTAGCTGCTTTTCACTGCTGTGTTTATGCCGCTTTACACCCACTTGACTCACTTTCAGAGAGATATCAATACATAGGTTTTAAGATTCTTACTAGTCAGATATATTCTTGGGCGGTTAATAGGGGGTGTTGGGTCCAGTTCACTGAGCAAGGAGTAGGTCGTTTCTATTACATATTGGGTTTATGGAACGGTATCTGAGCTAATTTGAAACCCTTCTTTTATGCATCACCCCACCTCACCTTTCCCGTTAAGCAGCCATAGTGTGTTTTCTAAACGTGTGCCTCTGTTCTGTTTTGTAATTCAGTTCAAGGGTAGCGGTTTTCACATTCCCTCTATAAGTGATATCTTATGATAAGTGTCTTTTTCTGTGTGACTTATTTCACTTAGAATCGTCGTACCTAAATCCACTCATCATGCTGCTACTAGACTTATGACGTTGATTTCATGGCTGAGTGATATTCTATTATACATAAGGACTAATACTTCTTTATCCATTTTTTTCTTTCCTGGGATATTTACGTTGTAACAAAGTGGAGGTTCTTGTCAACAGAGCAGCCCTAAACTTTGGGGTGCCTGTGTCTTGCTGATTTTTAGTTTTCCCAATTTATACGCCCATGAGTGGAAGTGTCCTATGCTCTCTAAGCTGAGTTTTTTAGATGTTTCAGGACACACCGTACACTTCTACAGAGTGGCTGTTGGCAATTTACATCCCGCCCATCAGCGTAGCAAGGCTCCCGTTTCTCCATGGCCTGTCCTGCATTTCTGGTTTTGACACTTTATTCAGCATGGCCCTTTTGACCGACGGGAAACGAGCCTTCTTTGTAGCGCTGATTTGCCTTTCCAGGTTGCTTGGTTGGCCAAAAAGGGCGTATGCGTTTTTTCCTGAATATATTCAGGAAAAAACGCATACGCCCTTTTTGGCCAAGGGCATCATGGTCGAGGTATTGCCGCTTTTCCTGTGCTTTCAAGGCGATTCGAATCTACCTCCTGAAATCTGTTTCCTGCAATTCTGCCTTGCTTTCAAATCCTCTTCGTTGCCTTCCCTCAATATATTTGTGGACGAGAGTTATCATTTATAACTCTGCAGGTTTGTGAATTGCAGTGCCCCTGAGCTCCATTTTTCAACTCGCTTTCTTGGGAGCTGGCCGCAAAAGCGCAGGATTGCTTCAGGCTCTATTCTGGTCCCGAGCGGCAGGCTGAGCCTGTGGTTAATTCTTCTTCCTGATGGGAAAATAGAGTGACCTGTGCCTGTCCCAACACCTAGAGCTAGTGTCTCATTGGTTCCCCCTCTTCCCGTTCATCCTCAGGACAAATTGCAACCTGTACGGAACAGGAGGTTAAAGGTGCTGATTCTCCAAGGAGGGAGATTGCTAGTAAAGCGGCTGGAATGGAGAACCCGAGCACAAGGAGTTGAGAAATGAGGTGCGATTTAGAAACCTTTCCCGATCACACGGTGCACCATCTTCTGGGTTTCTCATGCATGTTTTCGAAGTGGGAAGATGCCCTTGAACCTGGAGATTTGGGACCCATGGGATGGGACCCACGCAGTATTACTTTAAAGGGTCTGCGTTTGCTCACCCAACCTCACGAAACCTCTCAGCCCCAAGAGTGTCCACCCTTATGTCTCAATCAGCTGTGGGTCTATATATGGTCAATCCAGGTGGCATCACAGCCCCTGAACGAATTTAGTAAGAATTTCTTTCTCTTTCACTGTCTTTGTTTCACGGGTTTCTAAAAGTGATTGATTTTTATAAAGGGGTTTAGCTGCTTTTCACTGCTGTGTTTATGCCGCTTTACACCCACTTGACTCACTTACAGAGAGATATCAATACATAGGTTTTGAGATTCTTACTAGTCAGATATATTCTTGGGCGGTTAATAGGGGGTGTTGAGTCCAGTTCACTGAGCAAGGAGTAGGTCGTGTCTATTACATATTGGGTTTATGGAATGGTATCTGAGCTAATTTGAAACCCTTGTTTTATGCATCACCCCACCTCACCTTTCCCGTTAAGCAGCCATAGTGTGTTTTCTAAACGTGTGCCTCTGTTCTGTTTTGTAATTCAGTTCAAGGTCGCAGTTTTTACATTCCCTCTATAAGTGATATCTTATGATAAGTGTCTTTTTCTGTGTGACTTATTTCACTTAGAATCGTCGTACCTAAATCCACTCATCATGCTGCTACTAGACTTATGACGTTGATTTCATGGCTGAGTGATAATCTATTTTATATAAGGACTAATACTTCTTCATCCATTTTTTTCTTTCCTGGGATATTTACGTTGTAACAAAGTAGAGGTTCTTGTCAACAGAGCAGCCCTAAACTTTGGGGTGCCTGTGTCTTGCTGATTTTTAGTTTTCCCAATTTATACGCCCATGAGTGGAAGTGCCCTATGCTCTCTAAGCTGAGTTTTTTAGATGTTTCACGACACACCGTACACTTCTCCAAAATGGCTGTTGGCAATTTACATCCCGCCCTTCAGCGTAGCAAGGCTCCCGTTTCTCCATGGCCTGTCCTGCATTTCTGGTTTTGACACTTTATTCAGCATGGCCCTTTTGACCGGTGGGAAGCGAGACTTCTTTGTAGCGCTGATTTGCCTTTCCAGGTTGCTTGGTTGGCCAAAAAGGGCGTATGCGTTTTTTCCTGAATATATTCAGGAAAAAACGCATACGCCCTTTTTGGCCAAGGGCATCATTGTCGAGGTTTTGCTGCTTTTCCCGTGCTTTAAAGGCGATTCGAATCTACCTCCTGAAATCTGTTTCCTGCAATTCTGCCTTGCTTTCAAATCCTCTTCGTTGCCTTCCCTCAATATATTTGTGGACGAGAGTTATCATTTATAACTCTGCAGGTTTGTGAATTGCAGTGCCCCTGAGCTCCATTTTTCAACTCGCTTTCCTGGGACCTGGACGCAAAAGCGCAGGATTGCTTCAGGCCCTATTTTGGTTCCGGGCGGCAGGCTGAGCCTGTGGTTAATTCTTCTTCCTGATGGGAAAATAGAGTGACCTGTGCCTGTCCCAACACCTAGAGCTAGTGTCTCATTGGTTCCCCCTCTTCCCGTTCATCCTCAGGACAAATTGCAACCTGTACGGAACAGGAGGTTAAAGGTGCTGATTCTCCAAGGAGGGAGATTGCTAGTAAAGCAGCTGGAATGGCGAACCCGAGCCCAAGGAGATGAGAAATGAGGTCCCTTTTAGAAACCTTTCCCGATCACACGGTGTACCATCTTCTGGGTTTCTCATGCATGTTTTCGAAGTGGGAAGATGCCCTTGAACCTGGAGATTTGGGACCCATGGGATGGGAACCACGCAGTATTACTTTAAAGGGTCTACGTTTGCTCACCCAACCTCACGAAACCTCTCAGCCCCAAGAGTGTCCACCCTTATGTCTCAATCAGCTGTGGGTCTATATATGGTCAATCCAGGTGGCATCACAGCCCCTGAACGAATTTAGTAAGAATTTCTTTCTCTTTCCCTGTCTTTGTTTCACGGGTTTTTAAAAGTGATTGATTTTTATAAAGGGGTTTAGCTGCTTTTCACTGCTGTGTTTATGCCGCTTTACACCCACTTGACTCACTTTCAGAGAGATATCGATACATAGGTTTTAAGATTCTTACTAGTCAGATATATTCTTGGGCGGTTAATAGGGGGTGTTGGGTCCAGTTCACTGAGCAAGGAGTAGGTCGTTTCTATTACATATTGGGTTTATGGAACGGTATCTGAGCTAATTTGAAACCCTTCTTTTATGCATCACCCCACCTCACCTTTCCCGTTAAGCAGCCATAGTGTGTTTTCTAAACGTGTGACTCTGTTCTGTTTTGTAATTCAGTTCAAGGGTAGCGGTTTTCACATTCCCTCTATAAGTGATATCTTATGATAAGTGTCTTTTTCTGTGTGAATTATTTCACTGAGAATCGTCGTACCTAAATCCACTCATCATGCTGCTACTAGACTTATGACGTTGATTTCATGGCTGAGTGATATTCTATTATACATAAGGACTAATACTTCTTTATCCATTTTTTTCTTTCCTGGGATATTTACGTTGTAACAAAGTGGAGGTTCTTGTCAACAGAGCAGCCCTAATCTTTGGGGTGCCTGTGTCTTGCTGATTTTTAGTTTTCCCAATTTATACGCCCATGAGTGGAAGTGTCCTATGCTCTCTAAGCTGAATTTTTTAGATGTTTCAGGACACACCGTACAGTTCTCCCGAGTGGCTGTTGGCAATTTACATCCCGCCCATCAGCGTAGCAAGGCTCCCGTTTCTCCATGGCCTGTCCTGCATTTCTGGTTTTGACACTTTATTCAGCATGGCCCTTTTGACCGGTGGGAAGCGAGACTTCTTTGTAGCGCTGATTTGCCTTTCCAGGTTGCTTGGTTGGCCAAAAAGGGCGTATGCGTTTTTTCCTGAATATATTCAGGAAAAACCGCATACGCCCTTTTTGGCCAAGGGCATCATGGTCGAGGTGTTGCCGCTTTTCCTGTGCTTTAAAGGCGATTCGAATCTACCTCCTGAAATCTGTTTCCTGCAATTCTGCCTTGCTTTCAAATCCTCTTCGTTGCCTTCCCTCAATATATTTGTGGACGAGAGTTATCATTTATAACTCTGCAGGTTTGTGAATTGCAGTGCCCCTGAGCTCCATTTTTCAACTCGCTTTCTTGGGACCTGGTCGCAAAAGCGCAGGATTGCTTCAGGCTCTATTCTGGTCCCGAGCGGCAGGCTGAGCCTGTGGTTAATTCTTCTTCCTGATGGGAAAATAGAGTGACCTGTGCCTGTCCCAACACCTAGAGCTAGTGTCTCATTGGTTCCCCCTCTTCCCGTTCATCCTCAGGACAAATTGCAACCTGTACGGAACAGGAGGTTAAAGGTGCTGATTCTCCAAGGAGGGAGATTGCTAGTAAAGCGGCTGGAATGGAGAACCCGAGCACAAGGAGTTGAGAAATGAGGTCCCTTTTAGAAACCTTTCCCGATCACACGGTGCACCATCTTCTGGGTTTCTCATGCATGTTTTCGAAGTGGGAAGATGCCCTTGAACCTGGAGATTTGGGACCCATGGGATGGGAACCACGCAGTATTACTTTAAAGGGTCTGCGTTTGCTCACCGAACCTCACGAAACCTCTCAGCCCCAAGAGTGTCCACCCTTATGTCTCAATCAGCTGTGGGTCTAGATATGGTCAATCCAGGTGGCATCACAGCCCCTGAACGAATTTAGTAAGAATTTCATTCTCTTTCCCTGTCTTTGTTTCACGGGTTTTTAAAAGTGATTGATTTTTATAAAGGGGTTTAGCTGCTTTTCACTGCTGTGTTTATGCCGCTTTACACCCACTTGACTCACTTTCAGAGAGATATCAATACATAGCTTTTAAGAGTCTTACTAGTCAGATATATTCTTGGGCGGTTAATAGGGGGTGTTGAGTCCAGTTCACTGAGCAAGGAGTAGGTCGTGTCTATTACATATTGGGTTTATGGAACGGTATCTGAGCTAATTTGAAACCCTTGTTTTATGCATCACCCCACCTCACCTTTCCCGTTAAGCAGCCATAGTGTGTTTTCTAAACGTGTGCCTCTGTTCTGTTTTGTAATTCAGTTCAAGGTCGCAGTTTTTACATTCCCTCTATAAGTGATATCTTATGATAAGTGTCTTTTTCTGTGTGACTTATTTCACTTAGAATCGTCGTACCTAAATCCACTCATCATGCTGCTACTAGACTTATGACGTTGATTTCATGGCTGAGTGATATTCTATTATATATAAGGACTAATACTTCTTCATCCATTTTTTTCTTTCCTGGGATATTTACGTTGTAACAAAGTAGAGGTTCTTGTCAACAGAGCAGCCCTAAACTTTGGGGTGCCTGTGTCTTGCTGATTTTTAGTTTTCCCAATTTATACGCCCATGAGTGGAAGTGCCCTATGCTCTCTAAGCTGAGTTTTTTAGATGTTTCACGACACACCGTACACTTCTCCAAAATGGCTGTTGGCAATTTACATCCCGCCCATCAGCGTAGCAAGGCTCCCGTTTCTCCATGGCCTGTCCTGCATTTCTGGTTTTGACACTTTATTCAGCATGGCCCTTTTGACCGGTGGGAAGCGAGACTTCTTTGTAGCGCTGATTTGCCTTTCCAGGTTGCTTGGTTGGCCAAAAAGGGCGTATGCGTTTTTTCCTGAATATATTCAGGAAAAAACGCATACGCCCTTTTTGGCCAAGGGCATCATTGTCGAGGTTTTGCCGCTTTTCCCGTGCTTTAAAGGCGATTCGAATCTACCTCCTGAAATCTGTTTCCTGCAATTCTGCCTTGCTTTCAAATCCTCTTCGTTGCCTTCCCTCAATATATTTGTGGACGAGAGTTATCATTTATAACTCTGCAGGTTTGTGAATTGCAGTGCCCCTGAGCTCCATTTTTCAACTCGCTTTCCTGGGACCTGGACGCAAAAGCGCAGGATTGCTTCAGGCCCTATTCTGGTTCCGGGCGGCAGGCTGAGCCTGTGGTTAATTCTTCTTCCTGATGGGAAAATAGAGTGACCTGTGCCTGTCCCAACACCTAGAGCTAGTGTCTCATTGGTTCCCCCTCTTCCCGTTCATCCTCAGGACAAATTGCAACCTGTACGGAACAGGAGGTTAAAGGTGCTGATTCTCCAAGGAGGGAGATTGCTAGTAAAGCAGCTGGAATGGCGAACCCGAGCCCAAGGAGATGAGAAATGAGGTCCCTTTTAGAAACCTTTCCCGATCACACGGTGTACCATCTTCTGGGTTTCTCATGCATGTTTTCGAAGTGGGAAGATGCCCTTGAACCTGGAGATTCGGGACCCATGGGATGGGAACCACGCAGTATTACTTTAAAGGGTCTACGTTTGCTCACCCAACCTCACGAAACCTCTCAGCCCCAAGAGTGTCCACCCTTATGTCTCAATCAGCTGTGGGTCTATATATGGTCAATCCAGGTGGCATCACAGCCCCTGAACGAATTTAGTAAGAATTTCTTTCTCTTTCCCTGTCTTTGTTTCACGGGTTTTTAAAAGTGATTGATTTTTATAAAGGGGTTTAGCTGCTTTTCACTGCTGTGTTTATGCCGCTTTACACCCACTTGACTCACTTACAGAGAGATATCAATACATAGGTTTTGAGATTCTTACTAGTCAGATATATTCTTGGGCGGTTAATAGGGGGTGTTGAGTCCAGTTCACTGAGCAAGGAGTAGGTCGTGTCTATTACATATTGGGTTTATGGAACGGTATCTGAGCTAATTTGAAACCCTTGTTTTATGCATCACCCCACCTCACCTTTCCCGTTAAGCAGCCATAGTGTGTTTTCTAAACGTGTGCCTCTGTTCTGTTTTGTAATTCAGTTCAAGGTCGCAGTTTTTACATTCCCTCTATAAGTGATATCTTATGATAAGTGTCTTTTTCTGTGTGACTTATTTCACTTAGAATCGTCGTACCTAAATCCACTCATCATGCTGCTACTAGACTTATGACGTTGATTTCATGGCTGAGTGATATTCTATTATATATAAGGACTAATACTTCTTCATCCATTTTTTTCTTTCCTGGGATATTTACGTTGTAACAAAGTAGAGGTTCTTGTCAACAGAGCAGCCCTAAACTTTGGGGTGCCTGTGTCTTGCTGATTTTTAGTTTTCCCAATTTATACGCCCATGAGTGGAAGTGCCCTATGCTCTCTAAGCTGAGTTTTTTAGATGTTTCAGGACACACCGTACACTTCTCCAAAATGGCTGTTGGCAATTTACATCCCACCCATCAGCGTAGCAAGGCTCCCGTTTCTCCATGGCCTGTCCTGCATTTCTGGTTTTGACACTTTATTCAGCATGGCCCTTTTGACCGGTGGGAAGCGAGACTTCTTTGTAGCGCTGATTTGCCTTTCCAGGTTGCTTGGTTGGCCAAAAAGGGCGTATGCGTTTTTTCCTGAATATATTCAGGAAAAAACGCATACGCCCTTTTTGGCCAAGGGCATCATTGTCGAGGTTTTGCCGCTTTTCCCGTGCTTTAAAGGCGATTCGAATCTACCTCCTGAAATCTGTTTCCTGCAATTCTGCCTTGCTTTCAAATCCTCTTCGTTGCCTTCCCTCAATATATTTGTGGACGAGAGTTATCATTTATAACTCTGCAGGTTTGTGAATTGCAGTGCCCCTGAGCTCCATTTTTCAACTCGCTTTCCTGGGAGCTGGCTGCAAAAGCGCAGGATTGCTTCAGGCTCTATTCTGGTCCCGCGCGGCAGGCTGAGCCTGTGGTTAATTCTTCTTCCTGATGGGAAAATAGAGTGACCTGTGCCTGTCCCAACACCTAGAGCTAGTGTCTCATTGGTTCCCCCTCTTCCCGTTCATCCTCAGGACAAATTGCAACCTGTACGGAACAGGAGGTTAAAGGTGCTGATTCTCCAAGGAGGGAGATTGCTAGTAACGCGGCTGGAATGGCGAACCCGAGCCCAAGGAGATGAGAAATGAGGTCCCTTTTAGAAACCTTTCCCGATCACACGGTGTACCATCTTCTGGGTTTCTCATGCATGTTTTCGAAGTGGGAAGATGCCCTTGAACCTGGAGATTTGGGACCCATGGGATGGGAACCACGCAGTATTACTTTAAAGGGTCTACGTTTGCTCACCCAACCTCACGAAACCTCTCAGCCCCAAGAGTGTCCACCCTTATGTCTCAATCAGCTGTGGGTCTATATATGGTCAATCCAGGTGGCATCACAGCCCCTGAACGAATTTAGTAAGAATTTCTTTCTCTTTCCCTGTCTTTGTTTCACGGGTTTTTAAAAGTGATTGATTTTTATAAAGGGGTTTAGCTGCTTTTCACTGCTGTGTTTATGCCGCTTTACACCCACTTGACTCACTTTCAGAGAGATATCAATACATAGGTTGTAAGATTCTTACTAGTCAGATATATTCTTGGGCGGTTAATAGGGGGTGTTGGGTCCAGTTCACTGAGCAAGGAGTAGGTCGTTTCTATTACATATTGGGTTTATGGAACGGTATCTGAGCTAATTTGAAACCCTTCTTTTATGCATCACCCCACCTCACCTTTCCCGTTAAGCAGCCATAGTGTGTTTTCTAAACGTGTGACTCTGTTCTCTTTTGTAATTCAGTTCAAGGGTAGCGGTTTTCACATTCCCTCTATAAGTGATATCTTATGATAAGTGTCTTTTTCTGTGTGACTTATTTCACTTAGAATCGTCGTACCTAAATCCACTCATCATGCTGCTACTAGACTTATGACGTTGATTTCATGGCTGAGTGATATTCTATTATACATAAGGACTAATACTTCTTTATCCATTTTTTTCTTTCCTGGGATATTTACGTTGTAACAAAGTGGAGGTTCTTGTCAACAGAGCAGCCCTAAACTTTGGGGTGCCTGTGTCTTGCTGATTTTTAGTTTTCCCAATTTATACGCCCATGAGTGGAAGTGTCCTATGCTCTCTAAGCTGAGTTTTTTAGATGTTTCAGGACACACCGTACACTTCTCCAGAGTGGCTGTTGGCAATTTACATCCCGCCCATCAGCGTAGCAAGGCTCCCGTTTCTCCATGGCCTGTCCTGCATTTCTGGTTTTGACACTTTATTCAGCATGGCCCTTTTGACCGGTGGGAAGCGAGACTTCTTTGTAGCGCTGATTTGCCTTTCCAGGTTGCTTGGTTGGCCAAAAAGGGCGTATGCGTTTTTTCCTGAATATATTCAGGAAAAACCGCATACGCCCTTTTTGGCCAAGGGCATCATGGTCGAGGTGTTGCCGCTTTTCCCGTGCTTTAAAGGCGATTCGAATCTACCTCCTGAAATCTGTTTCCTGCAATTCTGCCTTGCTTTCAAATCCTCTTCGTTGCCTTCCCTCAATATATTTGTGGACGAGAGTTATCATTTATAACTCTGCAGGTTTGTGAATTGCAGTGCCCCTGAGCTCCATTTTTCAACTCGCTTTCCTGGGACCTGGACGCAAAAGCGCAGGATTGCTTCAGGCCCTATTCTGGTTCCGGGCGGCAGGCTGAGCCTGTGGTTAATTCTTCTTCCTGATGGGAAAATAGAGTGACCTGTGCCTGTCCCAACACCTAGAGCTAGTGTCTCATTGGTTCCCCCTCTTCCCGTTCATCCTCAGGACAAATTGCAACCTGTACGGAACAGGAGGTTAAAGGTGCTGATTCTCCAAGGAGGGAGATTGCTAGTAAAGCAGCTGGAATGGCGAACCCGAGCCCAAGGAGATGAGAAATGAGGTCCCTTTTAGAAACCTTTCCCGATCACACGGTGTACCATCTTCTGGGTTTCTCATGCATGTTTTCGAAGTGGGAAGATGCCCTTGAACCTGGAGATTCGGGACCCATGGGATGGGAACCACGCAGTATTACTTTAAAGGGTCTACGTTTGCTCACCCAACCTCACGAAACCTCTCAGCCCCAAGAGTGTCCACCCTTATGTCTCAATCAGCTGTGGGTCTATATATGGTCAATCCAGGTGGCATCACAGCCCCTGAACGAATTTAGTAAGAATTTCTTTCTCTTTCCCTGTCTTTGTTTCACGGGTTTTTAAAAGTGATTGATTTTTATAAAGGGGTTTAGCTGCTTTTCACTGCTGTGTTTATGCCGCTTTACACCCACTTGACTCACTTACAGAGAGATATCAATACATAGGTTTTGAGATTCTTACTAGTCAGATATATTCTTGGGCGGTTAATAGGGGGTGTTGAGTCCAGTTCACTGAGCAAGGAGTAGGTCGTGTCTATTACATATTGGGTTTATGGAACGGTATCTGAGCTAATTTGAAACCCTTGTTTTATGCATCACCCCACCTCACCTTTCCCGTTAAGCAGCCATAGTGTGTTTTCTAAACGTGTGCCTCTGTTCTGTTTTGTAATTCAGTTCAAGGTCGCAGTTTTTACATTCCCTCTATAAGTGATATCTTATGATAAGTGTCTTTTTCTGTGTGACTTATTTCACTTAGAATCGTCGTACCTAAATCCACTCATCATGCTGCTACTAGACTTATGACGTTGATTTCATGGCTGAGTGATATTCTATTATATATAAGGACTAATACTTCTTCATCCATTTTTTTCTTTCCTGGGATATTTACGTTGTAACAAAGTAGAGGTTCTTGTCAACAGAGCAGCCCTAAACTTTGGGGTGCCTGTGTCTTGCTGATTTTTAGTTTTCCCAATTTATACGCCCATGAGTGGAAGTGCCCTATGCTCTCTAAGCTGAGTTTTTTAGATGTTTCAGGACACACCGTACACTTCTCCAAAATGGCTGTTGGCAATTTACATCCCGCCCATCAGCGTAGCAAGGCTCCCGTTTCTCCATGGCCTGTCCTGCATTTCTGGTTTTGACACTTTATTCAGCATGGCCCTTTTGACCGGTGGGAAGCGAGACTTCTTTGTAGCGCTGATTTGCCTTTCCAGGTTGCTTGGTTGGCCAAAAAGGGCGTATGCGTTTTTTCCTGAATATATTCAGGAAAAAACGCATACGCCCTTTTTGGCCAAGGGCATCATTGTCGAGGTTTTGCCGCTTTTCCCGTGCTTTAAAGGCGATTCGAATCTACCTCCTGAAATCTGTTTCCTGCAATTCTGCCTTGCTTTCAAATCCTCTTCGTTGCCTTCCCTCAATATATTTGTGGACGAGAGTTATCATTTATAACTCTGCAGGTTTGTGAATTGCAGTGCCCCTGAGCTCCATTTTTCAACTCGCTTTCCTGGGAGCTGGCTGCAAAAGCGCAGGATTGCTTCAGGCTCTATTCTGGTCCCGAGCGGCAGGCTGAGCCTGTGGTTAATTCTTCTTCCTGATGGGAAAATAGAGTGACCTGTGCCTGTCCCAACACCTAGAGCTAGTGTCTCATTGGTTCCCCCTCTTCCCGTTCATCCTCAGGACAAATTGCAACCTGTACGGAACAGGAGGTTAAAGGTGCTGATTCTCCAAGGAGGGAGATTGCTAGTAAAGCAGCTGGAATGGCGAACCCGAGCCCAAGGAGATGAGAAATGAGGTCCCTTTTAGAAACCTTTCCCGATCACACGGTGTACCATCTTCTGGGTTTCTCATGCATGTTTTCGAAGTGGGAAGATGCCCTTGAACCTGGAGATTTGGGACCCATGGGATGGGAACCACGCAGTATTACTTTAAAGGGTCTACGTTTGCTCACCCAACCTCACGAAACCTCTCAGCCCCAAGAGTGTCCACCCTTATGTCTCAATCAGCTGTGGGTCTATATATGGTCAATCCAGGTGGCATCACAGCCCCTGAACGAATTTAGTAAGAATTTCTTTCTCTTTCCCTGTCTTTGTTTCACGGGTTTTTAAAAGTGATTGATTTTTATAAAGGGGTTTAGCTGCTTTTCACTGCTGTGTTTATGCCGCTTTACACCCACTTGACTCACTTTCAGAGAGATATCAATACATAGGTTTTAAGATTCTTACTAGTCAGATATATTCTTGGGCGGTTAATAGGGGGTGTTGGGTCCAGTTCACTGAGCAAGGAGTAGGTCGTTTCTATTACATATTGGGTTTATGGAACGGTATCTGAGCTAATTTGAAACCCTTCTTTTATGCATCACCCCACCTCACCTTTCCCGTTAAGCAGCCATAGTGTGTTTTCTAAACGTGTGACTCTGTTCTCTTTTGTAATTCAGTTCAAGGGTAGCGGTTTTCACATTCCCTCTATAAGTGATATCTTATGATAAGTGTCTTTTTCTGTGTGACTTATTTCACTTAGAATCGTCGTACCTAAATCCACTCATCATGCTGCTACTAGACTTATGACGTTGATTTCATGGCTGAGTGATATTCCATTATACATAAGGACTAATACTTCTTTATCCATTTTTTTCTTTCCTGGGATATTTACGTTGTAACAAAGTGGAGGTTCTTGTCAACAGAGCAGCCCTAAACTTTGGGGTGCCTGTGTCTTGCTGATTTTTAGTTTTCCCAATTTATACGCCCATGAGTGGAAGTGTCCTATGCTCTCTAAGCTGAGTTTTTTAGATGTTTCAGGACACACCGTACACTTCTACAGAGTGGCTGTTGGCAATTTACATCCCGCCCATCAGCGTAGCAAGGCTCCCGTTTCTCCATGGCCTGTCCTGCATTTCTGGTTTTGACACTTTATTCAGCATGGCCCTTTTGACCGGTGGGAAGCGAGACTTCTTTGTAGCGCTGATTTGCCTTTCCAGGTTGCTTGGTTGGCCAAAAAGGGCGTATGCGTTTTTTCCTGAATATATTCAGGAAAAACCGCATACGCCCTTTTTGGCCAAGGGCATCATGGTCGAGGTGTTGCCGCTTTTCCTGTGCTTTAAAGGCGATTCGAATCTACCTCCTGAAATCTGTTTCCTGCAATTCTGCCTTGCTTTCAAATCCTCTTCGTTGCCTTCCCTCAATATATTTGTGGACGAGAGTTATCATTTATAACTCTGCAGGTTTGTGAATTGCAGTGCCCCTGAGCTCCATTTTTCAACTCGCTTTCCTGGGACCTGATCGCAAAAGCGCAGGATTGCTTCAGGCCCTATTCTGGTTCCGGGCGGCAGGCTGAGCCTGTGGTTAATTCTTCTTCCTGATGGGAAAATAGAGTGACCTGTGCCTGTCCCAACACCTAGAGCTAGTGTCTCATTGGTTCCCCCTCTTCCCGTTCATCCTCAGGACAAATTGCAACCTGTACGGAACAGGAGGTTAAAGGTGCTGATTCTCCAAGGAGGGAGATTGCTAGTAAAGCAGCTGGAATGGCGAACCCGAGCCCAAGGAGATGAGAAATGAGGTCCCTTTTAGAAACCTTTCCCGATCACACGGTGTACCATCTTCTGGGTTTCTCATGCATGTTTTCGAAGTGGGAAGATGCCCTTGAACCTGGAGATTTGGGACCCATGGGATGGGAACCACGCAGTATTACTTTAAAGGGTCTACGTTTGCTCACCCAACCTCACGAAACCTCTCAGCCCCAAGAGTGTCCACCCTTATGTCTCAATCAGCTGTGGGTCTATGTATGGTCAATCCAGGTGGCATCACAGCCCCTGAACGAATTTAGTAAGAATTTCTTTCTCTTTCCCTGTCTTTGTTTCACGGGTTTTTAAAAGTGATTGATTTTTATAAAGGGGTTTAGCTGCTTTTCACTGCTGTGTTTATGCCGCTTTACACCCACTTGACTCACTTTCAGAGAGATATCAATACATAGGTTTTAAGATTCTTACTAGTCAGATATATTCTTGGGCGGTTAATAGGGGGTGTTGGGTCCAGTTCACTGAGCAAGGAGTAGGTCGTGTCTATTACATATTGGGTTTATGGAACGGTATCTGAGCTAATTTGAAACCCTTGTTTTATGCATCACCCCACCTCACCTTTCCCGTTAAGCAGCCATAGTGTGTTTTCTAAACGTGTGCCTCTGTTCTGTTTTGTAATTCAGTTCAAGGTCGCAGTTTTTACATTCCCTCTATAAGTGATATCTTATGATAAGTGTCTTTTTCTGTGTGACTTATTTCACTTAGAATCGTCGTACCTAAATCCACTCATCATGCTGCTACTAGACTTATGACGTTGATATCATGGCTGAGTGATATTCTATTATATATAAGGACTAATACTTCTTCATCCATTTTTTTCTTTCCTGGGATATTTACGTTGTAACAAAGTAGAGGTTCTTGTCAACAGAGCAGCCCTAAACTTTGGGGTGCCTGTGTCTTGCTGATTTTTAGTTTTCCCAATTTATACGCCCATGAGTGGAAGTGCCCTATGCTCTCTAAGCTGAGTTTTTTAGATGTTTCACGACACACCGTACACTTCTCCAAAATGGCTGTTGGCAATTTACATCCCGCCCATCAGCGTAGCAAGGCTCCCGTTTCTCCATGGCCTGTCCTGCATTTCTGGTTTTGACACTTTATTCAGCATGGCCCTTTTGACCGGTGGGAAGCGAGACTTCTTTGTAGCGCTGATTTGCCTTTCCAGGTTGCTTGGTTGGCCAAAAAGGGCGTATGCGTTTTTTCCTGAATATATTCAGGAAAAAACGCATACGCCCTTTTTGGCCAAGGGCATCATGGTCGAGGCGTTGCCGCTTTTCCTGTGCTTTCAAGGCGATTCGAATCTACCTCCTGAAATCTGTTTCCTGCAATTCTGCCTTGCTTTCAAATCCTCTTCGTTGCCTTCCCTCAATATATTTGTGGACGAGAGTTATCATTTATAACTCTGCAGGTTTGTGAATTGCAGTGCCCCTGAGCTCCATTTTTCAACTCGCTTTCTTGGGAGCTGGCTGCAAAAGCGCAGGATTGCTTCAGGCTCTATTCTGGTCCCGAGCGGCAGGCTGAGCCTGTGGTTAATTCTTCTTCCTGATGGGAAAATAGAGTGACCTGTGCCTGTCCCAACACCTAGAGCTAGTGTCTCATTGGTTCCCCCTCTTCCCGTTCATCCTCAGGACAAATTGCAACCTGTACGGAACAGGAGGTTAAAGGTGCTGATTCTCCAAGGAGGGAGATTGCTAGTAAAGCGGCTGGAATGGAGAACCCGAGCACAAGGAGTTGAGAAATGAGGTGCGATTTAGAAACCTTTCCCGATCACACGGTGCACCATCTTCTGGGTTTCTCATGCATGTTTTCGAAGTGGGAAGATGCCCTTGAACCTGGAGATTTGGGACCCATGGGATGGGAACCACGCAGTATTACTTTAAAGGGTCTGCGTTTGCTCACCGAACCTCACGAAACCTCTCAGCCCCAAGAGTGTCCACCCTTATGTCTCAATCAGCTGTGGGTCTAGATATGGTCAATCCAGGTGGCATCACAGTTCCTGAAAGAATTTAGTAAGAATTTCTCTCTCTTTCACTGTCTTTGTCTCACAGGTTTTTAAAAGTGATTGATTTTTATAAAGGGGTTTTATCTGCTTTTCACTGCTGTGTTTATGCCGCTTTACACCCACTTGACTCACTTTCAGAGAGATATCAATACATAGCTTTTAAGATTCTTACTAGTCAGATATATTCTTGGGCGGTTAATAGGGGGTGTTGAGTCCAGTTCACTGAGCAAGGAGTAGGTCGTGTCTATTACATATTGGGTTTATGGAACGGTATCTGAGCTAATTTGAAACCCTTGTTTTATGCATCACCCCACCTCACCTTTCCCGTTAAGCAGCCATAGTGTGTTTTCTAAACGTGTGCCTCTGTTCTGTTTTGTAATTCAGTTCAAGGTCGCAGTTTTTACATTCCCTCTATAAGTGATATCTTATGATAAGTGTCTTTTTCTGTGTGACTTATTTCACTTAGAATCGTCGTACCTAAATCCACTCATCATGCTACTACTAGACTTATGACGTTGATTTCATGGCTGAGTGATATTCTATTATATATAAGGACTAATACTTCTTCATCCATTTTTTTCTTTCCTGGGATATTTACGTTGTAACAAAGTAGAGGTTCTTGTCAACAGAGCAGCCCTAAACTTTGGGGTGCCTGTGTCTTGCTGATTTTTAGTTTTCCCAATTTATACGCCCATGAGTGGAAGTGCCCTATGCTCTCTAAGCTGAGTTTTTTAGATGTTTCAGGACACACCGTACACTTCTCCAAAATGGCTGTTGGCAATTTACATCCCGCCCATCAGCGTAGCAAGGCTCCCGTTTCTCCATGGCCTGTCCTGCATTTCTGGTTTTGACACTTTATTCAGCATGGCCCTTTTGACCGGTGGGAAGCGAGACTTCTTTGTAGCGCTGATTTGCCTTTCCAGGTTGCTTGGTTGGCCAAAAAGGGCGTATGCGTTTTTTCCTGAATATATTCAGGAAAAAACGCATATGCCCTTTTTGGCCAAGGGCATCATTGTCGAGGTTTTGCCGCTTTTCCCGTGCTTTAAAGGCGATTCGAATCTACCTCCTGAAATCTGTTTCCTGCAATTCTGCCTTGCTTTCAAATCCTCTTCGTTGCCTTCCCTCAATATATTTGTGGACGAGAGTTATCATTTATAACTCTGCAGGTTTGTGAATTGCAGTGCCCCTGAGCTCCATTTTTCAACTCGTTTTCCTGGGACCTGGACGCAAAAGCACAGGATTGCTTCAGGCCCTATTCTGGTTCCGGGCGGCAGGCTGAGCCTGTGGTTAATTCTTCTTCCTGATGGGAAAATAGAGTGACCTGTGCCTGTCCCAACACCTAGAGCTAGTGTCTCATTGGTTCCCCCTCTTCCCGTTCATCCTCAGGACAAATTGCAACCTGTACGGAACAGGAGGTTAAAGGTGCTGATTCTCCAAGGAGGGAGATTGCTAGTAAAGCATCTGGAATGGCGAACCCGAGCCCAAGGAGATGAGAAATGAGGTCCCTTTTAGAAACCTTTCCGGATCACACGGTGTACCATCTTCTGGGTTTCTCATGCATGTTTTCGAAGTGGGAAGATGCCCTTGAACCTGGAGATTTGGGACCCATGGGATGGGAACCACGCAGTATTACTTTAAAGGGTCTACGTTTGCTCACCCAACCTCACGAAACCTCTCAGCCCCAAGAGTGTCCACCCTTATGTCTCAATCAGCTGTGGGTCTATATATGGTCAATCCAGGTGGCATCACAGCCCCTGAACGAATTTAGTAAGAATTTCTTTCTCTTTCCCTGTCTTTGTTTCACGGGTTTTTAAAAGTGATTGATTTTTATAAAGGGGTTTAGCTGCTTTTCACTGCTGTGTTTATGCCGCTTTACACCCACTTGACTCACTTTCAGAGAGATATCAATACATAGGTTTTAAGATTCTTACTAGTCAGATATATTCTTGGGCGGTTAATAGGGGGTGTTGGGTCCAGTACACTGAGCATGGAGTAGGTCATTTCTATTACATATTGGGTTTATGGAACGGTATCTGAGCTAATTTGAAACCCTTCTTTTATGCATCACCCCACCTCACCTTTCCCGTTAAGCAGCCATAGTGTGTTTTCTAAACGTGTGACTCTGTTCTGTTTTGTAATTCAGTTCAAGGGTAGAGGTTTTCACATTCCCTCTATAAGTGATATCTTATGATAAGTGTCTTTTTCTGTGTGACTTATTTCACTTAGAATCGTCGTACCTAAATCCACTCATCATGCTGCTACTAGACTTATGACGTTGATTTCATGGCTGAGTGATATTCTATTATACATAAGGACTAATACTTCTTTATCCATTTTTTTCTTTCCTGGGATATTTACGTTGTAACAAAGTGGAGGTTCTTGTCAACAGAGCAGCCCTAAACTTTGGGGTGCCTGTGTCTTGCTGATTTTTAGTTTTCCCAATTTATACGCCCATGAGTGGAAGTGTCCTATGCTCTCTAAGCTGAGTTTTTTAGATGTTTCAGGACACACCGTACACTTCTACAGAGTGGCTGTTGGCAATTTACATCCCGCCCATCAGCGTAGCAAGGCTCCCGTTTCTCCATGGCCTGTCCTGCATTTCTGGTTTTGACACTTTATTCAGCATGGCCCTTTTGACCGACGGGAAACGAGCCTTCTTTGTAGCGCTGATTTGCCTTTCCAGGTTGCTTGGTTGGCCAAAAAGGGCGTATGCGTTTTTTCCTGAATATATTCAGGAAAAAACGCATACGCCCTTTTTGGCCAAGGGCATCATGGTCGAGGTATTGCCGCTTTTCCTGTGCTTTCAAGGCGATTCGAATCTACCTCCTGAAATCTGTTTCCTGCAATTCTGCCTTGCTTTCAAATCCTCTTCGTTGCCTTCCCTCAATATATTTGTGGACGAGAGTTATCATTTATAACTCTGCAGGTTTGTGAATTGCAGTGCCCCTGAGCTCCATTTTTCAACTCGCTTTCTTGGGAGCTGGCCGCAAAAGCGCAGGATTGCTTCAGGCTCTATTCTGGTCCCGAGCGGCAGGCTGAGCCTGTGGTTAATTCTTCTTCCTGATGGGAAAATAGAGTGACCTGTGCCTGTCCCAACACCTAGAGCTAGTGTCTCATTGGTTCCCCCTCTTCCCGTTCATCCTCAGGACAAATTGCAACCTGTACGGAACAGGAGGTTAAAGGTGCTGATTCTCCAAGGAGGGAGATTGCTAGTAAAGCGGCTGGAATGGAGAACCCGAGCACAAGGAGTTGAGAAATGAGGTGCGATTTAGAAACCTTTCCCGATCACACGGTGCACCATCTTCTGGGTTTCTCATGCATGTTTTCGAAGTGGGAAGATGCCCTTGAACCTGGAGATTTGGGACCCATGGGATGGGACCCACGCAGTATTACTTTAAAGGGTCTGCGTTTGCTCACCCAACCTCACGAATCCTCTCAGCCCCAAGAGTGTCCACCCTTATGTCTCAATCAGCTGTGGGTCTATATATGGTCAATCCAGGTGGCATCACAGCCCCTGAACGAATTTAGTAAGAATTTCTTTCTCTTTCACTGTCTTTGTTTCACGGGTTTCTAAAAGTGATTGATTTTTATAAAGGGGTTTAGCTGCTTTTCACTGCTGTGTTTATGCCGCTTTACACCCACTTGACTCACTTACAGAGAGATATCAATACATAGGTTTTGAGATTCTTACTAGTCAGATATATTCTTGGGCGGTTAATAGGGGGTGTTGAGTCCAGTTCACTGAGCAAGGAGTAGGTCGTGTCTATTACATATTGGGTTTATGGAATGGTATCTGAGCTAATTTGAAACCCTTGTTTTATGCATCACCCCACCTCACCTTTCCCGTTAAGCAGCCATAGTGTGTTTTCTAAACGTGTGCCTCTGTTCTGTTTTGTAATTCAGTTCAAGGTCGCAGTTTTTACATTCCCTCTATAAGTGATATCTTATGATAAGTGTCTTTTTCTGTGTGACTTATTTCACTTAGAATCGTCGTACCTAAATCCACTCATCATGCTGCTACTAGACTTATGACGTTGATTTCATGGCTGAGTGATATTCTATTATATATAAGGACTAATACTTCTTCATCCATTTTTTTCTTTCCTGGGATATTTACGTTGTAACAAAGTAGAGGTTCTTGTCAACAGAGCAGCCCTAAACTTTGGGGTGCCTGTGTCTTGCTGATTTTTAGTTTTCCCAATTTATACGCCCATGAGTGGAAGTGCCCTATGCTCTCTAAGCTGAGTTTTTTAGATGTTTCACGACACACCGTACACTTCTCCAAAATGGCTGTTGGCAATTTACATCCCGCCCTTCAGCGTAGCAAGGCTCCCGTTTCTCCATGGCCTGTCCTGCATTTCTGGTTTTGACACTTTATTCAGCATGGCCCTTTTGACCGGTGGGAAGCGAGACTTCTTTGTAGCGCTGATTTGCCTTTCCAGGTTGCTTGGTTGGCCAAAAAGGGCGTATGCGTTTTTTCCTGAATATATTCAGGAAAAAACGCATACGCCCTTTTTGGCCAAGGGCATCATTGTCGAGGTTTTGCCGCTTTTCCCGTGCTTTAAAGGCGATTCGAATCTACCTCCTGAAATCTGTTTCCTGCAATTCTGCCTTGCTTTCAAATCCTCTTCGTTGCCTTCCCTCAATATATTTGTGGACGAGAGTTATCATTTATAACTCTGCAGGTTTGTGAATTGCAGTGCCCCTGAGCTCCATTTTTCAACTCGCTTTCCTGGGACCTGGTCGCAAAAGCGCAGGATTGCTTCAGGCTCTATTCTGGTCCCGAGCGGCAGGCTGAGCCTGTGGTTAATTCTTCTTCCTGATGGGAAAATAGAGTGACCTGTGCCTGTCCCAACACCTAGAGCTAGTGTCTCATTGGTTCCCCCTCTTCCCGTTCATCCTCAGGACAAATTGCAACCTGTACGGAACAGGAGGTTAAAGGTGCTGATTCTCCAAGGAGGGAGATTGCTAGTAAAGCGGCTGGAATGGAGAACCCGAGCACAAGGAGTTGAGAAATGAGGTGCGATTTAGAAACCTTTCCCGATCACACGGTGCACCATTTTCTGGGTTTCTCATGCATGTTTTCGAAGTGGGAAGATGCCCTTGAACCTGGAGATTTGGGACCCATGGGATGGGAACCACGCAGTATTACTTTAAAGGGTCTACGTTTGCTCACCCAACCTCACGAAACCTCTCAGCCCCAAGAGTGTCCACCCTTATGTCTCAATCAGCTGTGGGTCTATATATGGTCAATCCAGGTGGCATCACAGCCCCTGAACGAATTTAGTAAGAATTTCTTTCTCTTTCCCTGTCTTTGTTTCACGGGTTTTTAAAAGTGATTGATTTTTATAAAGGGGTTTAGCTGCTTTTCACTGCTGTGTTTATGCCGCTTTACACCCACTTGACTCACTTTCAGAGAGATATCAATACATAGGTTTTAAGATTCTTACTAGTCAGATATATTCTTGGGCGGTTAATAGGGGGTGTTGGGTCCAGTTCACTGAGCAAGGAGTAGGTCGTTTCTATTACATATTGGGTTTATGGAACGGTATCTGAGCTAATTTGAAACCCTTCTTTTATGTATCACCCCACCTCACCTTTCCCGTTAAGCAGCCATAGTGTGTTTTCTAAACGTGTGCCTCTGTTCTGTTTTGTAATTCAGTTCAAGGGTAGCGGTTTTCACATTCCCTCTATAAGTGATATCTTATGATAAGTGTCTTTTTCTGTGTGACTTATTTCACTTAGAATCGTCGTACCTAAATCCACTCATCATGCTGCTACTAGACTTATGACGTTGATTTCATGGCTGAGTGATATTCTATTATACATAAGGACTAATACTTCTTTATCCATTTTTTTCTTTCCTGGGATATTTACGTTGTAACAAAGTGGAGGTTCTTGTCAACAGAGCAGCCCTAAACTTTGGGGTGCCTGTGTCTTGCTGATTTTTAGTTTTCCCAATTTATACGCCCATGAGTGGAAGTGTCCTATGCTCTCTAAGCTGAGTTTTTTAGATGTTTCAGGACACACCGTACACTTCTACAGAGTGGCTGTTGGCAATTTACATCCCGCCCATCAGCGTAGCAAGGCTCCCGTTTCTCCATGGCCTGTCCTGCATTTCTGGTTTTGACACTTTATTCAGCATGGCCCTTTTGACCGACGGGAAACGAGCCTTCTTTGTAGCGCTGATTTGCCTTTCCAGGTTGCTTGGTTGGCCAAAAAGGGCGTATGCGTTTTTTCCTGAATATATTCAGGAAAAAACGCATACGCCCTTTTTGGCCAAGGGCATCATGGTCGAGGTATTGCCGCTTTTCCTGTGCTTTCAAGGCGATTCGAATCTACCTCCTGAAATCTGTTTCCTGCAATTCTGCCTTGCTTTCAAATCCTCTTCGTTGCCTTCCCTCAATATATTTGTGGACGAGAGTTATCATTTATAACTCTGCAGGTTTGTGAATTGCAGTGCCCCTGAGCTCCATTTTTCAACTCGCTTTCTTGGGAGCTGGCCGCAAAAGCGCAGGATTGCTTCAGGCTCTATTCTGGTCCCGAGCGGCAGGCTGAGCCTGTGGTTAATTCTTCTTCCTGATGGGAAAATAGAGTGACCTGTGCCTGTCCCAACACCTAGAGCTAGTGTCTCATTGGTTCCCCCTCTTCCCGTTCATCCTCAGGACAAATTGCAACCTGTACGGAACAGGAGGTTAAAGGTGCTGATTCTCCAAGGAGGGAGATTGCTAGTAAAGCGGCTGGAATGGAGAACCCGAGCACAAGGAGTTGAGAAATGAGGTGCGATTTACAAACCTTTCCCGATCACACGGTGCACCATCTTCTGGGTTTCTCATGCATGTTTTCGAAGTGGGAAGATGCCCTTGAACCTGGAGATTTGGGACCCATGGGATGGGACCCACGCAGTATTACTTTAAAGGGTCTGCGTTTGCTCACCCAACCTCACGAAACCTCTCAGCCCCAAGAGTGTCCACCCTTATGTCTCAATCAGCTGTGGGTCTATATATGGTCAATCCAGGTGGCATCACAGCCCCTGAACGAATTTAGTAAGAATTTCTTTCTCTTTCACTGTCTTTGTTTCACGGGTTTCTAAAAGTGATTGATTTTTATAAAGGGGTTTAGCTGCTTTGCACTGCTGTGTTTATGCCGCTTTACACCCACTTGACTCACTTACAGAGAGATATCAATACATAGGTTTTGAGATTCTTACTAGTCAGATATATTCTTGGGCGGTTAATAGGGGGTGTTGAGTCCAGTTCACTGAGCAAGGAGTAGGTCGTGTCTATTACATATTGGGTTTATGGAATGGTATCTGAGCTAATTTGAAACCCTTGTTTTATGCATCACCCCACCTCACCTTTCCCGTTAAGCAGCCATAGTGTGTTTTCTAAACGTGTGCCTCTGTTCTGTTTTGTAATTCAGTTCAAGGTCGCAGTTTTTACATTCCCTCTATAAGTGATATCTTATGATAAGTGTCTTTTTCTGTGTGACTTATTTCACTTAGAATCGTCGTACCTAAATCCACTCATCATGCTGCTACTAGACTTATGACGTTGATTTCATGGCTGAGTGATATTCTATTATATATAAGGACTAATACTTCTTCATCCATTTTTTTCTTTCCTGGGATATTTACGTTGTAACAAAGTAGAGGTTCTTGTCAACAGAGCAGCCCTAAACTTTGGGGTGCCTGTGTCTTGCTGATTTTTAGTTTTCCCAATTTATACGCCCATGAGTGGAAGTGCCCTATGCTCTCTAAGCTGAGTTTTTTAGATGTTTCACGACACACCGTACACTTCTCCAAAATGGCTGTTGGCAATTTACATCCCGCCCTTCAGCGTAGCAAGGCTCCCGTTTCTCCATGGCCTGTCCTGCATTTCTGGTTTTGACACTTTATTCAGCATGGCCCTTTTGACCGGTGGGAAGCGAGACTTCTTTGTAGCGCTGATTTGCCTTTCCAGGTTGCTTGGTTGGCCAAAAAGGGCGTATGCGTTTTTTCCTGAATATATTCAGGAAAAAACGCATACGCCCTTTTTGGCCAAGGGCATCATTGTCGAGGTTTTGCTGCTTTTCCCGTGCTTTAAAGGCGATTCGAATCTACCTCCTGAAATCTGTTTCCTGCAATTCTGCCTTGCTTTCAAATCCTCTTCGTTGCCTTCCCTCAATATATTTGTGGACGAGAGTTATCATTTATAACTCTGCAGGTTTGTGAATTGCAGTGCCCCTGAGCTCCATTTTTCAACTCGCTTTCCTGGGACCTGGACGCAAAAGCGCAGGATTGCTTCAGGCCCTATTTTGGTTCCGGGCGGCAGGCTGAGCCTGTGGTTAATTCTTCTTCCTGATGGGAAAATAGAGTGACCTGTGCCTGTCCCAACACCTAGAGCTAGTGTCTCATTGGTTCCCCCTCTTCCCGTTCATCCTCAGGACAAATTGCAACCTGTACGGAACAGGAGGTTAAAGGTGCTGATTCTCCAAGGAGGGAGATTGCTAGTAAAGCAGCTGGAATGGCGAACCCGAGCCCAAGGAGATGAGAAATGAGGTCCCTTTTAGAAACCTTTCCCGATCACACGGTGTACCATCTTCTGGGTTTCTCATGCATGTTTTCGAAGTGGGAAGATGCCCTTGAACCTGGAGATTTGGGACCCATGGGATGGGAACCACGCAGTATTACTTTAAAGGGTCTACGTTTGCTCACCCAACCTCACGAAACCTCTCAGCCCCAAGAGTGTCCACCCTTATGTCTCAATCAGCTGTGGGTCTATATATGGTCAATCCAGGTGGCATCACAGCCCCTGAACGAATTTAGTAAGAATTTCTTTCTCTTTCCCTGTCTTTGTTTCACGGGTTTTTAAAAGTGATTGATTTTTATAAAGGGGTTTAGCTGCTTTTCACTGCTGTGTTTATGCCGCTTTACACCCACTTGACTCACTTTCAGAGAGATATCGATACATAGGTTTTAAGATTCTTACTAGTCAGATATATTCTTGGGCGGTTAATAGGGGGTGTTGGGTCCAGTTCACTGAGCAAGGAGTAGGTCGTTTCTATTACATATTGGGTTTATGGAACGGTATCTGAGCTAATTTGAAACCCTTCTTTTATGCATCACCCCACCTCACCTTTCCCGTTAAGCAGCCATAGTGTGTTTTCTAAACGTGTGACTCTGTTCTGTTTTGTAATTCAGTTCAAGGGTAGCGGTTTTCACATTCCCTCTATAAGTGATATCTTATGATAAGTGTCTTTTTCTGTGTGAATTATTTCACTGAGAATCGTCGTACCTAAATCCACTCATCATGCTGCTACTAGACTTATGACGTTGATTTCATGGCTGAGTGATATTCTATTATACATAAGGACTAATACTTCTTTATCCATTTTTTTCTTTCCTGGGATATTTACGTTGTAACAAAGTGGAGGTTCTTGTCAACAGAGCAGCCCTAATCTTTGGGGTGCCTGTGTCTTGCTGATTTTTAGTTTTCCCAATTTATACGCCCATGAGTGGAAGTGTCCTATGCTCTCTAAGCTGAATTTTTTAGATGTTTCAGGACACACCGTACAGTTCTCCCGAGTGGCTGTTGGCAATTTACATCCCGCCCATCAGCGTAGCTAGGCTCCCGTTTCTCCATGGCCTGTCCTGCATTTCTGGTTTTGACACTTTATTCAGCATGGCCCTTTTGACCGGTGGGAAGCGAGACTTCTTTGTAGCGCTGATTTGCCTTTCCAGGTTGCTTGGTTGGCCAAAAAGGGCGTATGCGTTTTTTCCTGAATATATTCAGGAAAAACCGCATACGCCCTTTTTGGCCAAGGGCATCATGGTCGAGGTGTTGCCGCTTTTCCTGTGCTTTAAAGGCGATTCGAATCTACCTCCTGAAATCTGTTTCCTGCAATTCTGCCTTGCTTTCAAATCCTCTTCGTTGCCTTCCCTCAATATATTTGTGGACGAGAGTTATCATTTATAACTCTGCAGGTTTGTGAATTGCAGTGCCCCTGAACTCCATTTTTCAACTCGCTTTCCTGGGACCTGGTCGCAAAAGCGCAGGATTGCTTCAGGCCCTATACTGGTCACGGGCGGCAGACTGAGCCTGTGGTTAATTCTTCTTCCTGATGGGAAAATAGAGTGACCTGTGCCTGTCTCAACACCTAGAGCTAGTGTCTCATTGGTTCCCCCTCTTCCCGTTCATCCTCAGGACAAATTGCAACCTGTACGGAACAGGAGGTTAAAGGTGCTGATTCTCCAAGGAGGGAGATTGCTAGTAAAGCAGCTGGAATGGCGAACCCGAGCCCAAGGAGATGAGAAATGAGGTCCCTTTTAGAAACCTTTCCCGATCACACGGTGTACCATCTTCTGGGTTTCTCATGCATGTTTTCGAAGTGGGAAGATGCCCTTGAACCTGGAGATTTGGGACCCATGGGATGGGAACCACGCAGTATTACTTTAAAGGGTCTACGTTTGCTCGCCCAACCTCACGAAACCTCTCAGCCCCAAGAGTGTCCACCCTTATGTCTCAATCAGCTGTGGGTCTATATATGTTCAATCCAGGTTGCATCACAGCCCCTGAACGAATTTAGTAAGAATTTCATTCTCTTTCCCTGTCTTTGTTTCACGGGTTTTTAAAAGTGATTGATTTTTATAAAGGGGTTTAGCTGCTTTTCACTGCTGTGTTTATGCCGCTTTACACCCACTTGACTCACTTTCAGAGAGATATCAATACATAGCTTTTAAGATTCTTACTAGTCAGATATATTCTTGGGCGGTTAATAGGGGGTGTTGAGTCCAGTTCACTGAGCAAGGAGTAGGTCGTGTCTATTACATATTGGGTTTATGGAACGGTATCTGAGCTAATTTGAAACCCTTGTTTTATGCATCACCCCACCTCACCTTTCCCGTTAAGCAGCCATAGTGTGTTTTCTAAACGTGTGCCTCTGTTTTGTTTTGTAATTCAGTTCAAGGTCGCAGTTTTTACATTCCCTCTATAAGTGATATCTTATGATAAGTGTCTTTTTCTGTGTGACTTATTTCACTTAGAATCGTCGTACCTAAATCCACTCATCATGCTGCTACTAGACTTATGACGTTGATATCATGGCTGAGTGATATTCTATTATATATAAGGACTAATACTTCTTCATCCATTTTTTTCTTTCCTGGGATATTTACGTTGTAACAAAGTAGAGGTTCTTGTCAACAGAGCAGCCCTAAACTTTGGGGTGCCTGTGTCTTGCTGATTTTTAGTTTTCCCAATTTATACGCCCATGAGTGGAAGTGCCCTATGCTCTCTAAGCTGAGTTTTTTAGATGTTTCACGACACACCGTACACTTCTCCAAAATGGCTGTTGGCAATTTACATCCCGCCCATCAGCGTAGCAAGGCTCCCGTTTCTCCATGGCCTGTCCTGCATTTCTGGTTTTGACACTTTATTCAGCATGGCCCTTTTGACCGGTGGGAAGCGAGACTTCTTTGTAGCGCTGATTTGCCTTTCCAGGTTGCTTGGTTGGCCAAAAAGGGCGTATGCGTTTTTTCCTGAATATATTCAGGAAAAAACGCATACGCCCTTTTTGGCCAAGGGCATCATGGTCGAGGCGTTGCCGCTTTTCCTGTGCTTTCAAGGCGATTCGAATCTACCTCCTGAAATCTGTTTCCTGCAATTCTGCCTTGCTTTCAAATCCTCTTCGTTGCCTTCCCTCAATATATTTGTGGACGAGAGTTATCATTTATAACTCTGCAGGTTTGTGAATTGCAGTGCCCCTGAGCTCCATTTTTCAACTCGCTTTCTTGGGAGCTGGCTGCAAAAGCGCAGGATTGCTTCAGGCTCTATTCTGGTCCCGAGCGGCAGGCTGAGCCTGTGGTTAATTCTTCTTCCTGATGGGAAAATAGAGTGACCTGTGCCTGTCCCAACACCTAGAGCTAGTGTCTCATTGGTTCCCCCTCTTCCCGTTCATCCTCAGGACAAATTGCAACCTGTACGGAACAGGAGGTTAAAGGTGCTGATTCTCCAAGGAGGGAGATTGCTAGTAAAGCGGCTGGAATGGAGAACCCGAGCACAAGGAGTTGAGAAATGAGGTGCGATTTAGAAACCTTTCCCGATCACACGGTGCACCATCTTCTGGGTTTCTCATGCATGTTTTCGAAGTGGGAAGATGCCCTTGAACCTGGAGATTTGGGACCCATGGGATGGGAACCACGCAGTATTACTTTAAAGGGTCTGCGTTTGCTCACCCAACCTCACGAAACCTCTCAGCCCCAAGAGTGTCCACCCTTATGTCTCAATCAGCTGTGGGTCTAGATATGGTCAATCCAGGTGGCATCACAGTTCCTGAAAGAATTTAGTAAGAATTTCTCTCTCTTTCACTGTCTTTGTCTCACAGGTTTTTAAAAGTGATTGATTTTTATAAAGGGGTTTTATCTGCTTTTCACTGCTGTGTTTATGCCGCTTTACACCCACTTGACTCACTTTCAGAGAGATATCAATACATAGCTTTTAAGATTCTTACTAGTCAGATATATTCTTGGGCGGTTAATAGGGGGTGTTGAGTCCAGTTCACTGAGCAAGGAGTAGGTCGTGTCTATTACATATTGGGTTTATGGAACGGTATCTGAGCTAATTTGAAACCCTTGTTTTATGCATCACCCCACCTCACCTTTCCCGTTAAGCAGCCATAGTGTGTTTTCTAAACGTGTGCCTCTGTTCTGTTTTGTAATTCAGTTCAAGGTCGCAGTTTTTACATTCCCTCTATAAGTGATATCTTATGATAAGTGTCTTTTTCTGTGTGACTTATTTCACTTAGAATCGTCGTACCTAAATCCACTCATCATGCTACTACTAGACTTATGACGTTGATTTCATGGCTGAGTGATATTCTATTATATATAAGGACTAATACTTCTTCATCCATTTTTTTCTTTCCTGGGATATTTACGTTGTAACAAAGTAGAGGTTCTTGTCAACAGAGCAGCCCTAAACTTTGGGGTGCCTGTGTCTTGCTGATTTTTAGTTTTCCCAATTTATACGCCCATGAGTGGAAGTGCCCTATGCTCTCTAAGCTGAGTTTTTTAGATGTTTCAGGACACACCGTACACTTCTCCAAAATGGCTGTTGGCAATTTACATCCCGCCCATCAGCGTAGCAAGGCTCCCGTTTCTCCATGGCCTGTCCTGCATTTCTGGTTTTGACACTTTATTCAGCATGGCCCTTTTGACCGGTGGGAAGCGAGACTTCTTTGTAGCGCTGATTTGCCTTTCCAGGTTGCTTGGTTGGCCAAAAAGGGCGTATGCGTTTTTTCCTGAATATATTCAGGAAAAAACGCATACGCCCTTTTTGGCCAAGGGCATCATTGTCGAGGTTTTGCCGCTTTTCCCGTGCTTTCAAGGCGATTCGAATCTACCTCCTGAAATCTGTTTCCTGCAATTCTGCCTTGCTTTCAAATCCTCTTCGTTGCCTTCCCTCAATATATTTGTGGACGAGAGTTATCATTTATAACTCTGCAGGTTTGTGAATTGCAGTGCCCCTGAGCTCCATTTTTCAACTCGCTTTCCTGGGACCTGGACGCAAAAGCGCAGGATTGCTTCAGGCCCTATTCTGGTTCCGGGCGGCAGGCTGAGCCTGTGGTTAATTCTTCTTCTTCCTGATGGGAAAATAGAGTGACCTGTGCCTGTCCCAACACCTAGAGCTAGTGTCTCATTGGTTCCCCCTCTTCCCGTTCATCCTCAGGACAAATTGCAACCTGTACGGAACAGGAGGTTAAAGGTGCTGATTCTCCAAGGAGGGAGATTGCTAGTAAAGCAGCTGGAATGGCGAACCCGAGCCCAAGGAGATGAGAAATGAGGTCCCTTTTAGAAACCTTTCCCGATCACACGGTGTACCATCTTCTGGGTTTCTCATGCATGTTTTCGAAGTGGGAAGATGCCCTTGAACCTGGAGATTTGGGACCCATGGGATGGGAACCACGCAGTATTACTTTAAAGGGTCTACGTTTGCTCACCCAACCTCACGAAACCTCTCAGCCCCAAGAGTGTCCACCCTTATGTCTCAATCAGCTGTGGGTCTATATATGGTCAATCCAGGTGGCATCACAGCCCCTGAACGAATTTAGTAAGAATTTCTTTCTCTTTCCCTGTCTTTGTTTCACGGGTTTTTAAAAGTGATTGATTTTTATAAAGGGGTTTAGCTGCTTTTCACTGCTGTGTTTATGCCGCTTTACACCCACTTGACTCACTTTCAGAGAGATATCAATACATAGGTTTTAAGATTCTTACTAGTCAGATATATTCTTGGGCGGTTAATAGGGGGTGTTGGGTCCAGTTCACTGAGCAAGGAGTAGGTCGTTTCTATTACATATTGGGTTTATGGAACGGTATCTGAGCTAATTTGAAACCCTTGTTTTATGCATCACCCCACCTCACCTTTCCCGTTAAGCAGCCATAGTGTGTTTTCTAAACGTGTGACTCTGTTCTCTTTTGTAATTCAGTTCAAGGGTAGCGGTTTTCACATTCCCTCTATAAGTGATATCTTATGATAAGTGTCTTTTTCTGTGTGACTTATTTCACTTAGAATCGTCGTACCTAAATCCACTCATCATGCTGCTACTAGACTTATGACGTTGATTTCATGGCTGAGTGATATTCTATTATACATAAGGACTAATACTTCTTTATCCATTTTTTTCTTTCCTGGGATATTTACGTTGTAACAAAGTGGAGGTTCTTGTCAACAGAGCAGCCCTAAACTTTGGGGTGCCTGTGTCTTGCTGATTTTTAGTTTTCCCAATTTATACGCCCATGAGTGGAAGTGTCCTATGCTCTCTAAGCTGAGTTTTTTAGATGTTTCAGGACACACCGTACACTTCTACAGAGTGGCTGTTGGCAATTTACATCCCGCCCATCAGCGTAGCAAGGCTCCCGTTTCTCCATGGCCTGTCCTGCATTTCTGGTTTTGACACTTTATTCAGCATGGCCCTTTTGACCGACGGGAAACGAGCCTTCTTTGTAGCGCTGATTTGCCTTTCCAGGTTGCTTGGTTGGCCAAAAAGGGCGTATGCGTTTTTTCCTGAATATATTCAGGAAAAAACGCATACGCCCTTTTTGGCCAAGGGCATCATGGTCGAGGCGTTGCCGCTTTTCCTGTGCTTTCAAGGCGATTCGAATCTACCTCCTGAAATCTGTTTCCTGCAATTCTGCCTTGCTTTCAAATCCTCTTCGTTGCCTTCCCTCAATATATTTGTGGACGAGAGTTATCATTTATAACTCTGCAGGTTTGTGAATTGCAGTGCCCCTGAGCTCCATTTTTCAACTCGCTTTCTTGGGAGCTGGCTGCAAAAGCGCAGGATTGCTTCAGGCTCTATTCTGGTCCCGAGCGGCAGGCTGAGCCTGTGGTTAATTCTTCTTCCTGATGGGAAAATAGAGTGACCTGTGCCTGTCCCAACACCTAGAGCTAGTGTCTCATTGGTTCCCCCTCTTCCCGTTCATCCTCAGGACAAATTGCAACCTGTACGGAACAGGAGGTTAAAGGTGCTGATTCTCCAAGGAGGGAGATTGCTAGTAAAGCGGCTGGAATGGAGAACCCGAGCACAAGGAGTTGAGAAATGAGGTGCGATTTAGAAACCTTTCCCGATCACACGGTGCACCATCTTCTGGGTTTCTCATGCATGTTTTCGAAGTGGGAAGATGCCCTTGAACCTGGAGATTTGGGACCCATGGGATGGGAACCACGCAGTATTACTTTAAAGGGTCTGCGTTTGCTCACCCAACCTCACGAAACCTCTCAGCCCCAAGAGTGTCCACCCTTATGTCTCAATCAGCTGTGGGTCTATATATGGTCAATCCAGGTGGCATCACAGCCCCTGAACGAATTTAGTAAGAATTTCTTTCTCTTTCACTGTCTTTGTTTCACGGGTTTTTAAAAGTGATTGATTTTTATAAAGGGGTTTAGCTGCTTTTCACTGCTGTGTTTATGCCGCTTTACACCCACTTGACTCACTTACAGAGAGATATCAATACATAGGTTTTGAGATTCTTACTAGTCAGATATATTCTTGGGCGGTTAATAGGGGGTGTTGAGTCCAGTTCACTGAGCAAGGAGTAGGTCGTGTCTATTACATATTGGGTTTATGGAATGGTATCTGAGCTAATTTGAAACCCTTGTTTTATGCATCACCCCACCTCACCTTTCCCGTTAAGCAGCCATAGTGTGTTTTCTAAACGTGTGCCTCTGTTCTGTTTTGTAATTCAGTTCAAGGTCGCAGTTTTTACATTCCCTCTATAAGTGATATCTTATGATAAGTGTCTTTTTCTGTGTGACTTATTTCACTTAGAATCGTCGTACCTAAATCCACTCATCATGCTGCTACTAGACTTATGACGTTGATTTCATGGCTGAGTGATATTCTATTATATATAAGGACTAATACTTCTTCATCCATTTTTTTCTTTCCTGGGATATTTACGTTGTAACAAAGTAGAGGTTCTTGTCAACAGAGCAGCCCTAAACTTTGGGGTGCCTGTGTCTTGCTGATTTTTAGTTTTCCCAATTTATACGCCCATGAGTGGAAGTGCCCTATGCTCTCTAAGCTGAGTTTTTTAGATGTTTCACGACACACCGTACACTTCTCCAAAATGGCTGTTGGCAATTTACATCCCGCCCTTCAGCGTAGCAAGGCTCCCGTTTCTCCATGGCCTGTCCTGCATTTCTGGTTTTGACACTTTATTCAGCATGGCCCTTTTGACCGGTGGGAAGCGAGACTTCTTTGTAGCGCTGATTTGCCTTTCCAGGTTGCTTGGTTGGCCAAAAAGGGCGTATGCGTTTTTTCCTGAATATATTCAGGAAAAAACGCATACGCCCTTTTTGGCCAAGGGCATCATTGTCGAGGTTTTGCCGCTTTTCCCGTGCTTTAAAGGCGATTCGAATCTACCTCCTGAAATCTGTTTCCTGCAATTCTGCCTTGCTTTCAAATCCTCTTCGTTGCCTTCCCTCAATATATTTGTGGACGAGAGTTATCAGTTATAACTCTGCAGGTTTGTGAATTGCAGTGCCCCTGAGCTCCATTTTTCAACTCGCTTTCCTGGGACCTGGACGCAAAAGCGCAGGATTGCTTCAGGCCCTATTCTGGTTCCGGGCGGCAGGCTGAGCCTGTGGTTAATTCTTCTTCCTGATGGGAAAATAGAGTGACCTGTGCCTGTCCCAACACCTAGAGCTAGTGTCTCATTGGTTCCCCCTCTTCCCGTTCATCCTCAGGACAAATTGCAACCTGTACGGAACAGGAGGTTAAAGGTGCTGATTCTCCAAGGAGGGAGATTGCTAGTAAAGCAGCTGGAATGGCGAACCCGAGCCCAAGGAGATGAGAAATGAGGTCCCTTTTAGAAACCTTTCCCGATCACACGGTGTACCATCTTCTGGGTTTCTCATGCATGTTTTCGAAGTGGGAAGATGCCCTTGAACCTGGAGATTTGGGACCCATGGGATGGGAACCACGCAGTATTACTTTAAAGGGTCTACGTTTGCTCACCCAATCTCACGAAACCTCTCAGCCCCAAGAGTGTCCACCCTTATGTCTCAATCAGCTGTGGGTCTATATATGGTCAATCCAGGTGGCATCACAGCCCCTGAACGAATTTAGTAAGAATTTCTTTCTCTTTCCCTGTCTTTGTTTCACGGGTTTTTAAAAGTGATTGATTTTTATAAAGGGGTTTAGCTGCTTTTCACTGCTGTGTTTATGCCGCTTTACACCCACTTGACTCACTTTCAGAGAGATATCGATACATAGGTTTTAAGATTCTTACTAGTCAGATATATTCTTGGGCGGTTAATAGGGGGTGTTGGGTCCAGTTCACTGAGCAAGGAGTAGGTCGTTTCTATTACATATTGGGTTTATGGAACGGTATCTGAGCTAATTTGAAACCCTTCTTTTATGCATCACCCCACCTCACCTTTCCCGTTAAGCAGCCATAGTGTGTTTTCTAAACGTGTGACTCTGTTCTGTTTTGTAATTCAGTTCAAGGGTAGCGGTTTTCACATTCCCTCTATAAGTGATATCTTATGATAAGTGTCTTTTTCTGTGTGAATTATTTCACTGAGAATCGTCGTACCTAAATCCACTCATCATGCTGCTACTAGACTTATGACGTTGATTTCATGGCTGAGTGATATTCTATTATACATAAGGACTAATACTTCTTTATCCATTTTTTTCTTTCCTGGGATATTTACGTTGTAACAAAGTGGAGGTTCTTGTCAACAGAGCAGCCCTAAACTTTGGGGTGCCTGTGTCTTGCTGATTTTTAGTTTTCCCAATTTATACGCCCATGAGTGGAAGTGTCCTATGCTCTCTAAGCTGAGTTTTTTAGATGTTTCAGGACACACCGTACACTTCTACAGAGTGGCTGTTGGCAATTTACATCCCGCCCATCAGCGTAGCAAGGCTCCCGTTTCTCCATGGCCTGTCCTGCATTTCTGGTTTTGACACTTTATTCAGCATGGCCCTTTTGACCGACGGGAAACGAGCCTTCTTTGTAGCGCTGATTTGCCTTTCCAGGTTGCTTGGTTGGCCAAAAAGGGCGTATGCGTTTTTTCCTGAATATATTCAGGAAAAAACGCATACGCCCTTTTTGGCCAAGGGCATCATGGTCGAGGCGTTGCCGCTTTTCCTGTGCATTCAAGGCGATTCGAATCTACCTCCTGAAATCTGTTTCCTGCAATTCTGCCTTGCTTTCAAATCCTCTTCGTTGCCTTCCCTCAATATATTTGTGGACGAGAGTTATCATTTATAACTCTGCAGGTTTGTGAATTGCAGTGCCCCTGAGCTCCATTTTTCAACTCGCTTTCTTGGGAGCTGGCTGCAAAAGCGCAGGATTGCTTCAGGCTCTATTCTGGTCCCGAGCGGCAGGCTGAGCCTGTGGTTAATTCTTCTTCCTGATGGGAAAATAGAGTGACCTGTGCCTGTCCCAACACCTAGAGCTAGTGTCTCATTGGTTCCCCCTCTTCCCGTTCATCCTCAGGACAAATTGCAACCTGTACGGAACAGGAGGTTAAAGGTGCTGATTCTCCAAGGAGGGAGATTGCTAGTAAAGCGGCTGGAATGGAGAACCCGAGCACAAGGAGTTGAGAAATGAGGTGCGATTTAGAAACCTTTCCCGATCACACGGTGCACCATCTTCTGGGTTTCTCATGCATGTTTTCGAAGTGGGAAGATGCCCTTGAACCTGGAGATTTGGGACCCATGGGATGGGAACCACGCAGTATTACTTTAAAGGGTCTGCGTTTGCTCACCCAACCTCACGAAACCTCTCAGCCCCAAGAGTGTCCACCCTTATGTCTCAATCAGCTGTGGGTCTATATATGGTCAATCCAGGTGGCATCACAGCCCCTGAACGAATTTAGTAAGAATTTCTTTCTCTTTCCCTGTCTTTGTTTCACGGGTTTTTAAAAGTGATTGATTTTTATAAAGGGGTTTAGCTGCTTTTCACTGCTGTGTTTATGCCGCTTTACACCCACTTGACTCACTTACAGAGAGATATCAATACATAGGTTTTGAGATTCTTACTAGTCAGATATATTCTTGGGCGGTTAATAGGGGGTGTTGAGTCCAGTTCACTGAGCAAGGAGTAGGTCGTGTCTATTACATATTGGGTTTATGGAACGGTATCTGAGCTAATTTGAAACCCTTGTTTTATGCATCACCCCACCTCACCTTTCCCGTTAAGCAGCCATAGTGTGTTTTCTAAACGTGTGCCTCTGTTCTGTTTTGTAATTCAGTTCAAGGTCGCAGTTTTTACATTCCCTCTATAAGTGATATCTTATGATAAGTGTCTTTTTCTGTGTGACTTATTTCACTTAGAATCGTCGTACCTAAATCCACTCATCATGCTGCTACTAGACTTATGACGTTGATTTCATGGCTGAGTGATATTCTATTATATATAAGGACTAATACTTCTTCATCCATTTTTTTCTTTCCTGGGATATTTACGTTGTAACAAAGTAGAGGTTCTTGTCAACAGAGCAGCCCTAAACTTTGGGGTGCCTGTGTCTTGCTGATTTTTCGTTTTCCCAATTTATACGCCCATGAGTGGAAGTGCCCTATGCTCTCTAAGCTGAGTTTTTTAGATGTTTCACGACACACCGTACACTTCTCCAAAATGGCTGTTGGCAATTTACATCCCGCCCATCAGCGTAGCAAGGCTCCCGTTTCTCCATGGCCTGTCCTGCATTTCTGGTTTTGACACTTTATTCAGCATGGCCCTTTTGACCGGTGGGAAGCGAGACTTCTTTGTAGCGCTGATTTGCCTTTCCAGGTTGCTTGGTTGGCCAAAAAGGGCGTATGCGTTTTTTCCTGAATATATTCAGGAAAAAACGCATACGCCCTTTTTGGCCAAGGGCATCATTGTCGAGGTTTTGCCGCTTTTCCCGTGCTTTAAAGGCGATTCGAATCTACCTCCTGAAATCTGTTTTCTGCAATTCTGCCTTGCTTTCAAATCCTCTTCGTTGCCTTCCCTCAATATATTTGTGGACGAGAGTTATCATTTATAACTCTGCAGGTTTGTGAATTGCAGTGCCCCTGAGCTCCATTTTTCAACTCGCTTTCCTGGGACCTGGACGCAAAAGCGCAGGATTGCTTCAGGCCCTATTCTGGTTCCGGGCGGCAGGCTGAGCCTGTGGTTAATTCTTCTTCCTGATGGGAAAATAGAGTGACCTGTGCCTGTCCCAACACCTAGAGCTAGTGTCTCATTGGTTCCCCCTCTTCCCGTTCATCCTCAGGACAAATTGCAACCTGTACGGAACAGGAGGTTAAAGGTGCTGATTCTCCAAGGAGGGAGATTGCTAGTAAAGCAGCTGGAATGGCGAACCCGAGCCCAAGGAGATGAGAAATGAGGTCCCTTTTAGAAACCTTTCCCGATCACACGGTGTACCATCTTCTGGGTTTCTCATGCATGTTTTCGAAGTGGGAAGATGCCCTTGAACCTGGAGATTTGGGACCCATGGGATGGGAACCACGCAGTATTACTTTAAAGGGTCTACGTTTGCTCACCCAACCTCACGAAACCTCTCAGCCCCAAGAGTGTCCACCCTTATGTCTCAATCAGCTGTGGGTCTATATATGGTCAATCCAGGTGGCATCACAGCCCCTGAACGAATTTAGTAAGAATTTCTTTCTCTTTCCCTGTCTTTGTTTCACGGGTTTTTAAAAGTGATTGATTTTTATAAAGGGGTTTAGCTGCTTTTCACTGCTGTGTTTATGCCGCTTTACACCCACTTGACTCACTTTCAGAGAGATATCAATACATAGGTTTTAAGATTCTTACTAGTCAGATATATTCTTGGGCGGTTAATAGGGGGTGTTGGGTCCAGTTCACTGAGCAAGGAGTAGGTCGTTTCTATTACATATTGGGTTTATGGAACGGTATCTGAGCTAATTTGAAACCCTTCTTTTATGCATCACCCCACCTCACCTTTCCCGTTAAGCAGCCATAGTGTGTTTTCTAAACGTGTGACTCTGTTCTGTTTTGTAATTCAGTTCAAGGGTAGCGGTTTTCACATTCCCTCTATAAGTGATATCTTATGATAAGTGTCTTTTTCTGTGTGACTTATTTCACTTAGAATCGTCGTACCTAAATCCACTCATCATGCTGCTACTAGACTTATGACGTTGATTTCATGGCTGAGTGATATTCTATTATACATAAGGACTAATACTTCTTTATCCATTTTTTTCTTTCCTGGGATATTTACGTTGTAACAAAGTGGAGGTTCTTGTCAACAGAGCAGCCCTAAACTTTGGGTTGCCTGTGTCTTGCTGATTTTTAGTTTTCCCAGTTTATACGCCCATGAGTGGAAGTGTCCTATGCTCTCTAAGCTGAGTTTTTTAGATGTTTCAGGACACACCGTACACTTCTACAGAGTGGCTGTTGGCAATTTACATCCCGCCCATCAGCGTAGCAAGGCTCCCGTTTCTCCATGGCCTGTCCTGCATTTCTGGTTTTGACACTTTATTCAGCATGGCCCTTTTGACCGACGGGAAACGAGCCTTCTTTGTAGCGCTGATTTGCCTTTCCAGGTTGCTTGGTTGGCCAAAAAGGGCGTATGCGTTTTTTCCTGAATATATTCAGGAAAAAACGCATACGCCCTTTTTGGCCAAGGGCATCATGGTCGAGGTGTTGCCGCTTTTCCTGTGCTTTAAAGGCGATTCGAATCTACCTTCTGAAATCTGTTTCCTGCAATTCTGCCTTGCTTTCAAATCCTCTTCGTTGCCTTCCCTCAATATATTTGTGGACGAGAGTTATCATTTATAACTCTGCAGGTTTGTGAATTGCAGTGCCCCTGAGCTCCATTTTTCAACTCGCTTTCCTGGGACCTGGTCGCAAAAGCGCAGGATTGCTTCAGGCCCTATTCTGGTTCCGGGCGGCAGGCTGAGCCTGTGGTTAATTCTTCTTCCTGATGGGAAAATAGAGTGACCTGTGCCTGTCCCAACACCTAGAGCTAGTGTCTCATTGGTTCCCCCTCTTCCCGTTCATCCTCAGGACAAATTGCAACCTGTACGGAACAGGAGGTTAAAGGTGCTGATTCTCCAAGGAGGGAGATTGCTAGTAAAGCAGCTGGAATGGCGAACCCGAGCCCAAGGAGATGAGAAATGAGGTCCCTTTTAGAAACCTTTCCCGATCACACGGTGCACCAACTTCTGGGTTTCTCATGCATGTTTTCGAAGTGGGAAGATGCCCTTGAACCTGGAGATTTGGGACCCATGGGATGGGAACCACGCAGTATTACTTTAAAGGGTCTGCGTTTGCTCACCCAACCTCACGAAACCTCTCAGCCCCAAGAGTGTCCACCCTTATGTCTCAATCAGCTGTGGGTCTATATATGGTCAATCCAGGTGGCATCACAGCCCCTGAACGAATTTAGTAAGAATTTCTTTCTCTTTCCCTGTCTTTGTTTCACGGGTTTTTAAAAGTGATTGATTTTTATAAAGGGGTTTAGCTGCTTTTCACTGCTGTGTTTATGCCGCTTTACACCCACTTGACTCACTTACAGAGAGATATCAATACATAGGTTTTGAGATTCTTACTAGTCAGATATATTCTTGGGCGGTTAATAGGGGGTGTTGAGTCCAGTTCACTGAGGAAGGAGTAGGTCGTGTCTATTACATATTGGGTTTATGGAACGGTATCTGAGCTAATTTGAAACCCTTGTTTTATGCATCACCCCACCTCACCTTTCCCTTTAAGCACCCATAGTGTGTTTTCTAAACGTGTGCCTCTGTTCTGTTTTGTAATTCAGTTCAAGGTCGCAGTTTTTACATTCCCTCTATAAGTGATATCTTATGATAAGTGTCTTTTTCTGTGTGACTTATTTCACTTAGAATCGTCGTACCTAAATCCACTCATCATGCTGCTACTAGACTTATGACGTTGATTTCATGGCTGAGTGATATTCTATTATATATAAGGACTAATACTTCTTCATCCATTTTTTTCTTTCCTGGCATATTTACGTTGTAACAAAGTAGAGGTTCTTGTCAACAGAGCAGCCCTAAACTTTGGGGTGCCTGTGTCTTGCTGATTTTTAGTTTTCCCAATTTATACGCCCATGAGTGGAAGTGCCCTATGCTCTCTAAGCTGAGTTTTTTAGATGTTTCACGACACACCGTACACTTCTCCAAAATGGCTGTTGGCAATTTACATCCCGCCCATCAGCGTAGCAAGGCTCCCGTTTCTCCATGGCCTGTCCTGCATTTCTGGTTTTGACACTTTATTCAGCATGGCCCTTTTGACCGGTGGGAAGCGAGACTTCTTTGTAGCGCTGATTTGCCTTTCCAGGTTGCTTGGTTGGCCAAAAAGGGCGTATGCGTTTTTTCCTGAATATATTCAGGAAAAAACGCATACGCCCTTTTTGGCCAAGGGCATCATTGTCGAGGTTTTGCCGCTTTTCCCGTGCTTTAAAGGCGATTCGAATCTACCTCCTGAAATCTGTTTCCTGCAATTCTGCCTTGCTTTCAAATCCTCTTCGTTGCCTTCCCTCAATATATTTGTGGACGAGAGTTATCATTTATAACTCTGCAGGTTTGTGAATTGCAGTGCCCCTGAGCTCCATTTTTCAACTCGCTTTCCTGGGACCTGGACGCAAAAGCGCAGGATTGCTTCAGGCCCTATTCTGGTTCCGGGCGGCAGGCTGAGCCTGTGGTTAATTCTTCTTCCTGATGGGAAAATAGAGTGACCTGTGCCTGTCCCAACACCTAGAGCTAGTCTCTCATTGGTTCCCCCTCTTCCCGTTCATCCTCAGGACAAATTGCAACCTGTACGGAACAGGAGGTTAAAGGTGCTGATTCTCCAAGGAGGGAGATTGCTAGTAAAGCAGCTGGAATGGCGAACCCGAGCCCAAGGAGATGAGAAATGAGGTCCCTTTTAGAAACCTTTCCCGATCACACGGTGTACCATCTTCTGGGTTTCTCATTCATGTTTTCGAAGTGGGAAGATGCCCCTGAACCTGGAGATTTGGGACCCATGGGATGGGAACTACGCAGTATTACTTTAAAGGGTCTACGTTTGCTCACCCAACCTCACGAAACCTCTCAGCCCCAAGAGTGTCCACCCTTATGTCTCAATCAGCTGTGGGTCTATATATGGTCAATCCAGGTGGCATCACAGCCCCTGAACGAATTTAGTAAGAATTTCTTTCTCTTTCCCTGTCTTTGTTTCACGGGTTTTTAAAAGTGATTGATTTTTATAAAGGGGTTTAGCTGCTTTTCACTGCTGTGTTTATGCCGCTTTACACCCACTTGACTCACTTTCAGAGAGATATCAATACATAGGTTTTAAGATTCTTACTAGTCAGATATATTCTTGGGCGGTTAATAGGGGGTGTTGGGTCCAGTTCACTGAGCAAGGAGTAGGTCGTTTCTATTACATATTGGGTTTATGGAACGGTATCTGAGCTAATTTGAAACCCTTGTTTTATGCATCACCCCACCTCACCTTTCCCGTTAAGCAGCCATAGTGTGTTTTCTAAACGTGTGACTCTGTTCTGTTTTGTAATTCAGTTCAAGGGTAGCGGTTTTCACATTCCCTCTATAAGTGATATCTTATGATAAGTGTCTTTTTCTGTGTGAATTATTTCACTGAGAATCGTCGTACCTAAATCCACTCATCATGCTGCTACTAGACTTATGACGTTGATTTCATGGCTGAGTGATATTCTATTATACATAAGGACTAATACTTCTTTATCCATTTTTTTCTTTCCTGGGATATTTACGTTGTAACAAAGTGGAGGTTCTTGTCAACAGAGCAGCCCTAAATTTTGGGGTGCCTGTGTCTTGCTGATTTTTAGTTTTCCCAATTTATACGCCCATGAGTGGAAGTGTCCTATGCTCTCTAAGCTGAATTTTTTAGATGTTTCAGGACACACCGTACAGTTCTCCAGAGTGGCTGTTGGCAATTTACATCCCGCCCATCAGCGTAGCAAGGCTCCCGTTTCTCCATGGCCTGTCCTGCATTTCTGGTTTTGATACTTTATTCAGCATGGCCCTTTTGACCGATGGGAAGCGAGACTTCTTTGTAGCGCTGATTTGCCTTTCCAGGTTGCTTGGTTGGCCTAAAAGGGCGTATGCGTTTTTTCCTGAATATATTCAGGAAAAAACGCATACGCCCTTTTTGGCCAAGGGCACCATCGTCGAGGTATTGCCGCTTTTCCTGTGCTTTCAAGGCGATTCGAATCTACCTCCTGAAATCTGTTTCCTGCAATTCTGCCTTGCTTTCAAATCCTCTTCGTTGCCTTCCCTCAATATATTTGTGGACGAGAGTTATCATTTATAACTCTGCAGGTTTGTGAATTGCAGTGCCCCTGAGCTCCATTTTTCTACTCGCTTTCTTGGGAGCTGGCTGCAAAAGCGCAGGATTGCTTCAGGCTCTATTCTGGTCCCGAGCGGCAGGCTGAGCCTGTGGTTCATTCTTCTTCCTGATGGGAAAATAGAGTGACCTGTGCCTGTCCCAACACCTAGAGCTAGTGTCTCATTGGTTCCCCCTCTTCCCGTTCATCCTCAGGACAAATTGCAACCTGTACGGAACAGGAGGTTAAAGGTGCTGATTCTCCAAGGAGGGAGATTGCTAGTAAAGCGGCTGGAATGGAGAACCCGAGCACAAGGAGTTGAGAAATGAGGTGCGATTTAGAAACCTTTCCCGATCACACGGTGCACCATCTTCTGGGTTTCTCATGCATGTTTTCGAAGTGGGAAGATGCCCTTGAACCTGGAGATTTGGGACCCATGGGATGGGAACCACGCAGTATTACTTTAAAGGGTCTGCGTTTGCTCACCCAACCTCACGAAACCTCTCAGCCCCAAGAGTGTCCACCCTTATGTCTCAATCAGCTGTGGGTCTATATATGGTCAATCCAGGTGGCATCACAGCCCCTGAACGAATTTAGTAAGAATTTCTTTCTCTTTCACTGTCTTTGTTTCACGGGTTTTTAAAAGTGATTGATTTTTATAAAGGGGTTTAGCTGCTTTTCACTGCTGTGTTTATGCCGCTTTACACCCACTTGACTCACTTACAGAGAGATATCAATACATAGGTTTTGAGATTCTTACTAGTCAGATATATTCTTGGGCGGTGAATAGGGGGTGTTGAGTCCAGTTCACTGAGCAAGGAGTAGGTCGTGTCTATTACATATTGGGTTTATGGAACGGTATCTGAGCTAATTTGAAACCCTTGTTTTATGCATCACCCCACCTCACCTTTCCCGTTAAGCAGCCATAGTGTGTTTTCTAAACGTGTGCCTCTGTTCTGTTTTGTAATTCAGTTCAAGGTCGCAGTTTTTACATTCCCTCTATAAGTGATATCTTATGATAAGTGTCTTTTTCTGTGTGACTTATTTCACTTAGAATCGTCGTACCTAAATCCACTCATCATGCTGCTACTAGACTTATGACGTTGATTTCATGGCTGAGTGATATTCTATTATATATAAGGACTAATACTTCTTCATCCATTTTTTTCTTTCCTGGCATATTTACGTTGTAACAAAGTAGAGGTTCTTGTCAACAGAGCAGCCCTAAACTTTGGGGTGCCTGTGTCTTGCTGATTTTTAGTTTTCCCAATTTATACGCCCATGAGTGGAAGTGCCCTATGCTCTCTAAGCTGAGTTTTTTAGATGTTTCACGACACACCGTACACTTCTCCAAAATGGCTGTTGGCAATTTACATCCCGCCCATCAGCGTAGCAAGGCTCCCGTTTCTCCATGGCCTGTCCTGCATTTCTGGTTTTGATACTTTATTCAGCATGGCCCTTTTGACCGATGGGAAGCGAGACTTCTTTGTAGCGCTGATTTGCCTTTCCAGGTTGCTTGGTTGGCCTAAAAGGGCGTATGCGTTTTTTCCTGAATATATTCAGGAAAAAACGCATACGCCCTTTTTGGCCAAGGGCACCATCGTCGAGGTATTGCCGCTTTTCCTGTGCTTTCAAGGCGATTCGAATCTACCTCCTGAAATCTGTTTCCTGCAATTCTGCCTTGCTTTCAAATCCTCTTCGTTGCCTTCCCTCAATATATTTGTGGACGAGAGTTATCATTTATAACTCTGCAGGTTTGTGAATTGCAGTGCCCCTGAGCTCCATTTTTCTACTCGCTTTCTTGGGAGCTGGCTGCAAAAGCGCAGGATTGCTTCAGGCTCTATTCTGGTCCCGAGCGGCAGGCTGAGCCTGTGGTTCATTCTTCTTCCTGATGGGAAAATAGAGTGACCTGTGCCTGTCCCAACACCTAGAGCTAGTGTCTCATTGGTTCCCCCTCTTCCCGTTCATCCTCAGGACAAATTGCAACCTGTACGGAACAGGAGGTTAAAGGTGCTGATTCTCCAAGGAGGGAGATTGCTAGTAAAGCGGCTGGAATGGAGAACCCGAGCACAAGGAGTTGAGAAATGAGGTGCGATTTAGAAACCTTTCCCGATCACACGGTGCACCATCTTCTGGGTTTCTCATGCATGTTTTCGAAGTGGGAAGATGCCCTTGAACCTGGAGATTTGGGACCCATGGGATGGGAACCACGCAGTATTACTTTAAAGGGTCTGCGTTTGCTCACCCAACCTCACGAAACCTCTCAGCCCCAAGAGTGTCCACCCTTATGTCTCAATCAGCTGTGGGTCTATATATGGTCAATCCAGGTGGCATCACAGCCCCTGAACGAATTTAGTAAGAATTTCTTTCTCTTTCACTGTCTTTGTTTCACGGGTTTTTAAAAGTGATTGATTTTTATAAAGGGGTTTAGCTGCTTTTCACTGCTGTGTTTATGCCGCTTTACACCCACTTGACTCACTTACAGAGAGATATCAATACATAGGTTTTGAGATTCTTACTAGTCAGATATATTCTTGGGCGGTGAATAGGGGGTGTTGAGTCCAGTTCACTGAGCAAGGAGTAGGTCGTGTCTATTACATATTGGGTTTATGGAACGGTATCTGAGCTAATTTGAAACCCTTGTTTTATGCATCACCCCACCTCACCTTTCCCGTTAAGCAGCCATAGTGTGTTTTCTAAACGTGTGCCTCTGTTCTGTTTTGTAATTCAGTTCAAGGTCGCAGTTTTTACATTCCCTCTATAAGTGATATCTTATGATAAGTGTCTTTTTCTGTGTGACTTATTTCACTTAGAATCGTCGTACCTAAATCCACTCATCATGCTGCTACTAGACTTATGACGTTGATTTCATGGCTGAGTGATATTCTATTATATATAAGGACTAATACTTCTTCATCCATTTTTTTCTTTCCTGGCATATTTACGTTGTAACAAAGTAGAGGTTCTTGTCAACAGAGCAGCCCTAAACTTTGGGGTGCCTGTGTCTTGCTGATTTTTAGTTTTCCCAATTTATACGCCCATGAGTGGAAGTGCCCTATGCTCTCTAAGCTGAGTTTTTTAGATGTTTCACGACACACCGTACACTTCTCCAAAATGGCTGTTGGCAATTTACATCCCGCCCATCAGCGTAGCAAGGCTCCCGTTTCTCCATGGCCTGTCCTGCATTTCTGGTTTTGACACTTTATTCAGCATGGCCCTTTTGACCGGTGGGAAGCGAGACTTCTTTGTAGCGCTGATTTGCCTTTCCAGGTTGCTTGGTTGGCCAAAAAGGGCGTATGCGTTTTTTCCTGAATATATTCAGGAAAAAACGCATACGCCCTTTTTGGCCAAGGGCATCATTGTCGAGGTTTTGCCGCTTTTCCCGTGCTTTAAAGGCGATTCGAATCTACCTCCTGAAATCTGTTTCCTGCAATTCTGCCTTGCTTTCAAATCCTCTTCGTTGCCTTCCCTCAATATATTTGTGGACGAGAGTTATCAGTTATAACTCTGCAGGTTTGTGAATTGCAGTGCCCCTGAGCTCCATTTTTCAACTCGCTTTCCTGGGACCTGGACGCAAAAGCGCAGGATTGCTTCAGGCCCTATTCTGGTTCCGGGCGGCAGGCTGAGCCTGTGGTTAATTCTTCTTCCTGATGGGAAAATAGAGTGACCTGTGCCTGTCCCAACACCTAGAGCTAGTGTCTCATTGGTTCCCCCTCTTCCCGTTCATCCTCAGGGCAAATTGCAACCTGTACGGAACAGGAGGCTAAAGGTGCTGATTCTCCAAGGAGGGAGATTGCTAGTAAAGCAGCTGGAATGGCGAACCCGAGCCCAAGGAGATGAGAAATGAGGTCCCTTTTAGAAACCTTTCCCGATCACACGGTGTACCATCTTCTGGGTTTCTCATGCATGTTTTCCATGTAGGAAGATGCCCTTGAACCTGGAGATTTGGGACCCATGGGATGGGAACAATGCAGTATTACTTTAAAGGGTCTGCGTTTGCTCACCCAACCTCACCAAACCTCTCAGCCCTAAGAGTGTCCACCCTTATGTCTCAATCAGCTGTGGGTCTAGGTATGGTCAATCCAAGTGGCATCACAGCCCGTGAGCGAATTTAGTAGGAATTTCTCTCTCTTTCACTGTCTTTGTTTCACGGGTTTTTAAAAGTGATTGATTTTTATAAAGGGGTTTAGATGCTTTTCACTGCTGTGTTTATGCCGCTTTACACCCACTTGACTCACTTACAGAGAGATATCAATACATAGCTTTTAAGATTCTTACTAGTCAGATATATTCTTGGGCGGTGAATAGGGGGTGTGGAGTCCAGTTCACAGAGCAAGGTGTAGGTCGTATCTATTACATATTGGGTTTATGGAACGGTATCTGAGCTAATTTGAAACCCTTGTTTTATGCATCACCCCACCTCACCTTTCCCGTTAAGCAGCCATAGTGTGTTTTCTAAACGTGTGACTCTGTTCTGTTTTGTAATTCAGTTCAAGGGTAGCGGTTTTCACATTCCCTCTATAAGTGATATCTTATGATAAGTGTCTTTTTCTGTGTGAATTATTTCACTGAGAATCGTCGTACCTAAATCCACTCATCATGCTGCTACTAGACTTATGACGTTGATTTCATGGCTGAGTGATATTCTATTATACATAAGGACTAATACTTCTTTATCCATTTTTTTCTTTCCTGGGATATTTACGTTGTAACAAAGTGGAGGTTCTTGTCAACAGAGCAGCCCTAAACTTTGGGGTGCCTGTGTCTTGCTGATTTTTAGTTTTCCCAATTTATACGCCCATGAGTGGAAGTGTCCTATGCTCTCTAAGCTGAATTTTTTAGATGTTTCAGGACACACCGTACAGTTCTCCAGAGTGGCTGTTGGCAATTTACATCCCGCCCATCAGCGTAGCAAGGCTCCCGTTTCTCCATGGCCTGTCCTGCATTTCTGGTTTTGATACTTTATTCAGCATGGCCCTTTTGACCGATGGGAAGCGAGACTTCTTTGTAGCGCTGATTTGCCTTTCCAGGTTGCTTGGTTGGCCAAAAAGGGCGTATGCGTTTTTTCCTGAATATATTCAGGAAAAAACGCATACGCCCTTTTTGGCCAAGGGCATCATGGTCGAGGTATTGCCGCTTTTCCTGTGCTTTCAAGGCGATTCGAATCTACCTCCTGAAATCTGTTTCCTGCAATTCTGCCTTGCTTTCAAATCCTCTTCGTTGCCTTCCCTCAATATATTTGTGGACGAGAGTTATCATTTATAACTCTGCAGGTTTGTGAATTGCAGTGCCCCTGAGCTCCATTTTTCTACTCGCTTTCTTGGGAGCTGGCTGCAAAAGCGCAGGATTGCTTCAGGCTCTATTCTGGTCCCGAGCGGCAGGCTGAGCCTGTGGTTCATTCTTCTTCCTGATGGGAAAATAGAGTGACCTGTGCCTGTCCCAACACCTAGAGCTAGTGTCTCATTGGTTCCCCCTCTTCCCGTTCATCCTCAGGACAAATTGCAACCTGTACGGAACAGGAGGTTAAAGGTGCTGATTCTCCAAGGAGGGAGATTGCTAGTAAAGCGGCTGGAATGGAGAACCCGAGCACAAGGAGTTGAGAAATGAGGTGCGATTTAGAAACCTTTCCCGATCACACGGTGCACCATCTTCTGGGTTTCTCATGCATGTTTTCGAAGTGGGAAGATGCCCTTGAACCTGGAGATTTGGGACCCATGGGATGGGAACCACGCAGTATTACTTTAAAGGGTCTGCGTTTGCTCACCCAACCTCACGAAACCTCTCAGCCCCAAGAGTGTCCACCCTTATGTCTCAATCAGCTGTGGGTCTATATATGGTCAATCCAGGTGGCATCACAGCCCCTGAACGAATTTAGTAAGAATTTCTTTCTCTTTCACTGTCTTTGTTTCACGGGTTTTTAAAAGTGATTGATTTTTATAAAGGGGTTTAGCTGCTTTTCACTGCTGTGTTTATGCCGCTTTACACCCACTTGACTCACTTACAGAGAGATATCAATACATAGGTTTTGAGATTCTTACTAGTCAGATATATTCTTGGGCGGTGAATAGGGGGTGTTGAGTCCAGTTCACTGAGCAAGGAGTAGGTCGTGTCTATTACATATTGGGTTTATGGAACGGTATCTGAGCTAATTTGAAACCCTTCTTTTATGCATCACCCCACCTCACCTTTCCCGTTAAGCAGCCATAGTGTGTTTTCTAAACGTGTGCCTCTGTTCTGTTTTGTAATTCAGTTCAAGGTCGCAGTTTTTACATTCCCTCTATAAGTGATATCTTATGATAAGTGTCTTTTTCTGTGTGACTTATTTCACTTAGAATCGTCGTACCTAAATCCACTCATCATGCTGCTACTAGACTTATGACGTTGATTTCATGGCTGAGTGATATTCTATTATATATAAGGACTAATACTTCTTCATCCATTTTTTTCTTTCCTGGGATATTTACGTTGTAACAAAGTAGAGGTTCTTGTCAACAGAGCAGCCCTAAACTTTGGGGTGCCTGTGTCTTGCTGATTTTTAGTTTTCCCAATTTATACGCCCATGAGTGGAAGTGCCCTATGCTCTCTAAGCTGAGTTTTTTAGATGTTTCACGACACACCGTACACTTCTCCAAAATGGCTGTTGGCAATTTACATCCCGCCCATCAGCGTAGCAAGGCTCCCATTTCTCCATGGCCTGTCCTGCATTTCTGGTTTTGACACTTTATTCAGCATGGCCCTTTTGACCGGTGGGAAGCGAGACTTCTTTGTAGCGCTGATTTGCCTTTCCAGGTTGCTTGGTTGGCCAAAAAGGGCGTATGCGTTTTTTCCTGAATATATTCAGGAAAAAACGCATACGCCCTTTTTGGCCAAGGGCATCATTGTCGAGGTTTTGCCGCTTTTCCCGTGCTTTAAAGGCGATTCGAATCTACCTCCTGAAATCTGTTTCCTGCAATTCTGCCTTGCTTTCAAATCCTCTTCGTTGCCTTCCCTCAATATATTTGTGGACGAGAGTTATCATTTATAACTCTGCAGGTTTGTGAATTGCAGTGCCCCTGAGCTCCATTTTTCAACTCGCTTTCCTGGGACCTGGACGCAAAAGCGCAGGATTGCTTCAGGCCCTATTCTGGTTCCGGGCGGCAGGCTGAGCCTGTGGTTAATTCTTCTTCCTGATGGGAAAATAGAGTGACCTGTGCCTGTCCCAACACCTAGAGCTAGTCTCTCATTGGTTCCCCCTCTTCCCGTTCATCCTCAGGACAAATTGCAACCTGTACGGAACAGGAGGTTAAAGGTGCTGATTCTCCAAGGAGGGAGATTGCTAGTAAAGCAGCTGGAATGGCGAACCCGAGCCCAAGGAGATGAGAAATGAGGTCCCTTTTAGAAACCTTTCCCGATCACACGGTGTACCATCTTCTGGGTTTCTCGTGCATGTTTTCGAAGTGGGAAGATGCCCTTGAACCTGGAGATTTGGGACCCATGGGATGGGAACCACGCAGTATTACTTTAAAGGGTCTACGTTTGCTCACCCAACCTCACGAAACCTCTCAGCCCCAAGAGTGTCCACCCTTATGTCTCAATCAGCTGTGGGTCTATATATGGTCAATCCAGGTGGCATCACAGCCCCTGAACGAATTTAGTAAGAATTTCTTTCTCTTTCCCTGTCTTTGTTTCACGGGTTTTTAAAAGTGATTGATTTTTATAAAGGGGTTTAGCTGCTTTTCACTGCTGTGTTTATGTCGCTTTACACCCACTTGACTCACTTTCAGAGAGATATCAATACATAGGTTTTAAGATTCTTACTAGTCAGATATATTCTTGGGTGGTTAATAGGGGGTGTTGAGTCCAGTTCACTGAGCAAGGAGTAGGTCGTTTCTATTACATATTGCGTTTATGGAACGGAATCTGAGCTAATTTGAAACCCTTCTTTTATGCATCACCCCACCTCACCTTTCCCGTTAAGCAGCCATAGTGTGTTTTCTAAACGTGTGACTCTGTTCTCTTTTGTAATTCAGTTCAAGGGTAGCGGTTTTCACATTCCCTCTATAAGTGATATCTTAGGATAAGTGTCTTTTTCTGTGTGACTTATTTCACTTAGAATCGTCGTACCTAAATCCACTCATCATGCTGCTACTAGACTTATGACGTTGATTTCATGGCTGAGTGATATTCTATTATACATAAGGACTAATACTTCTTTATCCATTTTTTTCTTTCCTGGGATATTTACGTTGTAACAAAGTGGAGGTTCTTGTCAACAGAGCAGCCCTAAACTTTGGGGTGCCTGTGTCTTGCTGATTTTTAGTTTTCCCAATTTATACGCCCATGAGTGGAAGTGTCCTATGCTCTCTAAGCTGAGTTTTTTAGATGTTTCAGGACACACCGTACACTTCTACAGAGTGGCTGTTGGCAATTTACATCCCGCCCATCAGCGTAGCAAGGCTCCCGTTTCTCCATGGCCTGTCCTGCATTTCTGGTTTTGACACTTTATTCAGCATGGCCCTTTTGACCGACGGGAAACGAGCCTTCTTTGTAGCGCTGATTTGCCTTTCCAGGTTGCTTGGTTGGCCAAAAAGGGCGTATGCGTTTTTTCCTGAATATATTCAGGAAAAAACGCATACGCCCTTTTTGGCCAAGGGCATCATGGTCGAGGTATTGCCGCTTTTCCTGTGCTTTCAAGGCGATTCGAATCTACCTCCTGAAATCTGTTTCCTGCAATTCTGCCTTGCTTTCAAATCCTCTTCGTTGCCTTCCCTCAATATATTTGTGGACGAGAGTTATCATTTATAACTCTGCAGGTTTGTGAATTGCAGTGCCCCTGAGCTCCATTTTTCAACTCGCTTTCTTGGGAGCTGGCTGCAAAAGCGCAGGATTGCTTCAGGCTCTATTCTGGTCCCGAGCGGCAGGCTGAGCCTGTGGTTAATTCTTCTTCCTGATGGGAAAATAGAGTGACCTGTGCCTGTCCCAACACCTAGAGCTAGTGTCTCATTGGTTCCCCCTCTTCCCGTTCATCCTCAGGACAAATTGCAACCTGTACGGAACAGGAGGTTAAAGGTGCTGATTCTCCAAGGAGGGAGATTGCTAGTAAAGCGGCTGGAATGGAGAATCCGAGCACAAGGAGTTGAGAAATGAGGTGCGATTTAGAAACCTTTCCCGATCACACGGTGCACCATCTTCTGGGTTTCTCATGCATGTTTTCGAAGTGGGAAGATGCCCTTGAACCTGGAGATTTGGGACCCATGGGATGGGAACCACGTAGTATTACTTTAAAGGGTCTGTGTTTGCTCACCCAACCTCACGAAACCTCTCAGCCCCAAGAGTGTCCACCCTTATGTCTCAATCAGCTGTGGGTCTATATATGGTCAATCCAGGTGGCATCACAGCCCCTGAACGAATTTAGTAAGAATTTCTTTCTCTTTCACTGTCTTTGTTTCACGGGTTTTTAAAAGTGATTGATTTTTATAAAGGGGTTTAGCTGCTTTTCACTGCTGTGTTTATGCCGCTTTACACCCACTTGACTCACTTACAGAGAGATATCAATACATAGGTTTTGAGATTCTTACTAATCAGATATATTCTTGGGCGGTTAATAGGGGGTGTTGAGTCCAGTTCACTGAGCAAGGAGTAGGTCGTGTCTATTACATATTGGGTTTATGGAACGGTATCTGAGCTAATTTGAAACCCTTGTTTTATGCATCACCCCACCTCACCTTTCCCGTTAAGCAGCCATAGTGTGTTTTCTAAACGTGTGCCTCTGTTCTGTTTTGTAATTCAGTTCAAGGTCGCAGTTTTTACATTCCCTCTATAAGTGATATCTTATGATAAGTGTCTTTTTCTGTGTGACTTATTTCACTTAGAATCGTCGTACCTAAATCCACTCATCATGCTGGTACTAGACTTATGACGTTGATTTCATGGCTGAGTGATATTCTATTATATATAAGGACTAATACTTCTTCATCCATTTTTTTCTTTCCTGGGATATTTACGTTGTAACAAAGTAGAGGTTCTTGTCAACAGAGCAGCCCTAAACTTTGGGGTGCCTGTGTCTTGCTGATTTTTAGTTTTCCCAATTTATACGCCCATGAGTGGAAGTGCCCTATGCTCTCTAAGCTGAGTTTTTTAGATGTTTCACGACACACCGTACACTTCTCCAAAATGGCTGTTGGCAATTTACATCCCGCCCATCAGCGTAGCAAGGCTCCCATTTCTCCATGGCCTGTCCTGCATTTCTGGTTTTGACACTTTATTCAGCATGGCCCTTTTGACCGGTGGGAAGCGAGACTTCTTTGTAGCGCTGATTTGCCTTTCCAGGTTGCTTGGTTGGCCAAAAAGGGCGTATGCGTTTTTTCCTGAATATATTCAGGAAAAAACGCATACGCCCTTTTTGGCCAAGGGCATCATTGTCGAGGTTTTGCCGCTTTTCCCGTGCTTTAAAGGCGATTCGAATCTACCTCCTGAAATCTGTTTCCTGCAATTCTGCCTTGCTTTCAAATCCTCTTCGTTGCCTTCCCTCAATATATTTGTGGACGAGAGTTATCATTTATAACTCTGCAGGTTTGTGAATTGCAGTGCCCCTGAGCTCCATTTTTCAACTCGCTTTCCTGGGACCTGGACGCAAAAGCGCAGGATTGCTTCAGGCCCTATTCTGGTTCCGGGCGGCAGGCTGAGCCTGTGGTTAATTCTTCTTCCTGATGGGAAAATAGAGTGACCTGTGCCTGTCCCAACACCTAGAGCTAGTCTCTCATTGGTTCCCCCTCTTCCCGTTCATCCTCAGGACAAATTGCAACCTGTACGGAACAGGAGGTTAAAGGTGCTGATTCTCCAAGGAGGGAGATTGCTAGTAAAGCAGCTGGAATGGCGAACCCGAGCCCAAGGAGATGAGAAATGAGGTCCCTTTTAGAAACCTTTCCCGATCACACGGTGTACCATCTTCTGGGTTTCTCGTGCATGTTTTCGAAGTGGGAAGATGCCCTTGAACCTGGAGATTTGGGACCCATGGGATGGGAACCACGCAGTATTACTTTAAAGGGTCTACGTTTGCTCACCCAACCTCACGAAACCTCTCAGCCCCAAGAGTGTCCACCCTTATGTCTCAATCAGCTGTGGGTCTATATATGGTCAATCCAGGTGGCATCACAGCCCCTGAACGAATTTAGTAAGAATTTCTTTCTCTTTCCCTGTCTTTGTTTCACGGGTTTTTAAAAGTGATTGATTTTTATAAAGGGGTTTAGCTGCTTTTCACTGCTGTGTTTATGCCGCTTTACACCCACTTGACTCACTTTCAGAGAGATATCAATACATAGGTTTTAAGATTCTTACTAGTCAGATATATTCTTGGGTGGTTAATAGGGGGTGTTGAATCCAGTTCACTGAGCAAGGAGTAGGTCGTTTCTATTACATATTGCGTTTATGGAACGGAATCTGAGCTAATTTGAAACCCTTCTTTTATGCATCACCCCACCTCACCTTTCCCGTTAAGCAGCCATAGTGTGTTTTCTAAACGTGTGACTCTGTTCTCTTTTGTAATTCAGTTCAAGGGTAGCGGTTTTCACATTCCCTCTATAAGTGATATCTTAGGATAAGTGTCTTTTTCTGTGTGACTTATTTCACTTAGAATCGTCGTACCTAAATCCACTCATCATGCTGCTACTAGACTTATGACGTTGATTTCATGGCTGAGTGATATTCTATTATACATAAGGACTAATACTTCTTTATCCATTTTTTTCTTTCCTGGGATATTTACGTTGTAACAAAGTGGAGGTTCTTGTCAACAGAGCAGCCCTAAACTTTGGGGTGCCTGTGTCTTGCTGATTTTTACTTTTCCCAATTTATACGCCCATGAGTGGAAGTGTCCTATGCTCTCTAAGCTGAGTTTTTTAGATGTTTCAGGACACACCGTACACTTCTACAGAGTGGCTGTTGGCAATTTACATCCCGCCCATCAGCGTAGCAAGGCTCCCGTTTCTCCATGGCCTGTCCTGCATTTCTGGTTTTGACACTTTATTCAGCATGGCCCTTTTGACCGACGGGAAACGAGCCTTCTTTGTAGCGCTGATTTGCCTTTCCAGGTTGCTTGGTTGGCCAAAAAGGGCGTATGCGTTTTTTCCTGAATATATTCAGGAAAAAACGCATACGCCCTTTTTGGCCAAGGGCATCATGGTCGAGGTATTGCCGCTTTTCCTGTGCTTTCAAGGCGATTCGAATCTACCTCCTGAAATCTGTTTCCTGCAATTCTGCCTTGCTTTCAAATCCTCTTCGTTGCCTTCCCTCAATATATTTGTGCACGAGAGTTATCATTTATAACTCTGCAGGTTTGTGAATTGCAGTGCCCCTGAGCTCCATTTTTCAACTCGCTTTCTTGGGAGCTGGCTGCAAAAGCGCAGGATTGCTTCAGGCTCTATTCTGGTCCCGAGCGGCAGGCTGAGCCTGTGGTTCATTCTTCTTCCTGATGGGAAAATAGAGTGACCTGTGCCTGTCCCAACACCTAGAGCTAGTGTCTCATTGGTTCCCCCTCTTCCCGTTCATCCTCAGGACAAATTGCAACCTGTACGGAACAGGAGGTTAAAGGTGCTGATTCTCCAAGGAGGGAGATTGCTAGTAAAGCGGCTGGAATGGAGAACCCGAGCACAAGGAGTTGAGAAATGAGGTGCGATTTAGAAACCTTTCCCGATCACACGGTGCACCATCTTCTGGGTTTCTCATGCATGTTTTCGAAGTGGGAAGATGCCCTTGAACCTGGAGATTTGGGACCCATGGGATGGGAACCACGCAGTATTACTTTAAAGGGTCTGTGTTTGCTCACCCAACCTCACGAAACCTCTCAGCCCCAAGAGTGTCCACCCTTATGTCTCAATCAGCTGTGGGTCTATATATGGTCAATCCAGGTGGCATCACAGCCCCTGAACGAATTTAGTAAGAATTTCTTTCTCTTTCACTGTCTTTGTTTCACGGGTTTTTAAAAGTGATTGATTTTTATAAAGGGGTTTAGCTGCTTTTCACTGCTGTGTTTATGCCGCTTTACACCCACTTGACTCACTTACAGAGAGATATCAATACATAGGTTTTGAGATTCTTACTAGTCAGATATATTCTTGGGCGGTTAATAGGGGGTGTTGAGTCCAGTTCACTGAGCAAGGAGTAGGTCGTGTCTATTACATATTGGGTTTATGGAACGGTATCTGAGCTAATTTGAAACCCTTCTTTTATGCATCACCCCACCTCACCTTTCCCGTTAAGCAGCCATAGTGTGTTTTCTAAACGTGTGCCTCTGTTCTGTTTTGTAATTCAGTTCAAGGTCGCAGTTTTTACATTCCCTCTATAAGTGATATCTTATGATAAGTGTCTTTTTCTGTGTGACTTATTTCACTTAGAATCGTCGTACCTAAATCCACTCATCATGCTGCTACTAGACTTATGACGTTGATTTCATGGCTGAGTGATATTCTATTATATATAAGGACTAATAGTTCTTCATCCATTTTTTTCTTTCCTGGGATATTTACGTTGTAACAAAGTAGAGGTTCTTGTCAACAGAGCAGCCCTAAACTTTGGGGTGCCTGTGTCTTGCTGATTTTTAGTTTTCCCAATTTATACGCCCATGAGTGGAAGTGCCCTATGCTCTCTAAGCTGAGTTTTTTAGATGTTTCACGACACACCGTACACTTTTCCAAAATGGCTGTTGGCAATTTACATCCCGCCCATCAGCGTAGCAAGGCTCCCGTTTCTCCATGGCCTGTCCTGCATTTCTGGTTTTGACACTTTATTCAGCATGGCCCTTTTGACCGGTGGGAAGCGAGACTTCTTTGTAGCGCTGATTTGCCTTTCCAGGTTGCTTGGTTGGCCAAAAAGGGCGTATGCGTTTTTTCCTGAATATATTCAGGAAAAAACGCATACGCCCTTTTTGGCCAAGGGCATCATTGTCGAGGTTTTGCCGCTTTTCCCGTGCTTTAAAGGCGATTCGAATCTACCTCCTGAAATCTGTTTCCTGCAATTCTGCCTTGCTTTCAAATCCTCTTCGTTGCCTTCCCTCAATATATTTGTGGACGAGAGTTATCATTTATAACTCTGCAGGTTTGTGAATTGCAGTGCCCCTGAGCTCCATTTTTCAACTCGCTTTCCTGGGAACTGGACGCAAAAGCGCAGGATTGCTTCAGGCCCTATTCTGGTTCCGGGCGGCAGGCTGAGCCTGTGGTTAATTCTTCTTCCTGATGGGAAAATAGAGTGACCTGTGCCTGTCCCAACACCTAGAGCTAGTGTCTCATTGGTTCCCCCTCTTCCCGTTCATCCTCAGGACAAATTGCAACCTGTACGGAACAGGAGGTTAAAGGTGCTGATTCTCCAAGGAGGGAGATTGCTAGTAAAGCAGCTGGAATGGTGAACCCGAGCCCAAGGAGATGAGAAATTAGGTCCCTTTTAGAAACCTTTCCCGATTACACGGTGTACCATCTTCTGGGTTTCTCATGCATGTTTTCCATGTAGGAAGATGCCCTTGAATCTGGAGATTTGGGACCCATGGGATGGGAACCACGCAGTATTACTTTAAAGGGTCTGCGTTTGCTCACCCAACCTCACGAAACCTCTCAGCCCCAAGAGTGTCCACCCTTATGTCTCAATCAGCTGTGGGTCTATATATGGTCAATCCAGGTGGCATCACAGCCCCTGAACGAATTTAGTAAGAATTTCTTTCTCTTTCCCTGTCTTTGTTTCACGGGTTTTTAAAAGTGATTGATTTTTATAAAGGGGTTTAGCTGCTTTTCACTGCTGTGTTTATGCCGCTTTACACCCACTTGACTCACTTTCAGAGAGATATCAATACATAGGTTTTAAGATTCTTACTAGTCAGATATATTCTTGGGCGGTTAATAGGGGGTGTTGAGTCCAGTTCACTGAGCAAGGAGTAGGTCGTGTCTATTACATATTGGGTTTATGGAACGGTATCTGAGCTAATTTGAAACCCTTCTTTTATGCATCACCCCACCTCACCTTTCCCGTTAAGCAGCCATAGTGTGTTTTCTAAACGTGTGACTCTGTTCTCTTTTGTAATTCAGTTCAAGGGTAGCGGTTTTCACATTCCCTCTATAAGTGATATCTTAGGATAAGTGTCTTTTTCTGTGTGACTTATTTCACTTAGAATCGTCGTACCTAAATCCACTCATCATGCTGCTACTAGACTTATGACGTTGATTTCATGGCTGAGTGATATTCTATTATACATAAGGACTAATACTTCTTTATCCATTTTTTTCTTTCCTGGGATATTTACGTTGTAACAAAGTGGAGGTTCTTGTCAACAGAGCAGCCCTAAACTTTGGGGTGCCTGTGTCTTGCTGAATTTTAGTTTTCCCAATTTATACGCCCATGAGTGGAAGTGTCCTATGCTCTCTAAGCTGAGTTTTTTAGATGTTTCAGGACACACCGTACACTTCTACAGAGTGGCTGTTGGCAATTTACATCCCGCCCATCAGCGTAGCAAGGCTCCCGTTTCTCCATGGCCTGTCCTGCATTTCTGGTTTTGACACTTTATTCAGCATGGCCCTTTTGACCGACGGGAAACGAGCCTTCTTTGTAGCGCTGATTTGCCTTTCCAGGTTGCTTGGTTGGCCAAAAAGGGCGTATGCGTTTTTTCCTGAATATATTCAGGAAAAAACGCATACGCCCTTTTTGGCCAAGGGCATCATGGTCGAGGTATTGCCGCTTTTCCTGTGCTTTCAAGGCGATTCGAATCTACCTCCTGAAATCTGTTTCCTGCAATTCTGCCTTGCTTTCAAATCCTCTTCGTTGCCTTGCCTCAATATATTTGTGCACGAGAGTTATCATTTATAACTCTGCAGGTTTGTGAATTGCAGTGCCCCTGAGCTCCATTTTTCAACTCGCTTTCTTGGGAGCTGGCTGCAAAAGCGCAGGATTACTTCAGGCTCTATTCTGGTCCCGAGCGGCAGGCTGAGCCTGTGGTTCATTTTTCTTCCTGATGGGAAAATAGAGTGACCTGTGCCTGTCCCAACACCTAGAGCTAGTGTCTCATTGGTTCCCCCTCTTCCCGTTCATCCTCAGGACAAATTGCAACCTGTACGGAACAGGAGGTTAAAGGTGCTGATTCTCCAAGGAGGGAGATTGCTAGTAAAGCGGCTGGAATGGAGAACCCGAGCACAAGGAGTTGAGAAATGAGGTGCGATTTAGAAACCTTTCCCGATCACACGGTGCACCATCTTCTGGGTTTCTCATGCATGTTTTCGAAGTGGGAAGATGCCCTTGAACCTGGAGATTTGGGACCCATGGGATGGGAACCACGCAGTATTACTTTAAAGGGTCTGCGTTTGCTCACCCAACCTCACGAAACCTCTCAGCCCCAAGAGTGTCCACCCTTATGTCTCAATCAGCTGTGGGTCTATATATGGTCAATCCAGGTGGCATCACAGCCCCTGAACGAATTTAGTAAGAATTTCTTTCTCTTTCCCTGTCTTTGTTTCACGGGTTTTTAAAAGTGATTGATTTTTATAAAGGGGTTTAGCTGCTTTTCACTGCTGTGTTTATGTCGCTTTACACCCACTTGACTCACTTTCAGAGAGATATCAATACATAGGTTTTAAGATTCTTACTAGTCAGATATATTCTTGGGTGGTTAATAGGGGGTGTTGAATCCAGTTCACTGAGCAAGGAGTAGGTCGTTTCTATTACATATTGCGTTTATGGAACGGAATCTGAGCTAATTTGAAACCCTTCTTTTATGCATCACCCCACCTCACCTTTCCCGTTAAGCAGCCATAGTGTGTTTTCTAAACGTGTGACTCTGTTCTCTTTTGTAATTCAGTTCAAGGGTAGCGGTTTTCACATTCCCTCTATAAGTGATATCTTAGGATAAGTGTCTTTTTCTGTGTGACTTATTTCACTTAGAATCGTCGTACCTAAATCCACTCATCATGCTGCTACTAGACTTATGACGTTGATTTCATGGCTGAGTGATATTCTATTATACATAAGGACTAATACTTCTTTATCCATTTTTTTCTTTCCTGGGATATTTACGTTGTAACAAAGTGGAGGTTCTTGTCAACAGAGCAGCCCTAAACTTTGGGGTGCCTGTGTCTTGCTGATTTTTACTTTTCCCAATTTATACGCCCATGAGTGGAAGTGTCCTATGCTCTCTAAGCTGAGTTTTTTAGATGTTTCAGGACACACCGTACACTTCTACAGAGTGGCTGTTGGCAATTTACATCCCGCCCATCAGCGTAGCAAGGCTCCCGTTTCTCCATGGCCTGTCCTGCATTTCTGGTTTTGACACTTTATTCAGCATGGCCCTTTTGACCGACGGGAAACGAGCCTTCTTTGTAGCGCTGATTTGCCTTTCCAGGTTGCTTGGTTGGCCAAAAAGGGCGTATGCGTTTTTTCCTGAATATATTCAGGAAAAAACGCATACGCCCTTTTTGGCCAAGGGCATCATGGTCGAGGTATTGCCGCTTTTCCTGTGCTTTCAAGGCGATTCGAATCTACCTCCTGAAATCTGTTTCCTGCAATTCTGCCTTGCTTTCAAATCCTCTTCGTTGCCTTCCCTCAATATATTTGTGCACGAGAGTTATCATTTATAACTCTGCAGGTTTGTGAATTGCAGTGCCCCTGAGCTCCATTTTTCAACTCGCTTTCTTGGGAGCTGGCTGCAAAAGCGCAGGATTGCTTCAGGCTCTATTCTGGTCCCGAGCGGCAGGCTGAGCCTGTGGTTCATTCTTCTTCCTGATGGGAAAATAGAGTGACCTGTGCCTGTCCCAACACCTAGAGCTAGTGTCTCATTGGTTCCCCCTCTTCCCGTTCATCCTCAGGACAAATTGCAACCTGTACGGAACAGGAGGTTAAAGGTGCTGATTCTCCAAGGAGGGAGATTGCTAGTAAAGCGGCTGGAATGGAGAACCCGAGCACAAGGAGTTGAGAAATGAGGTGCGATTTAGAAACCTTTCCCGATCACACGGTGCACCATCTTCTGGGTTTCTCATGCATGTTTTCGAAGTGGGAAGATGCCCTTGAACCTGGAGATTTGGGACCCATGGGATGGGAACCACGCAGTATTACTTTAAAGGGTCTGTGTTTGCTCACCCAACCTCACGAAACCTCTCAGCCCCAAGAGTGTCCACCCTTATGTCTCAATCAGCTGTGGGTCTATATATGGTCAATCCAGGTGGCATCACAGCCCCTGAACGAATTTAGTAAGAATTTCTTTCTCTTTCACTGTCTTTGTTTCACGGGTTTTTAAAAGTGATTGATTTTTATAAAGGGGTTTAGCTGCTTTTCACTGCTGTGTTTATGCCGCTTTACACCCACTTGACTCACTTACAGAGAGATATCAATACATAGGTTTTGAGATTCTTACTAGTCAGATATATTCTTGGGCGGTTAATAGGGGGTGTTGAGTCCAGTTCACTGAGCAAGGAGTAGGTCGTGTCTATTACATATTGGGTTTATGGAACGGTATCTGAGCTAATTTGAAACCCTTCTTTTATGCATCACCCCACCTCACCTTTCCCGTTAAGCAGCCATAGTGTGTTTTCTAAACGTGTGCCTCTGTTCTGTTTTGTAATTCAGTTCAAGGTCGCAGTTTTTACATTCCCTCTATAAGTGATATCTTATGATAAGTGTCTTTTTCTGTGTGACTTATTTCACTTAGAATCGTCGTACCTAAATCCACTCATCATGCTGCTACTAGACTTATGACGTTGATTTCATGGCTGAGTGATATTCTATTATATATAAGGACTAATAGTTCTTCATCCATTTTTTTCTTTCCTGGGATATTTACGTTGTAACAAAGTAGAGGTTCTTGTCAACAGAGCAGCCCTAAACTTTGGGGTGCCTGTGTCTTGCTGATTTTTAGTTTTCCCAATTTATACGCCCATGAGTGGAAGTGCCCTATGCTCTCTAAGCTGAGTTTTTTAGATGTTTCACGACACACCGTACACTTTTCCAAAATGGCTGTTGGCAATTTACATCCCGCCCATCAGCGTAGCAAGGCTCCCGTTTCTCCATGGCCTGTCCTGCATTTCTGGTTTTGACACTTTATTCAGCATGGCCCTTTTGACCGGTGGGAAGCGAGACTTCTTTGTAGCGCTGATTTGCCTTTCCAGGTTGCTTGGTTGGCCAAAAAGGGCGTATGCGTTTTTTCCTGAATATATTCAGGAAAAAACGCATACGCCCTTTTTGGCCAAGGGCATCATTGTCGAGGTTTTGCCGCTTTTCCCGTGCTTTAAAGGCGATTCGAATCTACCTCCTGAAATCTGTTTCCTGCAATTCTGCCTTGCTTTCAAATCCTCTTCGTTGCCTTCCCTCAATATATTTGTGGACGAGAGTTATCATTTATAACTCTGCAGGTTTGTGAATTGCAGTGCCCCTGAGCTCCATTTTTCAACTCGCTTTCCTGGGAACTGGACGCAAAAGCGCAGGATTGCTTCAGGCCCTATTCTGGTTCCGGGCGGCAGGCTGAGCCTGTGGTTAATTCTTCTTCCTGATGGGAAAATAGAGTGACCTGTGCCTGTCCCAACACCTAGAGCTAGTGTCTCATTGGTTCCCCCTCTTCCCGTTCATCCTCAGGACAAATTGCAACCTGTACGGAACAGGAGGTTAAAGGTGCTGATTCTCCAAGGAGGGAGATTGCTAGTAAAGCAGCTGGAATGGTGAACCCGAGCCCAAGGAGATGAGAAATTAGGTCCCTTTTAGAAACCTTTCCCGATTACACGGTGTACCATCTTCTGGGTTTCTCATGCATGTTTTCCATGTAGGAAGATGCCCTTGAATCTGGAGATTTGGGACCCATGGGATGGGAACCACGCAGTATTACTTTAAAGGGTCTGCGTTTGCTCACCCAACCTCACGAAACCTCTCAGCCCCAAGAGTGTCCACCCTTATGTCTCAATCAGCTGTGGGTCTATATATGGTCAATCCAGGTGGCATCACAGCCCCTGAACGAATTTAGTAAGAATTTCTTTCTCTTTCCCTGTCTTTGTTTCACGGGTTTTTAAAAGTGATTGATTTTTATAAAGGGGTTTAGCTGCTTTTCACTGCTGTGTTTATGCCGCTTTACACCCACTTGACTCACTTTCAGAGAGATATCAATACATAGGTTTTAAGATTCTTACTAGTCAGATATATTCTTGGGCGGTTAATAGGGGGTGTTGAGTCCAGTTCACTGAGCAAGGAGTAGGTCGTGTCTATTACATATTGGGTTTATGGAACGGTATCTGAGCTAATTTGAAACCCTTCTTTTATGCATCACCCCACCTCACCTTTCCCGTTAAGCAGCCATAGTGTGTTTTCTAAACGTGTGACTCTGTTCTCTTTTGTAATTCAGTTCAAGGGTAGCGGTTTTCACATTCCCTCTATAAGTGATATCTTAGGATAAGTGTCTTTTTCTGTGTGACTTATTTCACTTAGAATCGTCGTACCTAAATCCACTCATCATGCTGCTACTAGACTTATGACGTTGATTTCATGGCTGAGTGATATTCTATTATACATAAGGACTAATACTTCTTTATCCATTTTTTTCTTTCCTGGGATATTTACGTTGTAACAAAGTGGAGGTTCTTGTCAACAGAGCAGCCCTAAACTTTGGGGTGCCTGTGTCTTGCTGAATTTTAGTTTTCCCAATTTATACGCCCATGAGTGGAAGTGTCCTATGCTCTCTAAGCTGAGTTTTTTAGATGTTTCAGGACACACCGTACACTTCTACAGAGTGGCTGTTGGCAATTTACATCCCGCCCATCAGCGTAGCAAGGCTCCCGTTTCTCCATGGCCTGTCCTGCATTTCTGGTTTTGACACTTTATTCAGCATGGCCCTTTTGACCGACGGGAAACGAGCCTTCTTTGTAGCGCTGATTTGCCTTTCCAGGTTGCTTGGTTGGCCAAAAAGGGCGTATGCGTTTTTTCCTGAATATATTCAGGAAAAAACGCATACGCCCTTTTTGGCCAAGGGCATCATGGTCGAGGTATTGCCGCTTTTCCTGTGCTTTCAAGGCGATTCGAATCTACCTCCTGAAATCTGTTTCCTGCAATTCTGCCTTGCTTTCAAATCCTCTTCGTTGCCTTGCCTCAATATATTTGTGCACGAGAGTTATCATTTATAACTCTGCAGGTTTGTGAATTGCAGTGCCCCTGAGCTCCATTTTTCAACTCGCTTTCTTGGGAGCTGGCTGCAAAAGCGCAGGATTACTTCAGGCTCTATTCTGGTCCCGAGCGGCAGGCTGAGCCTGTGGTTCATTTTTCTTCCTGATGGGAAAATAGAGTGACCTGTGCCTGTCCCAACACCTAGAGCTAGTGTCTCATTGGTTCCCCCTCTTCCCGTTCATCCTCAGGACAAATTGCAACCTGTACGGAACAGGAGGTTAAAGGTGCTGATTCTCCAAGGAGGGAGATTGCTAGTAAAGCGGCTGGAATGGAGAACCCGAGCACAAGGAGTTGAGAAATGAGGTGCGATTTAGAAACCTTTCCCGATCACACGGTGCACCATCTTCTGGGTTTCTCATGCATGTTTTCGAAGTGGGAAGATGCCCTTGAACCTGGAGATTTGGGACCCATGGGATGGGAACCACGCAGTATTACTTTAAAGGGTCTGCGTTTGCTCACCCAACCTCACGAAACCTCTCAGCCCCAAGAGTGTCCACCCTTATGTCTCAATCAGCTGTGGGTCTATATATGGTCAATCCAGGTGGCATCACAGCCCCTGAACGAATTTAGTAAGAATTTCTTTCTCTTTCACTGTCTTTGTTTCACGGGTTTTTAAAAGTGATTGATTTTTATAAAGGGGTTTAGCTGCTTTTCACTGCTGTGTTTATGCCGCTTTACACCCACTTGACTCACTTACAGAGAGATATCAATACATAGGTTTTGAGATTCTTACTAGTCAGATATATTCTTGGGCGGTTAATAGGGGGTGTTGAGTCCAGTTCACTGAGCAAGGAGTAGGTCGTGTCTATTACATATTGGGTTTATGGAACGGTATCTGAGCTAATTTGAAACCCTTGTTTTATGCATCACCCCACCTCACCTTTCCCGTTAAGCAGCCATAGTGTGTTTTCTAAACGTGTGCCTCTGTTCTGTTTTGTAATTCAGTTCAAGGTCGCAGTTTTTACATTCCCTCTATAAGTGATATCTTATGATAAGTGTCTTTTTCTGTGTGACTTATTTCACTTAGAATCGTCGTACCTAAATCCACTCATCATGCTGCTACTAGACTTATGACGTTGATTTCATGGCTGAGTGATATTCTATTATATATAAGGACTAATACTTCTTCATCCATTTTTTTCTTTCCTGGGATATTTACGTTGTAACAAAGTAGAGGTTCTTGTCAACAGAGCAGCCCTAAACTTTGGGGTGCCTGTGTCTTGCTGATTTTTAGTTTTCCCAATTTATACGCCCATGAGTGGAAGTGCCCTATGCTCTCTAAGCTGAGTTTTTTAGATGTTTCACGACACACCGTACACTTCTCCAAAATGGCTGTTGGCAATTTACATCCCGCCCATCAGCGTAGCAAGGCTCCCGTTTCTCCATGGCCTGTCCTGCATTTCTGGTTTTGACACTTTATTCAGCATGGCCCTTTTGACCGGTGGGAAGCGAGACTTCTTTGTAGCGCTGATTTGCCTTTCCAGGTTGCTTGGTTGGCCAAAAAGGGCGTATGCGTTTTTTCCTGAATATATTCAGGAAAAAACGCATACGCCCTTTTTGGCCAAGGGCATCATTGTCGAGGTTTTGCCGCTTTTCCCGTGCTTTAAAGGCGATTCGAATCTACCTCCTGAAATCTGTTTCCTGCAATTCTGCCTTGCTTTCAAATCCTCTTCGTTGCCTTCCCTCAATATATTTGTGGACGAGAGTTATCATTTATAACTCTGCAGGTTTGTGAATTGCAGTGCCCCTGAGCTCCATTTTTCAACTCGCTTTCCTGGGACCTGGACGCAAAAGCGCAGGATTGCTTCAGGCCCTATTCTGGTTCCGGGCGGCAGGCTGAGCCTGTGGTTAATTCTTCTTCCTGATGGGAAAATAGAGTGACCTGTGCCTGTCCCAACACCTAGAGCTAGTGTCTCATTGGTTCCCCCTCTTCCCGTTCATCCTCAGGACAAATTGCAACCTGTACGGAACAGGAGGTTAAAGGTGCTGATCCTCCAAGGAGGGAGATTGCTAGTAAAGCGGCTGGAATGGAGAACCCGAGCCCAAGGAGATGAGAAATGAGGTCCCTTTTAGAAACCTTTCCCGATCACACGGTGTACCATCTTCTGGGTTTCTCATGCATGTTTTCGAAGTGGGAAGATGCCCTTGAACCTGGAGATTTGGGACCCATGGGATGGGAACCACGCAGTATTACTTTAAAGGGTCTACGTTTGCTCACCCAACCTCACGAAACCTCTCAGCCCCAAGAGTGTCCACCCTTATGTCTCAATCAGCTGTGGGTCTATATATGGTCAATCCAGGTGGCATCACAGCCCCTGAACGAATTTAGTAAGAATTTCTTTCTCTTTCCCTGTCTTTGTTTCACGGGTTTTTAAAAGTGATTGATTTTTATAAAGGGGTTTAGCTGCTTTTCACTGCTGTGTTTATGCCGCTTTACACCCACTTGAATCACTTTCAGAGAGATATCAATACATAGGTTTTAAGATTCTTACTAGTCAGATATATTCTTGGGCGGTTAATAGGGGGTGTTGAGTCCAGTTCACAGAGCAAGGTGTAGGTCGTATCTATTACATATTGGGTTTATGGAACGGTATCTGAGCTAATTTGAAACCCTTGTTTTATGCATCACCCCACCTCACCTTTCCCGTTAAGCAGCCATAGTGTGTTTTCTAAACGTGTGACTCTGTTCTGTTTTGTAATTCAGTTCAAGGGTAGCGGTTTTCACATTCCCTCTATAAGTGATATCTTATGATAAGTGTCTTTTTCTGTGTGAATTATTTCACTGAGAATTGTCGTACCTAAATCCACTCATCATGCTGCTACTAGACTTATGACGTTGATTTCATGGCTGAGTGATATTCTATTATACATAAGGACTAATACTTCTTTATCCATTTTTTTCTTTCCTGGGATATTTACGTTGTAACAAAGTGGAGGTTCTTGTCAACAGAGCAGCCTTAAACTTTGGGGTGCCTGTGTCTTGCTGATTTTTAGTTTTCCCAATTTATACGCCCATGAGTGGAAGTGTCCTATGCTCTCTAAGCTGAATTTTTTAGATGTTTCAGGACACACCGTACACTTCTCCAGAGTGGCTGTTGGCAATTTACATCCCGCCCATCAGCGTAGCAAGGCTCCCGTTTCTCCATGGCCTGTCCTGCATTTCTGGTTTTGATACTTTATTCAGCATGGCCCTTTTGACCGATGGGAAGCGAGACTTCTTTGTAGCGCTGATTTGCCTTTCCAGGTTGCTTGGTTGGCCAAAAAGGGCGTATGCGTTTTTTCCTGAATATATTCAGGAAAAAACGCATACGCCCTTTTTGGCCAAGGGCATCATGGTCGAGGTATTGCCGCTTTTCCTGTGCTTTCAAGGCGATTCGAATCTACCTCCTGAAATCTGTTTCCTGCAATTCTGCCTTGCTTTCAAATCCTCTTTGTTGCCTTCCCTCAATATATTTGTGGATGAGAGTTATCATTTATAACTCTGCAGGTTTGTGAATTGCAGTGCCCCTGAGCTCCATTTTTCAACTCGCTTTCCTGGGACCTGGACGCAAAAGCGCAGGATTGCTTCAGGCCCTATTCTGGTTCCGGGCGGCAGGCTGAGCCTGTGGTTAATTCTTCTTCCTGATGGGAAAATAGAGTGACCTGTGCCTGTCCCAACACCTAGAGCTAGTCTCTCATTGGTTCCCCCTCTTCCCATTCATCCTCAGGACAAATTGCAACCTGTACGGAACAGGAGGTTAAAGGTGCTGATTCTCCAAGGAGGGAGATTGCTAGTAAAGCAGCTGGAATGGTGAACCCGAGCCCAAGGAGATGAGAAATTAGGTCCCTTTTAGAAACCTTTCCCGATTACACGGTGTACCATCTTCTGGGTTTCTCATGCATGTTTTCCATGTAGGAAGATGCCCTTGAATCTGGAGATTTGGGACCCATGGGATGGGAACCACGCAGTATTACTTTAAAGGGTCTGCGTTTGCTCACCCAACCTCACGAAACCTCTCAGCCCCAAGAGTGTCCACCCTTATGTCTCAATCAGCTGTGGGTCTATATATGGTCAATCCAGGTGGCATCACAGCCCCTGAACGAATTTAGTAAGAATTTCTTTCTCTTTCCCTGTCTTTGTTTCACGGGTTTTTAAAAGTGATTGATTTTTATAAAGGGGTTTAGCTGCTTTTCACTGCTGTGTTTATGCCGCTTTACACCCACTTGACTCACTTTCAGAGAGATATCAATACATAGGTTTTAAGATTCTTACTAGTCAGATATATTCTTGGGCGGTTAATAGGGGGTGTTGAGTCCAGTTCACTGAGCAAGGAGTAGGTCGTGTCTATTACATATTGGGTTTATGGAACGGTATCTGAGCTAATTTGAAACCCTTCTTTTATGCATCACCCCACCTCACCTTTCCCGTTAAGCAGCCACAGTGTGTTTTCTAAACGTGTGACTCTGTTCTGTTTTGTAATTCAGTTCAAGGGTAGCGGTTTTCACATTCCCTCTATAAGTGATATCTTATGATAAGTGTCTTTTTCTGTGTGACTTATTTCACTTAGAATCGTCGTACCTAAATCCACTCATCATGCTGCTACTAGACTTATGACGTTGATTTCATGGCTGAGTGATATTCTATTATACATAAGGACTAATACTTCTTTATCCATTTTTTTCTTTCCTGGGATATTTACGTTGTAACAAAGTGGAGGTTCTTGTCAACAGAGCAGCCCTAAACTTTGGGGTGCCTGTGTCTTGCTGATTTTTAGTTTTCCCAATTTATACGCCCATGAGTGGAAGTGTCCTATGCTCTCTAAGCTGAGTTTTTTAGATGTTTCAGGACACACCGTACACTTCTACAGAGTGGCTGTTGGCAATTTACATCCCGCCCATCAGCGTAGCAAGGCTCCCGTTTCTCCATGGCCTGTCCTGCATTTCTGGTTTTGACACTTTATTCAGCATGGCCCTTTTGACCGACGGGAAACGAGCCTTCTTTGTAGCGCTGATTTGCCTTTCCAGGTTGCTTGGTTGGCCAAAAAGGGCGTATGCGTTTTTTCCTGAATATATTCAGGAAAAAACGCATACGCCCTTTTTGGCCAAGGGCATCATGGTCGAGGTATTGCCGCTTTTCCTGTGCTTTCAAGGCGATTCGAATCTACCTCCTGAAATCTGTTTCCTGCAATTCTGCCTTGCTTTCAAATCCTCTTCGTTGCCTTCCCTCAATATATTTGTGCACGAGAGTTATCATTTATAACTCTGCAGGTTTGTGAATTGCAGTGCCCCTGAGCTCCATTTTTCAACTCGCTTTCTTGGGAGCTGGCTGCAAAAGCGCAGGATTGCTTCAGGCTCTATTCTGGTCCCGAGCGGCAGGCTGAGCCTGTGGTTCATTCTTCTTCCTGATGGGAAAATAGAGTGACCTGTGCCTGTCCCAACACCTAGAGCTAGTGTCTCATTGGTTCCCCCTCTTCCCGTTCATCCTCAGGACAAATTGCAACCTGTACGGAACAGGAGGTTAAAGGTGCTGATTCTCCAAGGAGGGAGATTGCTAGTAAAGCGGCTGGAATGGAGAACCCGAGCACAAGGAGTTGAGAAATGAGGTGCGATTTAGAAACCTTTCCCGATCACACGGTGCACCATCTTCTGGGTTTCTCATGCATGTTTTCGAAGTGGGAAGATGCCCTTGAACCTGGAGATTTGGGACCCATGGGATGGGAACCACGCAGTATTACTTTAAAGGGTCTGTGTTTGCTCACCCAACCTCACGAAACCTCTCAGCCCCAAGAGTGTCCACCCTTATGTCTCAATCAGCTGTGGGTCTATATATGGTCAATCCAGGTGGCATCACAGCCCCTGAACGAATTTAGTAAGAATTTCTTTCTCTTTCACTGTCTTTGTTTCACGGGTTTTTAAAAGTGATTGATTTTTATAAAGGGGTTTAGCTGCTTTTCACTGCTGTGTTTATGCCGCTTTACACCCACTTGACTCACTTACAGAGAGATATCAATACATAGGTTTTGAGATTCTTACTAGTCAGATATATTCTTGGGCGGTTAATAGGGGGTGTTGAGTCCAGTTCACTGAGCAAGGAGTAGGTCGTGTCTATTACATATTGGGTTTATGGAACGGTATCTGAGCTAATTTGAAACCCTTGTTTTATGCATCACCCCACCTCACCTTTCCCGTTAAGCAGCCATAGTGTGTTTTCTAAACGTGTGCCTCTGTTCTGTTTTGTAATTCAGTTCAAGGTCGCAGTTTTTACATTCCCTCTATAAGTGATATCTTATGATAAGTGTCTTTTTCTGTGTGACTTATTTCACTTAGAATCGTCGTACCTAAATCCACTCATCATGCTGGTACTAGACTTATGACGTTGATTTCATGGCTGAGTGATATTCTATTATATATAAGGACTAATAGTTCTTCATCCATTTTTTTCTTTCCTGGGATATTTACGTTGTAACAAAGTAGAGGTTCTTGTCAACAGAGCAGCCCTAAACTTTGGGGTGCCTGTGTCTTGCTGAATTTTAGTTTTCCCAATTTATACGCCCATGAGTGGAAGTGCCCTATGCTCTCTAAGCTGAGTTTTTTAGATGTTTCAGGACACACCGTACACTTCTACAGAGTGGCTGTTGGCAATTTACATCCCGCCCATCAGCGTAGCAAGGCTCCCGTTTCTCCATGGCCTGTCCTGCATTTCTGGTTTTGACACTTTATTCAGCATGGCCCTTTTGACCGGTGGGAAGCGAGACTTCTTTGTAGCGCTGATTTGCCTTTCCAGGTTGCTTGGTTGGCCAAAAAGGGCGTATGCGTTTTTTCCTGAATATATTCAGGAAAAAACGCATACGCCCTTTTTGGCCAAGGGCATCATTGTCGAGGTTTTGCCGCTTTTCCCGTGCTTTAAAGGCGATTCGAATCTACCTCCTGAAATCTGTTTCCTGCAATTCTGCCTTGCTTTCAAATCCTCTTCGTTGCCTTCCCTCAATATATTTGTGGACGAGAGTTATCATTTATAACTCTGCAGGTTTGTGAATTGCAGTGCCCCTGAGCTCCATTTTTCAACTCGCTTTCCTGGGACCTGGACGCAAAAGCGCAGGATTGCTTCAGGCCCTATTCTGGTTCCGGGCGGCAGGCTGAGCCTGTGGTTAATTCTTCTTCCTGATGGGAAAATAGAGTGACCTGTGCCTGTCCCAACACCTAGAGCTAGTCTCTCATTGGTTCCCCCTCTTCCCGTTCATCCTCAGGACAAATTGCAACCTGTACGGAACAGGAGGTTAAAGGTGCTGATTCTCCAAGGAGGGAGATTGCTAGTAAAGCAGCTGGAATGGCGAACCCGAGCCCAAGGAGATGAGAAATGAGGTCCCTTTTAGAAACCTTTCCCGATCACACGGTGTACCATCTTCTGGGTTTCTCGTGCATGTTTTCGAAGTGGGAAGATGCCCTTGAACCTGGAGATTTGGGACCCATGGGATGGGAACCACGCAGTATTACTTTAAAGGGTCTACGTTTGCTCACCCAACCTCACGAAACCTCTCAGCCCCAAGAGTGTCCACCCTTATGTCTCAATCAGCTGTGGGTCTATATATGGTCAATCCAGGTGGCATCACAGCCCCTGAACGAATTTAGTAAGAATTTCTTTCTCTTTCCCTGTCTTTGTTTCACGGGTTTTTAAAAGTGATTGATTTTTATAAAGGGGTTTAGCTGCTTTTCACTGCTGTGTTTATGTCGCTTTACACCCACTTGACTCACTTTCAGAGAGATATCAATACATAGGTTTTAAGATTCTTACTAGTCAGATATATTCTTGGGTGGTTAATAGGGGGTGTTGAGTCCAGTTCACTGAGCAAGGAGTAGGTCGTTTCTATTACATATTGCGTTTATGGAACGGAATCTGAGCTAATTTGAAACCCTTCTTTTATGCATCACCCCACCTCACCTTTCCCATTAAGCAGCCATAGTGTGTTTTCTAAACGTGTGACTCTGTTCTCTTTTGTAATTCAGTTCAAGGGTAGCGGTTTTCACATTCCCTCTATAAGTGATATCTTAGGATAAGTGTCTTTTTCTGTGTGACTTATTTCACTTAGAATCGTCGTACCTAAATCCACTCATCATGCTGCTACTAGACTTATGACGTTGATTTCATGGCTGAGTGATATTCTATTATACATAAGGACTAATACTTCTTTATCCATTTTTTTCTTTCCTGGGATATTTACGTTGTAACAAAGTGGAGGTTCTTGTCAACAGAGCAGCCCTAAACTTTGGGGTGCCTGTGTCTTGCTGATTTTTAGTTTTCCCAATTTATACGCCCATGAGTGGAAGTGTCCTATGCTCTCTAAGCTGAGTTTTTTAGATGTTTCAGGACACACCGTACACTTCTACAGAGTGGCTGTTGGCAATTTACATCCCGCCCATCAGCGTAGCAAGGCTCCCGTTTCTCCATGGCCTGTCCTGCATTTCTGGTTTTGACACTTTATTCAGCATGGCCCTTTTGACCGACGGGAAACGAGCCTTCTTTGTAGCGCTGATTTGCCTTTCCAGGTTGCTTGGTTGGCCAAAAAGGGCGTATGCGTTTTTTCCTGAATATATTCAGGAAAAAACGCATACGCCCTTTTTGGCCAAGGGCATCATGGTCGAGGTATTGCCGCTTTTCCTGTGCTTTCAAGGCGATTCGAATCTACCTCCTGAAATCTGTTTCCTGCAATTCTGCCTTGCTTTCAAATCCTCTTCGTTGCCTTCCCTCAATATATTTGTGGACGAGAGTTATCATTTATAACTCTGCAGGTTTGTGAATTGCAGTGCCCCTGAGCTCCATTTTTCAACTCGCTTTCTTGGGAGCTGGCTGCAAAAGCGCAGGATTGCTTCAGGCTCTATTCTGGTCCCGAGCGGCAGGCTGAGCCTGTGGTTAATTCTTCTTCCTGATGGGAAAATAGAGTGACCTGTGCCTGTCCCAACACCTAGAGCTAGTGTATCATTGGTTCCCCCTCTTCCCGTTCATCCTCAGGACAAATTGCAACCTGTACGGAACAGGAGGTTAAAGGTGCTGATTCTCCAAGGAGGGAGATTGCTAGTAAAGCGGCTGGAATGGAGAACCCGAGCACAAGGAGTTGAGAAATGAGGTGCGATTTAGAAACCTTTCCCGATCACACGGTGCACCATCTTCTGGGTTTCTCATGCATGTTTTCGAAGTGGGAAGATGCCCTTGAACCTGGAGATTTGGGACCCATGGGATGGGAACCACGTAGTATTACTTTAAAGGGTCTGTGTTTGCTCACCCAACCTCACGAAACCTCTCAGCCCCAAGAGTGTCCACCCTTATGTCTCAATCAGCTGTGGGTCTATATATGGTCAATCCAGGTGGCATCACAGCCCCTGAACGAATTTAGTAAGAATTTCTTTCTCTTTCCCTGTCTTTGTTTCACGGGTTTTTAAAAGTGATTGATTTTTATAAAGGGGTTTAGCTGCTTTTCACTGCTGTGTTTATGTCGCTTTACACCCACTTGACTCACTTTCAGAGAGATATCAATACATAGGTTTTAAGATTCTTACTAGTCAGATATATTCTTGGGTGGTTAATAGGGGGTGTTGAATCCAGTTCACTGAGCAAGGAGTAGGTCGTTTCTATTACATATTGCGTTTATGGAACGGAATCTGAGATAATTTGAAACCCTTCTTTTATGCATCACCCCACCTCACCTTTCCCGTTAAGCAGCCATAGTGTGTTTTCTAAACGTGTGACTCTGTTCTCTTTTGTAATTCAGTTCAAGGGTAGCGGTTTTCACATTCCCTCTATAAGTGATATCTTAGGATAAGTGTCTTTTTCTGTGTGACTTATTTCACTTAGAATCGTCGTACCTAAATCCACTCATCATGCTGCTACTAGACTTATGACGTTGATTTCATGGCTGAGTGATATTCTATTATACATAAGGACTAATACTTCTTTATCCATTTTTTTCTTTCCTGGGATATTTACGTTGTAACAAAGTGGAGGTTCTTGTCAACAGAGCAGCCCTAAACTTTGGGGTGCCTGTGTCTTGCTGATTTTTAGTTTTCCCAATTTATACGCCCATGAGTGGAAGTGTCCTATGCTCTCTAAGCTGAGTTTTTTAGATGTTTCAGGACACACCGTACACTTCTACAGAGTGGCTGTTGGCAATTTACATCCCGCCCATCAGCGTAGCAAGGCTCCCGTTTCTCCATGGCCTGTCCTGCATTTCTGGTTTTGACACTTTATTCAGCATGGCCCTTTTGACCGACGGGAAACGAGCCTTCTTTGTAGCGCTGATTTGCCTTTCCAGGTTGCTTGGTTGGCCAAAAAGGGCGTATGCGTTTTTTCCTGAATATATTCAGGAAAAAACGCATACGCCCTTTTTGGCCAAGGGCATCATGGTCGAGGTATTGCCGCTTTTCCTGTGCTTTCAAGGCGATTCGAATCTACCTCCTGAAATCTGTTTCCTGCAATTCTGCCTTGCTTTCAAATCCTCTTCGTTGCCTTCCCTCAATATATTTGTGCACGAGAGTTATCATTTATAACTCTGCAGGTTTGTGAATTGCAGTGCCCCTGAGCTCCATTTTTCAACTCGCTTTCTTGGGAGCTGGCTGCAAAAGCGCAGGATTGCTTCAGGCTCTATTCTGGTCCCGAGCGGCAGGCTGAGCCTGTGGTTCATTCTTCTTCCTGATGGGAAAATAGAGTGACCTGTGCCTGTCCCAACACCTAGAGCTAGTGTCTCATTGGTTCCCCCTCTTCCCGTTCATCCTCAGGACAAATTGCAACCTGTACGGAACAGGAGGTTAAAGGTGCTGATTCTCCAAGGAGGGAGATTGCTAGTAAAGCGGCTGGAATGGAGAACCCGAGCACAAGGAGTTGAGAAATGAGGTGCGATTTAGAAACCTTTCCCGATCACACGGTGCACCATCTTCTGGGTTTCTCATGCATGTTTTCGAAGTGGGAAGATGCCCTTGAACCTGGAGATTTGGGACCCATGGGATGGGAACCACGCAGTATTACTTTAAAGGGTCTGTGTTTGCTCACCCAACCTCACGAAACCTCTCAGCCCCAAGAGTGTCCACCCTTATGTCTCAATCAGCTGTGGGTCTATATATGGTCAATCCAGGTGGCATCACAGCCCCTGAACGAATTTAGTAAGAATTTCTTTCTCTTTCACTGTCTTTGTTTCACGGGTTTTTAAAAGTGATTGATTTTTATAAAGGGGTTTAGCTGCTTTTCACTGCTGTGTTTATGCCGCTTTACACCCACTTGACTCACTTACAGAGAGATATCAATACATAGGTTTTGAGATTCTTACTAGTCAGATATATTCTTGGGCGGTTAATAGGGGGTGTTGAGTCCAGTTCACTGAGCAAGGAGTAGGTCGTGTCTATTACATATTGGGTTTATGGAACGGTATCTGAGCTAATTTGAAACCCTTCTTTTATGCATCACCCCACCTCACCTTTCCCGTTAAGCAGCCATAGTGTGTTTTCTAAACGTGTGCCTCTGTTCTGTTTTGTAATTCAGTTCAAGGTCGCAGTTTTTACATTCCCTCTATAAGTGATATCTTATGATAAGTGTCTTTTTCTGTGTGACTTATTTCACTTAGAATCGTCGTACCTAAATCCACTCATCATGCTGCTACTAGACTTATGACGTTGATTTCATGGCTGAGTGATATTCTATTATATATAAGGACTAATAGTTCTTCATCCATTTTTTTCTTTCCTGGGATATTTACGTTGTAACAAAGTAGAGGTTCTTGTCAACAGAGCAGCCCTAAACTTTGGGGTGCCTGTGTCTTGCTGATTTTTAGTTTTCCCAATTTATACGCCCATGAGTGGAAGTGCCCTATGCTCTCTAAGCTGAGTTTTTTAGATGTTTCACGACACACCGTACACTTTTCCAAAATGGCTGTTGGCAATTTACATCCCGCCCATCAGCGTAGCAAGGCTCCCGTTTCTCCATGGCCTGTCCTGCATTTCTGGTTTTGACACTTTATTCAGCATGGCCCTTTTGACCGGTGGGAAGCGAGACTTCTTTGTAGCGCTGATTTGCCTTTCCAGGTTGCTTGGTTGGCCAAAAAGGGCGTATGCGTTTTTTCCTGAATATATTCAGGAAAAAACGCATACGCCCTTTTTGGCCAAGGGCATCATTGTCGAGGTTTTGCCGCTTTTCCCGTGCTTTAAAGGCGATTCGAATCTACCTCCTGAAATCTGTTTCCTGCAATTCTGCCTTGCTTTCAAATCCTCTTCGTTGCCTTCCCTCAATATATTTGTGGACGAGAGTTATCATTTATAACTCTGCAGGTTTGTGAATTGCAGTGCCCCTGAGCTCCATTTTTCAACTCGCTTTCCTGGGACCTGGACGCAAAAGCGCAGGATTGCTTCAGGCCCTATTCTGGTTCTGGGCGGCAGGCTGAGCCTGTGGTTAATTCTTCTTCCTGATGGGAAAATAGAGTGACCTGTGCCTGTCCCAACACCTAGAGCTAGTGTCTCATTGGTTCCCCCTCTTCCCGTTCATCCTCAGGACAAATTGCAACCTGTACGGAACAGGAGGTTAAAGGTGCTGATTCTCCAAGGAGGGAGATTGCTAGTAAAGCGGCTGGAATGGAGAACCCGAGCACAAGGAGTTGAGAAATGAGGTGCGATTTAGAAACCTTTCCCGATCACACGGTGCACCATCTTCTGGGTTTCTCATGCATGTTTTCGAAGTGGGAAGATGCCCTTGAACCTGGAGATTTGGGACCCATGGGATGGGAACCACGCAGTATTACTTTAAAGGGTCTGCGTTTGCTCACCCAACCTCACGAAACCTCTCAGCCCCAAGAGTGTCCACCCTTATGTCTCAATCAGCTGTGGGTCTATATATGGTCAATCCAGGTGGCATCACAGCCCCTGAACGAATTTAGTAAGAATTTCTTTCTCTTTCACTGTCTTTGTTTCACGGGTTTTTAAAAGTGATTGATTTTTATAAAGGGGTTTAGCTGCTTTTCACTGCTGTGTTTATGCCGCTTTACACCCACTTGACTCACTTACAGAGAGATATCAATACATAGGTTTTGAGATTCTTACTAGTCAGATATATTCTTGGGCGGTGAATAGGGGGTGTTGAGTCCAGTTCACTGAGCAAGGAGTAGGTCGTGTCTATTACATATTGGGTTTTTGGAACGGTATCTGAGCTAATTTGAAACCCTTGTTTTATGCATCACCCCACCTCACCTTTCCCGTTAAGCAGCCATAGTGTGTTTTCTAAACGTGTGCCTCTGTTCTGTTTTGTAATTCAGTTCAAGGTCGCAGTTTTTACATTCCCTCTATAAGTGATATCTTATGATAAGTGTCTTTTTCTGTGTGACTTATTTCACTTAGAATCGTCGTACCTAAATCCACTCATCATGCTGCTACTAGACTTATGACGTTGATTTCATGGCTGAGTGATATTCTATTATATATAAGGACTAATACTTCTTCATCCATTTTTTTCTTTCCTGGGATATTTACGTTGTAACAAAGTAGAGGTTCTTGTCAACAGAGCAGCCCTAAACTTTGGGGTGCCTGTGTCTTGCTGATTTTTAGTTTTCCCAATTTATACGCCCATGAGTGGAAGTGCCCTATGCTCTCTAAGCTGAGTTTTTTAGATGTTTCACGACACACCGTACACTTCTCCAAAATGGCTGTTGGCAATTTACATCCCGCCCATCAGCGTAGCAAGGCTCCCGTTTCTCCATGGCCTGTCCTGCATTTCTGGTTTTGACACTTTATTCAGCATGGCCCTTTTGACCGGTGGGAAGCGAGACTTCTTTGTAGCGCTGATTTGCCTTTCCAGGTTGCTTGGTTGGCCAAAAAGGGCGTATGCGTTTTTTCCTGAATATATTCAGGAAAAAAACGCATACGCCCTTTTTGGCCAAGGGCATCATTGTCGAGGTTTTGCCGCTTTTCCCGTGCTTTAAAGGCGATTCGAATCTACCTCCTGAAATCTGTTTCCTGCAATTCTGCCTTGCTTTCAAATCCTCTTCGTTGCCTTCCCTCAATATATTTGTGGACGAGAGTTATCATTTATAACTCTGCAGGTTTGTGAATTGCAGTGCCCCTGAGCTCCATTTTTCAACTCGCTTTCCTGGGACCTGGACGCAAAAGCGCAGGATTGCTTCAGGCCCTATTCTGGTTCCGGGCGGCAGGCTGAGCCTGTGGTTAATTCTTCTTCCTGATGGGAAAATAGAGTGACCTGTGCCTGTCCCAACACCTAGAGCTAGTGTCTCATTGGTTCCCCCTCTTCCCGTTCATCCTCAGGACAAATTGCAACCTGTACGGAACAGGAGGTTAAAGGTGCTGATCCTCCAAGGAGGGAGATTGCTAGTAAAGCAGCTGGAATGGCGAACCCGAGCCCAAGGAGATGAGAAATGAGGTCCCTTTTAGAAACCTTTCCCGATCACACGGTGTACCATCTTCTGGGTTTCTCGTGCATGTTTTCGAAGTGGGAAGATGCCCTTGAACCTGGAGATTTGGGACCCATGGGATGGGAACCACGCAGTATTACTTTAAAGGGTCTACGTTTGCTCACCCAACCTCACGAAACCTCTCAGCCCCAAGAGTGTCCACCCTTATGTCTCAATCAGCTGTGGGTCTATATATGGTCAATCCAGGTGGCATCACAGCCCCTGAACGAATTTAGTAAGAATTTCTTTCTCTTTCCCTGTCTTTGTTTCACGGGTTTTTAAAAGTGATTGATTTTTATAAAGGGGTTTAGCTGCTTTTCACTGCTGTGTTTATGCCGCTTTACACCCACTTGACTCACTTTCAGAGAGATATCAATACATAGGTTTTAAGATTCTTACTAGTCAGATATATTCTTGGGCGGTTAATAGGGGGTGTTGAGTCCAGTTCACAGAGCAAGGTGTAGGTAGTATTTATTACATATTGGGTTTATGGAACGGTATCTGAGCTAATTTGAAACCCTTGTTTTATGCATCACCCCACCTCACCTTTCCCGTTAAGCAGCCATAGTGTGTTTTCTAAACGTGTGACTCTGTTCTGTTTTGTAATTCAGTTCAAGGGTAGCGGTTTTCACATTCCCTCTATAAGTGATATCTTATGATAAGTGTCTTTTTCTGTGTGAATTATTTCACTGAGAATTGTCGTACCTAAATCCACTCATCATGCTGCTACTAGACTTATGACGTTGATTTCATGGCTGAGTGATATTCTATTATACATAAGGACTAATACTTCTTTATCCATTTTTTTCTTTCCTGGGATATTTACGTTGTAACAAAGTGGAGGTTCTTGTCAACAGAGCAGCCTTAAACTTTGGGGTGCCTGTGTCTTGCTGATTTTTAGTTTTCCCAATTTATACGCCCATGAGTGGAAGTGTCCTATGCTCTCTAAGCTGAATTTTTTAGATGTTTCAGGACACACCGTACAGTTCTCCCGAGTGGCTGTTGGCAATTTACATCCCGCCCATCAGCGTAGCAAGGCTCCCGTTTCTCCATGGCCTGTCCTGCATTTCTGGTTTTGATACTTTATTCAGCATGGCCCTTTTGACCGATGGGAAGCGAGACTTCTTTGTAGCGCTGATTTGCCTTTCCAGGTTGCTTGGTTGGCCAAAAAGGGCGTATGCGTTTTTTCCTGAATATATTCAGGAAAAAACGCATACGCCCTTTTTGGCCAAGGGCATCATGGTCGAGGTATTGCCGCTTTTCCTGTGCTTTCAAGGCGATTCGAATCTACCTCCTGAAATCTGTTTCCTGCAATTCTGCCTTGCTTTCAAATCCTCTTTGTTGCCTTCCCTCAATATATTTGTGGATGAGAGTTATCATTTATAACTCTGCAGGTTTGTGAATTGCAGTGCCCCTGAGCTCCATTTTTCAACTCGCTTTCCTGGGACCTGGACGCAAAAGCGCAGGATTGCTTCAGGCCCTATTCTGGTTCCGGGCGGCAGGCTGAGCCTGTGGTTAATTCTTCTTCCTGATGGGAAAATAGAGTGACCTGTGCCTGTCCCAACACCTAGAGCTAGTCTCTCATTGGTTCCCCCTCTTCCCATTCATCCTCAGGACAAATTGCAACCTGTACGGAACAGGAGGTTAAAGGTGCTGATTCTCCAAGGAGGGAGATTGCTAGTAAAGCAGCTGGAATGGTGAACCCGAGCCCAAGGAGATGAGAAATTAGGTCCCTTTTAGAAACCTTTCCCGATTACACGGTGTACCATCTTCTGGGTTTCTCATGCATGTTTTCCATGTAGGAAGATGCCCTTGAATCTGGAGATTTGGGACCCATGGGATGGGAACCACGCAGTATTACTTTAAAGGGTCTGCGTTTGCTCACCCAACCTCACGAAACCTCTCAGCCCCAAGAGTGTCCACCCTTATGTCTCAATCAGCTGTGGGTCTATATATGGTCAATCCAGGTGGCATCACAGCCCCTGAACGAATTTAGTAAGAATTTCTTTCTCTTTCCCTGTCTTTGTTTCACGGGTTTTTAAAAGTGATTGATTTTTATAAAGGGGTTTAGCTGCTTTTCACTGCTGTGTTTATGCCGCTTTACACCCACTTGACTCACTTTCAGAGAGATATCAATACATAGGTTTTAAGATTCTTACTAGTCAGATATATTCTTGGGCGGTTAATAGGGGGTGTTGAGTCCAGTTCACTGAGCAAGGAGTAGGTCGTGTCTATTACATATTGGGTTTATGGAACGGTATCTGAGCTAATTTGAAACCCTTGTTTTATGCATCACCCCACCTCACCTTTCCCGTTAAGCAGCCATAGTGTGTTTTCTAAACGTGTGACTCTGTTCTGTTTTGTAATTCAGTTCAAGGGTAGCGGTTTTCACATTCCCTCTATAAGTGATATCTTATGATAAGTGTCTTTTTCTGTGTGACTTATTTCACTTAGAATCGTCGTACCTAAATCCACTCATCATGCTGCTACTAGACTTATGACGTTGATTTCATGGCTGAGTGATATTCTATTATACATAAGGACTAATACTTCTTTATCCATTTTTTTCTTTCCTGGGATATTTACGTTGTAACAAAGTGGAGGTTCTTGTCAACAGAGCAGCCCTAAACTTTGGGGTGCCTGTGTCTTGCTGATTTTTAGTTTTCCCAATTTATACGCCCATGAGTGGAAGTGTCCTATGCTCTCTAAGCTGAGTTTTTTAGATGTTTCAGGACACACCGTACACTTCTACAGAGTGGCTGTTGGCAATTTACATCCCGCCCATCAGCGTAGCAAGGCTCCCGTTTCTCCATGGCCTGTCCTGCATTTCTGGTTTTGACACTTTATTCAGCATGGCCCTTTTGACCGACGGGAAACGAGCCTTCTTTGTAGCGCTGATTTGCCTTTCCAGGTTGCTTGGTTGGCCAAAAAGGGCGTATGCGTTTTTTCCTGAATATATTCAGGAAAAAACGCATACGCCCTTTTTGGCCAAGGGCATCATGGTCGAGGTATTGCCGCTTTTCCTGTGCTTTCAAGGCGATTCGAATCTACCTCCTGAAATCTGTTTCCTGCAATTCTGCCTTGCTTTCAAATCCTCTTCGTTGCCTTCCCTCAATATATTTGTGCACGAGAGTTATCATTTATAACTCTGCAGGTTTGTGAATTGCAGTGCCCCTGAGCTCCATTTTTCAACTCGCTTTCTTGGGAGCTGGCTGCAAAAGCGCAGGATTGCTTCAGGCTCTATTCTGGTCCCGAGCGGCAGGCTGAGCCTGTGGTTCATTCTTCTTCCTGATGGGAAAATAGAGTGACCTGTGCCTGTCCCAACACCTAGAGCTAGTGTCTCATTGGTTCCCCCTCTTCCCGTTCATCCTCAGGACAAATTGCAACCTGTACGGAACAGGAGGTTAAAGGTGCTGATTCTCCAAGGAGGGAGATTGCTAGTAAAGCGGCTGGAATGGAGAACCCGAGCACAAGGAGTTGAGAAATGAGGTGCGATTTAGAAACCTTTCCCGATCACACGGTGCACCATCTTCTGGGTTTCTCATGCATGTTTTCGAAGTGGGAAGATGCCCTTGAACCTGGAGATTTGGGACCCATGGGATGGGAACCACGCAGTATTACTTTAAAGGGTCTGTGTTTGCTCACCCAACCTCACGAAACCTCTCAGCCCCAAGAGTGTCCACCCTTATGTCTCAATCAGCTGTGGGTCTATATATGGTCAATCCAGGTGGCATCACAGCCCCTGAACGAATTTAGTAAGAATTTCTTTCTCTTTCACTGTCTTTGTTTCACGGGTTTTTAAAAGTGATTGATTTTTATAAAGGGGTTTAGCTGCTTTTCACTGCTGTGTTTATGCCGCTTTACACCCACTTGACTCACTTACAGAGAGATATCAATACATAGGTTTTGAGATTCTTACTAGTCAGATATATTCTTGGGCGGTTAATAGGGGGTGTTGAGTCCAGTTCACTGAGCAAGGAGTAGGTCGTGTCTATTACATATTGGGTTTATGGAACGGTATCTGAGCTAATTTGAAACCCTTGTTTTATGCATCACCCCACCTCACCTTTCCCGTTAAGCAGCCATAGTGTGTTTTCTAAACGTGTGCCTCTGTTCTGTTTTGTAATTCAGTTCAAGGTCGCAGTTTTTACATTCCCTCTATAAGGGATATCTTATGATAAGTGTCTTTTTCTGTGTGACTTATTTCACTTAGAATCGTCGTACCTAAATCCACTCATCATGCTGGTACTAGACTTATGACGTTGATTTCATGGCTGAGTGATATTCTATTATATATAAGGACTAATAGTTCTTCATCCATTTTTTTCTTTCCTGGGATATTTACGTTGTAACAAAGTAGAGGTTCTTGTCAACAGAGCAGCCCTAAACTTTGGGGTGCCTGTGTCTTGCTGATTTTTAGTTTTCCCAATTTATACGCCCATGAGTGGAAGTGCCCTATGCTCTCTAAGCTGAGTTTTTTAGATGTTTCACGACACACCGTACACTTTTCCAAAATGGCTGTTGGCAATTTACATCCCGCCCATCAGCGTAGCAAGGCTCCCGTTTCTCCATGGCCTGTCCTGCATTTCTGGTTTTGACACTTTATTCAGCATGGCCCTTTTGACCGGTGGGAAGCGAGACTTCTTTGTAGCGCTGATTTGCCTTTCCAGGTTGCTTGGTTGGCCAAAAAGGGCGTATGCGTTTTTTCCTGAATATATTCAGGAAAAAACGCATACGCCCTTTTTGGCCAAGGGCATCATTGTCGAGGTTTTGCCGCTTTTCCCGTGCTTTAAAGGCGATTCGAATCTACCTCCTGAAATCTGTTTCCTGCAATTCTGCCTTGCTTTCAAATCCTCTTCGTTGCCTTCCCTCAATATATTTGTGGACGAGAGTTATCATTTATAACTCTGCAGGTTTGTGAATTGCAGTGCCCCTGAGCTCCATTTTTCAACTCGCTTTCCTGGGACCTGGACGCAAAAGCACAGGATTGCTTCAGGCCCTATTCTGGTTCCGGGCGGCAGGCTGAGCCTGTGGTTAATTCTTCTTCCTGATGGGAAAATAGAGTGACCTGTGCCTGTCCCAACACCTAGAGCTAGTGTCTCATTGGTTCCCCCTCTTCCCGTTCATCCTCAGGACAAATTGCAACCTGTACGGAACAGGAGGTCAAAGGTGCTGATTCTCCAAGGAGGGAGATTGCTAGTAAAGCAGCTGGAATGGCGAACCCGAGCCCAAGGAGATGAGAAATGAGGTCCCTTTTAGAAACCTTTCCCGATCACACGGTGTACCATCTTCTGGGTTTCTCATGCATGTTTTCGAAGTGGGAAGATGCCCTTGAACCTGGAGATTTGGGACCCATGGGATGGGAACCACGCAGTATTACTTTAAAGGGTCTACGTTTGCTCACCCAACCTCACGAAACCTCTCAGCCCCAAGAGTGTCCACCCTTATGTCTCAATCAGCTGTGGGTCTATATATGGTCAATCCAGGTGGCATCACAGCCCCTGAACGAATTTAGTAAGAATTTCTTTCTCTTTCCCTGTCTTTGTTTCACGGGTTTTTAAAAGTGATTGATTTTTATAAAGGGGTTTAGCTGCTTTTCACTGCTGTGTTTATGCCGCTTTACACCCACTTGACTCACTTTCAGAGAGATATCAATACATAGGTTTTAAGATTCTTACTAGTCAGATATATTCTTGGGCGGTTAATAGGGGGTGTTGAGTCCAGTTCACAGAGCAAGGTGTAGGTCGTATCTATTACATATTGGGTTTATGGAACGGTATCTGAGCTAATTTGAAACCCTTCTTTTATGCATCACCCCACCTCACCTTTCCCGTTAAGCAGCCATAGTGTGTTTTCTAAACGTGTGACTCTGTTCTGTTTTGTAATTCAGTTCAAGGGTAGCGGTTTTCACATTCCCTCTATAAGTGATATCTTATGATAAGTGTCTTTTTCTGTGTGAATTATTTCACTGAGAATCGTCGTACCTAAATCCACTCATCATGCTGCTACTAGACTTATGACGTTGATTTCATGGCTGAGTGATATTCTATTATACATAAGGACTAATACTTCTTTATCCATTTTTTTCTTTCCTGGGATATTTACGTTGTAACAAAGTGGAGGTTCTTGTCAACAGAGCAGCCTTAAACTTTGGGGTGCCTGTGTCTTGCTGATTTTTAGTTTTCCCAATTTATACGCCCATGAGTGGAAGTGTCCTATGCTCTCTAAGCTGAATTTTTTAGATGTTTCAGGACACACCGTACAGTTCTCCCGAGTGGCTGTTGGCAATTTACATCCCGCCCATCAGCGTAGCAAGGCTCCCGTTTCTCCATGGCCTGTCCTGCATTTCTGGTTTTGATACTTTATTCAGCATGGCCCTTTTGACCGATGGGAAGCGAGACTTCTTTGTAGCGCTGATTTGCCTTTCCAGGTTGCTTGGTTGGCCAAAAAGGGCGTATTCGTTTTTTCCTGAATATATGCAGGAAAAAACGCATACGCCCTTTTTGGCCAAGGGCATCATGGTCGAGGTATTGCCGCTTTTCCTGTGCTTTCAAGGCGATTCGAATCTACCTCCTGAAATCTGTTTCCTGCAATTCTGCCTTGCTTTCAAATCCTCTTCGTTGCCTTCCCTCAATATATTTGTGGATGAGAGTTATCATTTATAACTCTGCAGGTTTGTGAATTGCAGTGCCCCTGAGCTCCATTTTTCAACTCGCTTTCCTGGGACCTGGACGCAAAAGCGCAGGATTGCTTCAGGCCCTATTCTGGTTCCGGGCGGCAGGCTGAGCCTGTGGTTAATTCTTCTTCCTGATGGGAAAATAGAGTGACCTGTGCCTGTCCCAACACCTAGAGCTAGTCTCTCATTGGTTCCCCCTCTTCCCATTCATCCTCAGGACAAATTGCAACCTGTACGGAACAGGAGGTTAAAGGTGCTGATTCTCCAAGGAGGGAGATTGCTAGTAAAGCAGCTGGAATGGTGAACCCGAGCCCAAGGAGATGAGAAATTAGGTCCCTTTTAGAAACCTTTCCCGATTACACGGTGTACCATCTTCTGGGTTTCTCATGCATGTTTTCCATGTAGGAAGATGCCCTTGAACCTGGAGATTTGGGACCCATGGGATGGGAACAATGCAGTATTACTTTAAAGGGTCTGCGTTTGCTCACCCAACCTCACGAAACCTCTCAGCCCCAAGAGTGTCCACCCTTATGTCTCAATCAGCTGTGGGTCTAGGTATGGTCAATCCAAGTGGCATCACAGCCCGTGAGCGAATTTAGTAGGAATTTCTCTCTCTTTCACTGTCTTTGTTTCACGGGTTTTTAAAAGTGATTGATTTTTATAAAGGGGTTTAGATGCTTTTCACTGCTGTGTTTATGCCGCTTTACACCCACTTGACTCACTTACAGAGAGATATCAATACATAGCTTTTAAGATTCTTACTAGTCAGATATATTCTTGGGCGGTGAATAGGGGGTGTGGAGTCCAGTTCACAGAGCAAGGTGTAGGTCGTATCTATTACATATTGGGTTTATGGAACGGTATCTGAGCTAATTTGAAACCCTTGTTTTATGCATCACCCCACCTCACCTTTCCCGTTAAGCAGCCATAGTGTGTTTTCTAAACGTGTGACTCTGTTCTGTTTTGTAATTCAGTTCAAGGGTAGCGGTTTTCACATTCCCTCTATAAGTGATATCTTATGATAAGTGTCTTTTTCTGTGTGAATTATTTCACTGAGAATCGTCGTACCTAAATCCACTCATCATGCTGCTACTAGACTTATGACGTTGATTTCATGGCTGAGTGATATTCTATTATACATAAGGACTAATACTTCTTTATCCATTTTTTTCTTTCCTGGGATATTTACGTTGTAACAAAGTGGAGGTTCTTGTCAACAGAGCAGCCCTAAACTTTGGGGTGCCTGTGTCTTGCTGATTTTTAGTTTTCCCAATTTATACGCCCATGAGTGGAAGTGTCCTATGCTCTCTAAGCTGAATTTTTTAGATGTTTCAGGACACACCGTACACTTCTCCAGAGTGGCTGTTGGCAATTTACATCCCGCCCATCAGCGTAGCAAGGCTCCCGTTTCTCCATGGCCTGTCCTGCATTTCTGGTTTTGATACTTTATTCAGCATGGCCCTTTTGACCGATGGGAAGCGAGACTTCTTTGTAGCGCTGATTTGCCTTTCCAGGTTGCTTGGTTGGCCAAAAAGGGCGTATGCGTTTTTTCCTGAATATATTCAGGAAAAAACGCATTCGCCCTTTTTGGCCAAGGGCATCATGGTCGAGGTATTGCCGCTTTTCCTGTGCTTTCAAGGCGATTCGAATCTACCTCCTGAAATCTGTTTCCTGCAATTCTGCCTTGCTTTCAAATCCTCTTCGTTGCCTTCCCTCAATATATTTGTGGACGAGAGTTATCATTTATAACTCTGCAGGTTTGTGAATTGCAGTGCCCCTGAGCTCCATTTTTCAACTCGCTTTCTTGGGAGCTGGCTGCAAAAGCGCAGGATTGCTTCAGGCTCTATTCTGGTCCCGAGCGGCAGGCTGAGCCTGTGGTTAATTCTTCTTCCTGATGGGAAAATAGAGTGACCTGTGCCTGTCCCAACACCTAGAGCTCGTGTCTCATTGGTTCCCCCTCTTCCCGTTCATCCTCAGGACAAATTGCAACTTGTACGGAACAGGAGGTTAAAGGTGCTGATTCTCCAAGGAGGGAGATTGCTAGTAAAGCGGCTGGAATGGAGAACCCGAGCACAAGGAGTTGAGAAATGAGGTGCGATTTAGAAACCTTTCCCGATCACACGGTGCACCATCTTCTGGGTTTCTCATGCATGTTTTCGAAGTGGGAAGATGCCCTTGAACCTGGAGATTTGGGACCCATGGGATGGGAACCACGCAGTATTACTTTAAAGGGTCTGCGTTTGCTCACCCAACCTCACGAAACCTCTCAGCCCCAAGAGTGTCCACCCTTATGTCTCAATCAGCTGTGGGTCTATATATGGTCAATCCAGGTGGCATCACAGCCCCTGAACGAATTTAGTAAGAATTTCTTTCTCTTTCACTGTCTTTGTTTCACGGGTTTTTAAAAGTGATTGATTTTTATAAAGGGGTTTAGCTGCTTTTCACTGCTGTGTTTATGCCGCTTTACACCCACTTGACTCACTTACAGAGAGATATCAATACATAGGTTTTGAGATTCTTACTAGTCAGATATATTATTGGGCGGTTAATAGGGGGTGTTGAGTCCAGTTCACTGAGCAAGGAGTAGGTCGTGCCTATTACATATTGGGTTTATGGAACGGTATCTGAGCTAATTTGAAACCCTTGTTTTATGCATCACCCCACCTCACCTTTCCCGTTAAGCAGCCATAGTGTGTTTTCTAAACGTGTGCCTCTGTTCTGTTTTGTAATTCAGTTCAAGGTCGCAGTTTTTACATTCCCTGTATAAGTGATATCTTATGATAAGTGTCTTTTTCTGTGTGACTTATTTCACTTAGAATCGTCGTACCTAAATCCACTCATCATGCTGCTACTAGACTTATGACGTTGATTTCATGGCTGAGTGATATTCTATTATATATAAGGACTAATACTTCTTCATCCATTTTTTTCTTTCCTGGGATATTTACGTTGTAACAAAGTAGAGGTTCTTGTCAACAGAGCAGCCCTAAACTTTGGGGTGCCTGTGTCTTGCTGATATTTAGTTTTCCCAATTTATACGCTCATGAGTGGAAGTGCCCTATGCTCTCTAAGCTGAGTTTTTTAGATGTTTCACGACACACCGTACACTTCTCCAAAATGGCTGTTGGCAATTTACATCCCGCCCATCAGCGTAGCAAGGCTCCTGTTTCTCCATGGCCTGTCCTGCATTTCTGGTTTTGACACTTTATTCAGCATGGCCCTTTTGACCGGTGGGAAGCGAGACTTCTTTGTAGCGCTGATTTGCCTTTCCAGGTTGCTTGGTTGGCCAAAAAGGGCGTATGCGTTTTTTCCTGAATATATTCAGGAAAAAAACGCATACGCCCTTTTTGGCCAAGGGCATCATTGTCGAGGTTTTGCCGCTTTTCCCGTGCTTTAAAGGCGATTCGAATCTACCTCCTGAAATCTGTTTCCTGCAATTCTGCCTTGCTTTCAAATCCTCTTCGTTGCCTTCCCTCAATATATTTGTGGACGAGAGTTATCATTTATAACTCTGCAGGTTTGTGAATTGCAGTGCCCCTGAGCTCCATTTTTCAACTCGCTTTCCTGGGACCTGGACGCAAAAGCGCAGGATTGCTTCAGGCCCTATTCTGGTTCCGGGCGGCAGGCTGAGCCTGTGGTTAATTCTTCTTCCTGATGGGAAAATAGAGTGACCTGTGCCTGTCCCAACACCTAGAGCTAGTGTCTCATTGGTTCCCCCTCTTCCCGTTCATCCTCAGGACAAATTGCAACCTGTACGGAACAGGAGGTTAAAGGTGCTGATTCTCCAAGGAGGGAGATTGCTAGTAAAGCAGCTGGAATGGCGAACCCGAGCCCAAGGAGATGAGAAATGAGGTCCCTTTTAGAAACCTTTCCCGATCACACGGTGTACCATCTTCTGGGTTTCTCGTGCATGTTTTCGACGTGGGAAGATGCCCTTGAACCTGGAGATTTGGGACCCATGGGATGGGAACCACACAGTATTACTTTAAAGGGTCTACGTTTGCTCACCCAACCTCACGAAACCTCTCAGCCCCAAGAGTGTCCACCCTTATGTCTCAATCAGCTGTGGGTCTATATATGGTCAATCCAGGTGGCATCACAGCCCCTGAACGAATTTAGTAAGAATTTCTTTCTCTTTCCCTGTCTTTGTTTCACGGGTTTTTAAAAGTGATTGATTTTTATAAAGGGGTTTAGCTGCTTTTCACTGCTGTGTTTATGCCGCTTTACACCCACTTGACTCACTTTCAGAGAGATATCAATACATAGGTTTTAAGATTCTGACTAGTCAGATATATTCTTGGGCGGTTAATAGGGGGTGTTGAGTCCAGTTCACTGAGCAAGGAGTAGGTCGTTTCTATTACATATTGGGTTTATGGAACGGTATCTGAGCTAATTTGAAACCCTTGTTTTATGCATCACCCCACCTCACCTTTCCCGTTAAGCAGCCATAGTTTGTTTTCTAAACGTGTGACTCTGTTCTCTTTTGTAATTCAGTTCAAGGGTAGCGGTTTTCACATTCCCTCTATAAGTGATATCTTATGATAAGTGTCTTTTTCTGTGTGACTTATTTCACTTAGAATCGTCGTACCTAAATCCACTCATCATGCTGCTACTAGACTTATGACGTTGATTTCATGGCTGAGTGATATTCTATTATACATAAGGACTAATACTTCTTTATCCATTTTTTTCTTTCCTGGGATATTTACGTTGTAACAAAGTGGAGGTTCTTGTCAACAGAGCAGCCCTAAACTTTGGGGTGCCTGTGTCTTGCTGATTTTTAGTTTTCCCAATTTATACGCCCATGAGTGGAAGTGTCCTATGCTCTCTAAGCTGAGTTTTTTAGATGTTTCAGGACACACCGTACACTTCTACAGAGTGGCTGTTGGCAATTTACATCCCGCCCATCAGCGTAGCAAGGCTCCCGTTTCTCCATGGCCTGTCCTGCATTTCTGGTTTTGACACTTTATTCAGCATGGCCCTTTTGACCGACGGGAAGCGAGACTTCTTTGTAGCGCTGATTTGCCTTTCCAGGTTGCTTGGTTGGCCAAAAAGGGCGTATGCGTTTTTTCCTGAATATATTCAGGAAAAAACGCATACGCCCTTTTTGGCCAAGGGCATCATGGTCGAGGTATTGCCGCTTTTCCTGTGCTTTCAAGGCGATTCGAATCTACCTCCTGAAATCTGTTTCCTGCAATTCTGCCTTGCTTTCAAATCCTCTTCGTTGCCTTCCCTCAATATATTTGTGGACGAGAGTTATCATTTATAACTCTGCAGGTTTGTGAATTGCAGTGCCCCTGAGCTCCATTTTTCAACTCGCTTCCTTGGGAGCTGGCTGCAAAAGCGCAGGATTGCTTCAGGCTCTATTCTGGTCCCGAGCGGCAGGCTGAGCCTGTGGTTAATTCTTCTTCCTGATGGGAAAATAGAGTGACCTGTGCCTGTCCCAACACCTAGAGCTAGTGTCTCATTGGTTCCCCCTCTTCCCGTTCATCCTCAGGACAAATTGCAACCTGTACGGAACAGGAGGTTAAAGGTGCTGATTCTCCAAGGAGGGAGATTGCTAGTAAAGCGGCTGGAATGGAGAACCCGAGCACAAGGAGTTGAGAAATGAGGTGCGATTTAGAAACCTTTCCCGATCACACGGTGCACCATCTTCTGGGTTTCTCATGCATGTTTTCGAAGTGGGAAGATGCCCTTGAACCTGGAGATTTGGGACCCATGGGATGGGAACCACGCAGTATTACTTTAAAGGGTCTGCGTTTGCTCACCCAACCTCACGAAACCTCTCAGCCCCAAGAGTGTCCACCCTTATGTCTCAATCAGCTGTGGGTCTATATATGGTCAATCCAGGTGGCATCACAGCCCCTGAACGAATTTAGTAAGAATTTCTTTCTCTTTCACTGTCTTTGTTTCACGGGTTTTTAAAAGTGATTGATTTTTATAAAGGGGTTTAGCTGCTTTTCACTGCTGTGTTTATGCCGCTTTACACCCACTTGACTCACTTACAGAGAGATATCAATACATAGGTTTTGAGATTCTTACTAGTCAGATATATTCTTGGGCGGTTAATAGGGGGTGTTGAGTCCAGTTCACTGAGCAAGGAGTAGGTCGTGTCTATTACATATTGGGTTTATGGAACGGTATCTGAGCTAATTTGAAACCCTTGTTTTATGCATCACCCCACCTCACCTTTCCCGTTAAGCAGCCATAGTGTGTTTTCTAAACGTGTGCCTCTGTTCTGTTTTGTAATTCAGTTCAAGGTCGCAGTTTTTACATTCCCTCTATAAGTGATATCTTATGATAAGTGTCTTTTTCTGTGTGACTTATTTCACTTAGAATCGTCGTACCTAAATCCACTCATCATGCTGCTACTAGACTTATGACGTTGATTTCATGGCTGAGTGATATTCTATTATATATAAGGACTAATAGTTCTTCATCCATTTTTTTCTTTCCTGGGATATTTACGTTGTAACAAAGTAGAGGTTCTTGTCAACAGAGCAGCCCTAAACTTTGGGGTGCCTGTGTCTTGCTGATTTTTAGTTTTCCCAATTTATACGCCCATGAGTGGAAGTGCCCTATGCTCTCTAAGCTGAGTTTTTTAGATGTTTCACGACACACCGTACACTTCTCCAAAATGGCTGTTGGCAATTTACATCCCGCCCATCAGCGTAGCAAGGCTCCCGTTTCTCCATGGCCTGTCCTGCATTTCTGGTTTTGACACTTTATTCAGCATGGCCCTTTTGACCGGTGGGAAGCGAGACTTCTTTGTAGCGCTGATTTGCCTTTCCAGGTTGCTTGGTTGGCCAAAAAGGGCGTATGCGTTTTTTCCTGAATATATTCAGGAAAAAACGCATACGCCCTTTTTGGCCAAGGGCATCATTGTCGAGGTTTTGCCGCTTTTCCCGTGCTTTAAAGGCGATTCGAATCTACCTCCTGAAATCTGTTTCCTGCAATTCTGCCTTGCTTTCAAATCCTCTTCGTTGCCTTCCCTCAATATATTTGTGGACGAGAGTTATCATTTATAACTCTGCAGGTTTGTGAATTGCAGTGCCCCTGAGCTCCATTTTTCAACTCGCTTTCCTGGGACCTGGACGCAAAAGCGCAGGATTGCTTCAGGCCCTATTCTGGTTCCGGGCGGCAGGCTGAGCCTGTGGTTAATTCTTCTTCCTGATGGGAAAATAGAGTGACCTGTGCCTGTCCCAACACCTAGAGCTAGTGTCTCATTGGTTCCCCCTCTTCCCGTTCATCCTCAGGACAAATTGCAACCTGTACGGAACAGGAGGTTAAAGGTGCTGATTCTCCAAGGAGGGAGATTGCTAGTAAAGCAGCTGGAATGGCGAACCCGAGCCCAAGGAGATGAGAAATGAGGTCCCTTTTAGAAACCTTTCCCGATCACACGGTGTACCATCTTCTGGGTTTCTCATGCATGTTTTCGAAGTGGGAAGATGCCCTTGAACCTGGAGATTTGGGACCCATGGGATGGGAACCACGCAGTATTACTTTAAAGGGTCTACGTTTGCTCACCCAACCTCACGAAACCTCTCAGCCCCAAGAGTGTCCACCCTTATGTCTCAATCAGCTGTGGGTCTATATATGGTCAATCCAGGTGGCATCACAGCCCCTGAACGAATTTAGTAAGAATTTCTTTCTCTTTCCCTGTCTTTGTTTCACGGGTTTTTAAAAGTGATTGATTTTTATAAAGGGGTTTAGCTGCTTTTCACTGCTGTGTTTATGCCGCTTTACACCCACTTGACTCACTTTCAGAGAGATATCAATACATAGGTTTTAAGATTCTTACTAGTCAGATATATTCTTGGGCGGTTAATAGGGGGTGTTGAGTCCAGTTCACAGAGCAAGGTGTAGGTCGTATCTATTACATATTGGGTTTATGGAACGATATCTGAGCTAATTTGAAACCCTTGTTTTATGCATCACCCCACCTCACCTTTCCTGTTAAGCAGCCATAGTGTGTTTTCTAAACGTGTGACTCTGTTCTGTTTTGTAATTCAGTTCAAGGGTAGCGGTTTTCACATTCCCTCTATAAGTGATATCTTATGATAAGTGTCTTTTTCTGTGTGAATTATTTCACTGAGAATCGTCGTACCTAAATCCACTCATCATGCTGCTACTAGACTTATGACGTTGATTTCATGGCTGAGTGATATTCTATTATACATAAGGACTAATACTTCTTCATCCATTTTTTTCTTTCCTGGGATATTTACTTTGTAACAAAGTGGAGGTTCTTGTCAACAGAGCAGCCCTAAACTTTGGGGTGCCTGTGTCTTGCTGATTTTTAGTTTTCCCAATTTATACGCCCATGAGTGGAAGTGTCCTATGCTCTCTATGCTGAGTTTTTTAGATGTTTCAGGACACACCGTACACTTCTCCAGAGTGGCTGTTCGCAATTTACATCCCGCCCATCAGCGTAGCAAGGCTCCCGTTTCTCCATGGCCTGTCCTGCATTTCTGGTTTTGATACTTTATTCAGCATGGCCCTTTTGACCGATGGGAAGCGAGACTTCTTTGTAGCGCTGATTTGCCTTTCCAGGTTGCTTGGTTGGCCAAAAAGGGCGTATGCGTTTTTTCCTGAATATATTCAGGAAAAAACGCATACGCCCTTTTTGGCCAAGGGCATCATTGTCAAGGTTTTGCCGCTTTTCCCGTGCTTTAAAGGCGATTCGAATCTACCTCCTGAAATCTGTTTCCTGCAATTCTGCCTTGCTTCCAAATCCTCTTCGTTGCCTTCCCTCAATATATTTGTGGACGAGAGTTATCATTTATAACTCTGCAGGTTTGTGAATTGCAGTGCCCCTGAGCTCCATTTTTCAACTCGCTTTCCTGGGACCTGGACGCAAAAGCGCAGGATTGCTTCAGGCCCTATTCTGGTTCCAGGCGGCAGGCTGAGCCTGTGGTTAATTCTTCTTCCTGATGGGAAAATAGAGTGACCTGTGCCTGTCCCAACACCTAGAGCTAGTGTCTCATTGGTTCCCCCTCTTCCCGTTCATCCTCAGGACAAATTGCAACCTGTACGGAACAGGAGGTTAAAGGTGCTGATTCTCCAAGGAGGGAGATTGCTAGTAAAGCAGCTGGAATGGCGAACCCGAGCCCAAGGAGATGAGAAATGAGGTCCCTTTTAGAAACCTTTCCCGATCACACGGTGTACCATCTTCTGGGTTTCTCATGCATGTTTTCGAAGTGGGAAGATGCCCTTGAACCTGGAGATTTGGGACCCATGGGATGGGAACCACGCAGTATTACTTTAAAGGGTCTACGTTTGCTCACCCAACCTCACGAAACCTCTCAGCCCCAAGAGTGTCCACCCTTATGTCTCAATCAGCTGTGGGTCTATATATGGTCAATCCAGGTGGCATCACAGCCCCTGAACGAATTTAGTAAGAATTTCTTTCTCTTTCCCTGTCTTTGTTTCACGGGTTTTTAAAAGTGATTGTTTTTTATAAAGGGGTTTAGCTGCTTTTCACTGCTGTGTTTATGCCGCTTTACACCCACTTGACTCACTTTCAGAGAGATATCAATACATAGGTTTTAAGATTCTTACTAGTCAGATATATTCTTGGGCGGTTAATAGGGGGTGTTGGGTCCAGTTCACTGAGCAAGGAGTAGGTCGTGTCTATTACATATTGGGTTTATGGAACGGTATCTGAGCTAATTTGAAACCCTTCTTTTATGCAATACCCCACCTCACCTTTCCCGTTAAGCAGCCATAGTGTGTTTTCTAAACGTGTGACTCTGTTCTCTTTTGTAATTCAGTTCAAGGGTAGCGGTTTTCACATTCCCTCTATAAGTGATATCTTATGATAAGTGTCTTTTTCTGTGTGACTTATTTCACTTAGAATCGTCATACCTAAATCCACTCATCATGCTGCTACTAGACTTATGACGTTGATTTCATGGCTGAGTGATATTCTATTATACATAAGGACTAATACTTCTTTATCCATTTTTTTCTTTCCTGGGATATTTACGTTGTAACAAAGTGGAGGTTCTTGTCAACAGAGCAGCCCTAAACTTTGGGGTGCCTGTGTCTTGCTGATTTTTAGTTTTCCCAATTTATACGCCCATGAGTGGAAGTGTCCTATGCTCTCTAAGCTGAGTTTTTTAGATGTTTCAGGACACACCGTACACTTCTACAGAGTGGCTGTTGGCAATTTACATCCCGCCCATCAGCGTAGCAAGGCTCCCGTTTCTCCATGGCCTGTCCTGCATTTCTGGTTTTGACACTTTATTCAGCATGGCCCTTTTGACCGACGGGAAACGAGCCTTCTTTGTAGCGCTGATTTGCCTTTCCAGGTTGCTTGGTTGGCCAAACAGGGCGTATGCGTTTTTTCCTGAATATATTCAGGAAAAAACGCATACGCCCTTTTTGGCCAAGGGCATCATGGTCGAGGTATTGCCGCTTTTCCTGTGCTTTCAAGGCGATTCGAATCTACCTCCTGAAATCTGTTTCCTGCAATTCTGCCTTGCTTTCAAATCCTCTTCGTTGCCTTCCCTCAATATATTTGTGGACGAGAGTTATCAGTTATAACTCTGCAGGTTTGTGAATTGCAGTGCCCCTGAGCTCCATTTTTCAACTCGCTTTCCTGGGACCTGGACGCAAAAGCGCAGGATTGCTTCAGGCCCTATTCTGGTTCCGGGCGGCAGGCTGAGCCTGTGGTTAATTCTTCTTCCTGATGGGAAAATAGAGTGACCTGTGCCTGTCCCAACACCTAGAGCTAGTCTCTCATTGGTTCCCCCTCTTCCCGTTCATCCTCAGGACAAATTGCAACCTGTACGGAACAGGAGGTTAAAGGTGCTGATTCTCCAAGGAGGGAGATTGCTAGTAAAGCAGCTGGAATGGCGAACCCGAGCCCAAGGAGATGAGAAATGAGGTCCCTTTTAGAAACCTTTCCCGATCACACGGTGTACCATCTTCTGGGTTTCTCGTGCATGTTTTCGAAGTGGGAAGATGCCCTTGAACCTGGAGATTTGGGACCCATGGGATGGGAACCACGCAGTATTACTTTAAAGGGTCTACGTTTGCTCACCCAACCTCACGAAACCTCTCAGCCCCAAGAGTGTCCACCCTTATGTCTCAATCAGCTGTGGGTCTATATATGGTCAATCCAGGTGGCATCACAGCCCCTGAACGAATTTAGTAAGAATTTCTTTCTCTTTCCCTGTCTTTGTTTCACGGGTTTTTAAAAGTGATTGATTTTTATAAAGGGGTTTAGCTGCTTTTCACTGCTGTGTTTATGCCGCTTTACACCCACTTGACTCACTTTCAGAGAGATATCAATACATAGGTTTTAAGATTCTTACTAGTCAGATATATTCTTGGGCGGTGAATAGGGGGTGTTGAGTCCAGTTCACTGAGCAAGGAGTAGGTCGTGTCTATTACATATTGGGTTTATGGAACGGTATCTGAGCTAATTTGAAACCCTTCTTTTATGCATCACCCCACCTCACCTTTCCCGTTAAGCAGCCATAGTGTGTTTTCTAAACGTGTGACTCTGTTCTCTTTTGTAATTCAGTTCAAGGGTAGCGGTTTTCACATTCCCTCTATAAGTGATATCTTATGATAAGTGTCTTTTTCTGTGTGACTTATTTCACTTAGAATCGTCGTACCTAAATCCACTCATCATGCTGCTACTAGACTTATGACGTTGATTTCATGGCTGAGTGATATTCTATTATACATAAGGACTAATACTTCTTTATCCATTTTTTTCTTTCCTGGGATATTTACGTTGTAACAAAGTGGAGGTTCTTGTCAACAGAGCAGCCCTAAACTTTGGGGTGCCTGTGTCTTGCTGATTTTTAGTTTTCCCAATTTATACGCCCATGAGTGGAAGTGTCCTATGCTCTCTAAGCTGAGTTTTTTAGATGTTTCAGGACACACCGTACACTTCTACAGAGTGGCTGTTGGCAATTTACATCCCGCCCATCAGCGTAGCAAGGCTCCCGTTTCTCCATGGCCTGTCCTGCATTTCTGGTTTTGACACTTTATTCAGCATGGCCCTTTTGACCGACGGGAAACGAGCCTTCTTTGTAGCGCTGATTTGCCTTTCCAGGTTGCTTGGTTGGCCAAAAAGGGCGTATGCGTTTTTTCCTGAATATATTCAGGAAAAAACGCATACGCCCTTTTTGGCCAAGGGCATCATGGTCGAGGTGTTGCCGCTTTTCCTGTGCTTTCAAGGCGATTCGAATCTACCTCCTGAAATCTGTTTCCTGCAATTCTGCCTTGCTTTCAAATCTTCTTCGTTGCCTTCCCTCAATATATTTGTGGACGAGAGTTATCATTTATAACTCTGCAGGTTTGTGAATTGCAGTGCCCCTGAGCTCCATTTTTCAACTCGCTTTCTTGGGAGCTGGCTGCAAAAGCGCAGGATTGCTTCAGGCTCTATTCTGGTCCCGAGAGGCAGGCTGAGCCTGTGGTTAATTCTTCTTCCTGATGGGAAAATAGAGTGACCTGTGCCTGTCCCAACACCTAGAGCTAGTCTCTCATTGGTTCCCCCTCTTCCCGTTCATCCTCAGGACAAATTGCAACCTGTACGGAACAGGAGGTTAAAGGTGCTGATTCTCCAAGGAGGGAGATTGCTAGTAAAGCAGCTGGAATGGCGAACCCGAGCCCAAGGAGATGAGAAATGAGGTCCCTTTTAGAAACCTTTCCCGATCACACGGTGTACCATCTTCTGGGTTTCTCATGCATGTTTTCCATGTAGGAAGATGCCCTTGAACCTGGAGATTTGGGACCCATGGGATGGGAACAATGCAGTATTACTTTAAAGGGTCTGCGTTTGCTCACCCAACCTCACCAAACCTCTCAGCCCTAAGAGTGTCCACCCTTATGTCTCAATCAGCTGTGGGTCTAGGTATGGTCAATCCAAGTGGCATCACAGCCCGTGAGCGAATTTAGTAGGAATTTCTCTCTCTTTCACTGTCTTTGTTTCACGGGTTTTTAAAAGTAATTGATTTTTATAAAGGGGTTTAGATGCTTTTCACTGCTGTGTTTATGCCGCTTTACACCCACTTGACTCACTTTCAGAGAGATATCAATACATAGGTTTTAAGATTCTTACTAGTCAGATATATTCTTGGGCGGTTAATAGGGGGTGTTGAGTCCAGTTCACTGAGCAAGGAGTAGGTCGTGTCTATTACATATTGGGTTTATGGAACGGTATCTGAGCTAATTTGAAACCCTTCTTTTATGCATCACCCCACCTCACCTTTCCCGTTAAGCAGCCATAGTGTGTTTTCTAAACGTGTGACTCTGTTCTCTTTTGTAATTCAGTTCAAGGGTAGCGGTTTTCACATTCCCTCTATAAGTGATATCTTATGATAAGTGTCTTTTTCTTTGTGACTTATTTCACTTAGAATCGTCGTACCTAAATCCACTCATCATGCTGCTACTAGACTTATGACGTTGATTTCATGGCTGAGTGATATTCTATTATACATAAGGACTAATACTTCTTTATCCATTTTTTTCTTTCCTGGGATATTTACGTTGTAACAAAGTGGAGGTTCTTGTCAACAGAGCAGCCCTAAACTTTGGGGTGCCTGTGTCTTGCTGATTTTTAGTTTTCCCAATTTATACGCCCATGAGTGGAAGTGTCCTATGCTCTCTAAGCTGAGTTTTTTAGATGTTTCAGGACACACCGTACACTTCTACAGAGTGGCTGTTGGCAATTTACATCCCGCCCATCAGCGTAGCAAGGCTCCCGTTTCTCCATGGCCTGTCCTGCATTTCTGGTTTTGACACTTTATTCAGCATGGCCCTTTTGACCGACGGGAAACGAGCCTTCTTTGTAGCGCTGATTTGCCTTTCCAGGTTGCTTGGTTGGCCAAAATGGGCGTATGCGTTTTTTCCTGAATATATTCAGGAAAAAACGCATACGCCCTTTTTGGCCAAGGGCATCATGGTCGAGGTATTGCCGCTTTTCCTGTGCTTTCAAGGCGATTCGAATCTACCTCCTGAAATCTGTTTCCTGCAATTCTGCCTTGCTTTCAAATCCTCTTCGTTGCCTTCCCTCAATATATTTGTGGACGAGAGTTATCATTTATAACTCTGCAGGTTTGTGAATTGCAGTGCCCCTGAGCTCCATTTTTCAACTCGCTTTCTTGGGAGCTGGCTGCAAAAGCGCAGGATTGCTTCAGGCTCTATTCTGGTCCCGAGAGGCAGGCTGAGCCTGTGGTTCATTCTTCTTCCTGATGGGAAAATAGAGTGACCTGTGCCTGTCCCAACACCTAGAGCTAGTGTCTCATTGGTTCCCCCTCTTCCCGTTCATCCTCAGGACAAATTGCAACCTGTACGGAACAGGAGGTTAAAGGTGCTGATTCTCCAAGGAGGGAGATTGCTAGTAAAGCGGCTGGAATGGAGAACCCGAGCACAAGGAGTTGAGAAATGAGGTGCGATTTAGAAACCTTTCCCGATCACACGGTGCACCATCTTCTGGGTTTCTCATGCATGTTTTCGAAGTGGGAAGATGCCCTTGAACCTGGAGATTTGGGACCCATGGGATGGGAACCACGCAGTATTACTTTAAAGGGTCTGCGTTTGCTCACCCAACCTCACGAAACCTCTCAGCCCCAAGAGTGTCCACCCTTATGTCTCAATCAGCTGTGGGTCTATATATGGTCAATCCAGGTGGCATCACAGCCCCTGAACGAATTTAGTAAGAATTTCTTTCTCTTTCCCTGTCTTTGTTTCACGGGTTTTTAAAAGTGATTGATTTTTATAAAGGGGTTTAGCTGCTTTTCACTGCTGTGTTTATGCCGCTTTACACCCACTTGACTCACTTTCAGAGAGATATCAATACATAGGTTTTAAGATTCTTACTAGTCAGATATATTCTTGGGCGGTTAATAGGGGGTGTTGAGTCCAGTTCACAGAGCAAGGTGTAGGTCGTATCTATTACATATTGGGTTTATGGAACGGTATCTGAGCTAATTTGAAACCCTTGTTTTATGCATCACCCCACCTCACCTTTCCCGTTAAGCAGCCATAGTGTGTTTTCTAAACGTGTGCCTCTGTTCTGTTTTGTAATTCAGTTCAAGGTCGCAGTTTTTACATTCCCTCTATAAGTGATATCTTATGATAAGTGTCTTTTTCTGTGTGACTTATTTCACTTAGAATCGTCGTACCTAAATCCACTCATCATGCTGCTACTAGACTTATGACGTTGATTTCATGGCTGAGTGATATTCTATTATACATAAGGACTAATACTTCTTCATCCATTTTTTTCTTTCCTGGGATATTTACGTTGTAACAAAGTAGAGGTTCTTGTCAACAGAGCAGCCCTAAACTTTGGGGTGCCTGTGTCTTGCTGATTTTTAGTTTTCCCAATTTATACGCCCATGAGTGGAAGTGCCCTATGCTCTCTAAGCTGAGTTTTTTAGATGTTTCACGACACACCGTACACTTCTCCAAAATGGCTGTTGGCAATTTACATCCCGCCCATCAGCGTAGCAAGGCTCCCGTTTCTCCATGGCCTGTCCTGCATTTCTGGTTTTCACACTTTATTCAGCATGGCCCTTTTGACCGGTGGGAAGCGAGACTTCTTTGTAGCGCTGATTTGCCTTTCCAGGTTGCTTGGTTGGCCAAAAAGGGCGTATGCGTTTTTTCCTGAATATATTCAGGAAAAAACGCATACGCCCTTTTTGGCCAAGGGCATCATTGTCGAGGTTTTGCCGCTTTTCCCGTGCTTTAAAGGCGATTCGAATCTACCTCCTGAAATCTGTTTCCTGCAATTCTGCCTTGCTTTCAAATCCTCTTCGTTGCCTTCCCTCAATATATTTGTGGACGAGAGTTATCATTTATAACTCTGCAGGTTTGTGAATTGCAGTGCCCCTGAGCTCCATTTTTCAACTCGCTTTCCTGGGACCTGGACGCAAAAGCGCAGGATTGCTTCAGGCCCTATTCTGGTTCCGGGCGGCAGGCTGAGCCTGTGGTTAATTCTTCTTCCTGATGGGAAAATAGAGTGACCTGTGCCTGTCCCAACACCTAGAGCTAGTGTCTCATTGGTTCCCCCTCTTCCCGTTCATCCTCAGGACAAATTGCAACCTGTACGGAACAGGAGGTTAAAGGTGCTGATTCTCCAAGGAGGGAGATTGCTAGTAAAGCAGCTGGAATGGCGAACCCGAGCCCAAGGAGATGAGAAATGAGGTCCCTTTTAGAAACCTTTCCCGATCACACGGTGTACCATCTTCTGGGTTTCTCATGCATGTTTTCGAAGTGGGAAGATGCCCTTGAACCTGGAGATTCGGGACCCATGGGATGGGAACCACGCAGTATTACTTTAAAGGGTCTACGTTTGCTCACCCAACCTCACGAAACCTCTCAGCCCCAAGAGTGTCCACCCTTATGTCTCAATCAGCTGTGGGTCTATATATGGTCAATCCAGGTGGCATCACAGCCCCTGAACGAATTTAGTAAGAATTTCTTTCTCTTTCCCTGTCTTTGTTTCACGGGTTTTTAAAAGTGATTGATTTTTATAAAGGGGTTTAGCTGCTTTTCACTGCTGTGTTTATGCCGCTTTACACCCCCTTGACTCACTTACAGAGAGATATCAATACATAGGTTTTGAGATTCTTACTAGTCAGATATATTCTTGGGCGGTTAATAGGGGGTGTTGAGTCCAGTTCACTGAGCAAGGAGTAGGTCGTGTCTATTACATATTGGGTTTATGGAACGGTATCTGAGCTAATTTGAAACCCTTGTTTTATGCATCACCCCACCTCACCTTTCCCGTTAAGCAGCCATAGTGTGTTTTCTAAACGTGTGCCTCTGTTCTGTTTTGTAATTCAGTTCAAGGTCGCAGTTTTTACATTCCCTCTATAAGTGATATCTTATGATAAGTGTCTTTTTCTGTGTGACTTATTTCACTTAGAATCGTCGTACCTAAATCCACTCATCATGCTGCTACTAGACTTATGACGTTGATTTCATGGCTGAGTGATATTCTATTATATATAAGGACTAATACTTCTTCATCCATTTTTTTCTTTCCTGGGATATTTACGTTGTAACAAAGTAGAGGTTCTTGTCAACAGAGCAGCCCTAAACTTTGGGGTGCCTGTGTCTTGCTGATTTTTAGTTTTCCCAATTTATACGCCCATGAGTGGAAGTGCCCTATGCTCTCTAAGCTGAGTTTTTTAGATGTTTCAGGACACACCGTACACTTCTCCAAAATGGCTGTTGGCAATTTACATCCCGCCCATCAGCGTAGCAAGGCTCCCGTTTCTCCATGGCCTGTCCTGCATTTCTGGTTTTGACACTTTATTCAGCATGGCCCTTTTGACCGGTGGGAAGCGAGACTTCTTTGTAGCGCTGATTTGCCTTTCCAGGTTGCTTGGTTGGCCAAAAAGGGCGTATGCGTTTTTTCCTGAATATATTCAGGAAAAAACGCATACGCCCTTTTTGGCCAAGGGCATCATGGTCGAGGTTTTGCCGCTTTTCCCGTGCTTTAAAGGCGATTCGAATCTACCTCCTGAAATCTGTTTCCTGCAATTCTGCCTTGCTTTCAAATCCTCTTCGTTGCCTTCCCTCAATATATTTGTGGACGAGAGTTATCATTTATAACTCTGCAGGTTTGTGAATTGCAGTGCCCCTGAGCTCCATTTTTCAACTCGCTTTCCTGGGAGCTGGCTGCAAAAGCGCAGGATTGCTTCAGGCTCTATTCTGGTCCCGAGCGGCAGGCTGAGCCTGTGGTTAATTCTTCTTCCTGATGGGAAAATAGAGTGACCTGTGCCTGTCCCAACACCTAGAGCTAGTGTCTCATTGGTTCCCCCTCTTCCCGTTCATCCTCAGGACAAATTGCAACCTGTACGGAACAGGAGGTTAAAGGTGCTGATTCTCCAAGGAGGGAGATTGCTAGTAAAGCAGCTGGAATGGCGAACCCGAGCCCAAGGAGATGAGAAATGAGGTCCCTTTTAGAAACCTTTCCCGATCACACGGTGTACCATCTTCTGGGTTTCTCATGCATGTTTTCGAAGTGGGAAGATGCCCTTGAACCTGGAGATTTGGGACCCATGGGATGGGAACCACGCAGTATTACTTTAAAGGGTCTACGTTTGCTCACCCAACCTCACGAAACCTCTCAGCCCCAAGAGTGTCCACCCTTATGTCTCAATCAGCTGTGGGTCTATATATGGTCAATCCAGGTGGCATCACAGCCCCTGAACGAATTTAGTAAGAATTTCTCTCTCTTTCACTGTCTTTGTTTCACGGGTTTTTAAAAGTGATTGATTTTTATAAAGGGGTTTAGCTGCTTTTCACTGCTGTGTTTATGCCGCTTTACAGCCACTTGACTCACTTTCAGAGAGATATCAATACATAGGTTTTAAGATTCTTACTAGTCAGATATATTCTTGGGCGGTTAATAGGGGGTGTTGGGTCCAGTTCACTGAGCAAGGAGTAGGTCGTTTCTATTACATATTGGGTTTATGGAACGGTATCTGAGCTAATTTGAAACCCTTCTTTTATGCATCACCCCACCTCACCTTTCCCGTTAAGCAGCCATAGTGTGTTTTCTAAACGTGTGACTCTGTTCTCTTTTGTAATTCAGTTCAAGGGTAGCGGTTTTCACATTCCCTCTATAAGTGATATCTTATGATAAGTGTCTTTTTCTGTGTGACTTATTTCACTTAGAATCGTCGTACCTAAATCCACTCATCATGCTGCTACTAGACTTATGACGTTGATTTCATGGCTGAGTGATATTCCATTATACATAAGGACTAATACTTCTTTATCCATTTTTTTCTTTCCTGGGATATTTACGTTGTAACAAAGTGGAGGTTCTTGTCAACAGAGCAGCCCTAAACTTTGGGGTGCCTGTGTCTTGCTGATTTTTAGTTTTCCCAATTTATACGCCCATGAGTGGAAGTGTCCTATGCTCTCTAAGCTGAATTTTTTAGATGTTTCAGGACACACCGTACACTTCTACAGAGTGGCTGTTGGCAATTTACATCCCGCCCATCAGCGTAGCAAGGCTCCCGTTTCTCCATGGCCTGTCCTGCATTTCTGGTTTTGACACTTTATTCAGCATGGCCCTTTTGACCGGTGGGAAGCGAGACTTCTTTGTAGCGCTGATTTGCCTTTCCAGGTTGCTTGGTTGGCCAAAAAGGGCGTATGCGTTTTTTCCTGAATATATTCAGGAAAAACCGCATACGCCCTTTTTGGCCAAGGGCATCATGGTCGAGGTGTTGCCGCTTTTCCTGTGCTTTAAAGGCGATTCGAATCTACCTCCTGAAATCTGTTTCCTGCAATTCTGCCTTGCTTTCAAATCCTCTTCGTTGCCTTCCCTCAATATATTTGTGGACGAGAGTTATCATTTATAACTCTGCAGGTTTGTGAATTGCAGTGCCCCTGAACTCCATTTTTCAACTCGCTTTCCTGGGACCTGGTCGCAAAAGCGCAGGATTGCTTCAGGCCCTATTCTGGTTCCGGGCGGCAGGCTGAGCCTGTGGTTAATTCTTCTTCCTGATGGGAAAATAGAGTGACCTGTACCTGTCCCAACACCTAGAGCTAGTGTCTCATTGGTTCCCCCTCTTCCCGTTCATCCTCAGGACAAATTGCAACCTGTACGGAACAGGAGGTTAAAGGTGCTGATTCTCCAAGGAGGGAGATTGCTAGTAAAGCAGCTGGAATGGCGAACCCGAGCCCAAGGAGATGAGAAATGAGGTCCCTTTTAGAAACCTTTCCCGATCACACGGTGTACCATCTTCTGGGTTTCTCATGCATGTTTTCGAAGTGGGAAGATGCCCTTGAACCTGGAGATTTGGGACCCATGGGATGGGAACCACGCAGTATTACTTTAAAGGGTCTGCGTTTGCTCACCCAACCTCACGAAACCTCTCAGCCCCAAGAGTGTCCACCCTTATGTCTCAATCAGCTGTGGGTCTATATATGGTCAATCCAGGTGGCATCACAGCCCCTGAACGAATTTAGTAAGAATTTCTTTCTCTTTCCCTGTCTTTGTTTCACGGGTTTTTAAAAGTGATTGATTTTTATAAAGGGGTTTAGCTGCTTTTCACTGCTGTGTTTATGCCGCTTTACACCCACTTGACTCACTTTCAGAGAGATATCAATACATAGGTTTTAAGATTCTTACTAGTCAGATATATTCTTGGGCGGTTAATAGGGGGTGTTGAGTCCAGTTCACAGAGCAAGGTGTAGGTCGTATCTATTACATATTGGGTTTATGGAACGGTATCTGAGCTAATTTGAAACCCTTGTTTTATGCATCACCCCACCTCACCTTTCCCGTTAAGCAGCCATAGTGTGTTTTCTAAACGTGTGACTCTGTTCTGTTTTGTAATTCAGTTCAAGGGTAGCGGTTTTCACATTCCCTCTATAAGTGATATCTTAGGATAAGTGTCTTTTTCTGTGTGACTTATTTCACTTAGAATCGTCGTACCTAAATCCACTCATCATGCTGCTACTAGACTTATGACGTTGATTTCATGGCTGAGTGATATTCTATTATACATAAGGACTAATACTTCTTTATCCATTTTTTTCTTTCCTGGGATATTTACGTTGTAACAAAGTGGAGGTTCTTGTCAACAGAGCAGCCCTAAACTTTGGGGTGCCTGTGTCTTGCTGATTTTTAGTTTTCCCAATTTATACGCCCATGAGTGGAAGTGTCCTATGCTCTCTAAGCTGAGTTTTTTAGATGTTTCAGGACACACCGTACACTTCTACAGAGTGGCTGTTGGCAATTTACATCCCGCCCATCAGCGTAGCAAGGCTCCCGTTTCTCCATGGCCTGTCCTGCATTTCTGGTTTTGACACTTTATTCAGCATGGCCCTTTTGACCGACGGGAAACGAGCCTTCTTTGTAGCACTGATTTGCCTTTCCAGGTTGCTTGGTTGGCCAAAAAGGGCGTATGCGTTTTTTCCTGAATATATTCAGGAAAAAACGCATACGCCCTTTTTGGCCAAGGGCATCATGGTCGAGGTATTGCCGCTTTTCCTGTGCTTTCAAGGCGATTCGAATCTACCTCCTGAAATCTGTTTCCTGCAATTCTGCCTTGCTTTCAAATCCTCTTCGTTGCCTTCCCTCAATATATTTGTGGACGAGAGTTATCATTTATAACTCTGCAGGTTTGTGAATTGCAGTGCCCCTGAGCTCCATTTTTCAACTCGCTTTCTTGGGAGCTGGCCGAAAAAGCGCAGGATTGCTTCAGGCTCTATTCTGGTCCCGAGCGGCAGGCTGAGCCTGTGGTTCATTCTTCTTCCTGATGGGAAAATAGAGTGACCTGTGCCTGTCCCAACACCTAGAGCTAGTGTCTCATTGGTTCCCCCTCTTCCCGTTCATCCTCAGGACAAATTGCAACCTGTACGGAACAGGAGGTTAAAGGTGCTGATTCTCCAAGGAGGGAGATTGCTAGTAAAGCGGCTGGAATGGAGAACCCGAGCACAAGGAGTTGAGAAATGAGGTGCGATTTAGAAACCTTTCCCGATCACACGGTGCACCATCTTCTGGGTTTCTCATGCATGTTTTCGAAGTGGGAAGATGCCCTTGAACCTGGAGATTTGGGACCCATGGGATGGGAACCACGCAGTATTACTTTAAAGGGTCTGCGTTTGCTCACCCAACCTCACGAAACCTCTCAGCCCCAAGAGTGTCCACCCTTATGTCTCAATCAGCTGTGGGTCTATATATGGTCAATCCAGGTGGCATCACAGCCCCTGAACGAATTTAGTAAGAATTTCTTTCTCTTTCCCTGTCTTTGTTTCACGGGTTTTTAAAAGTGATTGATTTTTATAAAGGGGTTTAGCTGCTTTTCACTGCTGTGTTTATGCCGCTTTACACCCCCTTGACTCACTTACAGAGAGATATCAATACATAGGTTTTGAGATTCTTACTAGTCAGATATATTCTTGGGCGGTTAATAGGGGGTGTTGAGTCCAGTTCACTGAGCAAGGAGTAGGTCGTGTCTATTACATATTGGGTTTATGGAACGGTATCTGAGCTAATTTGAAACCCTTGTTTTATGCATCACCCCACCTCACCTTTCCCGTTAAGCAGCCATAGTGTGTTTTCTAAACGTGTGCCTCTGTTCTGTTTTGTAATTCAGTTCAAGGTCGCAGTTTTTACATTCCCTCTATAAGTGATATCTTATGATAAGTGTCTTTTTCTGTGTGACTTATTTCACTTAGAATCGTCGTACCTAAATCCACTCATCATGCTGCTACTAGACTTATGACGTTGATTTCATGGCTGAGTGATATTCTATTATATATAAGGACTAATACTTCTTCATCCATTTTTTTCTTTCCTGGGATATTTACGTTGTAACAAAGTAGAGGTTCTTGTCAACAGAGCAGCCCTAAACTTTGGGGTGCCTGTGTCTTGCTGATTTTTAGTTTTCCCAATTTATACGCCCATGACTGGAAGTGCCCTATGCTCTCTAAGCTGAGTTTTTTAGATGTTTCACGACACACCGTACACTTCTCCAAAATGGCTGTTGGCAATTTACATCCCGCCCATCAGCGTAGCAAGGCTCCCGTTTCTCCATGGCCTGTCCTGCATTTCTGGTTTTGACACTTTATTCAGCATGGCCCTTTTGACCGGTGGGAAGCGAGACTTCTTTGTAGCGCTGATTTGCCTTTCCAGGTTGCTTGGTTGGCCAAAAAGGGCGTATGCGTTTTTTCCTGAATATATTCAGGAAAAAACACATACGCCCTTTTTGGCCAAGGGCATCATTGTCGAGGTTTTGCCGCTTTTCCCGTGCTTTAAAGGCGATTCGAATCTACCTCCTGAAATCTGTTTCCTGCAATTCTGCCTTGCTTTCAAATCCTCTTCGTTGCCTTCCCTCAATATATTTGTGGACGAGAGTTATCATTTATAACTCTGCAGGTTTGTGAATTGCAGTGCCCCTGAGCTCCATTTTTCAACTCGCTTTCCTGGGACCTGGACGCAAAAGCGCAGGATTGCTTCAGGCCCTATTCTGGTTCCGGGCGGCAGGCTGAGCCTGTGGTTAATTCTTCTTCCTGATGGGAAAATAGAGTGACCTGTGCCTGTCCCAACACCTAGAGCTAGTGTCTCATTGGTTCCCCCTCTTCCCGTTCATCCTCAGGACAAATTGCAACCTGTACGGAACAGGAGGTTAAAGGTGCTGATTCTCCAAGGAGGGAGATTGCTAGTAAAGCAGCTGGAATGGCGAACCCGAGCCCAAGGAGATGAGAAATGAGGTCCCTTTTAGAAACCTTTCCCGATCACACGGTGTACCATCTTCTGGGTTTCTCATGCATGTTTTCGAAGTGGGAAGATGCCCTTGAACCTGGAGATTCGGGACCCATGGGATGGGAACCACGCAGTATTACTTTAAAGGGTCTACGTTTGCTCACCCAACCTCACGAAACCTCTCAGCCCCAAGAGTGTCCACCCTTATGTCTCAATCAGCTGTGGGTCTATATATGGTCAATCCAGGTGGCATCACAGCCCCTGAACGAATTTAGTAAGAATTTCTTTCTCTTTCCCTGTCTTTGTTTCACGGGTTTTTAAAAGTGATTGATTTTTATAAAGGGGTTTAGCTGCTTTTCACTGCTGTGTTTATGCCGCTTTACACCCACTTGACTCACTTACAGAGAGATATCAATACATAGGTTTTGAGATTCTTACTAGTCAGATATATTCTTGGGCGGTTAATAGGGGGTGTTGAGTCCAGTTCACTGAGCAAGGAGTAGGTCGTGTCTATTACATATTGGGTTTATGGAACGGTATCTGAGCTAATTTGAAACCCTTGTTTTATGCATCACCCCACCTCACCTTTCCCGTTAAGCAGCCATAGTGTGTTTTCTAAACGTGTGCCTCTGTTCTGTTTTGTAATTCAGTTCAAGGTCGCAGTTTTTACATTCCCTCTATAAGTGATATCTTATGATAAGTGTCTTTTTCTGTGTGACTTATTTCACTTAGAATCGTCGTACCTAAATCCACTCATCATGCTGCTACTAGACTTATGACGTTGATTTCATGGCTGAGTGATATTCTATTATATATAAGGACTAATACTTCTTCATCCATTTTTTTCTTTCCTGGGATATTTACGTTGTAACAAAGTAGAGGTTCTTGTCAACAGAGCAGCCCTAAACTTTGGGGTGCCTGTGTCTTGCTGATTTTTAGTTTTCCCAATTTATACGCCCATGAGTGGAAGTGCCCTATGCTCTCTAAGCTGAGTTTTTTAGATGTTTCAGGACACACCGTACACTTCTCCAAAATGGCTGTTGGCAATTTACATCCCACCCATCAGCGTAGCAAGGCTCCCGTTTCTCCATGGCCTGTCCTGCATTTCTGGTTTTGACACTTTATTCAGCATGGCCCTTTTGACCGGTGGGAAGCGAGACTTCTTTGTAGCGCTGATTTGCCTTTCCAGGTTGCTTGGTTGGCCAAAAAGGGCGTATGCGTTTTTTCCTGAATATATTCAGGAAAAAACGCATACGCCCTTTTTGGCCAAGGGCATCATTGTCGAGGTTTTGCCGCTTTTCCCGTGCTTTAAAGGCGATTCGAATCTACCTCCTGAAATCTGTTTCCTGCAATTCTGCCTTGCTTTCAAATCCTCTTCGTTGCCTTCCCTCAATATATTTGTGGACGAGAGTTATCATTTATAACTCTGCAGGTTTGTGAATTGCAGTGCCCCTGAGCTCCATTTTTCAACTCGCTTTCCTGGGAGCTGGCTGCAAAAGCGCAGGATTGCTTCAGGCTCTATTCTGGTCCCGAGCGGCAGGCTGAGCCTGTGGTTAATTCTTCTTCCTGATGGGAAAATAGAGTGACCTGTGCCTGTCCCAACACCTAGAGCTAGTGTCTCATTGGTTCCCCCTCTTCCCGTTCATCCTCAGGACAAATTGCAACCTGTACGGAACAGGAGGTTAAAGGTGCTGATTCTCCAAGGAGGGAGATTGCTAGTAAAGCAGCTGGAATGGCGAACCCGAGCCCAAGGAGATGAGAAATGAGGTCCCTTTTAGAAACCTTTCCCGATCACACGGTGTACCATCTTCTGGGTTTCTCGTGCATGTTTTCGAAGTGGGAAGATGCCCTTGAACCTGGAGATTTGGGACCCATGGGATGGGAACCACGCAGTATTACTTTAAAGGGTCTACGTTTGCTCACCCAACCTCACGAAACCTCTCAGCCCCAAGAGTGTCCACCCTTATGTCTCAATCAGCTGTGGGTCTATATATGGTCAATCCAGGTGGCATCACAGCCCCTGAACGAATTTAGTAAGAATTTCTTTCTCTTTCCCTGTCTTTGTTTCACGGGTTTTTAAAAGTGATTGATTTTTATAAAGGGGTTTAGCTGCTTTTCACTGCTGTGTTTATGCCGCTTTACACCCACTTGACTCACTTTCAGAGAGATATCAATACATAGGTTTTAAGATTCTTACTAGTCAGATATATTCTTGGGCGGTTAATAGGGGGTGTTGGGTCCAGTTCACTGAGCAAGGAGTAGGTCGTTTCTATTACATATTGGGTTTATGGAACGGTATCTGAGCTAATTTGAAACCCTTCTTTTATGCATCACCCCACCTCACCTTTCCCGTTAAGCAGCCATAGTGTGTTTTCTAAACGTGTGACTCTGTTCTCTTTTGTAATTCAGTTCAAGGGTAGCGGTTTTCACATTCCCTCTATAAGTGATATCTTATGATAAGTGTCTTTTTCTGTGTGACTTATTTCACTTAGAATCGTCGTACCTAAATCCACTCATCATGCTGCTACTAGACTTATGACGTTGATTTCATGGCTGAGTGATATTCCATTATACATAAGGACTAATACTTCTTTATCCATTTTTTTCTTTCCTGGGATATTTACGTTGTAACAAAGTGGAGGTTCTTGTCAACAGAGCAGCCCTAAACTTTGGGGTGCCTGTGTCTTGCTGATTTTTAGTTTTCCCAATTTATACGCCCATGAGTGGAAGTGTCCTATGCTCTCTAAGCTGAGTTTTTTAGATGTTTCAGGACACACCGTACACTTCTACAGAGTGGCTGTTGGCAATTTACATCCCGCCCATCAGCGTAGCAAGGCTCCCGTTTCTCCATGGCCTGTCCTGCATTTCTGGTTTTGACACTTTATTCAGCATGGCCCTTTTGACCGGTGGGAAGCGAGACTTCTTTGTAGCGCTGATTTGCCTTTCCAGGTTGCTTGGTTGGCCAAAAAGGGCGTATGCGTTTTTTCCTGAATATATTCAGGAAAAACCGCATACGCCCTTTTTGGCCAAGGGCATCATGGTCGAGGTGTTGCCGCTTTTCCTGTGCTTTAAAGGCGATTCGAATCTACCTCCTGAAATCTGTTTCCTGCAATTCTGCCTTGCTTTCAAATCCTCTTCGTTGCCTTCCCTCAATATATTTGTGGACGAGAGTTATCATTTATAACTCTGCAGGTTTGTGAATTGCAGTGCCCCTGAACTCCATTTTTCAACTCGCTTTCCTGGGACCTGGTCGCAAAAGCGCAGGATTGCTTCAGGCCCTATTCTGGTTCCGGGCGGCAGGCTGAGCCTGTGGTTAATTCTTCTTCCTGATGGGAAAATAGAGTGACCTGTGCCTGTCCCAACACCTAGAGCTAGTGTCTCATTGGTTCCCCCTCTTCCCGTTCATCCTCAGGACAAATTGCAACCTGTACGGAACAGGAGGTTAAAGGTGCTGATTCTCCAAGGAGGGAGATTGCTAGTAAAGCAGCTGGAATGGCGAACCCGAGCCCAAGGAGATGAGAAATGAGGTCCCTTTTAGAAACCTTTCCCGATCACACGGTGTACCATCTTCTGGGTTTCTCATGCATGTTTTCGAAGTGGGAAGATGCCCTTGAACCTGGAGATTTGGGACCCATGGGATGGGAACCACGCAGTATTACTTTAAAGGGTCTGCGTTTGCTCACCCAACCTCACGAAACCTCTCAGCCCCAAGAGTGTCCACCCTTATGTCTCAATCAGCTGTGGGTCTATATATGGTCAATCCAGGTGGCATCACAGCCCCTGAACGAATTTAGTAAGAATTTCTTTCTCTTTCCCTGTCTTTGTTTCACGGGTTTTTAAAAGTGATTGATTTTTATAAAGGGGTTTAGCTGCTTTTCACTGCTGTGTTTATGCCGCTTTACACCCACTTGACTCACTTTCAGAGAGATATCAATACATAGGTTTTAAGATTCTTACTAGTCAGATATATTCTTGGGCGGTTAATAGGGGGTGTTGAGTCCAGTTCACAGAGCAAGGTGTAGGTCGTATCTATTACATATTGGGTTTATGGAACGGTATCTGAGCTAATTTGAAACCCTTGTTTTATGCATCACCCCACCTCACCTTTCCCGTTAAGCAGCCATAGTGTGTTTTCTAAACGTGTGACTCTGTTCTGTTTTGTAATTCAGTTCAAGGGTAGCGGTTTTCACATTCCCTCTATAAGTGATATCTTATGATAAGTGTCTTTTTCTGTGTGAATTATTTCACTGAGAATCGTCGTACCTAAATCCACTCATCATGCTGCTACTAGACTTATGACGTTGATTTCATGGCTGAGTGATATTCTATTATACATAAGGACTAATACTTCTTTATCCATTTTTTTCTTTCCTGGGATATTTACGTTGTAACAAAGTGGAGGTTCTTGTCAACAGAGCAGCCCTAAACTTTGGGGTGCCTGTGTCTTGCTGATTTTTAGTTTTCCCAATTTATACGCCCATGAGTGGAAGTGTCCTATGCTCTCTAAGCTGAATTTTTTAGATGTTTCAGGACACACCGTACACTTCTACAGAGTGGCTGTTGGCAATTTACATCCCGCCCATCAGCGTAGCAAGGCTCCCGTTTCTCCATGGCCTGTCCTGCATTTCTGGTTTTGATACTTTATTCAGCATGGTCCTTTTGACCGATGGGAAGCGAGACTTCTTTGTAGCGCTGATTTGCCTTTCCAGGTTGCTTGGTTGGCCAAAAAGGGCGTATGCGTTTTTTCCTGTATATATTCAGGAAAAAACGCATACGCCCTTTTTGGCCAAGGGCATCATGGTCGAGGTGTTGCCGCTTTTCCTGTGCTTTAAAGGCGATTCGAATCTACCTCCTGAAATCTGTTTCCTGCAATTCTGCCTTGCTTTCAAATCCTCTTCGTTGCCTTCCCTCAATATATTTGTGGACGAGAGTTATCATTTATAACTCTGCAGGTTTGTGAATTGCAGTGCCCCTGAGCTCCATTTTTCAACTCGCTTTCTTGGGAGCTGGCTGCAAAAGCGCAGGATTGCTTCAGGCTCTATTCTGGTCCCGAGAGGCAGGCTGAGCCTGTGGTTAATTCTTCTTCCTGATGGGAAAATAGAGTGACCTGTGCCTGTCCCAACACCTAGAGCTAGTCTCTCATTGGTTCCCCCTCTTCCCGTTCATCCTCAGGACAAATTGCAACCTGTACGGAACAGGAGGTTAAAGGTGCTGATTCTCCAAGGAGGGAGATTGCTAGTAAAGCGGCTGGAATGGAGAACCCGAGCACAAGGAGTTGAGAAATGAGGTGCGATTTAGAAACCTTTCCCGATCACACGGTGCACCATCTTCTGGGTTTCTCATGCATGTTTTCGAAGTGGGAAGATGCCCTTGAACCTGGAGATTTGGGACCCATGGGATGGGAACCACGCAGTATTACTTTAAAGGGTCTGCGTTTGCTCACCGAACCTCACGAAACCTCTCAGCCCCAAGAGTGTCCACCCTTATGTCTCAATCAGCTGTGGGTCTAGATATGGTCAATCCAGGTGGCATCACAGTTCCTGAAAGAATTTAGTAAGAATTTCTCTCTCTTTCACTGTCTTTGTCTCACAGGTTTTTAAAAGTGATTGATTTTTATAAAGGGGTTTTATCTGCTTTTCACTGCTGTGTTTATGCCGCTTTACACCCACTTGACTCACTTTCAGAGAGATATCAATACATAGCTTTTAAGATTCTTACTAGTCAGATATATTCTTGGGCGGTTAATAGGGGGTGTTGAGTCCAGTTCACTGAGCAAGGAGTAGGTCGTGTCTATTACATATTGGGTTTATGGAACGGTATCTGAGCTAATTTGAAACCCTTGTTTTATGCATCACCCCACCTCACCTTTCCCGTTAAGCAGCCATAGTGTGTTTTCTAAACGTGTGCCTCTGTTCTGTTTTGTAATTCAGTTCAAGGTCGCAGTTTTTACATTCCCTCTATAAGTGATATCTTATGATAAGTGTCTTTTTCTGTGTGACTTATTTCACTTAGAATCGTCGTACCTAAATCCACTCATCATGCTACTACTAGACTTATGACGTTGATTTCATGGCTGAGTGATATTCTATTATATATAAGGACTAATACTTCTTCATCCATTTTTTTCTTTCCTGGGATATTTACGTTGTAACAAAGTAGAGGTTCTTGTCAACAGAGCAGCCCTAAACTTTGGGGTGCCTGTGTCTTGCTGATTTTTAGTTTTCCCAATTTATACGCCCATGAGTGGAAGTGCCCTATGCTCTCTAAGCTGAGTTTTTTAGATGTTTCAGGACACACCGTACACTTCTCCAAAATGGCTGTTGGCAATTTACATCCCGCCCATCAGCGTAGCAAGGCTCCCGTTTCTCCATGGCCTGTCCTGCATTTCTGGTTTTGACACTTTATTCAGCATGGCCCTTTTGACCGGTGGGAAGCGAGACTTCTTTGTAGCGCTGATTTGCCTTTCCAGGTTGCTTGGTTGGCCAAAAAGGGCGTATGCGTTTTTTCCTGAATATATTCAGGAAAAAACGCATACGCCCTTTTTGGCCAAGGGCATCATTGTCGAGGTTTTGCCGCTTTTCCCGTGCTTTAAAGGCGATTCGAATCTACCTCCTGAAATCTGTTTCCTGCAATTCTGCCTTGCTTTCAAATCCTCTTCGTTGCCTTCCCTCAATATATTTGTGGACGAGAGTTATCATTTATAACTCTGCAGGTTTGTGAATTGCAGTGCCCCTGAGCTCCATTTTTCAACTCGCTTTCCTGGGACCTGGACGCAAAAGCGCAGGATTGCTTCAGGCCCTATTCTGGTTCCGGGCGGCAGGCTGAGCCTGTGGTTAATTCTTCTTCCTGATGGGAAAATAGAGTGACCTGTGCCTGTCCCAACACCTAGAGCTAGTGTCTCATTGGTTCCCCCTCTTCCCGTTCATCCTCAGGACAAATTGCAACCTGTACGGAACAGGAGGTTAAAGGTGCTGATTCTCCAAGGAGGGAGATTGCTAGTAAAGCATCTGGAATGGCGAACCCGAGCCCAAGGAGATGAGAAATGAGGTCCCTTTTAGAAACCTTTCCCGATCACACGGTGTACCATCTTCTGGGTTTCTCATGCATGTTTTCGAAGTGGGAAGATGCCCTTGAACCTGGAGATTTGGGACCCATGGGATGGGAACCACGCAGTATTACTTTAAAGGGTCTACGTTTGCTCACCCAACCTCACGAAACCTCTCAGCCCCAAGAGTGTCCACCCTTATGTCTCAATCAGCTGTGGGTCTATATATGGTCAATCCAGGTGGCATCACAGCCCCTGAACGAATTTAGTAAGAATTTCTTTCTCTTTCCCTGTCTTTGTTTCACGGGTTTTTAAAAGTGATTGATTTTTATAAAGGGGTTTAGCTGCTTTTCACTGCTGTGTTTATGCCGCTTTACACCCACTTGACTCACTTTCAGAGAGATATCAATACATAGGTTTTAAGATTCTTACTAGTCAGATATATTCTTGGGCGGTTAATAGGGGGTGTTGGGTCCAGTTCACTGAGCAAGGAGTAGGTCGTTTCTATTACATATTGGGTTTATGGAACGGTATCTGAGCTAATTTGAAACCCTTCTTTTATGCATCACCCCACCTCACCTTTCCCGTTAAGCAGCCATAGTGTGTTTTCTAAACGTGTGCCTCTGTTCTGTTTTGTAATTCAGTTCAAGGGTAGCGGTTTTCACATTCCCTCTATAAGTGATATCTTATGATAAGTGTCTTTTTCTGTGTGACTTATTTCACTTAGAATCGTCGTACCTAAATCCACTCATCATGCTGCTACTAGACTTATGACGTTGATTTCATGGCTGAGTGATATTCTATTATACATAAGGACTAATACTTCTTTATCCATTTTTTTCTTTCCTGGGATATTTACGTTGTAACAAAGTGGAGGTTCTTGTCAACAGAGCAGCCCTAAACTTTGGGGTGCCTGTGTCTTGCTGATTTTTAGTTTTCCCAATTTATACGCCCATGAGTGGAAGTGTCCTATGCTCTCTAAGCTGAGTTTTTTAGATGTTTCAGGACACACCGTACACTTCTACAGAGTGGCTGTTGGCAATTTACATCCCGCCCATCAGCGTAGCAAGGCTCCCGTTTCTCCATGGCCTGTCCTGCATTTCTGGTTTTGACACTTTATTCAGCATGGCCCTTTTGACCGACGGGAAACGAGCCTTCTTTGTAGCGCTGATTTGCCTTTCCAGGTTGCTTGGTTGGCCAAAAAGGGCGTATGCGTTTTTTCCTGAATATATTCAGGAAAAAACGCATACGCCCTTTTTGGCCAAGGGCATCATGGTCGAGGTATTGCCGCTTTTCCTGTGCTTTCAAGGCGATTCGAATCTACCTCCTGAAATCTGTTTCCTGCAATTCTGCCTTGCTTTCAAATCCTCTTCGTTGCCTTCCCTCAATATATTTGTGGACGAGAGTTATCATTTATAACTCTGCAGGTTTGTGAATTGCAGTGCCCCTGAGCTCCATTTTTCAACTCGCTTTCTTGGGAGCTGGCCGCAAAAGCGCAGGATTGCTTCAGGCTCTATTCTGGTCCCGAGCGGCAGGCTGAGCCTGTGGTTAATTCTTCTTCCTGATGGGAAAATAGAGTGACCTGTGCCTGTCCCAACACCTAGAGCTAGTGTCTCATTGGTTCCCCCTCTTCCCGTTCATCCTCAGGACAAATTGCAACCTGTACGGAACAGGAGGTTAAAGGTGCTGATTCTCCAAGGAGGGAGATTGCTAGTAAAGCGGCTGGAATGGAGAACCCGAGCACAAGGAGTTGAGAAATGAGGTGCGATTTAGAAACCTTTCCCGATCACACGGTGCACCATCTTCTGGGTTTCTCATGCATGTTTTCGAAGTGGGAAGATGCCCTTGAACCTGGAGATTTGGGACCCATGGGATGGGACCCACGCAGTATTACTTTAAAGGGTCTGCGTTTGCTCACCCAACCTCACGAAACCTCTCAGCCCCAAGAGTGTCCACCCTTATGTCTCAATCAGCTGTGGGTCTATATATGGTCAATCCAGGTGGCATCACAGCCCCTGAACGAATTTAGTAAGAATTTCTTTCTCTTTCACTGTCTTTGTTTCACGGGTTTCTAAAAGTGATTGATTTTTATAAAGGGGTTTAGCTGCTTTTCACTGCTGTGTTTATGCCGCTTTACACCCACTTGACTCACTTACAGAGAGATATCAATACATAGGTTTTGAGATTCTTACTAGTCAGATATATTCTTGGGCGGTTAATAGGGGGTGTTGAGTCCAGTTCACTGAGCAAGGAGTAGGTCGTGTCTATTACATATTGGGTTTATGGAATGGTATCTGAGCTAATTTGAAACCCTTGTTTTATGCATCACCCCACCTCACCTTTCCCGTTAAGCAGCCATAGTGTGTTTTCTAAACGTGTGCCTCTGTTCTGTTTTGTAATTCAGTTCAAGGTCGCAGTTTTTACATTCCCTCTATAAGTGATATCTTATGATAAGTGTCTTTTTCTGTGTGACTTATTTCACTTAGAATCGTCGTACCTAAATCCACTCATCATGCTGCTACTAGACTTATGACGTTGATTTCATGGCTGAGTGATAATCTATTTTATATAAGGACTAATACTTCTTCATCCATTTTTTTCTTTCCTGGGATATTTACGTTGTAACAAAGTAGAGGTTCTTGTCAACAGAGCAGCCCTAAACTTTGGGGTGCCTGTGTCTTGCTGATTTTTAGTTTTCCCAATTTATACGCCCATGAGTGGAAGTGCCCTATGCTCTCTAAGCTGAGTTTTTTAGATGTTTCACGACACACCGTACACTTCTCCAAAATGGCTGTTGGCAATTTACATCCCGCCCTTCAGCGTAGCAAGGCTCCCGTTTCTCCATGGCCTGTCCTGCATTTCTGGTTTTGACACTTTATTCAGCATGGCCCTTTTGACCGGTGGGAAGCGAGACTTCTTTGTAGCGCTGATTTGCCTTTCCAGGTTGCTTGGTTGGCCAAAAAGGGCGTATGCGTTTTTTCCTGAATATATTCAGGAAAAAACGCATACGCCCTTTTTGGCCAAGGGCATCATTGTCGAGGTTTTGCTGCTTTTCCCGTGCTTTAAAGGCGATTCGAATCTACCTCCTGAAATCTGTTTCCTGCAATTCTGCCTTGCTTTCAAATCCTCTTCGTTGCCTTCCCTCAATATATTTGTGGACGAGAGTTATCATTTATAACTCTGCAGGTTTGTGAATTGCAGTGCCCCTGAGCTCCATTTTTCAACTCGCTTTCCTGGGACCTGGACGCAAAAGCGCAGGATTGCTTCAGGCCCTATTTTGGTTCCGGGCGGCAGGCTGAGCCTGTGGTTAATTCTTCTTCCTGATGGGAAAATAGAGTGACCTGTGCCTGTCCCAACACCTAGAGCTAGTGTCTCATTGGTTCCCCCTCTTCCCGTTCATCCTCAGGACAAATTGCAACCTGTACGGAACAGGAGGTTAAAGGTGCTGATTCTCCAAGGAGGGAGATTGCTAGTAAAGCAGCTGGAATGGCGAACCCGAGCCCAAGGAGATGAGAAATGAGGTCCCTTTTAGAAACCTTTCCCGATCACACGGTGTACCATCTTCTGGGTTTCTCATGCATGTTTTCGAAGTGGGAAGATGCCCTTGAACCTGGAGATTTGGGACCCATGGGATGGGAACCACGCAGTATTACTTTAAAGGGTCTACGTTTGCTCACCCAACCTCACGAAACCTCTCAGCCCCAAGAGTGTCCACCCTTATGTCTCAATCAGCTGTGGGTCTATATATGGTCAATCCAGGTGGCATCACAGCCCCTGAACGAATTTAGTAAGAATTTCTTTCTCTTTCCCTGTCTTTGTTTCACGGGTTTTTAAAAGTGATTGATTTTTATAAAGGGGTTTAGCTGCTTTTCACTGCTGTGTTTATGCCGCTTTACACCCACTTGACTCACTTTCAGAGAGATATCGATACATAGGTTTTAAGATTCTTACTAGTCAGATATATTCTTGGGCGGTTAATAGGGGGTGTTGGGTCCAGTTCACTGAGCAAGGAGTAGGTCGTTTCTATTACATATTGGGTTTATGGAACGGTATCTGAGCTAATTTGAAACCCTTCTTTTATGCATCACCCCACCTCACCTTTCCCGTTAAGCAGCCATAGTGTGTTTTCTAAACGTGTGACTCTGTTCTGTTTTGTAATTCAGTTCAAGGGTAGCGGTTTTCACATTCCCTCTATAAGTGATATCTTATGATAAGTGTCTTTTTCTGTGTGAATTATTTCACTGAGAATCGTCGTACCTAAATCCACTCATCATGCTGCTACTAGACTTATGACGTTGATTTCATGGCTGAGTGATATTCTATTATACATAAGGACTAATACTTCTTTATCCATTTTTTTCTTTCCTGGGATATTTACGTTGTAACAAAGTGGAGGTTCTTGTCAACAGAGCAGCCCTAATCTTTGGGGTGCCTGTGTCTTGCTGATTTTTAGTTTTCCCAATTTATACGCCCATGAGTGGAAGTGTCCTATGCTCTCTAAGCTGAATTTTTTAGATGTTTCAGGACACACCGTACAGTTCTCCCGAGTGGCTGTTGGCAATTTACATCCCGCCCATCAGCGTAGCAAGGCTCCCGTTTCTCCATGGCCTGTCCTGCATTTCTGGTTTTGACACTTTATTCAGCATGGCCCTTTTGACCGGTGGGAAGCGAGACTTCTTTGTAGCGCTGATTTGCCTTTCCAGGTTGCTTGGTTGGCCAAAAAGGGCGTATGCGTTTTTTCCTGAATATATTCAGGAAAAACCGCATACGCCCTTTTTGGCCAAGGGCATCATGGTCGAGGTGTTGCCGCTTTTCCTGTGCTTTAAAGGCGATTCGAATCTACCTCCTGAAATCTGTTTCCTGCAATTCTGCCTTGCTTTCAAATCCTCTTCGTTGCCTTCCCTCAATATATTTGTGGACGAGAGTTATCATTTATAACTCTGCAGGTTTGTGAATTGCAGTGCCCCTGAACTCCATTTTTCAACTCGCTTTCCTGGGACCTGGTCGCAAAAGCGCAGGATTGCTTCAGGCCCTATACTGGTCACGGGCGGCAGACTGAGCCTGTGGTTAATTCTTCTTCCTGATGGGAAAATAGAGTGACCTGTGCCTGTCTCAACACCTAGAGCTAGTGTCTCATTGGTTCCCCCTCTTCCCGTTCATCCTCAGGACAAATTGCAACCTGTACGGAACAGGAGGTTAAAGGTGCTGATTCTCCAAGGAGGGAGATTGCTAGTAAAGCAGCTGGAATGGCGAACCCGAGCCCAAGGAGATGAGAAATGAGGTCCCTTTTAGAAACCTTTCCCGATCACACGGTGAACCATCTTCTGGGTTTCTCATGCATGTTTTCGAAGTGGGAAGATGCCCTTGAACCTGGAGATTTGGGACCCATGGGATGGGAACCACGCAGTATTACTTTAAAGGGTCTACGTTTGCTCGCCCAACCTCACGAAACCTCTCAGCCCCAAGAGTGTCCACCCTTATGTCTCAATCAGCTGTGGGTCTATATATGTTCAATCCAGGTTGCATCACAGCCCCTGAACGAATTTAGTAAGAATTTCATTCTCTTTCCCTGTCTTTGTTTCACGGGTTTTTAAAAGTGATTGATTTTTATAAAGGGGTTTAGCTGCTTTTCACTGCTGTGTTTATGCCGCTTTACACCCACTTGACTCACTTTCAGAGAGATATCAATACATAGCTTTTAAGAGTCTTACTAGTCAGATATATTCTTGGGCGGTTAATAGGGGGTGTTGAGTCCAGTTCACTGAGCAAGGAGTAGGTCGTGTCTATTACATATTGGGTTTATGGAACGGTATCTGAGCTAATTTGAAACCCTTGTTTTATGCATCACCCCACCTCACCTTTCCCGTTAAGCAGCCATAGTGTGTTTTCTAAACGTGTGCCTCTGTTTTGTTTTGTAATTCAGTTCAAGGTCGCAGTTTTTACATTCCCTCTATAAGTGATATCTTATGATAAGTGTCTTTTTCTGTGTGACTTATTTCACTTAGAATCGTCGTACCTAAATCCACTCATCATGCTGCTACTAGACTTATGACGTTGATATCATGGCTGAGTGATATTCTATTATATATAAGGACTAATACTTCTTCATCCATTTTTTTCTTTCCTGGGATATTTACGTTGTAACAAAGTAGAGGTTCTTGTCAACAGAGCAGCCCTAAACTTTGGGGTGCCTGTGTCTTGCTGATTTTTAGTTTTCCCAATTTATACGCCCATGAGTGGAAGTGCCCTATGCTCTCTAAGCTGAGTTTTTTAGATGTTTCACGACACACCGTACACTTCTCCAAAATGGCTGTTGGCAATTTACATCCCGCCCATCAGCGTAGCAAGGCTCCCGTTTCTCCATGGCCTGTCCTGCATTTCTGGTTTTGACACTTTATTCAGCATGGCCCTTTTGACCGGTGGGAAGCGAGACTTCTTTGTAGCGCTGATTTGCCTTTCCAGGTTGCTTGGTTGGCCAAAAAGGGCGTATGCGTTTTTTCCTGAATATATTCAGGAAAAAACGCATACGCCCTTTTTGGCCAAGGGCATCATGGTCGAGGCGTTGCCGCTTTTCCTGTGCTTTCAAGGCGATTCGAATCTACCTCCTGAAATCTGTTTCCTGCAATTCTGCCTTGCTTTCAAATCCTCTTCGTTGCCTTCCCTCAATATATTTGTGGACGAGAGTTATCATTTATAACTCTGCAGGTTTGTGAATTGCAGTGCCCCTGAGCTCCATTTTTCAACTCGCTTTCTTGGGAGCTGGCTGCAAAAGCGCAGGATTGCTTCAGGCTCTATTCTGGTCCCGAGCGGCAGGCTGAGCCTGTGGTTAATTCTTCTTCCTGATGGGAAAATAGAGTGACCTGTGCCTGTCCCAACACCTAGAGCTAGTGTCTCATTGGTTCCCCCTCTTCCCGTTCATCCTCAGGACAAATTGCAACCTGTACGGAACAGGAGGTTAAAGGTGCTGATTCTCCAAGGAGGGAGATTGCTAGTAAAGCGGCTGGAATGGAGAACCCGAGCACAAGGAGTTGAGAAATGAGGTGCGATTTAGAAACCTTTCCCGATCACACGGTGCACCATCTTCTGGGTTTCTCATGCATGTTTTCGAAGTGGGAAGATGCCCTTGAACCTGGAGATTTGGGACCCATGGGATGGGAACCACGCAGTATTACTTTAAAGGGTCTGCGTTTGCTCACCGAACCTCACGAAACCTCTCAGCCCCAAGAGTGTCCACCCTTATGTCTCAATCAGCTGTGGGTCTAGATATGGTCAATCCAGGTGGCATCACAGTTCCTGAAAGAATTTAGTAAGAATTTCTCTCTCTTTCACTGTCTTTGTCTCACAGGTTTTTAAAAGTGATTGATTTTTATAAAGGGGTTTTATCTGCTTTTCACTGCTGTGTTTATGCCGCTTTACACCCACTTGACTCACTTTCAGAGAGATATCAATACATAGCTTTTAAGATTCTTACTAGTCAGATATATTCTTGGGCGGTTAATAGGGGGTGTTGAGTCCAGTTCACTGAGCAAGGAGTAGGTCGTGTCTATTACATATTGGGTTTATGGAACGGTATCTGAGCTAATTTGAAACCCTTGTTTTATGCATCACCCCACCTCACCTTTCCCGTTAAGCAGCCATAGTGTGTTTTCTAAACGTGTGCCTCTGTTCTGTTTTGTAATTCAGTTCAAGGTCGCAGTTTTTACATTCCCTCTATAAGTGATATCTTATGATAAGTGTCTTTTTCTGTGTGACTTATTTCACTTAGAATCGTCGTACCTAAATCCACTCATCATGCTACTACTAGACTTATGACGTTGATTTCATGGCTGAGTGATATTCTATTATATATAAGGACTAATACTTCTTCATCCATTTTTTTCTTTCCTGGGATATTTACGTTGTAACAAAGTAGAGGTTCTTGTCAACAGAGCAGCCCTAAACTTTGGGGTGCCTGTGTCTTGCTGATTTTTAGTTTTCCCAATTTATACGCCCATGAGTGGAAGTGCCCTATGCTCTCTAAGCTGAGTTTTTTAGATGTTTCAGGACACACCGTACACTTCTCCAAAATGGCTGTTGGCAATTTACATCCCGCCCATCAGCGTAGCAAGGCTCCCGTTTCTCCATGGCCTGTCCTGCATTTCTGGTTTTGACACTTTATTCAGCATGGCCCTTTTGACCGGTGGGAAGCGAGACTTCTTTGTAGCGCTGATTTGCCTTTCCAGGTTGCTTGGTTGGCCAAAAAGGGCGTATGCGTTTTTTCCTGAATATATTCAGGAAAAAACGCATACGCCCTTTTTGGCCAAGGGCATCATTGTCGAGGTTTTGCCGCTTTTCCCGTGCTTTAAAGGCGATTCGAATCTACCTCCTGAAATCTGTTTCCTGCAATTCTGCCTTGCTTTCAAATCCTCTTCGTTGCCTTCCCTCAATATATTTGTGGACGAGAGTTATCATTTATAACTCTGCAGGTTTGTGAATTGCAGTGCCCCTGAGCTCCATTTTTCAACTCGCTTTCCTGGGACCTGGACGCAAAAGCGCAGGATTGCTTCAGGCCCTATTCTGGTTCCGGGCGGCAGGCTGAGCCTGTGGTTAATTCTTCTTCCTGATGGGAAAATAGAGTGACCTGTGCCTGTCCCAACACCTAGAGCTAGTGTCTCATTGGTTCCCCCTCTTCCCGTTCATCCTCAGGACAAATTGCAACCTGTACGGAACAGGAGGTTAAAGGTGCTGATTCTCCAAGGAGGGAGATTGCTAGTAAAGCAGCTGGAATGGCGAACCCGAGCCCAAGGAGATGAGAAATGAGGTCCCTTTTAGAAACCTTTCCCGATCACACGGTGTACCATCTTCTGGGTTTCTCATGCATGTTTTCGAAGTGGGAAGATGCCCTTGAACCTGGAGATTCGGGACCCATGGGATGGGAACCACGCAGTATTACTTTAAAGGGTCTACGTTTGCTCACCCAACCTCACGAAACCTCTCAGCCCCAAGAGTGTCCACCCTTATGTCTCAATCAGCTGTGGGTCTATATATGGTCAATCCAGGTGGCATCACAGCCCCTGAACGAATTTAGTAAGAATTTCTTTCTCTTTCCCTGTCTTTGTTTCACGGGTTTTTAAAAGTGATTGATTTTTATAAAGGGGTTTAGCTGCTTTTCACTGCTGTGTTTATGCCGCTTTACACCCACTTGACTCACTTACAGAGAGATATCAATACATAGGTTTTGAGATTCTTACTAGTCAGATATATTCTTGGGCGGTTAATAGGGGGTGTTGAGTCCAGTTCACTGAGCAAGGAGTAGGTCGTGTCTATTACATATTGGGTTTATGGAATGGTATCTGAGCTAATTTGAAACCCTTGTTTTATGCATCACCCCACCTCACCTTTCCCGTTAAGCAGCCATAGTGTGTTTTCTAAACGTGTGCCTCTGTTCTGTTTTGTAATTCAGTTCAAGGTCGCAGTTTTTACATTCCCTCTATAAGTGATATCTTATGATAAGTGTCTTTTTCTGTGTGACTTATTTCACTTAGAATCGTCGTACCTAAATCCACTCATCATGCTGCTACTAGACTTATGACGTTGATTTCATGGCTGAGTGATATTCTATTATATATAAGGACTAATACTTCTTCATCCATTTTTTTCTTTCCTGGGATATTTACGTTGTAACAAAGTAGAGGTTCTTGTCAACAGAGCAGCCCTAAACTTTGGGGTGCCTGTGTCTTGCTGATTTTTAGTTTTCCCAATTTATACGCCCATGAGTGGAAGTGCCCTATGCTCTCTAAGCTGAGTTTTTTAGATGTTTCAGGACACACCGTACACTTCTCCAAAATGGCTGTTGGCAATTTACATCCCACCCATCAGCGTAGCAAGGCTCCCGTTTCTCCATGGCCTGTCCTGCATTTCTGGTTTTGACACTTTATTCAGCATGGCCCTTTTGACCGGTGGGAAGCGAGACTTCTTTGTAGCGCTGATTTGCCTTTCCAGGTTGCTTGGTTGGCCAAAAAGGGCGTATGCGTTTTTTCCTGAATATATTCAGGAAAAAACGCATACGCCCTTTTTGGCCAAGGGCATCATTGTCGAGGTTTTGCCGCTTTTCCCGTGCTTTAAAGGCGATTCGAATCTACCTCCTGAAATCTGTTTCCTGCAATTCTGCCTTGCTTTCAAATCCTCTTCGTTGCCTTCCCTCAATATATTTGTGGACGAGAGTTATCATTTATAACTCTGCAGGTTTGTGAATTGCAGTGCCCCTGAGCTCCATTTTTCAACTCGCTTTCCTGGGAGCTGGCTGCAAAAGCGCAGGATTGCTTCAGGCTCTATTCTGGTCCCGAGCGGCAGGCTGAGCCTGTGGTTAATTCTTCTTCCTGATGGGAAAATAGAGTGACCTGTGCCTGTCCCAACACCTAGAGCTAGTGTCTCATTGGTTCCCCCTCTTCCCGTTCATCCTCAGGACAAATTGCAACCTGTACGGAACAGGAGGTTAAAGGTGCTGATTCTCCAAGGAGGGAGATTGCTAGTAAAGCATCTGGAATGGCGAACCCGAGCCCAAGGAGATGAGAAATGAGGTCCCTTTTAGAAACCTTTCCCGATCACACGGTGTACCATCTTCTGGGTTTCTCATGCATGTTTTCGAAGTGGGAAGATGCCCTTGAACCTGGAGATTTGGGACCCATGGGATGGGAACCACGCAGTATTACTTTAAAGGGTCTACGTTTGCTCACCCAACCTCACGAAACCTCTCAGCCCCAAGAGTGTCCACCCTTATGTCTCAATCAGCTGTGGGTCTATATATGGTCAATCCAGGTGGCATCACAGCCCCTGAACGAATTTAGTAAGAATTTCTTTCTCTTTCCCTGTCTTTGTTTCACGGGTTTTTAAAAGTGATTGATTTTTATAAAGGGGTTTAGCTGCTTTTCACTGCTGTGTTTATGCCGCTTTACACCCACTTGACTCACTTTCAGAGAGATATCAATACATAGGTTGTAAGATTCTTACTAGTCAGATATATTCTTGGGCGGTTAATAGGGGGTGTTGGGTCCAGTTCACTGAGCAAGGAGTAGGTCGTTTCTATTACATATTGGGTTTATGGAACGGTATCTGAGCTAATTTGAAACCCTTCTTTTATGCATCACCCCACCTCACCTTTCCCGTTAAGCAGCCATAGTGTGTTTTCTAAACGTGTGACTCTGTTCTCTTTTGTAATTCAGTTCAAGGGTAGCGGTTTTCACATTCCCTCTATAAGTGATATCTTATGATAAGTGTCTTTTTCTGTGTGACTTATTTCACTTAGAATCGTCGTACCTAAATCCACTCATCATGCTGCTACTAGACTTATGACGTTGATTTCATGGCTGAGTGATATTCTATTATACATAAGGACTAATACTTCTTTATCCATTTTTTTCTTTCCTGGGATATTTACGTTGTAACAAAGTGGAGGTTCTTGTCAACAGAGCAGCCCTAAACTTTGGGGTGCCTGTGTCTTGCTGATTTTTAGTTTTCCCAATTTATACGCCCATGAGTGGAAGTGTCCTATGCTCTCTAAGCTGAGTTTTTTAGATGTTTCAGGACACACCGTACACTTCTCCAGAGTGGCTGTTGGCAATTTACATCCCGCCCATCAGCGTAGCAAGGCTCCCGTTTCTCCATGGCCTGTCCTGCATTTCTGGTTTTGACACTTTATTCAGCATGGCCCTTTTGACCGGTGGGAAGCGAGACTTCTTTGTAGCGCTGATTTGCCTTTCCAGGTTGCTTGGTTGGCCAAAAAGGGCGTATGCGTTTTTTCCTGAATATATTCAGGAAAAACCGCATACGCCCTTTTTGGCCAAGGGCATCATGGTCGAGGTGTTGCCGCTTTTCCCGTGCTTTAAAGGCGATTCGAATCTACCTCCTGAAATCTGTTTCCTGCAATTCTGCCTTGCTTTCAAATCCTCTTCGTTGCCTTCCCTCAATATATTTGTGGACGAGAGTTATCATTTATAACTCTGCAGGTTTGTGAATTGCAGTGCCCCTGAGCTCCATTTTTCAACTCGCTTTCCTGGGACCTGGACGCAAAAGCGCAGGATTGCTTCAGGCCCTATTCTGGTTCCGGGCGGCAGGCTGAGCCTGTGGTTAATTCTTCTTCCTGATGGGAAAATAGAGTGACCTGTGCCTGTCCCAACACCTAGAGCTAGTGTCTCATTGGTTCCCCCTCTTCCCGTTCATCCTCAGGACAAATTGCAACCTGTACGGAACAGGAGGTTAAAGGTGCTGATTCTCCAAGGAGGGAGATTGCTAGTAAAGCAGCTGGAATGGCGAACCCGAGCCCAAGGAGATGAGAAATGAGGTCCCTTTTAGAAACCTTTCCCGATCACACGGTGTACCATCTTCTGGGTTTCTCATGCATGTTTTCGAAGTGGGAAGATGCCCTTGAACCTGGAGATTCGGGACCCATGGGATGGGAACCACGCAGTATTACTTTAAAGGGTCTACGTTTGCTCACCCAACCTCACGAAACCTCTCAGCCCCAAGAGTGTCCACCCTTATGTCTCAATCAGCTGTGGGTCTATATATGGTCAATCCAGGTGGCATCACAGCCCCTGAACGAATTTAGTAAGAATTTCTTTCTCTTTCCCTGTCTTTGTTTCACGGGTTTTTAAAAGTGATTGATTTTTATAAAGGGGTTTAGCTGCTTTTCACTGCTGTGTTTATGCCGCTTTACACCCACTTGACTCACTTACAGAGAGATATCAATACATAGGTTTTGAGATTCTTACTAGTCAGATATATTCTTGGGCGGTTAATAGGGGGTGTTGAGTCCAGTTCACTGAGCAAGGAGTAGGTCGTGTCTATTACATATTGGGTTTATGGAACGGTATCTGAGCTAATTTGAAACCCTTGTTTTATGCATCACCCCACCTCACCTTTCCCGTTAAGCAGCCATAGTGTGTTTTCTAAACGTGTGCCTCTGTTCTGTTTTGTAATTCAGTTCAAGGTCGCAGTTTTTACATTCCCTCTATAAGTGATATCTTATGATAAGTGTCTTTTTCTGTGTGACTTATTTCACTTAGAATCGTCGTACCTAAATCCACTCATCATGCTGCTACTAGACTTATGACGTTGATTTCATGGCTGAGTGATATTCTATTATATATAAGGACTAATACTTCTTCATCCATTTTTTTCTTTCCTGGGATATTTACGTTGTAACAAAGTAGAGGTTCTTGTCAACAGAGCAGCCCTAAACTTTGGGGTGCCTGTGTCTTGCTGATTTTTAGTTTTCCCAATTTATACGCCCATGAGTGGAAGTGCCCTATGCTCTCTAAGCTGAGTTTTTTAGATGTTTCAGGACACACCGTACACTTCTCCAAAATGGCTGTTGGCAATTTACATCCCGCCCATCAGCGTAGCAAGGCTCCCGTTTCTCCATGGCCTGTCCTGCATTTCTGGTTTTGACACTTTATTCAGCATGGCCCTTTTGACCGGTGGGAAGCGAGACTTCTTTGTAGCGCTGATTTGCCTTTCCAGGTTGCTTGGTTGGCCAAAAAGGGCGTATGCGTTTTTTCCTGAATATATTCAGGAAAAAACGCATACGCCCTTTTTGGCCAAGGGCATCATTGTCGAGGTTTTGCCGCTTTTCCCGTGCTTTAAAGGCGATTCGAATCTACCTCCTGAAATCTGTTTCCTGCAATTCTGCCTTGCTTTCAAATCCTCTTCGTTGCCTTCCCTCAATATATTTGTGGACGAGAGTTATCATTTATAACTCTGCAGGTTTGTGAATTGCAGTGCCCCTGAGCTCCATTTTTCAACTCGCTTTCCTGGGAGCTGGCTGCAAAAGCGCAGGATTGCTTCAGGCTCTATTCTGGTCCCGAGCGGCAGGCTGAGCCTGTGGTTAATTCTTCTTCCTGATGGGAAAATAGAGTGACCTGTGCCTGTCCCAACACCTAGAGCTAGTGTCTCATTGGTTCCCCCTCTTCCCGTTCATCCTCAGGACAAATTGCAACCTGTACGGAACAGGAGGTTAAAGGTGCTGATTCTCCAAGGAGGGAGATTGCTAGTAAAGCAGCTGGAATGGCGAACCCGAGCCCAAGGAGATGAGAAATGAGGTCCCTTTTAGAAACCTTTCCCGATCACACGGTGTACCATCTTCTGGGTTTCTCATGCATGTTTTCGAAGTGGGAAGATGCCCTTGAACCTGGAGATTTGGGACCCATGGGATGGGAACCACGCAGTATTACTTTAAAGGGTCTACGTTTGCTCACCCAACCTCACGAAACCTCTCAGCCCCAAGAGTGTCCACCCTTATGTCTCAATCAGCTGTGGGTCTATATATGGTCAATCCAGGTGGCATCACAGCCCCTGAACGAATTTAGTAAGAATTTCTTTCTCTTTCCCTGTCTTTGTTTCACGGGTTTTTAAAAGTGATTGATTTTTATAAAGGGGTTTAGCTGCTTTTCACTGCTGTGTTTATGCCGCTTTACACCCACTTGACTCACTTTCAGAGAGATATCAATACATAGGTTTTAAGATTCTTACTAGTCAGATATATTCTTGGGCGGTTAATAGGGGGTGTTGGGTCCAGTTCACTGAGCAAGGAGTAGGTCGTTTCTATTACATATTGGGTTTATGGAACGGTATCTGAGCTAATTTGAAACCCTTCTTTTATGCATCACCCCACCTCACCTTTCCCGTTAAGCAGCCATAGTGTGTTTTCTAAACGTGTGACTCTGTTCTCTTTTGTAATTCAGTTCAAGGGTAGCGGTTTTCACATTCCCTGTATAAGTGATATCTTATGATAAGTGTCTTTTTCTGTGTGACTTATTTCACTTAGAATCGTCGTACCTAAATCCACTCATCATGCTGCTACTAGACTTATGACGTTGATTTCATGGCTGAGTGATATTCCATTATACATAAGGACTAATACTTCTTTATCCATTTTTTTCTTTCCTGGGATATTTACGTTGTAACAAAGTGGAGGTTCTTGTCAACAGAGCAGCCCTAAACTTTGGGGTGCCTGTGTCTTGCTGATTTTTAGTTTTCCCAATTTATACGCCCATGAGTGGAAGTGTCCTATGCTCTCTAAGCTGAGTTTTTTAGATGTTTCAGGACACACCGTACACTTCTACAGAGTGGCTGTTGGCAATTTACATCCCGCCCATCAGCGTAGCAAGGCTCCCGTTTCTCCATGGCCTGTCCTGCATTTCTGGTTTTGACACTTTATTCAGCATGGCCCTTTTGACCGGTGGGAAGCGAGACTTCTTTGTAGCGCTGATTTGCCTTTCCAGGTTGCTTGGTTGGCCAAAAAGGGCGTATGCGTTTTTTCCTGAATATATTCAGGAAAAACCGCATACGCCCTTTTTGGCCAAGGGCATCATGGTCGAGGTGTTGCCGCTTTTCCTGTGCTTTAAAGGCGATTCGAATCTACCTCCTGAAATCTGTTTCCTGCAATTCTGCCTTGCTTTCAAATCCTCTTCGTTGCCTTCCCTCAATATATTTGTGGACGAGAGTTATCATTTATAACTCTGCAGGTTTGTGAATTGCAGTGCCCCTGAGCTCCATTTTTCAACTCGCTTTCCTGGGACCTGATCGCAAAAGCGCAGGATTGCTTCAGGCCCTATTCTGGTTCCGGGCGGCAGGCTGAGCCTGTGGTTAATTCTTCTTCCTGATGGGAAAATAGAGTGACCTGTGCCTGTCCCAACACCTAGAGCTAGTGTCTCATTGGTTCCCCCTCTTCCCGTTCATCCTCAGGACAAATTGCAACCTGTACGGAACAGGAGGTTAAAGGTGCTGATTCTCCAAGGAGGGAGATTGCTAGTAAAGCAGCTGGAATGGCGAACCCGAGCCCAAGGAGATGAGAAATGAGGTCCCTTTTAGAAACCTTTCCCGATCACACGGTGTACCATCTTCTGGGTTTCTCATGCATGTTTTCGAAGTGGGAAGATGCCCTTGAACCTGGAGATTTGGGACCCATGGGATGGGAACCACGCAGTATTACTTTAAAGGGTCTACGTTTGCTCACCCAACCTCACGAAACCTCTCAGCCCCAAGAGTGTCCACCCTTATGTCTCAATCAGCTGTGGGTCTATGTATGGTCAATCCAGGTGGCATCACAGCCCCTGAACGAATTTAGTAAGAATTTCTTTCTCTTTCCCTGTCTTTGTTTCACGGGTTTTTAAAAGTGATTGATTTTTATAAAGGGGTTTAGCTGCTTTTCACTGCTGTGTTTATGCCGCTTTACACCCACTTGACTCACTTTCAGAGAGATATCAATACATAGGTTTTAAGATTCTTACTAGTCAGATATATTCTTGGGCGGTTAATAGGGGGTGTTGGGTCCAGTTCACTGAGCAAGGAGTAGGTCGTGTCTATTACATATTGGGTTTATGGAACGGTATCTGAGCTAATTTGAAACCCTTGTTTTATGCATCACCCCACCTCACCTTTCCCGTTAAGCAGCCATAGTGTGTTTTCTAAACGTGTGCCTCTGTTCTGTTTTGTAATTCAGTTCAAGGTCGCAGTTTTTACATTCCCTCTATAAGTGATATCTTATGATAAGTGTCTTTTTCTGTGTGACTTATTTCACTTAGAATCGTCGTACCTAAATCCACTCATCATGCTGCTACTAGACTTATGACGTTGATATCATGGCTGAGTGATATTCTATTATATATAAGGACTAATACTTCTTCATCCATTTTTTTCTTTCCTGGGATATTTACGTTGTAACAAAGTAGAGGTTCTTGTCAACAGAGCAGCCCTAAACTTTGGGGTGCCTGTGTCTTGCTGATTTTTAGTTTTCCCAATTTATACGCCCATGAGTGGAAGTGCCCTATGCTCTCTAAGCTGAGTTTTTTAGATGTTTCACGACACACCGTACACTTCTCCAAAATGGCTGTTGGCAATTTACATCCCGCCCATCAGCGTAGCAAGGCTCCCGTTTCTCCATGGCCTGTCCTGCATTTCTGGTTTTGACACTTTATTCAGCATGGCCCTTTTGACCGGTGGGAAGCGAGACTTCTTTGTAGCGCTGATTTGCCTTTCCAGGTTGCTTGGTTGGCCAAAAAGGGCGTATGCGTTTTTTCCTGAATATATTCAGGAAAAAACGCATACGCCCTTTTTGGCCAAGGGCATCATGGTCGAGGCGTTGCCGCTTTTCCTGTGCTTTCAAGGCGATTCGAATCTACCTCCTGAAATCTGTTTCCTGCAATTCTGCCTTGCTTTCAAATCCTCTTCGTTGCCTTCCCTCAATATATTTGTGGACGAGAGTTATCATTTATAACTCTGCAGGTTTGTGAATTGCAGTGCCCCTGAGCTCCATTTTTCAACTCGCTTTCTTGGGAGCTGGCTGCAAAAGCGCAGGATTGCTTCAGGCTCTATTCTGGTCCCGAGCGGCAGGCTGAGCCTGTGGTTAATTCTTCTTCCTGATGGGAAAATAGAGTGACCTGTGCCTGTCCCAACACCTAGAGCTAGTGTCTCATTGGTTCCCCCTCTTCCCGTTCATCCTCAGGACAAATTGCAACCTGTACGGAACAGGAGGTTAAAGGTGCTGATTCTCCAAGGAGGGAGATTGCTAGTAAAGCGGCTGGAATGGAGAACCCGAGCACAAGGAGTTGAGAAATGAGGTGCGATTTAGAAACCTTTCCCGATCACACGGTGCACCATCTTCTGGGTTTCTCATGCATGTTTTCGAAGTGGGAAGATGCCCTTGAACCTGGAGATTTGGGACCCATGGGATGGGAACCACGCAGTATTACTTTAAAGGGTCTGCGTTTGCTCACCGAACCTCACGAAACCTCTCAGCCCCAAGAGTGTCCACCCTTATGTCTCAATCAGCTGTGGGTCTAGATATGGTCAATCCAGGTGGCATCACAGTTCCTGAAAGAATTTAGTAAGAATTTCTCTCTCTTTCACTGTCTTTGTCTCACAGGTTTTTAAAAGTGATTGATTTTTATAAAGGGGTTTTATCTGCTTTTCACTGCTGTGTTTATGCCGCTTTACACCCACTTGACTCACTTTCAGAGAGATATCAATACATAGCTTTTAAGATTCTTACTAGTCAGATATATTCTTGGGCGGTTAATAGGGGGTGTTGAGTCCAGTTCACTGAGCAAGGAGTAGGTCGTGTCTATTACATATTGGGTTTATGGAACGGTATCTGAGCTAATTTGAAACCCTTGTTTTATGCATCACCCCACCTCACCTTTCCCGTTAAGCAGCCATAGTGTGTTTTCTAAACGTGTGCCTCTGTTCTGTTTTGTAATTCAGTTCAAGGTCGCAGTTTTTACATTCCCTCTATAAGTGATATCTTATGATAAGTGTCTTTTTCTGTGTGACTTATTTCACTTAGAATCGTCGTACCTAAATCCACTCATCATGCTACTACTAGACTTATGACGTTGATTTCATGGCTGAGTGATATTCTATTATATATAAGGACTAATACTTCTTCATCCATTTTTTTCTTTCCTGGGATATTTACGTTGTAACAAAGTAGAGGTTCTTGTCAACAGAGCAGCCCTAAACTTTGGGGTGCCTGTGTCTTGCTGATTTTTAGTTTTCCCAATTTATACGCCCATGAGTGGAAGTGCCCTATGCTCTCTAAGCTGAGTTTTTTAGATGTTTCAGGACACACCGTACACTTCTCCAAAATGGCTGTTGGCAATTTACATCCCGCCCATCAGCGTAGCAAGGCTCCCGTTTCTCCATGGCCTGTCCTGCATTTCTGGTTTTGACACTTTATTCAGCATGGCCCTTTTGACCGGTGGGAAGCGAGACTTCTTTGTAGCGCTGATTTGCCTTTCCAGGTTGCTTGGTTGGCCAAAAAGGGCGTATGCGTTTTTTCCTGAATATATTCAGGAAAAAACGCATATGCCCTTTTTGGCCAAGGGCATCATTGTCGAGGTTTTGCCGCTTTTCCCGTGCTTTAAAGGCGATTCGAATCTACCTCCTGAAATCTGTTTCCTGCAATTCTGCCTTGCTTTCAAATCCTCTTCGTTGCCTTCCCTCAATATATTTGTGGACGAGAGTTATCATTTATAACTCTGCAGGTTTGTGAATTGCAGTGCCCCTGAGCTCCATTTTTCAACTCGCTTTCCTGGGACCTGGACGCAAAAGCACAGGATTGCTTCAGGCCCTATTCTGGTTCCGGGCGGCAGGCTGAGCCTGTGGTTAATTCTTCTTCCTGATGGGAAAATAGAGTGACCTGTGCCTGTCCCAACACCTAGAGCTAGTGTCTCATTGGTTCCCCCTCTTCCCGTTCATCCTCAGGACAAATTGCAACCTGTACGGAACAGGAGGTTAAAGGTGCTGATTCTCCAAGGAGGGAGATTGCTAGTAAAGCATCTGGAATGGCGAACCCGAGCCCAAGGAGATGAGAAATGAGGTCCCTTTTAGAAACCTTTCCCGATCACACGGTGTACCATCTTCTGGGTTTCTCATGCATGTTTTCGAAGTGGGAAGATGCCCTTGAACCTGGAGATTTGGGACCCATGGGATGGGAACCACGCAGTATTACTTTAAAGGGTCTACGTTTGCTCACCCAACCTCACGAAACCTCTCAGCCCCAAGAGTGTCCACCCTTATGTCTCAATCAGCTGTGGGTCTATATATGGTCAATCCAGGTGGCATCACAGCCCCTGAACGAATTTAGTAAGAATTTCTTTCTCTTTCCCTGTCTTTGTTTCACGGGTTTTTAAAAGTGATTGATTTTTATAAAGGGGTTTAGCTGCTTTTCACTGCTGTGTTTATGCCGCTTTACACCCACTTGACTCACTTTCAGAGAGATATCAATACATAGGTTTTAAGATTCTTACTAGTCAGATATATTCTTGGGCGGTTAATAGGGGGTGTTGGGTCCAGTACACTGAGCATGGAGTAGGTCATTTCTATTACATATTGGGTTTATGGAACGGTATCTGAGCTAATTTGAAACCCTTCTTTTATGCATCACCCCACCTCACCTTTCCCGTTAAGCAGCCATAGTGTGTTTTCTAAACGTGTGACTCTGTTCTGTTTTGTAATTCAGTTCAAGGGTAGCGGTTTTCACATTCCCTCTATAAGTGATATCTTATGATAAGTGTCTTTTTCTGTGTGACTTATTTCACTTAGAATCGTCGTACCTAAATCCACTCATCATGCTGCTACTAGACTTATGACGTTGATTTCATGGCTGAGTGATATTCTATTATACATAAGGACTAATACTTCTTTATCCATTTTTTTCTTTCCTGGGATATTTACGTTGTAACAAAGTGGAGGTTCTTGTCAACAGAGCAGCCCTAAACTTTGGGGTGCCTGTGTCTTGCTGATTTTTAGTTTTCCCAATTTATACGCCCATGAGTGGAAGTGTCCTATGCTCTCTAAGCTGAGTTTTTTAGATGTTTCAGGACACACCGTACACTTCTACAGAGTGGCTGTTGGCAATTTACATCCCGCCCATCAGCGTAGCAAGGCTCCCGTTTCTCCATGGCCTGTCCTGCATTTCTGGTTTTGACACTTTATTCAGCATGGCCCTTTTGACCGACGGGAAACGAGCCTTCTTTGTAGCGCTGATTTGCCTTTCCAGGTTGCTTGGTTGGCCAAAAAGGGCGTATGCGTTTTTTCCTGAATATATTCAGGAAAAAACGCATACGCCCTTTTTGGCCAAGGGCATCATGGTCGAGGTATTGCCGCTTTTCCTGTGCTTTCAAGGCGATTCGAATCTACCTCCTGAAATCTGTTTCCTGCAATTCTGCCTTGCTTTCAAATCCTCTTCGTTGCCTTCCCTCAATATATTTGTGGACGAGAGTTATCATTTATAACTCTGCAGGTTTGTGAATTGCAGTGCCCCTGAGCTCCATTTTTCAACTCGCTTTCTTGGGAGCTGGCCGCAAAAGCGCAGGATTGCTTCAGGCTCTATTCTGGTCCCGAGCGGCAGGCTGAGCCTGTGGTTAATTCTTCTTCCTGATGGGAAAATAGAGTGACCTGTGCCTGTCCCAACACCTAGAGCTAGTGTCTCATTGGTTCCCCCTCTTCCCGTTCATCCTCAGGACAAATTGCAACCTGTACGGAACAGGAGGTTAAAGGTGCTGATTCTCCAAGGAGGGAGATTGCTAGTAAAGCGGCTGGAATGGAGAACCCGAGCACAAGGAGTTGAGAAATGAGGTGCGATTTAGAAACCTTTCCCGATCACACGGTGCACCATCTTCTGGGTTTCTCATGCATGTTTTCGAAGTGGGAAGATGCCCTTGAACCTGGAGATTTGGGACCCATGGGATGGGACCCACGCAGTATTACTTTAAAGGGTCTGCGTTTGCTCACCCAACCTCACGAATCCTCTCAGCCCCAAGAGTGTCCACCCTTATGTCTCAATCAGCTGTGGGTCTATATATGGTCAATCCAGGTGGCATCACAGCCCCTGAACGAATTTAGTAAGAATTTCTTTCTCTTTCACTGTCTTTGTTTCACGGGTTTCTAAAAGTGATTGATTTTTATAAAGGGGTTTAGCTGCTTTTCACTGCTGTGTTTATGCCGCTTTACACCCACTTGACTCACTTACAGAGAGATATCAATACATAGGTTTTGAGATTCTTACTAGTCAGATATATTCTTGGGCGGTTAATAGGGGGTGTTGAGTCCAGTTCACTGAGCAAGGAGTAGGTCGTGTCTATTACATATTGGGTTTATGGAATGGTATCTGAGCTAATTTGAAACCCTTGTTTTATGCATCACCCCACCTCACCTTTCCCGTTAAGCAGCCATAGTGTGTTTTCTAAACGTGTGCCTCTGTTCTGTTTTGTAATTCAGTTCAAGGTCGCAGTTTTTACATTCCCTCTATAAGTGATATCTTATGATAAGTGTCTTTTTCTGTGTGACTTATTTCACTTAGAATCGTCGTACCTAAATCCACTCATCATGCTGCTACTAGACTTATGACGTTGATTTCATGGCTGAGTGATATTCTATTATATATAAGGACTAATACTTCTTCATCCATTTTTTTCTTTCCTGGGATATTTACGTTGTAACAAAGTAGAGGTTCTTGTCAACAGAGCAGCCCTAAACTTTGGGGTGCCTGTGTCTTGCTGATTTTTAGTTTTCCCAATTTATACGCCCATGAGTGGAAGTGCCCTATGCTCTCTAAGCTGAGTTTTTTAGATGTTTCACGACACACCGTACACTTCTCCAAAATGGCTGTTGGCAATTTACATCCCGCCCTTCAGCGTAGCAAGGCTCCCGTTTCTCCATGGCCTGTCCTGCATTTCTGGTTTTGACACTTTATTCAGCATGGCCCTTTTGACCGGTGGGAAGCGAGACTTCTTTGTAGCGCTGATTTGCCTTTCCAGGTTGCTTGGTTGGCCAAAAAGGGCGTATGCGTTTTTTCCTGAATATATTCAGGAAAAAACGCATACGCCCTTTTTGGCCAAGGGCATCATTGTCGAGGTTTTGCCGCTTTTCCCGTGCTTTAAAGGCGATTCGAATCTACCTCCTGAAATCTGTTTCCTGCAATTCTGCCTTGCTTTCAAATCCTCTTCGTTGCCTTCCCTCAATATATTTGTGGACGAGAGTTATCATTTATAACTCTGCAGGTTTGTGAATTGCAGTGCCCCTGAGCTCCATTTTTCAACTCGCTTTCCTGGGACCTGGTCGCAAAAGCGCAGGATTGCTTCAGGCTCTATTCTGGTCCCGAGCGGCAGGCTGAGCCTGTGGTTAATTCTTCTTCCTGATGGGAAAATAGAGTGACCTGTGCCTGTCCCAACACCTAGAGCTAGTGTCTCATTGGTTCCCCCTCTTCCCGTTCATCCTCAGGACAAATTGCAACCTGTACGGAACAGGAGGTTAAAGGTGCTGATTCTCCAAGGAGGGAGATTGCTAGTAAAGCGGCTGGAATGGAGAACCCGAGCACAAGGAGTTGAGAAATGAGGTGCGATTTAGAAACCTTTCCCGATCACACGGTGCACCATTTTCTGGGTTTCTCATGCATGTTTTCGAAGTGGGAAGATGCCCTTGAACCTGGAGATTTGGGACCCATGGGATGGGAACCACGCAGTATTACTTTAAAGGGTCTGCGTTTGCTCACCGAACCTCACGAAACCTCTCAGCCCCAAGAGTGTCCACCCTTATGTCTCAATCAGCTGTGGGTCTAGATATGGTCAATCCAGGTGGCATCACAGTTCCTGAAAGAATTTAGTAAGAATTTCTCTCTCTTTCACTGTCTTTGTCTCACAGGTTTTTAAAAGTGATTGATTTTTATAAAGGGGTTTTATCTGCTTTTCACTGCTGTGTTTACGCCGCTTTACACCCACTTGACTCACTTTCAGAGAGATATCAATACATAGCTTTTAAGATTCTTACTAGTCAGATATATTCTTGGGCGGTTAATAGGGGGTGTTGAGTCCAGTTCACTGAGCAAGGAGTAGGTCGTGTCTATTACATATTGGGTTTATGGAACGGTATCTGAGCTAATTTGAAACCCTTGTTTTATGCATCACCCCACCTCACCTTTCCCGTTAAGCAGCCATAGTGTGTTTTCTAAACGTGTGCCTCTGTTCTGTTTTGTAATTCAGTTCAAGGTCGCAGTTTTTACATTCCCTCTATAAGTGATATCTTATGATAAGTGTCTTTTTCTGTGTGACTTATTTCACTTAGAATCGTCGTACCTAAATCCACTCATCATGCTACTACTAGACTTATGACGTTGATTTCATGGCTGAGTGATATTCTATTATATATAAGGACTAATACTTCTTCATCCATTTTTTTCTTTCCTGGGATATTTACGTTGTAACAAAGTAGAGGTTCTTGTCAACAGAGCAGCCCTAAACTTTGGGGTGCCTGTGTCTTGCTGATTTTTAGTTTTCCCAATTTATACGCCCATGAGTGGAAGTGCCCTATGCTCTCTAAGCTGAGTTTTTTAGATGTTTCAGGACACACCGTACACTTCTCCAAAATGGCTGTTGGCAATTTACATCCCGCCCATCAGCGTAGCAAGGCTCCCGTTTCTCCATGGCCTGTCCTGCATTGCTGGTTTTGACACTTTATTCAGCATGGCCCTTTTGACCGGTGGGAAGCGAGACTTCTTTGTAGCGCTGATTTGCCTTTCCAGGTTGCTTGGTTGGCCAAAAAGGGCGTATGCGTTTTTTCCTGAATATATTCAGGAAAAAACGCATATGCCCTTTTTGGCCAAGGGCATCATGGTCGAGGTATTGCCGCTTTTCCTGTGCTTTCAAGGCGATTCGAATCTACCTCCTGAAATCTGTTTCCTGCAATTCTGCCTTGCTTTCAAATCCTCTTCGTTGCCTTCCCTCAATATATTTGTGGACGAGAGTTATCATTTATAACTCTGCAGGTTTGTGAATTGCAGTGCCCCTGAGCTCCATTTTTCAACTCGCTTTCTTGGGAGCTGGCCGCAAAAGCGCAGGATTGCTTCAGGCTCTATTCTGGTCCCGAGCGGCAGGCTGAGCCTGTGGTTAATTCTTCTTCCTGATGGGAAAATAGAGTGACCTGTGCCTGTCCCAACACCTAGAGCTAGTGTCTCATTGGTTCCCCCTCTTCCCGTTCATCCTCAGGACAAATTGCAACCTGTACGGAACAGGAGGTTAAAGGTGCTGATTCTCCAAGGAGGGAGATTGCTAGTAAAGCGGCTGGAATGGAGAACCCGAGCACAAGGAGTTGAGAAATGAGGTGCGATTTACAAACCTTTCCCGATCACACGGTGCACCATCTTCTGGGTTTCTCATGCATGTTTTCGAAGTGGGAAGATGCCCTTGAACCTGGAGATTTGGGACCCATGGGATGGGACCCACGCAGTATTACTTTAAAGGGTCTGCGTTTGCTCACCCAACCTCACGAAACCTCTCAGCCCCAAGAGTGTCCACCCTTATGTCTCAATCAGCTGTGGGTCTATATATGGTCAATCCAGGTGGCATCACAGCCCCTGAACGAATTTAGTAAGAATTTCTTTCTCTTTCACTGTCTTTGTTTCACGGGTTTCTAAAAGTGATTGATTTTTATAAAGGGGTTTAGCTGCTTTTCACTGCTGTGTTTATGCCGCTTTACACCCACTTGACTCACTTACAGAGAGATATCAATACATAGGTTTTGAGATTCTTACTAGTCAGATATATTCTTGGGCGGTTAATAGGGGGTGTTGAGTCCAGTTCACTGAGCAAGGAGTAGGTCGTGTCTATTACATATTGGGTTTATGGAATGGTATCTGAGCTAATTTGAAACCCTTGTTTTATGCATCACCCCACCTCACCTTTCCCGTTAAGCAGCCATAGTGTGTTTTCTAAACGTGTGCCTCTGTTCTGTTTTGTAATTCAGTTCAAGGTCGCAGTTTTTACATTCCCTCTATAAGTGATATCTTATGATAAGTGTCTTTTTCTGTGTGACTTATTTCACTTAGAATCGTCGTACCTAAATCCACTCATCATGCTGCTACTAGACTTATGACGTTGATTTCATGGCTGAGTGATATTCTATTATATATAAGGACTAATACTTCTTCATCCATTTTTTTCTTTCCTGGGATATTTACGTTGTAACAAAGTAGAGGTTCTTGTCAACAGAGCAGCCCTAAACTTTGGGGTGCCTGTGTCTTGCTGATTTTTAGTTTTCCCAATTTATACGCCCATGAGTGGAAGTGCCCTATGCTCTCTAAGCTGAGTTTTTTAGATGTTTCACGACACACCGTACACTTCTCCAAAATGGCTGTTGGCAATTTACATCCCGCCCTTCAGCGTAGCAAGGCTCCCGTTTCTCCATGGCCTGTCCTGCATTTCTGGTTTTGACACTTTATTCAGCATGGCCCTTTTGACCGGTGGGAAGCGAGACTTCTTTGTAGCGCTGATTTGCCTTTCCAGGTTGCTTGGTTGGCCAAAAAGGGCGTATGCGTTTTTTCCTGAATATATTCAGGAAAAAACGCATACGCCCTTTTTGGCCAAGGGCATCATTGTCGAGGTTTTGCTGCTTTTCCCGTGCTTTAAAGGCGATTCGAATCTACCTCCTGAAATCTGTTTCCTGCAATTCTGCCTTGCTTTCAAATCCTCTTCGTTGCCTTCCCTCAATATATTTGTGGACGAGAGTTATCATTTATAACTCTGCAGGTTTGTGAATTGCAGTGCCCCTGAGCTCCATTTTTCAACTCGCTTTCCTGGGACCTGGACGCAAAAGCGCAGGATTGCTTCAGGCCCTATTTTGGTTCCGGGCGGCAGGCTGAGCCTGTGGTTAATTCTTCTTCCTGATAGGAAAATAGAGTGACCTGTGCCTGTCCCAACACCTAGAGCTAGTGTCTCATTGGTTCCCCCTCTTCCCGTTCATCCTCAGGACAAATTGCAACCTGTACGGAACAGGAGGTTAAAGGTGCTGATTCTCCAAGGAGGGAGATTGCTAGTAAAGCAGCTGGAATGGCGAACCCGAGCCCAAGGAGATGAGAAATGAGGTCCCTTTTAGAAACCTTTCCCGATCACACGGTGTACCATCTTCTGGGTTTCTCATGCATGTTTTCGAAGTGGGAAGATGCCCTTGAACCTGGAGATTTGGGACCCATGGGATGGGAACCACGCAGTATTACTTTAAAGGGTCTACGTTTGCTCACCCAACCTCACGAAACCTCTCAGCCCCAAGAGTGTCCACCCTTATGTCTCAATCAGCTGTGGGTCTATATATGGTCAATCCAGGTGGCATCACAGCCCCTGAACGAATTTAGTAAGAATTTCTTTCTCTTTCCCTGTCTTTGTTTCACGGGTTTTTAAAAGTGATTGATTTTTATAAAGGGGTTTAGCTGCTTTTCACTGCTGTGTTTATGCCGCTTTACACCCACTTGACTCACTTTCAGAGAGATATCGATACATAGGTTTTAAGATTCTTACTAGTCAGATATATTCTTGGGCGGTTAATAGGGGGTGTTGGGTCCAGTTCACTGAGCAAGGAGTAGGTCGTTTCTATTACATATTGGGTTTATGGAACGGTATCTGAGCTAATTTGAAACCCTTCTTTTATGCATCACCCCACCTCACCTTTCCCGTTAAGCAGCCATAGTGTGTTTTCTAAACGTGTGACTCTGTTCTGTTTTGTAATTCAGTTCAAGGGTAGCGGTTTTCACATTCCCTCTATAAGTGATATCTTATGATAAGTGTCTTTTTCTGTGTGAATTATTTCACTGAGAATCGTCGTACCTAAATCCACTCATCATGCTGCTACTAGACTTATGACGTTGATTTCATGGCTGAGTGATATTCTATTATACATAAGGACTAATACTTCTTTATCCATTTTTTTCTTTCCTGGGATATTTACGTTGTAACAAAGTGGAGGTTCTTGTCAACAGAGCAGCCCTAATCTTTGGGGTGCCTGTGTCTTGCTGATTTTTAGTTTTCCCAATTTATACGCCCATGAGTGGAAGTGTCCTATGCTCTCTAAGCTGAATTTTTTAGATGTTTCAGGACACACCGTACAGTTCTCCCGAGTGGCTGTTGGCAATTTACATCCCGCCCATCAGCGTAGCTAGGCTCCCGTTTCTCCATGGCCTGTCCTGCATTTCTGGTTTTGACACTTTATTCAGCATGGCCCTTTTGACCGGTGGGAAGCGAGACTTCTTTGTAGCGCTGATTTGCCTTTCCAGGTTGCTTGGTTGGCCAAAAAGGGCGTATGCGTTTTTTCCTGAATATATTCAGGAAAAACCGCATACGCCCTTTTTGGCCAAGGGCATCATGGTCGAGGTGTTGCCGCTTTTCCTGTGCTTTAAAGGCGATTCGAATCTACCTCCTGAAATCTGTTTCCTGCAATTCTGCCTTGCTTTCAAATCCTCTTCGTTGCCTTCCCTCAATATATTTGTGGACGAGAGTTATCATTTATAACTCTGCAGGTTTGTGAATTGCAGTGCCCCTGAACTCCATTTTTCAACTCGCTTTCCTGGGACCTGGTCGCAAAAGCGCAGGATTGCTTCAGGCCCTATACTGGTCACGGGCGGCAGACTGAGCCTGTGGTTAATTCTTCTTCCTGATGGGAAAATAGAGTGACCTGTGCCTGTCTCAACACCTAGAGCTAGTGTCTCATTGGTTCCCCCTCTTCCCGTTCATCCTCAGGACAAATTGCAACCTGTACGGAACAGGAGGTTAAAGGTGCTGATTCTCCAAGGAGGGAGATTGCTAGTAAAGCAGCTGGAATGGCGAACCCGAGCCCAAGGAGATGATAAATGAGGTCCCTTTTAGAAACCTTTCCCGATCACACGGTGTACCATCTTCTGGGTTTCTCATGCATGTTTTCGAAGTGGGAAGATGCCCTTGAACCTGGAGATTTGGGACCCATGGGATGGGAACCACGCAGTATTACTTTAAAGGGTCTACGTTTGCTCGCCCAACCTCACGAAACCTCTCAGCCCCAAGAGTGTCCACCCTTATGTCTCAATCAGCTGTGGGTCTATATATGTTCAATCCAGGTTGCATCACAGCCCCTGAACGAATTTAGTAAGAATTTCATTCTCTTTCCCTGTCTTTGTTTCACGGGTTTTTAAAAGTGATTGATTTTTATAAAGGGGTTTAGCTGCTTTTCACTGCTGTGTTTATGCCGCTTTACACCCACTTGACTCACTTTCAGAGAGATATCAATACATAGCTTTTAAGATTCTTACTAGTCAGATATATTCTTGGGCGGTTAATAGGGGGTGTTGAGTCCAGTTCACTGAGCAAGGAGTAGGTCGTGTCTATTACATATTGGGTTTATGGAACGGTATCTGAGCTAATTTGAAACCCTTGTTTTATGCATCACCCCACCTCACCTTTCCCGTTAAGCAGCCATAGTGTGTTTTCTAAACGTGTGCCTCTGTTTTGTTTTGTAATTCAGTTCAAGGTCGCAGTTTTTACATTCCCTCTATAAGTGATATCTTATGATAAGTGTCTTTTTCTGTGTGACTTATTTCACTTAGAATCGTCGTACCTAAATCCACTCATCATGCTGCTACTAGACTTATGACGTTGATATCATGGCTGAGTGATATTCTATTATATATAAGGACTAATACTTCTTCATCCATTTTTTTCTTTCCTGGGATATTTACGTTGTAACAAAGTAGAGGTTCTTGTCAACAGAGCAGCCCTAAACTTTGGGGTGCCTGTGTCTTGCTGATTTTTAGTTTTCCCAATTTATACGCCCATGAGTGGAAGTGCCCTATGCTCTCTAAGCTGAGTTTTTTAGATGTTTCACGACACACCGTACACTTCTCCAAAATGGCTGTTGGCAATTTACATCCCGCCCATCAGCGTAGCAAGGCTCCCGTTTCTCCATGGCCTGTCCTGCATTTCTGGTTTTGACACTTTATTCAGCATGGCCCTTTTGACCGGTGGGAAGCGAGACTTCTTTGTAGCGCTGATTTGCCTTTCCAGGTTGCTTGGTTGGCCAAAAAGGGCGTATGCGTTTTTTCCTGAATATATTCAGGAAAAAACGCATACGCCCTTTTTGGCCAAGGGCATCATGGTCGAGGCGTTGCCGCTTTTCCTGTGCTTTCAAGGCGATTCGAATCTACCTCCTGAAATCTGTTTCCTGCAATTCTGCCTTGCTTTCAAATCCTCTTCGTTGCCTTCCCTCAATATATTTGTGGACGAGAGTTATCATTTATAACTCTGCAGGTTTGTGAATTGCAGTGCCCCTGAGCTCCATTTTTCAACTCGCTTTCTTGGGAGCTGGCTGCAAAAGCGCAGGATTGCTTCAGGCTCTATTCTGGTCCCGAGCGGCAGGCTGAGCCTGTGGTTAATTCTTCTTCCTGATGGGAAAATAGAGTGACCTGTGCCTGTCCCAACACCTAGAGCTAGTGTCTCATTGGTTCCCCCTCTTCCCGTTCATCCTCAGGACAAATTGCAACCTGTACGGAACAGGAGGTTAAAGGTGCTGATTCTCCAAGGAGGGAGATTGCTAGTAAAGCGGCTGGAATGGAGAACCCGAGCACAAGGAGTTGAGAAATGAGGTGCGATTTAGAAACCTTTCCCGATCACACGGTGCACCATCTTCTGGGTTTCTCATGCATGTTTTCGAAGTGGGAAGATGCCCTTGAACCTGGAGATTTGGGACCCATGGGATGGGAACCACGCAGTATTACTTTAAAGGGTCTGCGTTTGCTCACCGAACCTCACGAAACCTCTCAGCCCCAAGAGTGTCCACCCTTATGTCTCAATCAGCTGTGGGTCTAGATATGGTCAATCCAGGTGGCATCACAGTTCCTGAAAGAATTTAGTAAGAATTTCTCTCTCTTTCACTGTCTTTGTCTCACAGGTTTTTAAAAGTGATTGATTTTTATAAAGGGGTTTTATCTGCTTTTCACTGCTGTGTTTATGCCGCTTTACACCCACTTGACTCACTTTCAGAGAGATATCAATACATAGCTTTTAAGATTCTTACTAGTCAGATATATTCTTGGGCGGTTAATAGGGGGTGTTGAGTCCAGTTCACTGAGCAAGGAGTAGGTCGTGTCTATTACATATTGGGTTTATGGAACGGTATCTGAGCTAATTTGAAACCCTTGTTTTATGCATCACCCCACCTCACCTTTCCCGTTAAGCAGCCATAGTGTGTTTTCTAAACGTGTGCCTCTGTTCTGTTTTGTAATTCAGTTCAAGGTCGCAGTTTTTACATTCCCTCTATAAGTGATATCTTATGATAAGTGTCTTTTTCTGTGTGACTTATTTCACTTAGAATCGTCGTACCTAAATCCACTCATCATGCTACTACTAGACTTATGACGTTGATTTCATGGCTGAGTGATATTCTATTATATATAAGGACTAATACTTCTTCATCCATTTTTTTCTTTCCTGGGATATTTACGTTGTAACAAAGTAGAGGTTCTTGTCAACAGAGCAGCCCTAAACTTTGGGGTGCCTGTGTCTTGCTGATTTTTAGTTTTCCCAATTTATACGCCCATGAGTGGAAGTGCCCTATGCTCTCTAAGCTGAGTTTTTTAGATGTTTCAGGACACACCGTACACTTCTCCAAAATGGCTGTTGGCAATTTACATCCCGCCCATCAGCGTAGCAAGGCTCCCGTTTCTCCATGGCCTGTCCTGCATTTCTGGTTTTGACACTTTATTCAGCATGGCCCTTTTGACCGGTGGGAAGCGAGACTTCTTTGTAGCGCTGATTTGCCTTTCCAGGTTGCTTGGTTGGCCAAAAAGGGCGTATGCGTTTTTTCCTGAATATATTCAGGAAAAAACGCATACGCCCTTTTTGGCCAAGGGCATCATTGTCGAGGTTTTGCCGCTTTTCCCGTGCTTTAAAGGCGATTCGAATCTACCTCCTGAAATCTGTTTCCTGCAATTCTGCCTTGCTTTCAAATCCTCTTCGTTGCCTTCCCTCAATATATTTGTGGACGAGAGTTATCATTTATAACTCTGCAGGTTTGTGAATTGCAGTGCCCCTGAGCTCCATTTTTCAACTCGCTTTCCTGGGACCTGGACGCAAAAGCGCAGGATTGCTTCAGGCCCTATTCTGGTTCCGGGCGGCAGGCTGAGCCTGTGGTTAATTCTTCTTCTTCCTGATGGGAAAATAGAGTGACCTGTGCCTGTCCCAACACCTAGAGCTAGTGTCTCATTGGTTCCCCCTCTTCCCGTTCATCCTCAGGACAAATTGCAACCTGTACGGAACAGGAGGTTAAAGGTGCTGATTCTCCAAGGAGGGAGATTGCTAGTAAAGCAGCTGGAATGGCGAACCCGAGCCCAAGGAGATGAGAAATGAGGTCCCTTTTAGAAACCTTTCCCGATCACACGGTGTACCATCTTCTGGGTTTCTCATGCATGTTTTCGAAGTGGGAAGATGCCCTTGAACCTGGAGATTTGGGACCCATGGGATGGGAACCACGCAGTATTACTTTAAAGGGTCTACGTTTGCTCACCCAACCTCACGAAACCTCTCAGCCCCAAGAGTGTCCACCCTTATGTCTCAATCAGCTGTGGGTCTATATATGGTCAATCCAGGTGGCATCACAGCCCCTGAACGAATTTAGTAAGAATTTCTTTCTCTTTCCCTGTCTTTGTTTCACGGGTTTTTAAAAGTGATTGATTTTTATAAAGGGGTTTAGCTGCTTTTCACTGCTGTGTTTATGCCGCTTTACACCCACTTGACTCACTTTCAGAGAGATATCAATACATAGGTTTTAAGATTCTTACTAGTCAGATATATTCTTGGGCGGTTAATAGGGGGTGTTGGGTCCAGTTCACTGAGCAAGGAGTAGGTCGTTTCTATTACATATTGGGTTTATGGAACGGTATCTGAGCTAATTTGAAACCCTTGTTTTATGCATCACCCCACCTCACCTTTCCCGTTAAGCAGCCATAGTGTGTTTTCTAAACGTGTGACTCTGTTCTCTTTTGTAATTCAGTTCAAGGGTAGCGGTTTTCACATTCCCTCTATAAGTGATATCTTATGATAAGTGTCTTTTTCTGTGTGACTTATTTCACTTAGAATCGTCGTACCTAAATCCACTCATCATGCTGCTACTAGACTTATGACGTTGATTTCATGGCTGAGTGATATTCTATTATACATAAGGACTAATACTTCTTTATCCATTTTTTTCTTTCCTGGGATATTTACGTTGTAACAAAGTGGAGGTTCTTGTCAACAGAGCAGCCCTAAACTTTGGGGTGCCTGTGTCTTGCTGATTTTTAGTTTTCCCAATTTATACGCCCATGAGTGGAAGTGTCCTATGCTCTCTAAGCTGAGTTTTTTAGATGTTTCAGGACACACCGTACACTTCTACAGAGTGGCTGTTGGCAATTTACATCCCGCCCATCAGCGTAGCAAGGCTCCCGTTTCTCCATGGCCTGTCCTGCATTTCTGGTTTTGACACTTTATTCAGCATGGCCCTTTTGACCGACGGGAAACGAGCCTTCTTTGTAGCGCTGATTTGCCTTTCCAGGTTGCTTGGTTGGCCAAAAAGGGCGTATGCGTTTTTTCCTGAATATATTCAGGAAAAAACGCATACGCCCTTTTTGGCCAAGGGCATCATGGTCGAGGCGTTGCCGCTTTTCCTGTGCTTTCAAGGCGATTCGAATCTACCTCCTGAAATCTGTTTCCTGCAATTCTGCCTTGCTTTCAAATCCTCTTCGTTGCCTTCCCTCAATATATTTGTGGACGAGAGTTATCATTTATAACTCTGCAGGTTTGTGAATTGCAGTGCCCCTGAGCTCCATTTTTCAACTCGCTTTCTTGGGAGCTGGCTGCAAAAGCGCAGGATTGCTTCAGGCTCTATTCTGGTCCCGAGCGGCAGGCTGAGCCTGTGGTTAATTCTTCTTCCTGATGGGAAAATAGAGTGACCTGTGCCTGTCCCAACACCTAGAGCTAGTGTCTCATTGGTTCCCCCTCTTCCCGTTCATCCTCAGGACAAATTGCAACCTGTACGGAACAGGAGGTTAAAGGTGCTGATTCTCCAAGGAGGGAGATTGCTAGTAAAGCGGCTGGAATGGAGAACCCGAGCACAAGGAGTTGAGAAATGAGGTGCGATTTAGAAACCTTTCCCGATCACACGGTGCACCATCTTCTGGGTTTCTCATGCATGTTTTCGAAGTGGGAAGATGCCCTTGAACCTGGAGATTTGGGACCCATGGGATGGGAACCACGCAGTATTACTTTAAAGGGTCTGCGTTTGCTCACCCAACCTCACGAAACCTCTCAGCCCCAAGAGTGTCCACCCTTATGTCTCAATCAGCTGTGGGTCTATATATGGTCAATCCAGGTGGCATCACAGCCCCTGAACGAATTTAGTAAGAATTTCTTTCTCTTTCACTGTCTTTGTTTCACGGGTTTTTAAAAGTGATTGATTTTTATAAAGGGGTTTAGCTGCTTTTCACTGCTGTGTTTATGCCGCTTTACACCCACTTGACTCACTTACAGAGAGATATCAATACATAGGTTTTGAGATTCTTACTAGTCAGATATATTCTTGGGCGGTTAATAGGGGGTGTTGAGTCCAGTTCACTGAGCAAGGAGTAGGTCGTGTCTATTACATATTGGGTTTATGGAATGGTATCTGAGCTAATTTGAAACCCTTGTTTTATGCATCACCCCACCTCACCTTTCCCGTTAAGCAGCCATAGTGTGTTTTCTAAACGTGTGCCTCTGTTCTGTTTTGTAATTCAGTTCAAGGTCGCAGTTTTTACATTCCCTCTATAAGTGATATCTTATGATAAGTGTCTTTTTCTGTGTGACTTATTTCACTTAGAATCGTCGTACCTAAATCCACTCATCATGCTGCTACTAGACTTATGACGTTGATTTCATGGCTGAGTGATATTCTATTATATATAAGGACTAATACTTCTTCATCCATTTTTTTCTTTCCTGGGATATTTACGTTGTAACAAAGTAGAGGTTCTTGTCAACAGAGCAGCCCTAAACTTTGGGGTGCCTGTGTCTTGCTGATTTTTAGTTTTCCCAATTTATACGCCCATGAGTGGAAGTGCCCTATGCTCTCTAAGCTGAGTTTTTTAGATGTTTCACGACACACCGTACACTTCTCCAAAATGGCTGTTGGCAATTTACATCCCGCCCTTCAGCGTAGCAAGGCTCCCGTTTCTCCATGGCCTGTCCTGCATTTCTGGTTTTGACACTTTATTCAGCATGGCCCTTTTGACCGGTGGGAAGCGAGACTTCTTTGTAGCGCTGATTTGCCTTTCCAGGTTGCTTGGTTGGCCAAAAAGGGCGTATGCGTTTTTTCCTGAATATATTCAGGAAAAAACGCATACGCCCTTTTTGGCCAAGGGCATCATTGTCGAGGTTTTGCCGCTTTTCCCGTGCTTTAAAGGCGATTCGAATCTACCTCCTGAAATCTGTTTCCTGCAATTCTGCCTTGCTTTCAAATCCTCTTCGTTGCCTTCCCTCAATATATTTGTGGACGAGAGTTATCAGTTATAACTCTGCAGGTTTGTGAATTGCAGTGCCCCTGAGCTCCATTTTTCAACTCGCTTTCCTGGGACCTGGACGCAAAAGCGCAGGATTGCTTCAGGCCCTATTCTGGTTCCGGGCGGCAGGCTGAGCCTGTGGTTAATTCTTCTTCCTGATGGGAAAATAGAGTGACCTGTGCCTGTCCCAACACCTAGAGCTAGTGTCTCATTGGTTCCCCCTCTTCCCGTTCATCCTCAGGACAAATTGCAACCTGTACGGAACAGGAGGTTAAAGGTGCTGATTCTCCAAGGAGGGAGATTGCTAGTAAAGCAGCTGGAATGGCGAACCCGAGCCCAAGGAGATGAGAAATGAGGTCCCTTTTAGAAACCTTTCCCGATCACACGGTGTACCATCTTCTGGGTTTCTCATGCATGTTTTCGAAGTGGGAAGATGCCCTTGAACCTGGAGATTTGGGACCCATGGGATGGGAACCACGCAGTATTACTTTAAAGGGTCTACGTTTGCTCACCCAATCTCACGAAACCTCTCAGCCCCAAGAGTGTCCACCCTTATGTCTCAATCAGCTGTGGGTCTATATATGGTCAATCCAGGTGGCATCACAGCCCCTGAACGAATTTAGTAAGAATTTCTTTCTCTTTCCCTGTCTTTGTTTCACGGGTTTTTAAAAGTGATTGATTTTTATAAAGGGGTTTAGCTGCTTTTCACTGCTGTGTTTATGCCGCTTTACACCCACTTGACTCACTTTCAGAGAGATATCGATACATAGGTTTTAAGATTCTTACTAGTCAGATATATTCTTGGGCGGTTAATAGGGGGTGTTGGGTCCAGTTCACTGAGCAAGGAGTAGGTCGTTTCTATTACATATTGGGTTTATGGAACGGTATCTGAGCTAATTTGAAACCCTTCTTTTATGCATCACCCCACCTCACCTTTCCCGTTAAGCAGCCATAGTGTGTTTTCTAAACGTGTGACTCTGTTCTGTTTTGTAATTCAGTTCAAGGGTAGCGGTTTTCACATTCCCTCTATAAGTGATATCTTATGATAAGTGTCTTTTTCTGTGTGAATTATTTCACTGAGAATCGTCGTACCTAAATCCACTCATCATGCTGCTACTAGACTTATGACGTTGATTTCATGGCTGAGTGATATTCTATTATACATAAGGACTAATACTTCTTTATCCATTTTTTTCTTTCCTGGGATATTTACGTTGTAACAAAGTGGAGGTTCTTGTCAACAGAGCAGCCCTAAACTTTGGGGTGCCTGTGTCTTGCTGATTTTTAGTTTTCCCAATTTATACGCCCATGAGTGGAAGTGTCCTATGCTCTCTAAGCTGAGTTTTTTAGATGTTTCAGGACACACCGTACACTTCTACAGAGTGGCTGTTGGCAATTTACATCCCGCCCATCAGCGTAGCAAGGCTCCCGTTTCTCCATGGCCTGTCCTGCATTTCTGGTTTTGACACTTTATTCAGCATGGCCCTTTTGACCGACGGGAAACGAGCCTTCTTTGTAGCGCTGATTTGCCTTTCCAGGTTGCTTGGTTGGCCAAAAAGGGCGTATGCGTTTTTTCCTGAATATATTCAGGAAAAAACGCATACGCCCTTTTTGGCCAAGGGCATCATGGTCGAGGCGTTGCCGCTTTTCCTGTGCATTCAAGGCGATTCGAATCTACCTCCTGAAATCTGTTTCCTGCAATTCTGCCTTGCTTTCAAATCCTCTTCGTTGCCTTCCCTCAATATATTTGTGGACGAGAGTTATCATTTATAACTCTGCAGGTTTGTGAATTGCAGTGCCCCTGAGCTCCATTTTTCAACTCGCTTTCTTGGGAGCTGGCTGCAAAAGCGCAGGATTGCTTCAGGCTCTATTCTGGTCCCGAGCGGCAGGCTGAGCCTGTGGTTAATTCTTCTTCCTGATGGGAAAATAGAGTGACCTGTGCCTGTCCCAACACCTAGAGCTAGTGTCTCATTGGTTCCCCCTCTTCCCGTTCATCCTCAGGACAAATTGCAACCTGTACGGAACAGGAGGTTAAAGGTGCTGATTCTCCAAGGAGGGAGATTGCTAGTAAAGCGGCTGGAATGGAGAACCCGAGCACAAGGAGTTGAGAAATGAGGTGCGATTTAGAAACCTTTCCCGATCACACGGTGCACCATCTTCTGGGTTTCTCATGCATGTTTTCGAAGTGGGAAGATGCCCTTGAACCTGGAGATTTGGGACCCATGGGATGGGAACCACGCAGTATTACTTTAAAGGGTCTGCGTTTGCTCACCCAACCTCACGAAACCTCTCAGCCCCAAGAGTGTCCACCCTTATGTCTCAATCAGCTGTGGGTCTATATATGGTCAATCCAGGTGGCATCACAGCCCCTGAACGAATTTAGTAAGAATTTCTTTCTCTTTCCCTGTCTTTGTTTCACGGGTTTTTAAAAGTGATTGATTTTTATAAAGGGGTTTAGCTGCTTTTCACTGCTGTGTTTATGCCGCTTTACACCCACTTGACTCACTTACAGAGAGATATCAATACATAGGTTTTGAGATTCTTACTAGTCAGATATATTCTTGGGCGGTTAATAGGGGGTGTTGAGTCCAGTTCACTGAGCAAGGAGTAGGTCGTGTCTATTACATATTGGGTTTATGGAACGGTATCTGAGCTAATTTGAAACCCTTGTTTTATGCATCACCCCACCTCACCTTTCCCGTTAAGCAGCCATAGTGTGTTTTCTAAACGTGTGCCTCTGTTCTGTTTTGTAATTCAGTTCAAGGTCGCAGTTTTTACATTCCCTCTATAAGTGATATCTTATGATAAGTGTCTTTTTCTGTGTGACTTATTTCACTTAGAATCGTCGTACCTAAATCCACTCATCATGCTGCTACTAGACTTATGACGTTGATTTCATGGCTGAGTGATATTCTATTATATATAAGGACTAATACTTCTTCATCCATTTTTTTCTTTCCTGGGATATTTACGTTGTAACAAAGTAGAGGTTCTTGTCAACAGAGCAGCCCTAAACTTTGGGGTGCCTGTGTCTTGCTGATTTTTAGTTTTCCCAATTTATACGCCCATGAGTGGAAGTGCCCTATGCTCTCTAAGCTGAGTTTTTTAGATGTTTCACGACACACCGTACACTTCTCCAAAATGGCTGTTGGCAATTTACATCCCGCCCATCAGCGTAGCAAGGCTCCCGTTTCTCCATGGCCTGTCCTGCATTTCTGGTTTTGACACTTTATTCAGCATGGCCCTTTTGACCGGTGGGAAGCGAGACTTCTTTGTAGCGCTGATTTGCCTTTCCAGGTTGCTTGGTTGGCCAAAAAGGGCGTATGCGTTTTTTCCTGAATATATTCAGGAAAAAACGCATACGCCCTTTTTGGCCAAGGGCATCATTGTCGAGGTTTTGCCGCTTTTCCCGTGCTTTAAAGGCGATTCGAATCTACCTCCTGAAATCTGTTTCCTGCAATTCTGCCTTGCTTTCAAATCCTCTTCGTTGCCTTCCCTCAATATATTTGTGGACGAGAGTTATCATTTATAACTCTGCAGGTTTGTGAATTGCAGTGCCCCTGAGCTCCATTTTTCAACTCGCTTTCCTGGGACCTGGACGCAAAAGCGCAGGATTGCTTCAGGCCCTATTCTGGTTCCGGGCGGCAGGCTGAGCCTGTGGTTAATTCTTCTTCCTGATGGGAAAATAGAGTGACCTGTGCCTGTCCCAACACCTAGAGCTAGTCTCTCATTGGTTCCCCCTCTTCCCGTTCATCCTCAGGACAAATTGCAACCTGTACGGAACAGGAGGTTAAAGGTGCTGATTCTCCAAGGAGGGAGATTGCTAGTAAAGCAGCTGGAATGGCGAACCCGAGCCCAAGGAGATGAGAAATGAGGTCCCTTTTAGAAACCTTTCCCGATCACACGGTGTACCATCTTCTGGGTTTCTCATTCATGTTTTCGAAGTGGGAAGATGCCCCTGAACCTGGAGATTTGGGACCCATGGGATGGGAACTACGCAGTATTACTTTAAAGGGTCTACGTTTGCTCACCCAACCTCACGAAACCTCTCAGCCCCAAGAGTGTCCACCCTTATGTCTCAATCAGCTGTGGGTCTATATATGGTCAATCCAGGTGGCATCACAGCCCCTGAACGAATTTAGTAAGAATTTCTTTCTCTTTCCCTGTCTTTGTTTCACGGGTTTTTAAAAGTGATTGATTTTTATAAAGGGGTTTAGCTGCTTTTCACTGCTGTGTTTATGCCGCTTTACACCCACTTGACTCACTTTCAGAGAGATATCAATACATAGGTTTTAAGATTCTTACTAGTCAGATATATTCTTGGGCGGTTAATAGGGGGTGTTGGGTCCAGTTCACTGAGCAAGGAGTAGGTCGTTTCTATTACATATTGGGTTTATGGAACGGTATCTGAGCTAATTTGAAACCCTTGTTTTATGCATCACCCCACCTCACCTTTCCCGTTAAGCAGCCATAGTGTGTTTTCTAAACGTGTGACTCTGTTCTGTTTTGTAATTCAGTTCAAGGGTAGCGGTTTTCACATTCCCTCTATAAGTGATATCTTATGATAAGTGTCTTTTTCTGTGTGAATTATTTCACTGAGAATCGTCGTACCTAAATCCACTCATCATGCTGCTACTAGACTTATGACGTTGATTTCATGGCTGAGTGATATTCTATTATACATAAGGACTAATACTTCTTTATCCATTTTTTTCTTTCCTGGGATATTTACGTTGTAACAAAGTGGAGGTTCTTGTCAACAGAGCAGCCCTAAATTTTGGGGTGCCTGTGTCTTGCTGATTTTTAGTTTTCCCAATTTATACGCCCATGAGTGGAAGTGTCCTATGCTCTCTAAGCTGAATTTTTTAGATGTTTCAGGACACACCGTACAGTTCTCCAGAGTGGCTGTTGGCAATTTACATCCCGCCCATCAGCGTAGCAAGGCTCCCGTTTCTCCATGGCCTGTCCTGCATTTCTGGTTTTGATACTTTATTCAGCATGGCCCTTTTGACCGATGGGAAGCGAGACTTCTTTGTAGCGCTGATTTGCCTTTCCAGGTTGCTTGGTTGGCCTAAAAGGGCGTATGCGTTTTTTCCTGAATATATTCAGGAAAAAACGCATACGCCCTTTTTGGCCAAGGGCACCATCGTCGAGGTATTGCCGCTTTTCCTGTGCTTTCAAGGCGATTCGAATCTACCTCCTGAAATCTGTTTCCTGCAATTCTGCCTTGCTTTCAAATCCTCTTCGTTGCCTTCCCTCAATATATTTGTGGACGAGAGTTATCATTTATAACTCTGCAGGTTTGTGAATTGCAGTGCCCCTGAGCTCCATTTTTCTACTCGCTTTCTTGGGAGCTGGCTGCAAAAGCGCAGGATTGCTTCAGGCTCTATTCTGGTCCCGAGCGGCAGGCTGAGCCTGTGGTTCATTCTTCTTCCTGATGGGAAAATAGAGTGACCTGTGCCTGTCCCAACACCTAGAGCTAGTGTCTCATTGGTTCCCCCTCTTCCCGTTCATCCTCAGGACAAATTGCAACCTGTACGGAACAGGAGGTTAAAGGTGCTGATTCTCCAAGGAGGGAGATTGCTAGTAAAGCGGCTGGAATGGAGAACCCGAGCACAAGGAGTTGAGAAATGAGGTGCGATTTAGAAACCTTTCCCGATCACACGGTGCACCATCTTCTGGGTTTCTCATGCATGTTTTCGAAGTGGGAAGATGCCCTTGAACCTGGAGATTTGGGACCCATGGGATGGGAACCACGCAGTATTACTTTAAAGGGTCTGCGTTTGCTCACCCAACCTCACGAAACCTCTCAGCCCCAAGAGTGTCCACCCTTATGTCTCAATCAGCTGTGGGTCTATATATGGTCAATCCAGGTGGCATCACAGCCCCTGAACGAATTTAGTAAGAATTTCTTTCTCTTTCACTGTCTTTGTTTCACGGGTTTTTAAAAGTGATTGATTTTTATAAAGGGGTTTAGCTGCTTTTCACTGCTGTGTTTATGCCGCTTTACACCCACTTGACTCACTTACAGAGAGATATCAATACATAGGTTTTGAGATTCTTACTAGTCAGATATATTCTTGGGCGGTGAATAGGGGGTGTTGAGTCCAGTTCACTGAGCAAGGAGTAGGTCGTGTCTATTACATATTGGGTTTATGGAACGGTATCTGAGCTAATTTGAAACCCTTGTTTTATGCATCACCCCACCTCACCTTTCCCGTTAAGCAGCCATAGTGTGTTTTCTAAACGTGTGCCTCTGTTCTGTTTTGTAATTCAGTTCAAGGTCGCAGTTTTTACATTCCCTCTATAAGTGATATCTTATGATAAGTGTCTTTTTCTGTGTGACTTATTTCACTTAGAATCGTCGTACCTAAATCCACTCATCATGCTGCTACTAGACTTATGACGTTGATTTCATGGCTGAGTGATATTCTATTATATATAAGGACTAATACTTCTTCATCCATTTTTTTCTTTCCTGGCATATTTACGTTGTAACAAAGTAGAGGTTCTTGTCAACAGAGCAGCCCTAAACTTTGGGGTGCCTGTGTCTTGCTGATTTTTAGTTTTCCCAATTTATACGCCCATGAGTGGAAGTGCCCTATGCTCTCTAAGCTGAGTTTTTTAGATGTTTCACGACACACCGTACACTTCTCCAAAATGGCTGTTGGCAATTTACATCCCGCCCATCAGCGTAGCAAGGCTCCCGTTTCTCCATGGCCTGTCCTGCATTTCTGGTTTTGACACTTTATTCAGCATGGCCCTTTTGACCGGTGGGAAGCGAGACTTCTTTGTAGCGCTGATTTGCCTTTCCAGGTTGCTTGGTTGGCCAAAAAGGGCGTATGCGTTTTTTCCTGAATATATTCAGGAAAAAACGCATACGCCCTTTTTGGCCAAGGGCATCATTGTCGAGGTTTTGCCGCTTTTCCCGTGCTTTAAAGGCGATTCGAATCTACCTCCTGAAATCTGTTTCCTGCAATTCTGCCTTGCTTTCAAATCCTCTTCGTTGCCTTCCCTCAATATATTTGTGGACGAGAGTTATCAGTTATAACTCTGCAGGTTTGTGAATTGCAGTGCCCCTGAGCTCCATTTTTCAACTCGCTTTCCTGGGACCTGGACGCAAAAGCGCAGGATTGCTTCAGGCCCTATTCTGGTTCCGGGCGGCAGGCTGAGCCTGTGGTTAATTCTTCTTCCTGATGGGAAAATAGAGTGACCTGTGCCTGTCCCAACACCTAGAGCTAGTGTCTCATTGGTTCCCCCTCTTCCCGTTCATCCTCAGGACAAATTGCAACCTGTACGGAACAGGAGGCTAAAGGTGCTGATTCTCCAAGGAGGGAGATTGCTAGTAAAGCAGCTGGAATGGCGAACCCGAGCCCAAGGAGATGAGAAATGAGGTCCCTTTTAGAAACCTTTCCCGATCACACGGTGTACCATCTTCTGGGTTTCTCATGCATGTTTTCCATGTAGGAAGATGCCCTTGAACCTGGAGATTTGGGACCCATGGGATGGGAACAATGCAGTATTACTTTAAAGGGTCTGCGTTTGCTCACCCAACCTCACCAAACCTCTCAGCCCTAAGAGTGTCCACCCTTATGTCTCAATCAGCTGTGGGTCTAGGTATGGTCAATCCAAGTGGCATCACAGCCCGTGAGCGAATTTAGTAGGAATTTCTCTCTCTTTCACTGTCTTTGTTTCACGGGTTTTTAAAAGTGATTGATTTTTATAAAGGGGTTTAGATGCTTTTCACTGCTGTGTTTATGCCGCTTTACACCCACTTGACTCACTTACAGAGAGATATCAATACATAGCTTTTAAGATTCTTACTAGTCAGATATATTCTTGGGCGGTGAATAGGGGGTGTGGAGTCCAGTTCACAGAGCAAGGTGTAGGTCGTATCTATTACATATTGGGTTTATGGAACGGTATCTGAGCTAATTTGAAACCCTTGTTTTATGCATCACCCCACCTCACCTTTCCCGTTAAGCAGCCATAGTGTGTTTTCTAAACGTGTGACTCTGTTCTGTTTTGTAATTCAGTTCAAGGGTAGCGGTTTTCACATTCCCTCTATAAGTGATATCTTATGATAAGTGTCTTTTTCTGTGTGAATTATTTCACTGAGAATCGTCGTACCTAAATCCACTCATCATGCTGCTACTAGACTTATGACGTTGATTTCATGGCTGAGTGATATTCTATTATACATAAGGACTAATACTTCTTTATCCATTTTTTTCTTTCCTGGGATATTTACGTTGTAACAAAGTGGAGGTTCTTGTCAACAGAGCAGCCCTAAACTTTGGGGTGCCTGTGTCTTGCTGATTTTTAGTTTTCCCAATTTATACGCCCATGAGTGGAAGTGTCCTATGCTCTCTAAGCTGAATTTTTTAGATGTTTCAGGACACACCGTACAGTTCTCCAGAGTGGCTGTTGGCAATTTACATCCCGCCCATCAGCGTAGCAAGGCTCCCGTTTCTCCATGGCCTGTCCTGCATTTCTGGTTTTGATACTTTATTCAGCATGGCCCTTTTGACCGATGGGAAGCGAGACTTCTTTGTAGCGCTGATTTGCCTTTCCAGGTTGCTTGGTTGGCCAAAAAGGGCGTATGCGTTTTTTCCTGAATATATTCAGGAAAAAACGCATACGCCCTTTTTGGCCAAGGGCATCATGGTCGAGGTATTGCCGCTTTTCCTGTGCTTTCAAGGCGATTCGAATCTACCTCCTGAAATCTGTTTCCTGCAATTCTGCCTTGCTTTCAAATCCTCTTCGTTGCCTTCCCTCAATATATTTGTGGACGAGAGTTATCATTTATAACTCTGCAGGTTTGTGAATTGCAGTGCCCCTGAGCTCCATTTTTCTACTCGCTTTCTTGGGAGCTGGCTGCAAAAGCGCAGGATTGCTTCAGGCTCTATTCTGGTCCCGAGCGGCAGGCTGAGCCTGTGGTTCATTCTTCTTCCTGATGGGAAAATAGAGTGACCTGTGCCTGTCCCAACACCTAGAGCTAGTGTCTCATTGGTTCCCCCTCTTCCCGTTCATCCTCAGGACAAATTGCAACCTGTACGGAACAGGAGGTTAAAGGTGCTGATTCTCCAAGGAGGGAGATTGCTAGTAAAGCGGCTGGAATGGAGAACCCGAGCACAAGGAGTTGAGAAATGAGGTGCGATTTAGAAACCTTTCCCGATCACACGGTGCACCATCTTCTGGGTTTCTCATGCATGTTTTCGAAGTGGGAAGATGCCCTTGAACCTGGAGATTTGGGACCCATGGGATGGGAACCACGCAGTATTACTTTAAAGGGTCTGCGTTTGCTCACCCAACCTCACGAAACCTCTCAGCCCCAAGAGTGTCCACCCTTATGTCTCAATCAGCTGTGGGTCTATATATGGTCAATCCAGGTGGCATCACAGCCCCTGAACGAATTTAGTAAGAATTTCTTTCTCTTTCACTGTCTTTGTTTCACGGGTTTTTAAAAGTGATTGATTTTTATAAAGGGGTTTAGCTGCTTTTCACTGCTGTGTTTATGCCGCTTTACACCCACTTGACTCACTTACAGAGAGATATCAATACATAGGTTTTGAGATTCTTACTAGTCAGATATATTCTTGGGCGGTGAATAGGGGGTGTTGAGTCCAGTTCACTGAGCAAGGAGTAGGTCGTGTCTATTACATATTGGGTTTATGGAACGGTATCTGAGCTAATTTGAAACCCTTCTTTTATGCATCACCCCACCTCACCTTTCCCGTTAAGCAGCCATAGTGTGTTTTCTAAACGTGTGCCTCTGTTCTGTTTTGTAATTCAGTTCAAGGTCGCAGTTTTTACATTCCCTCTATAAGTGATATCTTATGATAAGTGTCTTTTTCTGTGTGACTTATTTCACTTAGAATCGTCGTACCTAAATCCACTCATCATGCTGCTACTAGACTTATGACGTTGATTTCATGGCTGAGTGATATTCTATTATATATAAGGACTAATACTTCTTCATCCATTTTTTTCTTTCCTGGGATATTTACGTTGTAACAAAGTAGAGGTTCTTGTCAACAGAGCAGCCCTAAACTTTGGGGTGCCTGTGTCTTGCTGATTTTTAGTTTTCCCAATTTATACGCCCATGAGTGGAAGTGCCCTATGCTCTCTAAGCTGAGTTTTTTAGATGTTTCACGACACACCGTACACTTCTCCAAAATGGCTGTTGGCAATTTACATCCCGCCCATCAGCGTAGCAAGGCTCCCATTTCTCCATGGCCTGTCCTGCATTTCTGGTTTTGACACTTTATTCAGCATGGCCCTTTTGACCGGTGGGAAGCGAGACTTCTTTGTAGCGCTGATTTGCCTTTCCAGGTTGCTTGGTTGGCCAAAAAGGGCGTATGCGTTTTTTCCTGAATATATTCAGGAAAAAACGCATACGCCCTTTTTGGCCAAGGGCATCATTGTCGAGGTTTTGCCGCTTTTCCCGTGCTTTAAAGGCGATTCGAATCTACCTCCTGAAATCTGTTTCCTGCAATTCTGCCTTGCTTTCAAATCCTCTTCGTTGCCTTCCCTCAATATATTTGTGGACGAGAGTTATCATTTATAACTCTGCAGGTTTGTGAATTGCAGTGCCCCTGAGCTCCATTTTTCAACTCGCTTTCCTGGGACCTGGACGCAAAAGCGCAGGATTGCTTCAGGCCCTATTCTGGTTCCGGGCGGCAGGCTGAGCCTGTGGTTAATTCTTCTTCCTGATGGGAAAATAGAGTGACCTGTGCCTGTCCCAACACCTAGAGCTAGTCTCTCATTGGTTCCCCCTCTTCCCGTTCATCCTCAGGACAAATTGCAACCTGTACGGAACAGGAGGTTAAAGGTGCTGATTCTCCAAGGAGGGAGATTGCTAGTAAAGCAGCTGGAATGGCGAACCCGAGCCCAAGGAGATGAGAAATGAGGTCCCTTTTAGAAACCTTTCCCGATCACACGGTGTACCATCTTCTGGGTTTCTCGTGCATGTTTTCGAAGTGGGAAGATGCCCTTGAACCTGGAGATTTGGGACCCATGGGATGGGAACCACGCAGTATTACTTTAAAGGGTCTACGTTTGCTCACCCAACCTCACGAAACCTCTCAGCCCCAAGAGTGTCCACCCTTATGTCTCAATCAGCTGTGGGTCTATATATGGTCAATCCAGGTGGCATCACAGCCCCTGAACGAATTTAGTAAGAATTTCTTTCTCTTTCCCTGTCTTTGTTTCACGGGTTTTTAAAAGTGATTGATTTTTATAAAGGGGTTTAGCTGCTTTTCACTGCTGTGTTTATGTCGCTTTACACCCACTTGACTCACTTTCAGAGAGATATCAATACATAGGTTTTAAGATTCTTACTAGTCAGATATATTCTTGGGTGGTTAATAGGGGGTGTTGAGTCCAGTTCACTGAGCAAGGAGTAGGTCGTTTCTATTACATATTGCGTTTATGGAACGGAATCTGAGCTAATTTGAAACCCTTCTTTTATGCATCACCCCACCTCACCTTTCCCGTTAAGCAGCCATAGTGTGTTTTCTAAACGTGTGACTCTGTTCTCTTTTGTAATTCAGTTCAAGGGTAGCGGTTTTCACATTCCCTCTATAAGTGATATCTTAGGATAAGTGTCTTTTTCTGTGTGACTTATTTCACTTAGAATCGTCGTACCTAAATCCACTCATCATGCTGCTACTAGACTTATGACGTTGATTTCATGGCTGAGTGATATTCTATTATACATAAGGACTAATACTTCTTTATCCATTTTTTTCTTTCCTGGGATATTTACGTTGTAACAAAGTGGAGGTTCTTGTCAACAGAGCAGCCCTAAACTTTGGGGTGCCTGTGTCTTGCTGATTTTTAGTTTTCCCAATTTATACGCCCATGAGTGGAAGTGTCCTATGCTCTCTAAGCTGAGTTTTTTAGATGTTTCAGGACACACCGTACACTTCTACAGAGTGGCTGTTGGCAATTTACATCCCGCCCATCAGCGTAGCAAGGCTCCCGTTTCTCCATGGCCTGTCCTGCATTTCTGGTTTTGACACTTTATTCAGCATGGCCCTTTTGACCGACGGGAAACGAGCCTTCTTTGTAGCGCTGATTTGCCTTTCCAGGTTGCTTGGTTGGCCAAAAAGGGCGTATGCGTTTTTTCCTGAATATATTCAGGAAAAAACGCATACGCCCTTTTTGGCCAAGGGCATCATGGTCGAGGTATTGCCGCTTTTCCTGTGCTTTCAAGGCGATTCGAATCTACCTCCTGAAATCTGTTTCCTGCAATTCTGCCTTGCTTTCAAATCCTCTTCGTTGCCTTCCCTCAATATATTTGTGGACGAGAGTTATCATTTATAACTCTGCAGGTTTGTGAATTGCAGTGCCCCTGAGCTCCATTTTTCAACTCGCTTTCTTGGGAGCTGGCTGCAAAAGCGCAGGATTGCTTCAGGCTCTATTCTGGTCCCGAGCGGCAGGCTGAGCCTGTGGTTAATTCTTCTTCCTGATGGGAAAATAGAGTGACCTGTGCCTGTCCCAACACCTAGAGCTAGTGTCTCATTGGTTCCCCCTCTTCCCGTTCATCCTCAGGACAAATTGCAACCTGTACGGAACAGGAGGTTAAAGGTGCTGATTCTCCAAGGAGGGAGATTGCTAGTAAAGCGGCTGGAATGGAGAACCCGAGCACAAGGAGTTGAGAAATGAGGTGCGATTTAGAAACCTTTCCCGATCACACGGTGCACCATCTTCTGGGTTTCTCATGCATGTTTTCGAAGTGGGAAGATGCCCTTGAACCTGGAGATTTGGGACCCATGGGATGGGAACCACGTAGTATTACTTTAAAGGGTCTGTGTTTGCTCACCCAACCTCACGAAACCTCTCAGCCCCAAGAGTGTCCACCCTTATGTCTCAATCAGCTGTGGGTCTATATATGGTCAATCCAGGTGGCATCACAGCCCCTGAACGAATTTAGTAAGAATTTCTTTCTCTTTCACTGTCTTTGTTTCACGGGTTTTTAAAAGTGATTGATTTTTATAAAGGGGTTTAGCTGCTTTTCACTGCTGTGTTTATGCCGCTTTACACCCACTTGACTCACTTACAGAGAGATATCAATACATAGGTTTTGAGATTCTTACTAATCAGATATATTCTTGGGCGGTGAATAGGGGGTGTTGAGTCCAGTTCACTGAGCAAGGAGTAGGTCGTGTCTATTACATATTGGGTTTATGGAACGGTATCTGAGCTAATTTGAAACCCTTGTTTTATGCATCACCCCACCTCACCTTTCCCGTTAAGCAGCCATAGTGTGTTTTCTAAACGTGTGCCTCTGTTCTGTTTTGTAATTCAGTTCAAGGTCGCAGTTTTTACATTCCCTCTATAAGTGATATCTTATGATAAGTGTCTTTTTCTGTGTGACTTATTTCACTTAGAATCGTCGTACCTAAATCCACTCATCATGCTGGTACTAGACTTATGACGTTGATTTCATGGCTGAGTGATATTCTATTATATATAAGGACTAATACTTCTTCATCCATTTTTTTCTTTCCTGGGATATTTACGTTGTAACAAAGTAGAGGTTCTTGTCAACAGAGCAGCCCTAAACTTTGGGGTGCCTGTGTCTTGCTGATTTTTAGTTTTCCCAATTTATACGCCCATGAGTGGAAGTGCCCTATGCTCTCTAAGCTGAGTTTTTTAGATGTTTCACGACACACCGTACACTTCTCCAAAATGGCTGTTGGCAATTTACATCCCGCCCATCAGCGTAGCAAGGCTCCCATTTCTCCATGGCCTGTCCTGCATTTCTGGTTTTGACACTTTATTCAGCATGGCCCTTTTGACCGGTGGGAAGCGAGACTTCTTTGTAGCGCTGATTTGCCTTTCCAGGTTGCTTGGTTGGCCAAAAAGGGCGTATGCGTTTTTTCCTGAATATATTCAGGAAAAAACGCATACGCCCTTTTTGGCCAAGGGCATCATTGTCGAGGTTTTGCCGCTTTTCCCGTGCTTTAAAGGCGATTCGAATCTACCTCCTGAAATCTGTTTCCTGCAATTCTGCCTTGCTTTCAAATCCTCTTCGTTGCCTTCCCTCAATATATTTGTGGACGAGAGTTATCATTTATAACTCTGCAGGTTTGTGAATTGCAGTGCCCCTGAGCTCCATTTTTCAACTCGCTTTCCTGGGACCTGGACGCAAAAGCGCAGGATTGCTTCAGGCCCTATTCTGGTTCCGGGCGGCAGGCTGAGCCTGTGGTTAATTCTTCTTCCTGATGGGAAAATAGAGTGACCTGTGCCTGTCCCAACACCTAGAGCTAGTCTCTCATTGGTTCCCCCTCTTCCCGTTCATCCTCAGGACAAATTGCAACCTGTACGGAACAGGAGGTTAAAGGTGCTGATTCTCCAAGGAGGGAGATTGCTAGTAAAGCAGCTGGAATGGCGAACCCGAGCCCAAGGAGATGAGAAATGAGGTCCCTTTTAGAAACCTTTCCCGATCACACGGTGTACCATCTTCTGGGTTTCTCGTGCATGTTTTCGAAGTGGGAAGATGCCCTTGAACCTGGAGATTTGGGACCCATGGGATGGGAACCACGCAGTATTACTTTAAAGGGTCTACGTTTGCTCACCCAACCTCACGAAACCTCTCAGCCCCAAGAGTGTCCACCCTTATGTCTCAATCAGCTGTGGGTCTATATATGGTCAATCCAGGTGGCATCACAGCCCCTGAACGAATTTAGTAAGAATTTCTTTCTCTTTCCCTGTCTTTGTTTCACGGGTTTTTAAAAGTGATTGATTTTTATAAAGGGGTTTAGCTGCTTTTCACTGCTGTGTTTATGTCGCTTTACACCCACTTGACTCACTTTCAGAGAGATATCAATACATAGGTTTTAAGATTCTTACTAGTCAGATATATTCTTGGGTGGTTAATAGGGGGTGTTGAATCCAGTTCACTGAGCAAGGAGTAGGTCGTTTCTATTACATATTGCGTTTATGGAACGGAATCTGAGCTAATTTGAAACCCTTCTTTTATGCATCACCCCACCTCACCTTTCCCGTTAAGCAGCCATAGTGTGTTTTCTAAACGTGTGACTCTGTTCTCTTTTGTAATTCAGTTCAAGGGTAGCGGTTTTCACATTCCCTCTATAAGTGATATCTTAGGATAAGTGTCTTTTTCTGTGTGACTTATTTCACTTAGAATCGTCGTACCTAAATCCACTCATCATGCTGCTACTAGACTTATGACGTTGATTTCATGGCTGAGTGATATTCTATTATACATAAGGACTAATACTTCTTTATCCATTTTTTTCTTTCCTGGGATATTTACGTTGTAACAAAGTGGAGGTTCTTGTCAACAGAGCAGCCCTAAACTTTGGGGTGCCTGTGTCTTGCTGATTTTTACTTTTCCCAATTTATACGCCCATGAGTGGAAGTGTCCTATGCTCTCTAAGCTGAGTTTTTTAGATGTTTCAGGACACACCGTACACTTCTACAGAGTGGCTGTTGGCAATTTACATCCCGCCCATCAGCGTAGCAAGGCTCCCGTTTCTCCATGGCCTGTCCTGCATTTCTGGTTTTGACACTTTATTCAGCATGGCCCTTTTGACCGACGGGAAACGAGCCTTCTTTGTAGCGCTGATTTGCCTTTCCAGGTTGCTTGGTTGGCCAAAAAGGGCGTATGCGTTTTTTCCTGAATATATTCAGGAAAAAACGCATACGCCCTTTTTGGCCAAGGGCATCATGGTCGAGGTATTGCCGCTTTTCCTGTGCTTTCAAGGCGATTCGAATCTACCTCCTGAAATCTGTTTCCTGCAATTCTGCCTTGCTTTCAAATCCTCTTCGTTGCCTTCCCTCAATATATTTGTGCACGAGAGTTATCATTTATAACTCTGCAGGTTTGTGAATTGCAGTGCCCCTGAGCTCCATTTTTCAACTCGCTTTCTTGGGAGCTGGCTGCAAAAGCGCAGGATTGCTTCAGGCTCTATTCTGGTCCCGAGCGGCAGGCTGAGCCTGTGGTTCATTCTTCTTCCTGATGGGAAAATAGAGTGACCTGTGCCTGTCCCAACACCTAGAGCTAGTGTCTCATTGGTTCCCCCTCTTCCCGTTCATCCTCAGGACAAATTGCAACCTGTACGGAACAGGAGGTTAAAGGTGCTGATTCTCCAAGGAGGGAGATTGCTAGTAAAGCGGCTGGAATGGAGAACCCGAGCACAAGGAGTTGAGAAATGAGGTGCGATTTAGAAACCTTTCCCGATCACACGGTGCACCATCTTCTGGGTTTCTCATGCATGTTTTCGAAGTGGGAAGATGCCCTTGAACCTGGAGATTTGGGACCCATGGGATGGGAACCACGCAGTATTACTTTAAAGGGTCTGTGTTTGCTCACCCAACCTCACGAAACCTCTCAGCCCCAAGAGTGTCCACCCTTATGTCTCAATCAGCTGTGGGTCTATATATGGTCAATCCAGGTGGCATCACAGCCCCTGAACGAATTTAGTAAGAATTTCTTTCTCTTTCACTGTCTTTGTTTCACGGGTTTTTAAAAGTGATTGATTTTTATAAAGGGGTTTAGCTGCTTTTCACTGCTGTGTTTATGCCGCTTTACACCCACTTGACTCACTTACAGAGAGATATCAATACATAGGTTTTGAGATTCTTACTAGTCAGATATATTCTTGGGCGGTTAATAGGGGGTGTTGAGTCCAGTTCACTGAGCAAGGAGTAGGTCGTGTCTATTACATATTGGGTTTATGGAACGGTATCTGAGCTAATTTGAAACCCTTCTTTTATGCATCACCCCACCTCACCTTTCCCGTTAAGCAGCCATAGTGTGTTTTCTAAACGTGTGCCTCTGTTCTGTTTTGTAATTCAGTTCAAGGTCGCAGTTTTTACATTCCCTCTATAAGTGATATCTTATGATAAGTGTCTTTTTCTGTGTGACTTATTTCACTTAGAATCGTCGTACCTAAATCCACTCATCATGCTGCTACTAGACTTATGACGTTGATTTCATGGCTGAGTGATATTCTATTATATATAAGGACTAATAGTTCTTCATCCATTTTTTTCTTTCCTGGGATATTTACGTTGTAACAAAGTAGAGGTTCTTGTCAACAGAGCAGCCCTAAACTTTGGGGTGCCTGTGTCTTGCTGATTTTTAGTTTTCCCAATTTATACGCCCATGAGTGGAAGTGCCCTATGCTCTCTAAGCTGAGTTTTTTAGATGTTTCACGACACACCGTACACTTTTCCAAAATGGCTGTTGGCAATTTACATCCCGCCCATCAGCGTAGCAAGGCTCCCGTTTCTCCATGGCCTGTCCTGCATTTCTGGTTTTGACACTTTATTCAGCATGGCCCTTTTGACCGGTGGGAAGCGAGACTTCTTTGTAGCGCTGATTTGCCTTTCCAGGTTGCTTGGTTGGCCAAAAAGGGCGTATGCGTTTTTTCCTGAATATATTCAGGAAAAAACGCATACGCCCTTTTTGGCCAAGGGCATCATTGTCGAGGTTTTGCCGCTTTTCCCGTGCTTTAAAGGCGATTCGAATCTACCTCCTGAAATCTGTTTCCTGCAATTCTGCCTTGCTTTCAAATCCTCTTCGTTGCCTTCCCTCAATATATTTGTGGACGAGAGTTATCATTTATAACTCTGCAGGTTTGTGAATTGCAGTGCCCCTGAGCTCCATTTTTCAACTCGCTTTCCTGGGAACTGGACGCAAAAGCGCAGGATTGCTTCAGGCCCTATTCTGGTTCCGGGCGGCAGGCTGAGCCTGTGGTTAATTCTTCTTCCTGATGGGAAAATAGAGTGACCTGTGCCTGTCCCAACACCTAGAGCTAGTGTCTCATTGGTTCCCCCTCTTCCCGTTCATCCTCAGGACAAATTGCAACCTGTACGGAACAGGAGGTTAAAGGTGCTGATTCTCCAAGGAGGGAGATTGCTAGTAAAGCAGCTGGAATGGTGAACCCGAGCCCAAGGAGATGAGAAATTAGGTCCCTTTTAGAAACCTTTCCCGATTACACGGTGTACCATCTTCTGGGTTTCTCATGCATGTTTTCCATGTAGGAAGATGCCCTTGAATCTGGAGATTTGGGACCCATGGGATGGGAACCACGCAGTATTACTTTAAAGGGTCTGCGTTTGCTCACCCAACCTCACGAAACCTCTCAGCCCCAAGAGTGTCCACCCTTATGTCTCAATCAGCTGTGGGTCTATATATGGTCAATCCAGGTGGCATCACAGCCCCTGAACGAATTTAGTAAGAATTTCTTTCTCTTTCCCTGTCTTTGTTTCACGGGTTTTTAAAAGTGATTGATTTTTATAAAGGGGTTTAGCTGCTTTTCACTGCTGTGTTTATGCCGCTTTACACCCACTTGACTCACTTTCAGAGAGATATCAATACATAGGTTTTAAGATTCTTACTAGTCAGATATATTCTTGGGCGGTTAATAGGGGGTGTTGAGTCCAGTTCACTGAGCAAGGAGTAGGTCGTGTCTATTACATATTGGGTTTATGGAACGGTATCTGAGCTAATTTGAAACCCTTCTTTTATGCATCACCCCACCTCACCTTTCCCGTTAAGCAGCCATAGTGTGTTTTCTAAACGTGTGACTCTGTTCTCTTTTGTAATTCAGTTCAAGGGTAGCGGTTTTCACATTCCCTCTATAAGTGATATCTTAGGATAAGTGTCTTTTTCTGTGTGACTTATTTCACTTAGAATCGTCGTACCTAAATCCACTCATCATGCTGCTACTAGACTTATGACGTTGATTTCATGGCTGAGTGATATTCTATTATACATAAGGACTAATACTTCTTTATCCATTTTTTTCTTTCCTGGGATATTTACGTTGTAACAAAGTGGAGGTTCTTGTCAACAGAGCAGCCCTAAACTTTGGGGTGCCTGTGTCTTGCTGAATTTTAGTTTTCCCAATTTATACGCCCATGAGTGGAAGTGTCCTATGCTCTCTAAGCTGAGTTTTTTAGATGTTTCAGGACACACCGTACACTTCTACAGAGTGGCTGTTGGCAATTTACATCCCGCCCATCAGCGTAGCAAGGCTCCCGTTTCTCCATGGCCTGTCCTGCATTTCTGGTTTTGACACTTTATTCAGCATGGCCCTTTTGACCGACGGGAAACGAGCCTTCTTTGTAGCGCTGATTTGCCTTTCCAGGTTGCTTGGTTGGCCAAAAAGGGCGTATGCGTTTTTTCCTGAATATATTCAGGAAAAAACGCATACGCCCTTTTTGGCCAAGGGCATCATGGTCGAGGTATTGCCGCTTTTCCTGTGCTTTCAAGGCGATTCGAATCTACCTCCTGAAATCTGTTTCCTGCAATTCTGCCTTGCTTTCAAATCCTCTTCGTTGCCTTGCCTCAATATATTTGTGCACGAGAGTTATCATTTATAACTCTGCAGGTTTGTGAATTGCAGTGCCCCTGAGCTCCATTTTTCAACTCGCTTTCTTGGGAGCTGGCTGCAAAAGCGCAGGATTACTTCAGGCTCTATTCTGGTCCCGAGCGGCAGGCTGAGCCTGTGGTTCATTTTTCTTCCTGATGGGAAAATAGAGTGACCTGTGCCTGTCCCAACACCTAGAGCTAGTGTCTCATTGGTTCCCCCTCTTCCCGTTCATCCTCAGGACAAATTGCAACCTGTACGGAACAGGAGGTTAAAGGTGCTGATTCTCCAAGGAGGGAGATTGCTAGTAAAGCGGCTGGAATGGAGAACCCGAGCACAAGGAGTTGAGAAATGAGGTGCGATTTAGAAACCTTTCCCGATCACACGGTGCACCATCTTCTGGGTTTCTCATGCATGTTTTCGAAGTGGGAAGATGCCCTTGAACCTGGAGATTTGGGACCCATGGGATGGGAACCACGCAGTATTACTTTAAAGGGTCTGCGTTTGCTCACCCAACCTCACGAAACCTCTCAGCCCCAAGAGTGTCCACCCTTATGTCTCAATCAGCTGTGGGTCTATATATGGTCAATCCAGGTGGCATCACAGCCCCTGAACGAATTTAGTAAGAATTTCTTTCTCTTTCACTGTCTTTGTTTCACGGGTTTTTAAAAGTGATTGATTTTTATAAAGGGGTTTAGCTGCTTTTCACTGCTGTGTTTATGCCGCTTTACACCCACTTGACTCACTTACAGAGAGATATCAATACATAGGTTTTGAGATTCTTACTAGTCAGATATATTCTTGGGCGGTGAATAGGGGGTGTTGAGTCCAGTTCACTGAGCAAGGAGTAGGTCGTGTCTATTACATATTGGGTTTATGGAACGGTATCTGAGCTAATTTGAAACCCTTGTTTTATGCATCACCCCACCTCACCTTTCCCGTTAAGCAGCCATAGTGTGTTTTCTAAACGTGTGCCTCTGTTCTGTTTTGTAATTCAGTTCAAGGTCGCAGTTTTTACATTCCCTCTATAAGTGATATCTTATGATAAGTGTCTTTTTCTGTGTGACTTATTTCACTTAGAATCGTCGTACCTAAATCCACTCATCATGCTGCTACTAGACTTATGACGTTGATTTCATGGCTGAGTGATATTCTATTATATATAAGGACTAATACTTCTTCATCCATTTTTTTCTTTCCTGGGATATTTACGTTGTAACAAAGTAGAGGTTCTTGTCAACAGAGCAGCCCTAAACTTTGGGGTGCCTGTGTCTTGCTGATTTTTAGTTTTCCCAATTTATACGCCCATGAGTGGAAGTGCCCTATGCTCTCTAAGCTGAGTTTTTTAGATGTTTCACGACACACCGTACACTTCTCCAAAATGGCTGTTGGCAATTTACATCCCGCCCATCAGCGTAGCAAGGCTCCCGTTTCTCCATGGCCTGTCCTGCATTTCTGGTTTTGACACTTTATTCAGCATGGCCCTTTTGACCGGTGGGAAGCGAGACTTCTTTGTAGCGCTGATTTGCCTTTCCAGGTTGCTTGGTTGGCCAAAAAGGGCGTATGCGTTTTTTCCTGAATATATTCAGGAAAAAACGCATACGCCCTTTTTGGCCAAGGGCATCATTGTCGAGGTTTTGCCGCTTTTCCCGTGCTTTAAAGGCGATTCGAATCTACCTCCTGAAATCTGTTTCCTGCAATTCTGCCTTGCTTTCAAATCCTCTTCGTTGCCTTCCCTCAATATATTTGTGGACGAGAGTTATCATTTATAACTCTGCAGGTTTGTGAATTGCAGTGCCCCTGAGCTCCATTTTTCAACTCGCTTTCCTGGGACCTGGACGCAAAAGCGCAGGATTGCTTCAGGCCCTATTCTGGTTCCGGGCGGCAGGCTGAGCCTGTGGTTAATTCTTCTTCCTGATGGGAAAATAGAGTGACCTGTGCCTGTCCCAACACCTAGAGCTAGTGTCTCATTGGTTCCCCCTCTTCCCGTTCATCCTCAGGACAAATTGCAACCTGTACGGAACAGGAGGTTAAAGGTGCTGATCCTCCAAGGAGGGAGATTGCTAGTAAAGCGGCTGGAATGGAGAACCCGAGCCCAAGGAGATGAGAAATGAGGTCCCTTTTAGAAACCTTTCCCGATCACACGGTGTACCATCTTCTGGGTTTCTCATGCATGTTTTCGAAGTGGGAAGATGCCCTTGAACCTGGAGATTTGGGACCCATGGGATGGGAACCACGCAGTATTACTTTAAAGGGTCTACGTTTGCTCACCCAACCTCACGAAACCTCTCAGCCCCAAGAGTGTCCACCCTTATGTCTCAATCAGCTGTGGGTCTATATATGGTCAATCCAGGTGGCATCACAGCCCCTGAACGAATTTAGTAAGAATTTCTTTCTCTTTCCCTGTCTTTGTTTCACGGGTTTTTAAAAGTGATTGATTTTTATAAAGGGGTTTAGCTGCTTTTCACTGCTGTGTTTATGCCGCTTTACACCCACTTGAATCACTTTCAGAGAGATATCAATACATAGGTTTTAAGATTCTTACTAGTCAGATATATTCTTGGGCGGTTAATAGGGGGTGTTGAGTCCAGTTCACAGAGCAAGGTGTAGGTCGTATCTATTACATATTGGGTTTATGGAACGGTATCTGAGCTAATTTGAAACCCTTGTTTTATGCATCACCCCACCTCACCTTTCCCGTTAAGCAGCCATAGTGTGTTTTCTAAACGTGTGACTCTGTTCTGTTTTGTAATTCAGTTCAAGGGTAGCGGTTTTCACATTCCCTCTATAAGTGATATCTTATGATAAGTGTCTTTTTCTGTGTGAATTATTTCACTGAGAATTGTCGTACCTAAATCCACTCATCATGCTGCTACTAGACTTATGACGTTGATTTCATGGCTGAGTGATATTCTATTATACATAAGGACTAATACTTCTTTATCCATTTTTTTCTTTCCTGGGATATTTACGTTGTAACAAAGTGGAGGTTCTTGTCAACAGAGCAGCCTTAAACTTTGGGGTGCCTGTGTCTTGCTGATTTTTAGTTTTCCCAATTTATACGCCCATGAGTGGAAGTGTCCTATGCTCTCTAAGCTGAATTTTTTAGATGTTTCAGGACACACCGTACACTTCTCCAGAGTGGCTGTTGGCAATTTACATCCCGCCCATCAGCGTAGCAAGGCTCCCGTTTCTCCATGGCCTGTCCTGCATTTCTGGTTTTGATACTTTATTCAGCATGGCCCTTTTGACCGATGGGAAGCGAGACTTCTTTGTAGCGCTGATTTGCCTTTCCAGGTTGCTTGGTTGGCCAAAAAGGGCGTATGCGTTTTTTCCTGAATATATTCAGGAAAAAACGCATACGCCCTTTTTGGCCAAGGGCATCATGGTCGAGGTATTGCCGCTTTTCCTGTGCTTTCAAGGCGATTCGAATCTACCTCCTGAAATCTGTTTCCTGCAATTCTGCCTTGCTTTCAAATCCTCTTTGTTGCCTTCCCTCAATATATTTGTGGATGAGAGTTATCATTTATAACTCTGCAGGTTTGTGAATTGCAGTGCCCCTGAGCTCCATTTTTCAACTCGCTTTCCTGGGACCTGGACGCAAAAGCGCAGGATTGCTTCAGGCCCTATTCTGGTTCCGGGCGGCAGGCTGAGCCTGTGGTTAATTCTTCTTCCTGATGGGAAAATAGAGTGACCTGTGCCTGTCCCAACACCTAGAGCTAGTCTCTCATTGGTTCCCCCTCTTCCCATTCATCCTCAGGACAAATTGCAACCTGTACGGAACAGGAGGTTAAAGGTGCTGATTCTCCAAGGAGGGAGATTGCTAGTAAAGCAGCTGGAATGGTGAACCCGAGCCCAAGGAGATGAGAAATTAGGTCCCTTTTAGAAACCTTTCCCGATTACACGGTGTACCATCTTCTGGGTTTCTCATGCATGTTTTCCATGTAGGAAGATGCCCTTGAATCTGGAGATTTGGGACCCATGGGATGGGAACCACGCAGTATTACTTTAAAGGGTCTGCGTTTGCTCACCCAACCTCACGAAACCTCTCAGCCCCAAGAGTGTCCACCCTTATGTCTCAATCAGCTGTGGGTCTATATATGGTCAATCCAGGTGGCATCACAGCCCCTGAACGAATTTAGTAAGAATTTCTTTCTCTTTCCCTGTCTTTGTTTCACGGGTTTTTAAAAGTGATTGATTTTTATAAAGGGGTTTAGCTGCTTTTCACTGCTGTGTTTATGCCGCTTTACACCCACTTGACTCACTTTCAGAGAGATATCAATACATAGGTTTTAAGATTCTTACTAGTCAGATATATTCTTGGGCGGTTAATAGGGGGTGTTGAGTCCAGTTCACTGAGCAAGGAGTAGGTCGTGTCTATTACATATTGGGTTTATGGAACGGTATCTGAGCTAATTTGAAACCCTTCTTTTATGCATCACCCCACCTCACCTTTCCCGTTAAGCAGCCACAGTGTGTTTTCTAAACGTGTGACTCTGTTCTGTTTTGTAATTCAGTTCAAGGGTAGCGGTTTTCACATTCCCTCTATAAGTGATATCTTATGATAAGTGTCTTTTTCTGTGTGACTTATTTCACTTAGAATCGTCGTACCTAAATCCACTCATCATGCTGCTACTAGACTTATGACGTTGATTTCATGGCTGAGTGATATTCTATTATACATAAGGACTAATACTTCTTTATCCATTTTTTTCTTTCCTGGGATATTTACGTTGTAACAAAGTGGAGGTTCTTGTCAACAGAGCAGCCCTAAACTTTGGGGTGCCTGTGTCTTGCTGATTTTTAGTTTTCCCAATTTATACGCCCATGAGTGGAAGTGTCCTATGCTCTCTAAGCTGAGTTTTTTAGATGTTTCAGGACACACCGTACACTTCTACAGAGTGGCTGTTGGCAATTTACATCCCGCCCATCAGCGTAGCAAGGCTCCCGTTTCTCCATGGCCTGTCCTGCATTTCTGGTTTTGACACTTTATTCAGCATGGCCCTTTTGACCGACGGGAAACGAGCCTTCTTTGTAGCGCTGATTTGCCTTTCCAGGTTGCTTGGTTGGCCAAAAAGGGCGTATGCGTTTTTTCCTGAATATATTCAGGAAAAAACGCATACGCCCTTTTTGGCCAAGGGCATCATGGTCGAGGTATTGCCGCTTTTCCTGTGCTTTCAAGGCGATTCGAATCTACCTCCTGAAATCTGTTTCCTGCAATTCTGCCTTGCTTTCAAATCCTCTTCGTTGCCTTCCCTCAATATATTTGTGCACGAGAGTTATCATTTATAACTCTGCAGGTTTGTGAATTGCAGTGCCCCTGAGCTCCATTTTTCAACTCGCTTTCTTGGGAGCTGGCTGCAAAAGCGCAGGATTGCTTCAGGCTCTATTCTGGTCCCGAGCGGCAGGCTGAGCCTGTGGTTCATTCTTCTTCCTGATGGGAAAATAGAGTGACCTGTGCCTGTCCCAACACCTAGAGCTAGTGTCTCATTGGTTCCCCCTCTTCCCGTTCATCCTCAGGACAAATTGCAACCTGTACGGAACAGGAGGTTAAAGGTGCTGATTCTCCAAGGAGGGAGATTGCTAGTAAAGCGGCTGGAATGGAGAACCCGAGCACAAGGAGTTGAGAAATGAGGTGCGATTTAGAAACCTTTCCCGATCACACGGTGCACCATCTTCTGGGTTTCTCATGCATGTTTTCGAAGTGGGAAGATGCCCTTGAACCTGGAGATTTGGGACCCATGGGATGGGAACCACGCAGTATTACTTTAAAGGGTCTGTGTTTGCTCACCCAACCTCACGAAACCTCTCAGCCCCAAGAGTGTCCACCCTTATGTCTCAATCAGCTGTGGGTCTATATATGGTCAATCCAGGTGGCATCACAGCCCCTGAACGAATTTAGTAAGAATTTCTTTCTCTTTCACTGTCTTTGTTTCACGGGTTTTTAAAAGTGATTGATTTTTATAAAGGGGTTTAGCTGCTTTTCACTGCTGTGTTTATGCCGCTTTACACCCACTTGACTCACTTACAGAGAGATATCAATACATAGGTTTTGAGATTCTTACTAGTCAGATATATTCTTGGGCGGTTAATAGGGGGTGTTGGGTCCAGTTCACTGAGCAAGGAGTAGGTCGTGTCTATTACATATTGGGTTTATGGAACGGTATCTGAGCTAATTTGAAACCCTTGTTTTATGCATCACCCCACCTCACCTTTCCCGTTAAGCAGCCATAGTGTGTTTTCTAAACGTGTGCCTCTGTTCTGTTTTGTAATTCAGTTCAAGGTCGCAGTTTTTACATTCCCTCTATAAGTGATATCTTATGATAAGTGTCTTTTTCTGTGTGACTTATTTCACTTAGAATCGTCGTACCTAAATCCACTCATCATGCTGGTACTAGACTTATGACGTTGATTTCATGGCTGAGTGATATTCTATTATATATAAGGACTAATAGTTCTTCATCCATTTTTTTCTTTCCTGGGATATTTACGTTGTAACAAAGTAGAGGTTCTTGTCAACAGAGCAGCCCTAAACTTTGGGGTGCCTGTGTCTTGCTGAATTTTAGTTTTCCCAATTTATACGCCCATGAGTGGAAGTGCCCTATGCTCTCTAAGCTGAGTTTTTTAGATGTTTCAGGACACACCGTACACTTCTACAGAGTGGCTGTTGGCAATTTACATCCCGCCCATCAGCGTAGCAAGGCTCCCGTTTCTCCATGGCCTGTCCTGCATTTCTGGTTTTGACACTTTATTCAGCATGGCCCTTTTGACCGGTGGGAAGCGAGACTTCTTTGTAGCGCTGATTTGCCTTTCCAGGTTGCTTGGTTGGCCAAAAAGGGCGTATGCGTTTTTTCCTGAATATATTCAGGAAAAAACGCATACGCCCTTTTTGGCCAAGGGCATCATTGTCGAGGTTTTGCCGCTTTTCCCGTGCTTTAAAGGCGATTCGAATCTACCTCCTGAAATCTGTTTCCTGCAATTCTGCCTTGCTTTCAAATCCTCTTCGTTGCCTTCCCTCAATATATTTGTGGACGAGAGTTATCATTTATAACTCTGCAGGTTTGTGAATTGCAGTGCCCCTGAGCTCCATTTTTCAACTCGCTTTCCTGGGACCTGGACGCAAAAGCGCAGGATTGCTTCAGGCCCTATTCTGGTTCCGGGCGGCAGGCTGAGCCTGTGGTTAATTCTTCTTCCTGATGGGAAAATAGAGTGACCTGTGCCTGTCCCAACACCTAGAGCTAGTCTCTCATTGGTTCCCCCTCTTCCCGTTCATCCTCAGGACAAATTGCAACCTGTACGGAACAGGAGGTTAAAGGTGCTGATTCTCCAAGGAGGGAGATTGCTAGTAAAGCAGCTGGAATGGCGAACCCGAGCCCAAGGAGATGAGAAATGAGGTCCCTTTTAGAAACCTTTCCCGATCACACGGTGTACCATCTTCTGGGTTTCTCGTGCATGTTTTCGAAGTGGGAAGATGCCCTTGAACCTGGAGATTTGGGACCCATGGGATGGGAACCACGCAGTATTACTTTAAAGGGTCTACGTTTGCTCACCCAACCTCACGAAACCTCTCAGCCCCAAGAGTGTCCACCCTTATGTCTCAATCAGCTGTGGGTCTATATATGGTCAATCCAGGTGGCATCACAGCCCCTGAACGAATTTAGTAAGAATTTCTTTCTCTTTCCCTGTCTTTGTTTCACGGGTTTTTAAAAGTGATTGATTTTTATAAAGGGGTTTAGCTGCTTTTCACTGCTGTGTTTATGTCGCTTTACACCCACTTGACTCACTTTCAGAGAGATATCAATACATAGGTTTTAAGATTCTTACTAGTCAGATATATTCTTGGGTGGTTAATAGGGGGTGTTGAGTCCAGTTCACTGAGCAAGGAGTAGGTCGTTTCTATTACATATTGCGTTTATGGAACGGAATCTGAGCTAATTTGAAACCCTTCTTTTATGCATCACCCCACCTCACCTTTCCCATTAAGCAGCCATAGTGTGTTTTCTAAACGTGTGACTCTGTTCTCTTTTGTAATTCAGTTCAAGGGTAGCGGTTTTCACATTCCCTCTATAAGTGATATCTTAGGATAAGTGTCTTTTTCTGTGTGACTTATTTCACTTAGAATCGTCGTACCTAAATCCACTCATCATGCTGCTACTAGACTTATGACGTTGATTTCATGGCTGAGTGATATTCTATTATACATAAGGACTAATACTTCTTTATCCATTTTTTTCTTTCCTGGGATATTAACGTTGTAACAAAGTGGAGGTTCTTGTCAACAGAGCAGCCCTAAACTTTGGGGTGCCTGTGTCTTGCTGATTTTTAGTTTTCCCAATTTATACGCCCATGAGTGGAAGTGTCCTATGCTCTCTAAGCTGAGTTTTTTAGATGTTTCAGGACACACCGTACACTTCTACAGAGTGGCTGTTGGCAATTTACATCCCGCCCATCAGCGTAGCAAGGCTCCCGTTTCTCCATGGCCTGTCCTGCATTTCTGGTTTTGACACTTTATTCAGCATGGCCCTTTTGACCGACGGGAAACGAGCCTTCTTTGTAGCGCTGATTTGCCTTTCCAGGTTGCTTGGTTGGCCAAAAAGGGCGTATGCGTTTTTTCCTGAATATATTCAGGAAAAAACGCATACGCCCTTTTTGGCCAAGGGCATCATGGTCGAGGTATTGCCGCTTTTCCTGTGCTTTCAAGGCGATTCGAATCTACCTCCTGAAATCTGTTTCCTGCAATTCTGCCTTGCTTTCAAATCCTCTTCGTTGCCTTCCCTCAATATATTTGTGGACGAGAGTTATCATTTATAACTCTGCAGGTTTGTGAATTGCAGTGCCCCTGAGCTCCATTTTTCAACTCGCTTTCTTGGGAGCTGGCTGCAAAAGCGCAGGATTGCTTCAGGCTCTATTCTGGTCCCGAGCGGCAGGCTGAGCCTGTGGTTAATTCTTCTTCCTGATGGGAAAATAGAGTGACCTGTGCCTGTCCCAACACCTAGAGCTAGTGTATCATTGGTTCCCCCTCTTCCCGTTCATCCTCAGGACAAATTGCAACCTGTACGGAACAGGAGGTTAAAGGTGCTGATTCTCCAAGGAGGGAGATTGCTAGTAAAGCGGCTGGAATGGAGAACCCGAGCACAAGGAGTTGAGAAATGAGGTGCGATTTAGAAACCTTTCCCGATCACACGGTGCACCATCTTCTGGGTTTCTCATGCATGTTTTCGAAGTGGGAAGATGCCCTTGAACCTGGAGATTTGGGACCCATGGGATGGGAACCACGTAGTATTACTTTAAAGGGTCTGTGTTTGCTCACCCAACCTCACGAAACCTCTCAGCCCCAAGAGTGTCCACCCTTATGTCTCAATCAGCTGTGGGTCTATATATGGTCAATCCAGGTGGCATCACAGCCCCTGAACGAATTTAGTAAGAATTTCTTTCTCTTTCCCTGTCTTTGTTTCACGGGTTTTTAAAAGTGATTGATTTTTATAAAGGGGTTTAGCTGCTTTTCACTGCTGTGTTTATGTCGCTTTACACCCACTTGACTCACTTTCAGAGAGATATCAATACATAGGTTTTAAGATTCTTACTAGTCAGATATATTCTTGGGTGGTTAATAGGGGGTGTTGAATCCAGTTCACTGAGCAAGGAGTAGGTCGTTTCTATTACATATTGCGTTTATGGAACGGAATCTGAGATAATTTGAAACCCTTCTTTTATGCATCACCCCACCTCACCTTTCCCGTTAAGCAGCCATAGTGTGTTTTCTAAACGTGTGACTCTGTTCTCTTTTGTAATTCAGTTCAAGGGTAGCGGTTTTCACATTCCCTCTATAAGTGATATCTTAGGATAAGTGTCTTTTTCTGTGTGACTTATTTCACTTAGAATCGTCGTACCTAAATCCACTCATCATGCTGCTACTAGACTTATGACGTTGATTTCATGGCTGAGTGATATTCTATTATACATAAGGACTAATACTTCTTTATCCATTTTTTTCTTTCCTGGGATATTTACGTTGTAACAAAGTGGAGGTTCTTGTCAACAGAGCAGCCCTAAACTTTGGGGTGCCTGTGTCTTGCTGATTTTTAGTTTTCCCAATTTATACGCCCATGAGTGGAAGTGTCCTATGCTCTCTAAGCTGAGTTTTTTAGATGTTTCAGGACACACCGTACACTTCTACAGAGTGGCTGTTGGCAATTTACATCCCGCCCATCAGCGTAGCAAGGCTCCCGTTTCTCCATGGCCTGTCCTGCATTTCTGGTTTTGACACTTTATTCAGCATGGCCCTTTTGACCGACGGGAAACGAGCCTTCTTTGTAGCGCTGATTTGCCTTTCCAGGTTGCTTGGTTGGCCAAAAAGGGCGTATGCGTTTTTTCCTGAATATATTCAGGAAAAAACGCATACGCCCTTTTTGGCCAAGGGCATCATGGTCGAGGTATTGCCGCTTTTCCTGTGCTTTCAAGGCGATTCGAATCTACCTCCTGAAATCTGTTTCCTGCAATTCTGCCTTGCTTTCAAATCCTCTTCGTTGCCTTCCCTCAATATATTTGTGCACGAGAGTTATCATTTATAACTCTGCAGGTTTGTGAATTGCAGTGCCCCTGAGCTCCATTTTTCAACTCGCTTTCTTGGGAGCTGGCTGCAAAAGCGCAGGATTGCTTCAGGCTCTATTCTGGTCCCGAGCGGCAGGCTGAGCCTGTGGTTCATTCTTCTTCCTGATGGGAAAATAGAGTGACCTGTGCCTGTCCCAACACCTAGAGCTAGTGTCTCATTGGTTCCCCCTCTTCCCGTTCATCCTCAGGACAAATTGCAACCTGTACGGAACAGGAGGTTAAAGGTGCTGATTCTCCAAGGAGGGAGATTGCTAGTAAAGCGGCTGGAATGGAGAACCCGAGCACAAGGAGTTGAGAAATGAGGTGCGATTTAGAAACCTTTCCCGATCACACGGTGCACCATCTTCTGGGTTTCTCATGCATGTTTTCGAAGTGGGAAGATGCCCTTGAACCTGGAGATTTGGGACCCATGGGATGGGAACCACGCAGTATTACTTTAAAGGGTCTGTGTTTGCTCACCCAACCTCACGAAACCTCTCAGCCCCAAGAGTGTCCACCCTTATGTCTCAATCAGCTGTGGGTCTATATATGGTCAATCCAGGTGGCATCACAGCCCCTGAACGAATTTAGTAAGAATTTCTTTCTCTTTCACTGTCTTTGTTTCACGGGTTTTTAAAAGTGATTGATTTTTATAAAGGGGTTTAGCTGCTTTTCACTGCTGTGTTTATGCCGCTTTACACCCACTTGACTCACTTACAGAGAGATATCAATACATAGGTTTTGAGATTCTTACTAGTCAGATATATTCTTGGGCGGTTAATAGGGGGTGTTGAGTCCAGTTCACTGAGCAAGGAGTAGGTCGTGTCTATTACATATTGGGTTTATGGAACGGTATCTGAGCTAATTTGAAACCCTTGTTTTATGCATCACCCCACCTCACCTTTCCCGTTAAGCAGCCATAGTGTGTTTTCTAAACGTGTGCCTCTGTTCTGTTTTGTAATTCAGTTCAAGGTCGCAGTTTTTACATTCCCTCTATAAGTGATATCTTATGATAAGTGTCTTTTTCTGTGTGACTTATTTCACTTAGAATCGTCGTACCTAAATCCACTCATCATGCTGCTACTAGACTTATGACGTTGATTTCATGGCTGAGTGATATTCTATTATATATAAGGACTAATAGTTCTTCATCCATTTTTTTCTTTCCTGGGATATTTACGTTGTAACAAAGTAGAGGTTCTTGTCAACAGAGCAGCCCTAAACTTTGGGGTGCCTGTGTCTTGCTGATTTTTAGTTTTCCCAATTTATACGCCCATGAGTGGAAGTGCCCTATGCTCTCTAAGCTGAGTTTTTTAGATGTTTCACGACACACCGTACACTTTTCCAAAATGGCTGTTGGCAATTTACATCCCGCCCATCAGCGTAGCAAGGCTCCCGTTTCTCCATGGCCTGTCCTGCATTTCTGGTTTTGACACTTTATTCAGCATGGCCCTTTTGACCGGTGGGAAGCGAGACTTCTTTGTAGCGCTGATTTGCCTTTCCAGGTTGCTTGGTTGGCCAAAAAGGGCGTATGCGTTTTTTCCTGAATATATTCAGGAAAAAACGCATACGCCCTTTTTGGCCAAGGGCATCATTGTCGAGGTTTTGCCGCTTTTCCCGTGCTTTAAAGGCGATTCGAATCTACCTCCTGAAATCTGTTTCCTGCAATTCTGCCTTGCTTTCAAATCCTCTTCGTTGCCTTCCCTCAATATATTTGTGGACGAGAGTTATCATTTATAACTCTGCAGGTTTGTGAATTGCAGTGCCCCTGAGCTCCATTTTTCAACTCGCTTTCCTGGGACCTGGACGCAAAAGCGCAGGATTGCTTCAGGCCCTATTCTGGTTCCGGGCGGCAGGCTGAGCCTGTGGTTAATTCTTCTTCCTGATGGGAAAATAGAGTGACCTGTGCCTGTCCCAACACCTAGAGCTAGTGTCTCATTGGTTCCCCCTCTTCCCGTTCATCCTCAGGACAAATTGCAACCTGTACGGAACAGGAGGTTAAAGGTGCTGATTCTCCAAGGAGGGAGATTGCTAGTAAAGCGGCTGGAATGGAGAACCCGAGCACAAGGAGTTGAGAAATGAGGTGCGATTTAGAAACCTTTCCCGATCACACGGTGCACCATCTTCTGGGTTTCTCATGCATGTTTTCGAAGTGGGAAGATGCCCTTGAACCTGGAGATTTGGGACCCATGGGATGGGAACCACGCAGTATTACTTTAAAGGGTCTGCGTTTGCTCACCCAACCTCACGAAACCTCTCAGCCCCAAGAGTGTCCACCCTTATGTCTCAATCAGCTGTGGGTCTATATATGGTCAATCCAGGTGGCATCACAGCCCCTGAACGAATTTAGTAAGAATTTCTTTCTCTTTCACTGTCTTTGTTTCACGGGTTTTTAAAAGTGATTGATTTTTATAAAGGGGTTTAGCTGCTTTTCACTGCTGTGTTTATGCCGCTTTACACCCACTTGACTCACTTACAGAGAGATATCAATACATAGGTTTTGAGATTCTTACTAGTCAGATATATTCTTGGGCGGTGAATAGGGGGTGTTGAGTCCAGTTCACTGAGCAAGGAGTAGGTCGTGTCTATTACATATTGGGTTTATGGAACGGTATCTGAGCTAATTTGAAACCCTTGTTTTATGCATCACCCCACCTCACCTTTCCCGTTAAGCAGCCATAGTGTGTTTTCTAAACGTGTGCCTCTGTTCTGTTTTGTAATTCAGTTCAAGGTCGCAGTTTTTACATTCCCTCTATAAGTGATATCTTATGATAAGTGTCTTTTTCTGTGTGACTTATTTCACTTAGAATCGTCGTACCTAAATCCACTCATCATGCTGCTACTAGACTTATGACGTTGATTTCATGGCTGAGTGATATTCTATTATATATAAGGACTAATACTTCTTCATCCATTTTTTTCTTTCCTGGGATATTTACGTTGTAACAAAGTAGAGGTTCTTGTCAACAGAGCAGCCCTAAACTTTGGGGTGCCTGTGTCTTGCTGATTTTTAGTTTTCCCAATTTATACGCCCATGAGTGGAAGTGCCCTATGCTCTCTAAGCTGAGTTTTTTAGATGTTTCACGACACACCGTACACTTCTCCAAAATGGCTGTTGGCAATTTACATCCCGCCCATCAGCGTAGCAAGGCTCCCGTTTCTCCATGGCCTGTCCTGCATTTCTGGTTTTGACACTTTATTCAGCATGGCCCTTTTGACCGGTGGGAAGCGAGACTTCTTTGTAGCGCTGATTTGCCTTTCCAGGTTGCTTGGTTGGCCAAAAAGGGCGTATGCGTTTTTTCCTGAATATATTCAGGAAAAAAACGCATACGCCCTTTTTGGCCAAGGGCATCATTGTCGAGGTTTTGCCGCTTTTCCCGTGCTTTAAAGGCGATTCGAATCTACCTCCTGAAATCTGTTTCCTGCAATTCTGCCTTGCTTTCAAATCCTCTTCGTTGCCTTCCCTCAATATATTTGTGGACGAGAGTTATCATTTATAACTCTGCAGGTTTGTGAATTGCAGTGCCCCTGAGCTCCATTTTTCAACTCGCTTTCCTGGGACCTGGACGCAAAAGCGCAGGATTGCTTCAGGCCCTATTCTGGTTCCGGGCGGCAGGCTGAGCCTGTGGTTAATTCTTCTTCCTGATGGGAAAATAGAGTGACCTGTGCCTGTCCCAACACCTAGAGCTAGTGTCTCATTGGTTCCCCCTCTTCCCGTTCATCCTCAGGACAAATTGCAACCTGTACGGAACAGGAGGTTAAAGGTGCTGATCCTCCAAGGAGGGAGATTGCTAGTAAAGCAGCTGGAATGGCGAACCCGAGCCCAAGGAGATGAGAAATGAGGTCCCTTTTAGAAACCTTTCCCGATCACACGGTGTACCATCTTCTGGGTTTCTCGTGCATGTTTTCGAAGTGGGAAGATGCCCTTGAACCTGGAGATTTGGGACCCATGGGATGGGAACCACGCAGTATTACTTTAAAGGGTCTACGTTTGCTCACCCAACCTCACGAAACCTCTCAGCCCCAAGAGTGTCCACCCTTATGTCTCAATCAGCTGTGGGTCTATATATGGTCAATCCAGGTGGCATCACAGCCCCTGAACGAATTTAGTAAGAATTTCTTTCTCTTTCCCTGTCTTTGTTTCACGGGTTTTTAAAAGTGATTGATTTTTATAAAGGGGTTTAGCTGCTTTTCACTGCTGTGTTTATGCCGCTTTACACCCACTTGACTCACTTTCAGAGAGATATCAATACATAGGTTTTAAGATTCTTACTAGTCAGATATATTCTTGGGCGGTTAATAGGGGGTGTTGAGTCCAGTTCACAGAGCAAGGTGTAGGTAGTATTTATTACATATTGGGTTTATGGAACGGTATCTGAGCTAATTTGAAACCCTTGTTTTATGCATCACCCCACCTCACCTTTCCCGTTAAGCAGCCATAGTGTGTTTTCTAAACGTGTGACTCTGTTCTGTTTTGTAATTCAGTTCAAGGGTAGCGGTTTTCACATTCCCTCTATAAGTGATATCTTATGATAAGTGTCTTTTTCTGTGTGAATTATTTCACTGAGAATTGTCGTACCTAAATCCACTCATCATGCTGCTACTAGACTTATGACGTTGATTTCATGGCTGAGTGATATTCTATTATACATAAGGACTAATACTTCTTTATCCATTTTTTTCTTTCCTGGGATATTTACGTTGTAACAAAGTGGAGGTTCTTGTCAACAGAGCAGCCTTAAACTTTGGGGTGCCTGTGTCTTGCTGATTTTTAGTTTTCCCAATTTATACGCCCATGAGTGGAAGTGTCCTATGCTCTCTAAGCTGAATTTTTTAGATGTTTCAGGACACACCGTACACTTCTCCAGAGTGGCTGTTGGCAATTTACATCCCGCCCATCAGCGTAGCAAGGCTCCCGTTTCTCCATGGCCTGTCCTGCATTTCTGGTTTTGATACTTTATTCAGCATGGCCCTTTTGACCGATGGGAAGCGAGACTTCTTTGTAGCGCTGATTTGCCTTTCCAGGTTGCTTGGTTGGCCAAAAAGGGCGTATGCGTTTTTTCCTGAATATATTCAGGAAAAAACGCATACGCCCTTTTTGGCCAAGGGCATCATGGTCGAGGTATTGCCGCTTTTCCTGTGCTTTCAAGGCGATTCGAATCTACCTCCTGAAATCTGTTTCCTGCAATTCTGCCTTGCTTTCAAATCCTCTTTGTTGCCTTCCCTCAATATATTTGTGGATGAGAGTTATCATTTATAACTCTGCAGGTTTGTGAATTGCAGTGCCCCTGAGCTCCATTTTTCAACTCGCTTTCCTGGGACCTGGACGCAAAAGCGCAGGATTGCTTCAGGCCCTATTCTGGTTCCGGGCGGCAGGCTGAGCCTGTGGTTAATTCTTCTTCCTGATGGGAAAATAGAGTGACCTGTGCCTGTCCCAACACCTAGAGCTAGTCTCTCATTGGTTCCCCCTCTTCCCATTCATCCTCAGGACAAATTGCAACCTGTACGGAACAGGAGGTTAAAGGTGCTGATTCTCCAAGGAGGGAGATTGCTAGTAAAGCAGCTGGAATGGTGAACCCGAGCCCAAGGAGATGAGAAATTAGGTCCCTTTTAGAAACCTTTCCCGATTACACGGTGTACCATCTTCTGGGTTTCTCATGCATGTTTTCCATGTAGGAAGATGCCCTTGAATCTGGAGATTTGGGACCCATGGGATGGGAACCACGCAGTATTACTTTAAAGGGTCTGCGTTTGCTCACCCAACCTCACGAAACCTCTCAGCCCCAAGAGTGTCCACCCTTATGTCTCAATCAGCTGTGGGTCTATATATGGTCAATCCAGGTGGCATCACAGCCCCTGAACGAATTTAGTAAGAATTTCTTTCTCTTTCCCTGTCTTTGTTTCACGGGTTTTTAAAAGTGATTGATTTTTATAAAGGGGTTTAGCTGCTTTTCACTGCTGTGTTTATGCCGCTTTACACCCACTTGACTCACTTTCAGAGAGATATCAATACATAGGTTTTAAGATTCTTACTAGTCAGATATATTCTTGGGCGGTTAATAGGGGGTGTTGAGTCCAGTTCACTGAGCAAGGAGTAGGTCGTGTCTATTACATATTGGGTTTATGGAACGGTATCTGAGCTAATTTGAAACCCTTGTTTTATGCATCACCCCACCTCACCTTTCCCGTTAAGCAGCCATAGTGTGTTTTCTAAACGTGTGACTCTGTTCTGTTTTGTAATTCAGTTCAAGGGTAGCGGTTTTCACATTCCCTCTATAAGTGATATCTTATGATAAGTGTCTTTTTCTGTGTGACTTATTTCACTTAGAATCGTCGTACCTAAATCCACTCATCATGCTGCTACTAGACTTATGACGTTGATTTCATGGCTGAGTGATATTCTATTATACATAAGGACTAATACTTCTTTATCCATTTTTTTCTTTCCTGGGATATTTACGTTGTAACAAAGTGGAGGTTCTTGTCAACAGAGCAGCCCTAAACTTTGGGGTGCCTGTGTCTTGCTGATTTTTAGTTTTCCCAATTTATACGCCCATGAGTGGAAGTGTCCTATGCTCTCTAAGCTGAGTTTTTTAGATGTTTCAGGACACACCGTACACTTCTACAGAGTGGCTGTTGGCAATTTACATCCCGCCCATCAGCGTAGCAAGGCTCCCGTTTCTCCATGGCCTGTCCTGCATTTCTGGTTTTGACACTTTATTCAGCATGGCCCTTTTGACCGACGGGAAACGAGCCTTCTTTGTAGCGCTGATTTGCCTTTCCAGGTTGCTTGGTTGGCCAAAAAGGGCGTATGCGTTTTTTCCTGAATATATTCAGGAAAAAACGCATACGCCCTTTTTGGCCAAGGGCATCATGGTCGAGGTATTGCCGCTTTTCCTGTGCTTTCAAGGCGATTCGAATCTACCTCCTGAAATCTGTTTCCTGCAATTCTGCCTTGCTTTCAAATCCTCTTCGTTGCCTTCCCTCAATATATTTGTGCACGAGAGTTATCATTTATAACTCTGCAGGTTTGTGAATTGCAGTGCCCCTGAGCTCCATTTTTCAACTCGCTTTCTTGGGAGCTGGCTGCAAAAGCGCAGGATTGCTTCAGGCTCTATTCTGGTCCCGAGCGGCAGGCTGAGCCTGTGGTTCATTCTTCTTCCTGATGGGAAAATAGAGTGACCTGTGCCTGTCCCAACACCTAGAGCTAGTGTCTCATTGGTTCCCCCTCTTCCCGTTCATCCTCAGGACAAATTGCAACCTGTACGGAACAGGAGGTTAAAGGTGCTGATTCTCCAAGGAGGGAGATTGCTAGTAAAGCGGCTGGAATGGAGAACCCGAGCACAAGGAGTTGAGAAATGAGGTGCGATTTAGAAACCTTTCCCGATCACACGGTGCACCATCTTCTGGGTTTCTCATGCATGTTTTCGAAGTGGGAAGATGCCCTTGAACCTGGAGATTTGGGACCCATGGGATGGGAACCACGCAGTATTACTTTAAAGGGTCTGTGTTTGCTCACCCAACCTCACGAAACCTCTCAGCCCCAAGAGTGTCCACCCTTATGTCTCAATCAGCTGTGGGTCTATATATGGTCAATCCAGGTGGCATCACAGCCCCTGAACGAATTTAGTAAGAATTTCTTTCTCTTTCACTGTCTTTGTTTCACGGGTTTTTAAAAGTGATTGATTTTTATAAAGGGGTTTAGCTGCTTTTCACTGCTGTGTTTATGCCGCTTTACACCCACTTGACTCACTTACAGAGAGATATCAATACATAGGTTTTGAGATTCTTACTAGTCAGATATATTCTTGGGCGGTTAATAGGGGGTGTTCAGTCCAGTTCACTGAGCAAGGAGTAGGTCGTGTCTATTACATATTGGGTTTATGGAACGGTATCTGAGCTAATTTGAAACCCTTGTTTTATGCATCACCCCACCTCACCTTTCCCGTTAAGCAGCCATAGTGTGTTTTCTAAACGTGTGCCTCTGTTCTGTTTTGTAATTCAGTTCAAGGTCGCAGTTTTTACATTCCCTCTATAAGGGATATCTTATGATAAGTGTCTTTTTCTGTGTGACTTATTTCACTTAGAATCGTCGTACCTAAATCCACTCATCATGCTGGTACTAGACTTATGACGTTGATTTCATGGCTGAGTGATATTCTATTATATATAAGGACTAATAGTTCTTCATCCATTTTTTTCTTTCCTGGGATATTTACGTTGTAACAAAGTAGAGGTTCTTGTCAACAGAGCAGCCCTAAACTTTGGGGTGCCTGTGTCTTGCTGATTTTTAGTTTTCCCAATTTATACGCCCATGAGTGGAAGTGCCCTATGCTCTCTAAGCTGAGTTTTTTAGATGTTTCACGACACACCGTACACTTTTCCAAAATGGCTGTTGGCAATTTACATCCCGCCCATCAGCGTAGCAAGGCTCCCGTTTCTCCATGGCCTGTCCTGCATTTCTGGTTTTGACACTTTATTCAGCATGGCCCTTTTGACCGGTGGGAAGCGAGACTTCTTTGTAGCGCTGATTTGCCTTTCCAGGTTGCTTGGTTGGCCAAAAAGGGCGTATGCGTTTTTTCCTGAATATATTCAGGAAAAAACGCATACGCCCTTTTTGGCCAAGGGCATCATTGTCGAGGTTTTGCCGCTTTTCCCGTGCTTTAAAGGCGATTCGAATCTACCTCCTGAAATCTGTTTCCTGCAATTCTGCCTTGCTTTCAAATCCTCTTCGTTGCCTTCCCTCAATATATTTGTGGACGAGAGTTATCATTTATAACTCTGCAGGTTTGTGAATTGCAGTGCCCCTGAGCTCCATTTTTCAACTCGCTTTCCTGGGACCTGGACGCAAAAGCACAGGATTGCTTCAGGCCCTATTCTGGTTCCGGGCGGCAGGCTGAGCCTGTGGTTAATTCTTCTTCCTGATGGGAAAATAGAGTGACCTGTGCCTGTCCCAACACCTAGAGCTAGTGTCTCATTGGTTCCCCCTCTTCCCGTTCATCCTCAGGACAAATTGCAACCTGTACGGAACAGGAGGTTAAAGGTGCTGATTCTCCAAGGAGGGAGATTGCTAGTAAAGCAGCTGGAATGGCGAACCCGAGCCCAAGGAGATGAGAAATGAGGTCCCTTTTAGAAACCTTTCCCGATCACACGGTGTACCATCTTCTGGGTTTCTCATGCATGTTTTCGAAGTGGGAAGATGCCCTTGAACCTGGAGATTTGGGACCCATGGGATGGGAACCACGCAGTATTACTTTAAAGGGTCTACGTTTGCTCACCCAACCTCACGAAACCTCTCAGCCCCAAGAGTGTCCACCCTTATGTCTCAATCAGCTGTGGGTCTATATATGGTCAATCCAGGTGGCATCACAGCCCCTGAACGAATTTAGTAAGAATTTCTTTCTCTTTCACTGTCTTTGTTTCACGGGTTTTTAAAAGTGATTGATTTTTATAAAGGGGTTTAGCTGCTTTTCACTGCTGTGTTTATGCCGCTTTACACCCACTTGACTCACTTTCAGAGAGATATCAATACATAGGTTTTAAGATTCTTACTAGTCAGATATATTCTTGGGCGGTTAATAGGGGGTGTTGAGTCCAGTTCACAGAGCAAGGTGTAGGTCGTATCTATTACATATTGGGTTTATGGAACGGTATCTGAGCTAATTTGAAACCCTTCTTTTATGCATCACCCCACCTCACCTTTCCCGTTAAGCAGCCATAGTGTGTTTTCTAAACGTGTGACTCTGTTCTCTTTTGTAATTCAGTTCAAGGGTAGCGGTTTTCACATTCCCTCTATAAGTGATATCTTATGATAAGTGTCTTTTTCTGTGTGAATTATTTCACTGAGAATCGTCGTACCTAAATCCACTCATCATGCTGCTACTAGACTTATGACGTTGATTTCATGGCTGAGTGATATTCTATTATACATAAGGACTAATACTTCTTTATCCATTTTTTTCTTTCCTGGGATATTTACGTTGTAACAAAGTGGAGGTTCTTGTCAACAGAGCAGCCTTAAACTTTGGGGTGCCTGTGTCTTGCTGATTTTTAGTTTTCCCAATTTATACGCCCATGAGTGGAAGTGTCCTATGCTCTCTAAGCTGAATTTTTTAGATGTTTCAGGACACACCGTACAGTTCTCCCGAGTGGCTGTTGGCAATTTACATCCCGCCCATCAGCGTAGCAAGGCTCCCGTTTCTCCATGGCCTGTCCTGCATTTCTGGTTTTGATACTTTATTCAGCATGGCCCTTTTGACCGATGGGAAGCGAGACTTCTTTGTAGCGCTGATTTGCCTTTCCAGGTTGCTTGGTTGGCCAAAAAGGGCGTATTCGTTTTTTCCTGAATATATTCAGGAAAAAACGCATACGCCCTTTTTGGCCAAGGGCATCATGGTCGAGGTATTGCCGCTTTTCCTGTGCTTTCAAGGCGATTCGAATCTACCTCCTGAAATCTGTTTCCTGCAATTCTGCCTTGCTTTCAAATCCTCTTCGTTGCCTTCCCTCAATATATTTGTGGATGAGAGTTATCATTTATAACTCTGCAGGTTTGTGAATTGCAGTGCCCCTGAGCTCCATTTTTCAACTCGCTTTCCTGGGACCTGGACGCAAAAGCGCAGGATTGCTTCAGGCCCTATTCTGGTTCCGGGCGGCAGGCTGAGCCTGTGGTTAATTCTTCTTCCTGATGGGAAAATAGAGTGACCTGTGCCTGTCCCAACACCTAGAGCTAGTCTCTCATTGGTTCCCCCTCTTCCCATTCATCCTCAGGACAAATTGCAACCTGTACGGAACAGGAGGTTAAAGGTGCTGATTCTCCAAGGAGGGAGATTGCTAGTAAAGCAGCTGGAATGGTGAACCCGAGCCCAAGGAGATGAGAAATTAGGTCCCTTTTAGAAACCTTTCCCGATTACACGGTGTACCATCTTCTGGGTTTCTCATGCATGTTTTCCATGTAGGAAGATGCCCTTGAATCTGGAGATTTGGGACCCATGGGATGGGAACCACGCAGTATTACTTTAAAGGGTCTGCGTTTGCTCACCCAACCTCACGAAACCTCTCAGCCCCAAGAGTGTCCACCCTTATGTCTCAATCAGCTGTGGGTCTATATATGGTCAATCCAGGTGGCATCACAGCCCCTGAACGAAATTAGTAAGAATTTCTTTCTCTTTCCCTGTCTTTGTTTCACGGGTTTTTAAAAGTGATTGATTTTTATAAAGGGGTTTAGCTGCTTTTCACTGCTGTGTTTATGCCGCTTTACACCCACTTGACTCACTTTCAGAGAGATATCAATACATAGGTTTTAAGATTCTTACTAGTCAGATATATTCTTGGGCGGTTAATAGGGGGTGTTGAGTCCAGTTCACTGAGCAAGGAGTAGGTCGTGTCTATTACATATTGGGTTTATGGAACGGTATCTGAGCTAATTTGAAACCCTTCTTTTATGCATCACCCCACCTCACCTTTCCCGTTAAGCAGCCATAGTGTGTTTTCTAAACGTGTGACTCTGTTCTCTTTTGTAATTCAGTTCAAGGGTAGCGGTTTTCACATTCCCTCTATAAGTGATATCTTATGATAAGTGTCTTTTTCTGTGTGACTTATTTCACTTAGAATCGTCGTACCTAAATCCACTCATCATGCTGCTACTAGACTTATGACGTTGATTTCATGGCTGAGTGATATTCTATTATACATAAGGACTAATACTTCTTTATCCATTTTTTTCTTTCCTGGGATATTTACGTTGTAACAAAGTGGAGGTTCTTGTCAACAGAGCAGCCTTAAACTTTGGGGTGCCTGTGTCTTGCTGATTTTTAGTTTTCCCAATTTATACGCCCATGAGTGGAAGTGTCCTATGCTCTCTAAGCTGAATTTTTTAGATGTTTCAGGACACACCGTACAGTTCTCCCGAGTGGCTGTTGGCAATTTACATCCCGCCCATCAGCGTAGCAAGGCTCCCGTTTCTCCATGGCCTGTCCTGCATTTCTGGTTTTGATACTTTATTCAGCATGGCCCTTTTGACCGATGGGAAGCGAGACTTCTTTGTAGCGCTGATTTGCCTTTCCAGGTTGCTTGGTTGGCCAAAAAGGGCGTATTCGTTTTTTCCTGAATATATTCAGGAAAAAACGCATACGCCCTTTTTGGCCAAGGGCATCATGGTCGAGGTATTGCCGCTTTTCCTGTGCTTTCAAGGCGATTCGAATCTACCTCCTGAAATCTGTTTCCTGCAATTCTGCCTTGCTTTCAAATCCTCTTCGTTGCCTTCCCTCAATATATTTGTGGATGAGAGTTATCATTTATAACTCTGCAGGTTTGTGAATTGCAGTGCCCCTGAGCTCCATTTTTCAACTCGCTTTCCTGGGACCTGGACGCAAAAGCGCAGGATTGCTTCAGGCCCTATTCTGGTTCCGGGCGGCAGGCTGAGCCTGTGGTTAATTCTTCTTCCTGATGGGAAAATAGAGTGACCTGTGCCTGTCCCAACACCTAGAGCTAGTCTCTCATTGGTTCCCCCTCTTCCCATTCATCCTCAGGACAAATTGCAACCTGTACGGAACAGGAGGTTAAAGGTGCTGATTCTCCAAGGAGGGAGATTGCTAGTAAAGCAGCTGGAATGGTGAACCCGAGCCCAAGGAGATGAGAAATTAGGTCCCTTTTAGAAACCTTTCCCGATTACACGGTGTACCATCTTCTGGGTTTCTCATGCATGTTTTCCATGTAGGAAGATGCCCTTGAATCTGGAGATTTGGGACCCATGGGATGGGAACCACGCAGTATTACTTTAAAGGGTCTGCGTTTGCTCACCCAACCTCACGAAACCTCTCAGCCCCAAGAGTGTCCACCCTTATGTCTCAATCAGCTGTGGGTCTATATATGGTCAATCCAGGTGGCATCACAGCCCCTGAACGAATTTAGTAAGAATTTCTTTCTCTTTCCCTGTCTTTGTTTCACGGGTTTTTAAAAGTGATTGATTTTTATAAAGGGGTTTAGCTGCTTTTCACTGCTGTGTTTATGCCGCTTTACACCCACTTGACTCACTTTCAGAGAGATATCAATACATAGGTTTTAAGATTCTTACTAGTCAGATATATTCTTGGGCGGTTAATAGGGGGTGTTGAGTCCAGTTCACTGAGCAAGGAGTAGGTCGTGTCTATTACATATTGGGTTTATGGAACGGTATCTGAGCTAATTTGAAACCCTTCTTTTATGCATCACCCCACCTCACCTTTCCCGTTAAGCAGCCATAGTGTGTTTTCTAAACGTGTGACTCTGTTCTCTTTTGTAATTCAGTTCAAGGGTAGCGGTTTTCACATTCCCTCTATAAGTGATATCTTATGATAAGTGTCTTTTTCTGTGTGACTTATTTCACTTAGAATCGTCGTACCTAAATCCACTCATCATGCTGCTACTAGACTTATGACGTTGATTTCATGGCTGAGTGATATTCTATTATACATAAGGACTAATACTTCTTTATCCATTTTTTTCTTTCCTGGGATATTTACGTTGTAACAAAGTGGAGGTTCTTGTCAACAGAGCAGCCCTAAACTTTGGGGTGCCTGTGTCTTGCTGAATTTTAGTTTTCCCAATTTATACGCCCATGAGTGGAAGTGTCCTATGCTCTCTAAGCTGAGTTTTTTAGATGTTTCAGGACACACCGTACACTTCTACAGAGTGGCTGTTGGCAATTTACATCCCGCCCATCAGCGTAGCAAGGCTCCCGTTTCTCCATGGCCTGTCCTGCATTTCTGGTTTTGACACTTTATTCAGCATGGCCCTTTTGACCGACGGGAAACGAGCCTTCTTTGTAGCGCTGATTTGCCTTTCCAGGTTGCTTGGTTGGCCAAAAAGGGCGTATGCGTTTTTTCCTGAATATATTCAGGAAAAAACGCATACGCCCTTTTTGGCCAAGGGCATCATGGTCGAGGTATTGCCGCTTTTCCTGTGCTTTCAAGGCGATTCGAATCTACCTCCTGAAATCTGTTTCCTGCAATTCTGCCTTGCTTTCAAATCCTCTTCGTTGCCTTCCCTCAATATATTTGTGCACGAGAGTTATCATTTATAACTCTGCAGGTTTGTGAATTGCAGTGCCCCTGAGCTCCATTTTTCAACTCGCTTTCTTGGGAGCTGGCTGCAAAAGCGCAGGATTACTTCAGGCTCTATTCTGGTCCCGAGCGGCAGGCTGAGCCTGTGGTTCATTTTTCTTCCTGATGGGAAAATAGAGTGACCTGTGCCTGTCCCAACACCTAGAGCTAGTGTCTCATTGGTTCCCCCTCTTCCCGTTCATCCTCAGGACAAATTGCAACCTGTACGGAACAGGAGGTTAAAGGTGCTGATTCTCCAAGGAGGGAGATTGCTAGTAAAGCGGCTGGAATGGAGAACCCGAGCACAAGGAGTTGAGAAATGAGGTGCGATTTAGAAACCTTTCCCGATCACACGGTGCACCATCTTCTGGGTTTCTCATGCATGTTTTCGAAGTGGGAAGATGCCCTTGAACCTGGAGATTTGGGACCCATGGGATGGGAACCACGCAGTATTACTTTAAAGGGTCTGCGTTTGCTCACCCAACCTCACGAAACCTCTCAGCCCCAAGAGTGTCCACCCTTATGTCTCAATCAGCTGTCGGTCTATATATGGTCAATCCAGGTGGCATCACAGCCCCTGAACGAATTTAGTAAGACTTTCTTTCTCTTTCCCTGTCTTTGTTTCACGGGTTTTTAAAAGTGATTGATTTTTATAAAGGGGTTTAGCTGCTTTTCACTGCTGTGTTTATGCCGCTTTACACCCACTTGAATCACTTTCAGAGAGATATCAATACATAGGTTTTAAGATTCTTACTAGTCAGATATATTCTTGGGCGGTTAATAGGGGGTGTTGAGTCCAGTTCACAGAGCAAGGTGTAGGTCGTATCTATTACATATTGGGTTTATGGAACGGTATCTGAGCTAATTTGAAACCCTTGTTTTATGCATCACCCCACCTCACCTTTCCCGTTAAGCAGCCATAGTGTGTTTTCTAAACGTGTGACTCTGTTCTGTTTTGTAATTCAGTTCAAGGGTAGCGGTTTTCACATTCCCTCTATAAGTGATATCTTATGATAAGTGTCTTTTTCTGTGTGAATTATTTCACTGAGAATTGTCGTACCTAAATCCACTCATCATGCTGCTACTAGACTTATGACGTTGATTTCATGGCTGAGTGATATTCTATTATACATAAGGACTAATACTTCTTTATCCATTTTTTTCTTTCCTGGGATATTTACGTTGTAACAAAGTGGAGGTTCTTGTCAACAGAGCAGCCTTAAACTTTGGGGTGCCTGTGTCTTGCTGATTTTTAGTTTTCCCAATTTATACGCCCATGAGTGGAAGTGTCCTATGCTCTCTAAGCTGAATTTTTTAGATGTTTCAGGACACACCGTACACTTCTCCAGAGTGGCTGTTGGCAATTTACATCCCGCCCATCAGCGTAGCAAGGCTCCCGTTTCTCCATGGCCTGTCCTGCATTTCTGGTTTTGATACTTTATTCAGCATGGCCCTTTTGACCGATGGGAAGCGAGACTTCTTTGTAGCGCTGATTTGCCTTTCCAGGTTGCTTGGTTGGCCAAAAAGGGCGTATGCGTTTTTTCCTGAATATATTCAGGAAAAAACGCATACGCCCTTTTTGGCCAAGGGCATCATGGTCGAGGTATTGCCGCTTTTCCTGTGCTTTCAAGGCGATTCGAATCTACCTCCTGAAATCTGTTTCCTGCAATTCTGCCTTGCTTTCAAATCCTCTTTGTTGCCTTCCCTCAATATATTTGTGGATGAGAGTTATCATTTATAACTCTGCAGGTTTGTGAATTGCAGTGCCCCTGAGCTCCATTTTTCAACTCGCTTTCCTGGGACCTGGACGCAAAAGCGCAGGATTGCTTCAGGCCCTATTCTGGTTCCGGGCGGCAGGCTGAGCCTGTGGTTAATTCTTCTTCCTGATGGGAAAATAGAGTGACCTGTGCCTGTCCCATCACCTAGAGCTAGTCTCTCATTGGTTCCCCCTCTTCCCATTCATCCTCAGGACAAATTGCAACCTGTACGGAACAGGAGGTTAAAGGTGCTGATTCTCCAAGGAGGGAGATTGCTAGTAAAGCAGCTGGAATGGTGAACCCGAGCCCAAGGAGATGAGAAATTAGGTCCCTTTTAGAAACCTTTCCCGATTACACGGTGTACCATCTTCTGGGTTTCTCATGCATGTTTTCCATGTAGGAAGATGCCCTTGAATCTGGAGATTTGGGACCCATGGGATGGGAACCACGCAGTATTACTTTAAAGGGTCTGCGTTTGCTCACCCAACCTCACGAAACCTCTCAGCCCCAAGAGTGTCCACCCTTATGTCTCAATCAGCTGTGGGTCTATATATGGTCAATCCAGGTTGCATCACAGCCCCTGAACGAATTTAGTAAGAATTTCTTTCTCTTTCCCTGTCTTTGTTTCACGGGTTTTTAAAAGTGATTGATTTTTATAAAGGGGTTTAGCTGCTTTTCACTGCTGTGTTTATGCCGCTTTACACCCACTTGACTCACTTTCAGAGAGATATCAATACATAGGTTTTAAGATTCTTACTAGTCAGATATATTCTTGGGCGGTTAATAGGGGGTGTTGAGTCCAGTTCACTGAGCAAGGAGTAGGTCGTGTCTATTACATATTGGGTTTATGGAACGGTATCTGAGCTAATTTGAAACCCTTCTTTTATGCATGACCCCACCTCACCTTTCCCGTTAAGCAGCCATAGTGTGTTTTCTAAACGTGTGACTCTGTTCTCTTTTGTAATTCAGTTCAAGGGTAGCGGTTTTCACATTCCCTCTATAAGTGATATCTTATGATAAGTGTCTTTTTCTGTGTGACTTATTTCACTTAGAATCGTCGTACCTAAATCCACTCATCATGCTGCTACTAGACTTATGACGTTGATTTCATGGCTGAGTGATATTCTATTATACATAAGGACTAATACTTCTTTATCCATTTTTTTCTTTCCTGGGATATTTACGTTGTAACAAAGTGGAGGTTCTTGTCAACAGAGCAGCCCTAAACTTTGGGGTGCCTGTGTCTTGCTGATTTTTAGTTTTCCCAATTTATACGCCCATGAGTGGAAGTGTCCTATGCTCTCTAAGCTGAGTTTTTTAGATGTTTCAGGACACACCGTACACTTCTACAGAGTGGCTGTTGGCAATTTACATCCCGCCCATCAGCGTAGCAAGGCTCCCGTTTCTCCATGGCCTGTCCTGCATTTCTGGTTTTGACACTTTATTCAGCATGGCCCTTTTGACCGACGGGAAACGAGCCTTCTTTGTAGCGCTGATTTGCCTTTCCAGGTTGCTTGGTTGGCCAAAAAGGGCGTATGCGTTTTTTCCTGAATATATTCAGGAAAAAACGCATACGCCCTTTTTGGCCAAGGGCATCATGGTCGAGGTATTGCCGCTTTTCCTGTGCTTTCAAGGCGATTCGAATCTACCTCCTGAAATCTGTTTCCTGCAATTCTGCCTTGCTTTCAAATCCTCTTCGTTGCCTTCCCTCAATATATTTGTGCACGAGAGTTATCATTTATAACTCTGCAGGTTTGTGAATTGCAGTGCCCCTGAGCTCCATTTTTCAACTCGCTTTCTTGGGAGCTGGCTGCAAAAGCGCAGGATTACTTCAGGCTCTATTCTGGTCCCGAGCGGCAGGCTGAGCCTGTGGTTCATTTTTCTTCCTGATGGGAAAATAGAGTGACCTGTGCCTGTCCCAACACCTAGAGCTAGTGTCTCATTGGTTCCCCCTCTTCCCGTTCATCCTCAGGACAAATTGCAACCTGTACGGAACAGGAGGTTAAAGGTGCTGATTCTCCAAGGAGGGAGATTGCTAGTAAAGCGGCTGGAATGGAGAACCCGAGCACAAGGAGTTGAGAAATGAGGTGCGATTTAGAAACCTTTCCCGATCACACGGTGCACCATCTTCTGGGTTTCTCATGCATGTTTTCGAAGTGGGAAGATGCCCTTGAACCTGGAGATTTGGGACCCATGGGATGGGAACCACGCAGTATTACTTTAAAGGGTCTGCGTTTGCTCACCCAACCTCACGAAACCTCTCAGCCCCAAGAGTGTCCACCCTTATGTCTCAATCAGCTGTCGGTCTATATATGGTCAATCCAGGTGGCATCACAGCCCCTGAACGAATTTAGTAAGACTTTCTTTCTCTTTCCCTGTCTTTGTTTCACGGGTTTTTAAAAGTGATTGATTTTTATAAAGGGGTTTAGCTGCTTTTCACTGCTGTGTTTATGCCGCTTTACACCCACTTGAATCACTTTCAGAGAGATATCAATACATAGGTTTTAAGATTCTTACTAGTCAGATATATTCTTGGGCGGTTAATAGGGGGTGTTGAGTCCAGTTCACAGAGCAAGGTGTAGGTCGTATCTATTACATATTGGGTTTATGGAACGGTATCTGAGCTAATTTGAAACCCTTGTTTTATGCATCACCCCACCTCACCTTTCCCGTTAAGCAGCCATAGTGTGTTTTCTAAACGTGTGACTCTGTTCTGTTTTGTAATTCAGTTCAAGGGTAGCGGTTTTCACATTCCCTCTATAAGTGATATCTTATGATAAGTGTCTTTTTCTGTGTGAATTATTTCACTGAGAATTGTCGTACCTAAATCCACTCATCATGCTGCTACTAGACTTATGACGTTGATTTCATGGCTGAGTGATATTCTATTATACATAAGGACTAATACTTCTTTATCCATTTTTTTCTTTCCTGGGATATTTACGTTGTAACAAAGTGGAGGTTCTTGTCAACAGAGCAGCCTTAAACTTTGGGGTGCCTGTGTCTTGCTGATTTTTAGTTTTCCCAATTTATACGCCCATGAGTGGAAGTGTCCTATGCTCTCTAAGCTGAATTTTTTAGATGTTTCAGGACACACCGTACACTTCTCCAGAGTGGCTGTTGGCAATTTACATCCCGCCCATCAGCGTAGCAAGGCTCCCGTTTCTCCATGGCCTGTCCTGCATTTCTGGTTTTGATACTTTATTCAGCATGGCCCTTTTGACCGATGGGAAGCGAGACTTCTTTGTAGCGCTGATTTGCCTTTCCAGGTTGCTTGGTTGGCCAAAAAGGGCGTATGCGTTTTTTCCTGAATATATTCAGGAAAAAACGCATACGCCCTTTTTGGCCAAGGGCATCATGGTCGAGGTATTGCCGCTTTTCCTGTGCTTTCAAGGCGATTCGAATCTACCTCCTGAAATCTGTTTCCTGCAATTCTGCCTTGCTTTCAAATCCTCTTTGTTGCCTTCCCTCAATATATTTGTGGATGAGAGTTATCATTTATAACTCTGCAGGTTTGTGAATTGCAGTGCCCCTGAGCTCCATTTTTCAACTCGCTTTCCTGGGACCTGGACGCAAAAGCGCAGGATTGCTTCAGGCCCTATTCTGGTTCCGGGCGGCAGGCTGAGCCTGTGGTTAATTCTTCTTCCTGATGGGAAAATAGAGTGACCTGTGCCTGTCCCATCACCTAGAGCTAGTCTCTCATTGGTTCCCCCTCTTCCCATTCATCCTCAGGACAAATTGCAACCTGTACGGAACAGGAGGTTAAAGGTGCTGATTCTCCAAGGAGGGAGATTGCTAGTAAAGCAGCTGGAATGGTGAACCCGAGCCCAAGGAGATGAGAAATTAGGTCCCTTTTAGAAACCTTTCCCGATTACACGGTGTACCATCTTCTGGGTTTCTCATGCATGTTTTCCATGTAGGAAGATGCCCTTGAATCTGGAGATTTGGGACCCATGGGATGGGAACCACGCAGTATTACTTTAAAGGGTCTGCGTTTGCTCACCCAACCTCACGAAACCTCTCAGCCCCAAGAGTGTCCACCCTTATGTCTCAATCAGCTGTGGGTCTATATATGGTCAATCCAGGTTGCATCACAGCCCCTGAACGAATTTAGTAAGAATTTCTTTCTCTTTCCCTGTCTTTGTTTCACGGGTTTTTAAAAGTGATTGATTTTTATAAAGGGGTTTAGCTGCTTTTCACTGCTGTGTTTATGCCGCTTTACACCCACTTGACTCACTTTCAGAGAGATATCAATACATAGGTTTTAAGATTCTTACTAGTCAGATATATTCTTGGGCGGTTAATAGGGGGTGTTGAGTCCAGTTCACTGAGCAAGGAGTAGGTCGTGTCTATTACATATTGGGTTTATGGAACGGTATCTGAGCTAATTTGAAACCCTTCTTTTATGCATGACCCCACCTCACCTTTCCCGTTAAGCAGCCATAGTGTGTTTTCTAAACGTGTGACTCTGTTCTCTTTTGTAATTCAGTTCAAGGGTAGCGGTTTTCACATTCCCTCTATAAGTGATATCTTATGATAAGTGTCTTTTTCTGTGTGACTTATTTCACTTAGAATCGTCGTACCTAAATCCACTCATCATGCTGCTACTAGACTTATGACGTTGATTTCATGGCTGAGTGATATTCTATTATACATAAGGACTAATACTTCTTTATCCATTTTTTTCTTTCCTGGGATATTTACGTTGTAACAAAGTGGAGGTTCTTGTCAACAGAGCAGCCCTAAACTTTGGGGTGCCTGTGTCTTGCTGATTTTTAGTTTTCCCAATTTATACGCCCATGAGTGGAAGTGTCCTATGCTCTCTAAGCTGAGTTTTTTAGATGTTTCAGGACACACCGTACACTTCTCCAGAGTGGCTGTTGGCAATTTACATCCCGCCCATCAGCGTAGCAAGGCTCCCGTTTTTCCATGGCCTGTCCTGCATTTCTGGTTTTGACACTTTATTCAGCATGGCCCTTTTGACCGACGGGAAACGAGCCTTCTTTGTAGCGCTGATTTGCCTTTCCAGGTTGCTTGGTTGGCCAAAAAGGGCGTATGCGTTTTTTCCTGAATATATTCAGGAAAAAACGCATACGCCCTTTTTGGCCAAGGGCATCATGGTCGAGGTATTGCCGCTTTTCCTGTGCTTTCAAGGCGATTCGAATCTACCTCCTGAAATCTGTTTCCTGCAATTCTGCCTTGCTTTCAAATCCTCTTCGTTGTCTGCCGTCAATATATTTGTGGACGAGAGTTATCATTTATAACTCTGCAGGTTTGTGAATTGCAGTGCCCCTGAGCTCCATTTTTCAACTCGCTTTCTTGGGAGCTGGCTGCAAAAGCGCAGGATTGCTTCAGGCTCTATTCTGGTCCCGAGCGGCAGGCTGAGCCTGTGGTTCATTCTTCTTCCTGATGGGAAAATAGAGTGACCTGTGCCTGTCCCAACACCTAGAGCTAGTGTCTCATTGGTTCCCCCTCTTCCCGTTCATCCTCAGGACAAATTGCAACCTGTACGGAACAGGAGGTTAAAGGTGCTGATTCTCCAAGGAGGGAGATTGCTAGTAAAGCGGCTGGAATGGAGAACCCGAGCACAAGGAGTTGAGAAATGAGGTGCGATTTAGAAACCTTTCCCGATCACACGGTGCACCATCTTCTGGGTTTCTCATGCATGTTTTCGAAGTGGGAAGATGCCCTTGAACCTGGAGATTTGGGACCCATGGGATGGGAACCACGCAGTATTACTTTAAAGGGTCTGCGTTTGCTCACCCAACCTCACGAAACCTCTCAGCCCCAAGAGTGTCCACCCTTATGTCTCAATCAGCTGTGGGTCTATATATGGTCAATCCAGGTGGCATCACAGCCCCTGAACGAATTTAGTAAGAATTTCTTTCTCTTTCACTGTCTTTGTTTCACGGGTTTTTAAAAGTGATTGATTTTTATAAAGGGGTTTAGCTGCTTTTCACTGCTGTGTTTATGCCGCTTTACACCCACTTGACTCACTTACAGAGAGATATCAATACATAGGTTTTGAGATTCTTACTAGTCAGATATATTCTTGGGCGGTTAATAGGGGGTGTTGAGTCCAGTTCACTGAGCAAGGAGTAGGTCGTGTCTATTACATATTGGGTTTATGGAACGGTATCTGAGCTAATTTGAAACCCTTGTTTTATGCATCACCCCACCTCACCTTTGCCGTTAAGCAGCCATAGTGTGTTTTCTAAACGTGTGCCTCTGTTCTGTTTTGTAATTCAGTTCAAGGTCGCAGTTTTTACATTCCCTCTATAAGTGATATCTTATGATAAGTGTCTTTTTCTGTGTGACTTATTTCACTTAGAATCGTCGTACCTAAATCCACTCATCATGCTGCTACTAGACTTATGACGTTGATTTCATGGCTGAGTGATATTCTATTATATATAAGGACTAATACTTCTTCATCCATTTTTTTCTTTCCTGGGATATTTACGTTGTAACAAAGTAGAGGTTCTTGTCAACAGAGCAGCCCTAAACTTTGGGGTGCCTGTGTCTTGCTGATTTTTAGTTTTCCCAATTTATACGCCCATGAGTGGAAGTGCCCTATGCTCTCTAAGCTGAGTTTTTTAGATGTTTCACGACACACCGTACACTTCTCCAAAATGGCTGTTGGCAATTTACATCCCGCCCATCAGCGTAGCAAGGCTCCCGTTTCTCCATGGCCTGTCCTGCATTTCTGGTTTTGACACTTTATTCAGCATGGCCCTTTTGACCGGTGGGAAGCGAGACTTCTTTGTAGCGCTGATTTGCCTTTCCAGGTTGCTTGGTTGGCCAAAAAGGGCGTATGCGTTTTTTCCTGAATATATTCAGGAAAAAACGCATACGCCCTTTTTGGCCAAGGGCATCATTGTCGAGGTTTTGCCGCTTTTCCCGTGCTTTAAAGGCGATTCGAATCTACCTCCTGAAATCTGTTTCCTGCAATTCTGCCTTGCTTTCAAATCCTCTTCGTTGCCTTCCCTCAATATATTTGTGGACGAGAGTTATCATTTATAACTCTGCAGGTTTGTGAATTGCAGTGCCCCTGAGCTCCATTTTTCAACTCGCTTTCTTGGGAGCTGGCTGCAAAAGCGCAGGATTGCTTCAGGCTCTATTCTGGTCCCGAGAGGCAGGCTGAGCCTGTGGTTAATTCTTCTTCCTGATGGGAAAATAGAGTGACCTGTGCCTGTCCCAACACCTAGAGCTAGTCTCTCATTGGTTCCCCCTCTTCCCGTTCATCCTCAGGACAAATTGCAACCTGTACGGAACAGGAGGTTAAAGGTGCTGATTCTCCAAGGAGGGAGATTGCTAGTAAAGCAGCTGGAATGGCGAACCCGAGCCCAAGGAGATGAGAAATGAGGTCCCTTTTAGAAACCTTTCCCGATCACACGGTGTACCATCTTCTGGGTTTCTCATGCATGTTTTCGAAGTGGGAAGATGCCCTTGAACCTGGAGATTTGGGACCCATGGGATGGGAACCACGCAGTATTACTTTAAAGGGTCTACGTTTGCTCACCCAACCTCACGAAACCTCTCAGCCCCAAGAGTGTCCACCCTTATGTCTCAATCAGCTGTGGGTCTATATATGGTCAATCCAGGTGGCATCACAGCCCCTGAACGAATTTAGTAAGAATTTCTTTCTCTTTCACTGTCTTTGTTTCACGGGTTTTTAAAAGTGATTGATTTTTATAAAGGGGTTTAGCTGCTTTTCACTGCTGTGTTTATGCCGCTTTACACCCACTTGACTCACTTTCAGAGAGATATCAATACATAGGTTTTAAGATTCTTACTAGTCAGATATATTCTTGGGCGGTTAATAGGGGGTGTTGAGTCCAGTTCACAGAGCAAGGTGTAGGTCGTATCTATTACATATTGGGTTTATGGAACGGTATCTGAGCTAATTTGAAACCCTTCTTTTATGCATCACCCCACCTCACCTTTCCCGTTAAGCAGCCATAGTGTGTTTTCTAAACGTGTGACTCTGTTCTGTTTTGTAATTCAGTTCAAGGGTAGCGGTTTTCACATTCCCTCTATAAGTGATATCTTATGATAAGTGTCTTTTTCTGTGTGAATTATTTCACTGAGAATCGTCGTACCTAAATCCACTCATCATGCTGCTACTAGACTTATGACGTTGATTTCATGGCTGAGTGATATTCTATTATACATAAGGACTAATACTTCTTTATCCATTTTTTTTCTTTCCTGGGATATTTACGTTGTAACAAAGTGGAGGTTCTTGTCAACAGAGCAGCCTTAAACTTTGGGGTGCCTGTGTCTTGCTGATTTTTAGTTTTCCCAATTTATACGCCCATGAGTGGAAGTGTCCTATGCTCTCTAAGCTGAATTTTTTAGATGTTTCAGGACACACCGTACAGTTCTCCCGAGTGGCTGTTGGCAATTTACATCCCGCCCATCAGCGTAGCAAGGCTCCCGTTTCTCCATGGCCTGTCCTGCATTTCTGGTTTTGATACTTTATTCAGCATGGCCCTTTTGACCGATGGGAAGCGAGACTTCTTTGTAGCGCTGATTTGCCTTTCCAGGTTGCTTGGTTGGCCAAAAAGGGCGTATGCGTTTTTTCCTGAATATATTCAGGAAAAAACGCATACGCCCTTTTTGGCCAAGGGCATCATGGTCGAAGTATTGCCGCTTTTCCTGTGCTTTCAAGGCGATTCGAATCTACCTCCTGAAATCTGTTTCCTGCAATTCTGCCTTGCTTTCAAATCCTCTTCGTTGCCTTCCCTCAATATATTTGTGGATGAGAGTTATCATTTATAACTCTGCAGGTTTGTGAATTGCAGTGCCCCTGAGCTCCATTTTTCAACTCGCTTTCCTGGGACCTGGACGCAAAAGCGCAGGATTGCTTCAGGCCCTATTCTGGTTCCGGGCGGCAGGCTGAGCCTGTGGTTAATTCTTCTTCCTGATGGGAAAATAGAGTGACCTGTGCCTGTCCCAACACCTAGAGCTAGTCTCTCATTGGTTCCCCCTCTTCCCATTCATCCTCAGGACAAATTGCAACCTGTACGGAACAGGAGGTTAAAGGTGCTGATTCTCCAAGGAGGGAGATTGCTAGTAAAGCAGCTGGAATGGTGAACCCGAGCCCAAGGAGATGAGAAATTAGGTCCCTTTTAGAAACCTTTCCCGATTACACGGTGTACCATCTTCTGGGTTTCTCATGCATGTTTTCGAAGTGGGAAGATGCCCTTGAACCTGGAGATTTGGGACCCATGGGATGGGAACCACGCAGTATTACTTTAAAGGGTCTGCGTTTGCTCACCCAACCTCACGAAACCTCTCAGCCCCAAGAGTGTCCACCCTTATGTCTCAATCAGCTGTGGGTCTATATATGGTCAATCCAGGTGGCATCACAGCCCCTGAACGAATTTAGTAAGAATTTCTTTCTCTTTCCCTGTCTTTGTTTCACGGGTTTTTAAAAGTGATTGATTTTTATAAAGGGGTTTAGCTGCTTTTCACTGCTGTGTTTATGCCGCTTTACACCCACTTGACTCACTTTCAGAGAGATATCAATACATAGGTTTTAAGATTCTTACTAGTCAGATATATTCTTGGGCGGTTAATAGGGGGTGTTGAGTCCAGTTCACTGAGCAAGGAGTAGGTCGTGTCTATTACATATTGGGTTTATGGAACGGTATCTGAGCTAATTTGAAACCCTTCTTTTATGCATCACCCCACCTCACCTTTCCCGTTAAGCAGCCATAGTGTGTTTTCTAAACGTGTGACTCTGTTCTCTTTTGTAATTCAGTTCAAGGGTAGCGGTTTTCACATTCCCTCTATAAGTGATATCTTATGATAAGTGTCTTTTTCTGTGTGACTTATTTCACTTAGAATCGTCGTACCTAAATCCACTCATCATGCTGCTACTAGACTTATGACGTTGATTTCATGGCTGAGTGATATTCTATTATACATAAGGACTAATACTTCTTTATCCATTTTTTTCTTTCCTGGGATATTTACGTTGTAACAAAGTGGAGGTTCTTGTCAACAGAGCAGCCCTAAACTTTGGGGTGCCTGTGTCTTGCTGAATTTTAGTTTTCCCAATTTATACGCCCATGAGTGGAAGTGTCCTATGCTCTCTAAGCTGAGTTTTTTAGATGTTTCAGGACACACCGTACACTTCTACAGAGTGGCTGTTGGCAATTTACATCCCGCCCATCAGCGTAGCAAGGCTCCCGTTTCTCCATGGCCTGTCCTGCATTTCTGGTTTTGACACTTTATTCAGCATGGCCCTTTTGACCGACGGGAAACGAGCCTTCTTTGTAGCGCTGATTTGCCTTTCCAGGTTGCTTGGTTGGCCAAAAAGGGCGTATGCGTTTTTTCCTGAATATATTCAGGAAAAAACGCATACGCCCTTTTTGGCCAAGGGCATCATGGTCGAGGTATTGCCGCTTTTCCTGTGCTTTCAAGGCGATTCGAATCTACCTCCTGAAATCTGTTTCCTGCAATTCTGCCTTGCTTTCAAATCCTCTTCGTTGCCTTCCCTCAATATATTTGTGCACGAGAGTTATCATTTATAACTCTGCAGGTTTGTGAATTGCAGTGCCCCTGAGCTCCATTTTTCAACTCGCTTTCTTGGGAGCTGGCTGCAAAAGCGCAGGATTACTTCAGGCTCTATTCTGGTCCCGAGCGGCAGGCTGAGCCTGTGGTTCATTTTTCTTCCTGATGGGAAAATAGAGTGACCTGTGCCTGTCCCAACACCTAGAGCTAGTGTCTCATTGGTTCCCCCTCTTCCCGTTCATCCTCAGGACAAATTGCAACCTGTACGGAACAGGAGGTTAAAGGTGCTGATTCTCCAAGGAGGGAGATTGCTAGTAAAGCGGCTGGAATGGAGAACCCGAGCACAAGGAGTTGAGAAATGAGGTGCGATTTAGAAACCTTTCCCGATCACACGGTGCACCATCTTCTGGGTTTCTCATGCATGTTTTCGAAGTGGGAAGATGCCCTTGAACCTGGAGATTTGGGACCCATGGGATGGGAACCACGCAGTATTACTTTAAAGGGTCTGCGTTTGCTCACCCAACCTCACGAAACCTCTCAGCCCCAAGAGTGTCCACCCTTATGTCTCAATCAGCTGTCGGTCTATATATGGTCAATCCAGGTGGCATCACAGCCCCTGAACGAATTTAGTAAGACTTTCTTTCTCTTTCCCTGTCTTTGTTTCACGGGTTTTTAAAAGTGATTGATTTTTATAAAGGGGTTTAGCTGCTTTTCACTGCTGTGTTTATGCCGCTTTACACCCACTTGAATCACTTTCAGAGAGATATCAATACATAGGTTTTAAGATTCTTACTAGTCAGATATATTCTTGGGCGGTTAATAGGGGGTGTTGAGTCCAGTTCACAGAGCAAGGTGTAGGTCGTATCTATTACATATTGGGTTTATGGAACGGTATCTGAGCTAATTTGAAACCCTTGTTTTATGCATCACCCCACCTCACCTTTCCCGTTAAGCAGCCATAGTGTGTTTTCTAAACGTGTGACTCTGTTCTGTTTTGTAATTCAGTTCAAGGGTAGCGGTTTTCACATTCCCTCTATAAGTGATATCTTATGATAAGTGTCTTTTTCTGTGTGAATTATTTCACTGAGAATTGTCGTACCTAAATCCACTCATCATGCTGCTACTAGACTTATGACGTTGATTTCATGGCTGAGTGATATTCTATTATACATAAGGACTAATACTTCTTTATCCATTTTTTTCTTTCCTGGGATATTTACGTTGTAACAAAGTGGAGGTTCTTGTCAACAGAGCAGCCTTAAACTTTGGGGTGCCTGTGTCTTGCTGATTTTTAGTTTTCCCAATTTATACGCCCATGAGTGGAAGTGTCCTATGCTCTCTAAGCTGAATTTTTTAGATGTTTCAGGACACACCGTACACTTCTCCAGAGTGGCTGTTGGCAATTTACATCCCGCCCATCAGCGTAGCAAGGCTCCCGTTTCTCCATGGCCTGTCCTGCATTTCTGGTTTTGATACTTTATTCAGCATGGCCCTTTTGACCGATGGGAAGCGAGACTTCTTTGTAGCGCTGATTTGCCTTTCCAGGTTGCTTGGTTGGCCAAAAAGGGCGTATGCGTTTTTTCCTGAATATATTCAGGAAAAAACGCATACGCCCTTTTTGGCCAAGGGCATCATGGTCGAGGTATTGCCGCTTTTCCTGTGCTTTCAAGGCGATTCGAATCTACCTCCTGAAATCTGTTTCCTGCAATTCTGCCTTGCTTTCAAATCCTCTTTGTTGCCTTCCCTCAATATATTTGTGGATGAGAGTTATCATTTATAACTCTGCAGGTTTGTGAATTGCAGTGCCCCTGAGCTCCATTTTTCAACTCGCTTTCCTGGGACCTGGACGCAAAAGCGCAGGATTGCTTCAGGCCCTATTCTGGTTCCGGGCGGCAGGCTGAGCCTGTGGTTAATTCTTCTTCCTGATGGGAAAATAGAGTGACCTGTGCCTGTCCCATCACCTAGAGCTAGTCTCTCATTGGTTCCCCCTCTTCCCATTCATCCTCAGGACAAATTGCAACCTGTACGGAACAGGAGGTTAAAGGTGCTGATTCTCCAAGGAGGGAGATTGCTAGTAAAGCAGCTGGAATGGTGAACCCGAGCCCAAGGAGATGAGAAATTAGGTCCCTTTTAGAAACCTTTCCCGATTACACGGTGTACCATCTTCTGGGTTTCTCATGCATGTTTTCCATGTAGGAAGATGCCCTTGAATCTGGAGATTTGGGACCCATGGGATGGGAACCACGCAGTATTACTTTAAAGGGTCTGCGTTTGCTCACCCAACCTCACGAAACCTCTCAGCCCCAAGAGTGTCCACCCTTATGTCTCAATCAGCTGTGGGTCTATATATGGTCAATCCAGGTGGCATCACAGCCCCTGAACGAATTTAGTAAGAATTTCTTTCTCTTTCCCTGTCTTTGTTTCACGGGTTTTTAAAAGTGATTGATTTTTATAAAGGGGTTTAGCTGCTTTTCACTGCTGTGTTTATGCCGCTTTACACCCACTTGACTCACTTTCAGAGAGATATCAATACATAGGTTTTAAGATTCTTACTAGTCAGATATATTCTTGGGCGGTTAATAGGGGGTGTTGAGTCCAGTTCACTGAGCAAGGAGTAGGTCGTGTCTATTACATATTGGGTTTATGGAACGGTATCTGAGCTAATTTGAAACCCTTCTTTTATGCATGACCCCACCTCACCTTTCCCGTTAAGCAGCCATAGTGTGTTTTCTAAACGTGTGACTCTGTTCTCTTTTGTAATTCAGTTCAAGGGTAGCGGTTTTCACATTCCCTCTATAAGTGATATCTTATGATAAGTGTCTTTTTCTGTGTGACTTATTTCACTTAGAATCGTCGTACCTAAATCCACTCATCATGCTGCTACTAGACTTATGACGTTGATTTCATGGCTGAGTGATATTCTATTATACATAAGGACTAATACTTCTTTATCCATTTTTTTCTTTCCTGGGATATTTACGTTGTAACAAAGTGGAGGTTCTTGTCAACAGAGCAGCCCTAAACTTTGGGGTGCCTGTGTCTTGCTGATTTTTAGTTTTCCCAATTTATACGCCCATGAGTGGAAGTGTCCTATGCTCTCTAAGCTGAGTTTTTTAGATGTTTCAGGACACACCGTACACTTCTCCAGAGTGGCTGTTGGCAATTTACATCCCGCCCATCAGCGTAGCAAGGCTCCCGTTTTTCCATGGCCTGTCCTGCATTTCTGGTTTTGACACTTTATTCAGCATGGCCCTTTTGACCGACGGGAAACGAGCCTTCTTTGTAGCGCTGATTTGCCTTTCCAGGTTGCTTGGTTGGCCAAAAAGGGCGTATGCGTTTTTTCCTGAATATATTCAGGAAAAAACGCATACGCCCTTTTTGGCCAAGGGCATCATGGTCGAGGTATTGCCGCTTTTCCTGTGCTTTCAAGGCGATTCGAATCTACCTCCTGAAATCTGTTTCCTGCAATTCTGCCTTGCTTTCAAATCCTCTTCGTTGTCTGCCGTCAATATATTTGTGGACGAGAGTTATCATTTATAACTCTGCAGGTTTGTGAATTGCAGTGCCCCTGAGCTCCATTTTTCAACTCGCTTTCTTGGGAGCTGGCTGCAAAAGCGCAGGATTGCTTCAGGCTCTATTCTGGTCCCGAGCGGCAGGCTGAGCCTGTGGTTCATTCTTCTTCCTGATGGGAAAATAGAGTGACCTGTGCCTGTCCCAACACCTAGAGCTAGTGTCTCATTGGTTCCCCCTCTTCCCGTTCATCCTCAGGACAAATTGCAACCTGTACGGAACAGGAGGTTAAAGGTGCTGATTCTCCAAGGAGGGAGATTGCTAGTAAAGCGGCTGGAATGGAGAACCCGAGCACAAGGAGTTGAGAAATGAGGTGCGATTTAGATCCTTTCCCGATCACACGGTGCACCATCTTCTGGGTTTCTCATGCATGTTTTCGAAGTGGGAAGATGCCCTTGAACCTGGAGATTTGGGACCCATGGGATGGGAACCACGCAGTATTACTTTAAAGGGTCTGCGTTTGCTCACCCAACCTCACGAAACCTCTCAGCCCCAAGAGTGTCCACCCTTATGTCTCAATCAGCTGTGGGTCTATATATGGTCAATCCAGGTGGCATCACAGCCCCTGAACGAATTTAGTAAGAATTTCTTTCTCTTTCACTGTCTTTGTTTCACGGGTTTTTAAAAGTGATTGATTTTTATAAAGGGGTTTAGCTGCTTTTCACTGCTGTGTTTATGCCGCTTTACACCCACTTGACTCACTTACAGAGAGATATCAATACATAGGTTTTGAGATTCTTACTAGTCAGATATATTCTTGGGCGGTTAATAGGGGGTGTTGAGTCCAGTTCACTGAGCAAGGAGTAGGTCGTGTCTATTACATATTGGGTTTATGGAACGGTATCTGAGCTAATTTGAAACCCTTGTTTTATGCATCACCCCACCTCACCTTTCCCGTTAAGCAGCCATAGTGTGTTTTCTAAACGTGTGCCTCTGTTCTGTTTTGTAATTCAGTTCAAGGTCGCAGTTTTTACATTCCCTCTATAAGTGATATCTTATGATAAGTGTCTTTTTCTGTGTGACTTATTTCACTTAGAATCGTCGTACCTAAATCCACTCATCATGCTGCTACTAGACTTATGACGTTGATTTCATGGCTGAGTGATATTCTATTATATATAAGGACTAATACTTCTTCATCCATTTTTTTCTTTCCTGGGATATTTACGTTGTAACAAAGTAGAGGTTCTTGTCAACAGAGCAGCCCTAAACTTTGGGGTGCCTGTGTCTTGCTGATTTTTAGTTTTCCCAATTTATACGCCCATGAGTGGAAGTGCCCTATGCTCTCTAAGCTGAGTTTTTTAGATGTTTCACGACACACCGTACACTTCTCCAAAATGGCTGTTGGCAATTTACATCCCGCCCATCAGCGTAGCAAGGCTCCCGTTTCTCCATGGCCTGTCCTGCATTTCTGGTTTTGACACTTTATTCAGCATGGCCCTTTTGACCGGTGGGAAGCGAGACTTCTTTGTAGCGCTGATTTGCCTTTCCAGGTTGCTTGGTTGGCCAAAAAGGGCGTATGCGTTTTTTCCTGAATATATTCAGGAAAAAACGCATACGCCCTTTTTGGCCAAGGGCATCATTGTCGAGGTTTTGCCGCTTTTCCCGTGCTTTAAAGGCGATTCGAATCTACCTCCTGAAATCTGTTTCCTGCAATTCTGCCTTGCTTTCAAATCCTCTTCGTTGCCTTCCCTCAATATATTTGTGGACGAGAGTTATCATTTATAACTCTGCAGGTTTGTGAATTGCAGTGCCCCTGAGCTCCATTTTTCAACTCGCTTTCTTGGGAGCTGGCTGCAAAAGCGCAGGATTGCTTCAGGCTCTATTCTGGTCCCGAGAGGCAGGCTGAGCCTGTGGTTAATTCTTCTTCCTGATGGGAAAATAGAGTGACCTGTGCCTGTCCCAACACCTAGAGCTAGTCTCTCATTGGTTCCCCCTCTTCCCGTTCATCCTCAGGACAAATTGCAACCTGTACGGAACAGGAGGTTAAAGGTGCTGATTCTCCAAGGAGGGAGATTGCTAGTAAAGCAGCTGGAATGGCGAACCCGAGCCCAAGGAGATGAGAAATGAGGTCCCTTTTAGAAACCTTTCCCGATCACACGGTGTACCATCTTCTGGGTTTCTCATGCATGTTTTCGAAGTGGGAAGATGCCCTTGAACCTGGAGATTTGGGACCCATGGGATGGGAACCACGCAGTATTACTTTAAAGGGTCTACGTTTGCTCACCCAACCTCACGAAACCTCTCAGCCCCAAGAGTGTCCACCCTTATGTCTCAATCAGCTGTGGGTCTATATATGGTCAATCCAGGTGGCATCACAGCCCCTGAACGAATTTAGTAAGAATTTCTTTCTCTTTCACTGTCTTTGTTTCACGGGTTTTTAAAAGTGATTGATTTTTATAAAGGGGTTTAGCTGCTTTTCACTGCTGTGTTTATGCCGCTTTACACCCACTTGACTCACTTTCAGAGAGATATCAATACATAGGTTTTAAGATTCTTACTAGTCAGATATATTCTTGGGCGGTTAATAGGGGGTGTTGAGTCCAGTTCACAGAGCAAGGTGTAGGTCGTATCTATTACATATTGGGTTTATGGAACGGTATCTGAGCTAATTTGAAACCCTTCTTTTATGCATCACCCCACCTCACCTTTCCCGTTAAGCAGCCATAGTGTGTTTTCTAAACGTGTGACTCTGTTCTGTTTTGTAATTCAGTTCAAGGGTAGCGGTTTTCACATTCCCTCTATAAGTGATATCTTATGATAAGTGTCTTTTTCTGTGTGAATTATTTCACTGAGAATCGTCGTACCTAAATCCACTCATCATGCTGCTACTAGACTTATGACGTTGATTTCATGGCTGAGTGATATTCTATTATACATAAGGACTAATACTTCTTTATCCATTTTTTTCTTTCCTGGGATATTTACGTTGTAACAAAGTGGAGGTTCTTGTCAACAGAGCAGCCTTAAACTTTGGGGTGCCTGTGTCTTGCTGATTTTTAGTTTTCCCAATTTATACGCCCATGAGTGGAAGTGTCCTATGCTCTCTAAGCTGAATTTTTTAGATGTTTCAGGACACACCGTACAGTTCTCCCGAGTGGCTGTTGGCAATTTACATCCCGCCCATCAGCGTAGCAAGGCTCCCGTTTCTCCATGGCCTGTCCTGCATTTCTGGTTTTGATACTTTATTCAGCATGGCCCTTTTGACCGATGGGAAGCGAGACTTCTTTGTAGCGCTGATTTGCCTTTCCAGGTTGCTTGGTTGGCCAAAAAGGGCGTATGCGTTTTTTCCTGAATATATTCAGGAAAAAACGCATACGCCCTTTTTGGCCAAGGGCATCATGGTCGAGGTATTGCCGCTTTTCCTGTGCTTTCAAGGCGATTCGAATCTACCTCCTGAAATCTGTTTCCTGCAATTCTGCCTTGCTTTCAAATCCTCTTCGTTGCCTTCCCTCAATATATTTGTGGATGAGAGTTATCATTTATAACTCTGCAGGTTTGTGAATTGCAGTGCCCCTGAGCTCCATTTTTCAACTCGCTTTCCTGGAACCTGGACGCAAAAGCGCAGGATTGCTTCAGGCCCTATTCTGGTTCCGGGCGGCAGGCTGAGCCTGTGGTTAATTCTTCTTCCTGATGGGAAAATAGAGTGACCTGTGCCTGTCCCAACACCTAGAGCTAGTCTCTCATTGGTTCCCCCTCTTCCCATTCATCCTCAGGACAAATTGCAACCTGTACGGAACAGGAGGTTAAAGGTGCTGATTCTCCAAGGAGGGAGATTGCTAGTAAAGCAGCTGGAATGGTGAACCCGAGCCCAAGGAGATGAGAAATTAGGTCCCTTTTAGAAACCTTTCCCGATTACACGGTGTACCATCTTCTGGGTTTCTCATGCATGTTTTCCATGTAGGAAGATGCCCTTGAATCTGGAGATTTGGGACCCATGGGATGGGAACCACGCAGTATTACTTTAAAGGGTCTGCGTTTGCTCACCCAACCTCACGAAACCTCTCAGCCCCAAGAGTGTCCACCCTTATGTCTCAATCAGCTGTGGGTCTATATATGGTCAATCCAGGTGGCATCACAGCCCCTGAACGAATTTAGTAAGAATTTCTTTCTCTTTCCCTGTCTTTGTTTCACGGGTTTTTAAAAGTGATTGATTTTTATAAAGGGGTTTAGCTGCTTTTCACTGCTGTGTTTATGCCGCTTTACACCCACTTGACTCACTTTCAGAGAGATATCAATACATAGCTTTTAAGATTCTTACTAGTCAGATATATTCTTGGGCGGTTAATAGGGGGTGTTGAGTCCAGTTCACTGAGCAAGGAGTAGGTCGTGTCTATTACATATTGGGTTTATGGAACGGTATCTGAGCTAATTTGAAACCCTTCTTTTATGCATCACCCCACCTCACCTTTCCCGTTAAGCAGCCATAGTGTGTTTTCTAAACGTGTGACTCTGTTCTCTTTTGTAATTCAGTTCAAGGGTAGCGGTTTTCACATTCCCTCTATAAGTGATATCTTATGATAAGTGTCTTTTTCTGTGTGACTTATTTCACTTAGAATCGTCGTACCTAAATCCACTCATCATGCTGCTACTAGACTTATGACGTTGATTTCATGGCTGAGTGATATTCTATTATACATAAGGACTAATACTTCTTTATCCATTTTTTTCTTTCCTGGGATATTTACGTTGTAACAAAGTGGAGGTTCTTGTCAACAGAGCAGCCCTAAACTTTGGGGTGCCTGTGTCTTGCTGAATTTTAGTTTTCCCAATTTATACGCCCATGAGTGGAAGTGTCCTATGCTCTCTAAGCTGAGTTTTTTAGATGTTTCAGGACACACCGTACACTTCTACAGAGTGGCTGTTGGCAATTTACATCCCGCCCATCAGCGTAGCAAGGCTCCCGTTTCTCCATGGCCTGTCCTGCATTTCTGGTTTTGACACTTTATTCAGCATGGCCCTTTTGACCGACGGGAAACGAGCCTTCTTTGTAGCGCTGATTTGCCTTTCCAGGTTGCTTGGTTGGCCAAAAAGGGCGTATGCGTTTTTTCCTGAATATATTCAGGAAAAAACGCATACGCCCTTTTTGGCCAAGGGCATCATGGTCGAGGTATTGCCGCTTTTCCTGTGCTTTCAAGGCGATTCGAATCTACCTCCTGAAATCTGTTTCCTGCAATTCTGCCTTGCTTTCAAATCCTCTTCGTTGCCTTCCCTCAATATATTTGTGCACGAGAGTTATCATTTATAACTCTGCAGGTTTGTGAATTGCAGTGCCCCTGAGCTCCATTTTTCAACTCGCTTTCTTGGGAGCTGGCTGCAAAAGCGCAGGATTACTTCAGGCTCTATTCTGGTCCCGAGCGGCAGGCTGAGCCTGTGGTTCATTTTTCTTCCTGATGGGAAAATAGAGTGACCTGTGCCTGTCCCAACACCTAGAGCTAGTGTCTCATTGGTTCCCCCTCTTCCCGTTCATCCTCAGGACAAATTGCAACCTGTACGGAACAGGAGGTTAAAGGTGCTGATTCTCCAAGGAGGGAGATTGCTAGTAAAGCGGCTGGAATGGAGAACCCGAGCACAAGGAGTTGAGAAATGAGGTGCGATTTAGAAACCTTTCCCGATCACACGGTGCACCATCTTCTGGGTTTCTCATGCATGTTTTCGAAGTGGGAAGATGCCCTTGAACCTGGAGATTTGGGACCCATGGGATGGGAACCACGCAGTATTACTTTAAAGGGTCTGCGTTTGCTCACCCAACCTCACGAAACCTCTCAGCCCCAAGAGTGTCCACCCTTATGTCTCAATCAGCTGTCGGTCTATATATGGTCAATCCAGGTGGCATCACAGCCCCTGAACGAATTTAGTAAGAATTTCTTTCTCTTTCCCTGTCTTTGTTTCACGGGTTTTTAAAAGTGATTGATTTTTATAAAGGGGTTTAGCTGCTTTTCACTGCTGTGTTTATGCCGCTTTACACCCACTTGAATCACTTTCAGAGAGATATCAATACATAGGTTTTAAGATTCTTACTAGTCAGATATATTCTTGGGCGGTTAATAGGGGGTGTTGAGTCCAGTTCACAGAGCAAGGTGTAGGTCGTATCTATTACATATTGGGTTTATGGAACGGTATCTGAGCTAATTTGAAACCCTTGTTTTATGCATCACCCCACCTCACCTTTCCCGTTAAGCAGCCATAGTGTGTTTTCTAAACGTGTGACTCTGTTCTATTTTGTAATTCAGTTCAAGGGTAGCGGTTTTCACATTCCCTCTATAAGTGATATCTTATGATAAGTGTCTTTTTCTGTGTGAATTATTTCACTGAGAATCGTCGTACCTAAATCCACTCATCATGCTGCTACTAGACTTATGACGTTGATTTCATGGCTGAGTGATATTCTATTATACATAAGGACTAATACTTCTTTATCCATTTTTTTCTTTCCTGGGATATTTACGTTGTAACAAAGTGGAGGTTCTTGTCAACAGAGCAGCCTTAAACTTTGGGGTGCCTGTGTCTTGCTGATTTTTAGTTTTCCCAATTTATACGCCCATGAGTGGAAGTGTCCTATGCTCTCTAAGCTGAATTTTTTAGATGTTTCAGGACACACCGTACACTTCTCCAGAGTGGCTGTTGGCAATTTACATCCCGCCCATCAGCGTAGCAAGGCTCCCGTTTCTCCATGGCCTGTCCTGCATTTCTGGTTTTGATACTTTATTCAGCATGGCCCTTTTGACCGATGGGAAGCGAGACTTCTTTGTAGCGCTGATTTGCCTTTCCAGGTTGCTTGGTTGGCCAAAAAGGGCGTATGCGTTTTTTCCTGAATATATTCAGGAAAAAACGCATACGCCCTTTTTGGCCAAGGGCATCATGGTCGAGGTATTGCCGCTTTTCCTGTGCTTTCAAGGCGATTCGAATCTACCTCCTGAAATCTGTTTCCTGCAATTCTGCCTTGCTTTCAAATCCTCTTTGTTGCCTTCCCTCAATATATTTGTGGATGAGAGTTATCATTTATAACTCTGCAGGTTTTTGAATTGCAGTGCCCCTGAGCTCCATTTTTCAACTCGATTTCCTGGGACCTGGACGCAAAAGCGCAGGATTGCTTCAGGCCCTATTCTGGTTCCGGGCGGCAGGCTGAGCCTGTGGTTAATTCTTCTTCCTGATGGGAAAATAGAGTGACCTGTGCCTGTCCCATCACCTAGAGCTAGTCTCTCATTGGTTCCCCCTCTTCCCATTCATCCTCAGGACAAATTGCAACCTGTACGGAACAGGAGGTTAAAGGTGCTGATTCTCCAAGGAGGGAGATTGCTAGTAAAGCAGCTGGAATGGTGAACCCGAGCCCAAGGAGATGAGAAATTAGGTCCCTTTTAGAAACCTTTCCCGATTACACGGTGTACCATCTTCTGGGTTTCTCATGCATGTTTTCCATGTAGGAAGATGCCCTTGAATCTGGAGATTTGGGACCCATGGGATGGGAACCACGCAGTATTACTTTAAAGGGTCTGCGTTTGCTCACCCAACCTCACGAAACCTCTCAGCCCCAAGAGTGTCCACCCTTATGTCTCAATCAGCTGTGGGTCTATATATGGTCAATCCAGGTTGCATCACAGCCCCTGAACGAATTTAGTAAGAATTTCTTTCTCTTTCCCTGTCTTTGTTTCACGGGTTTTTAAAAGTGATTGATTTTTATAAAGGGGTTTAGCTGCTTTTCACTGCTGTGTTTATGCCGCTTTACACCCACTTGACTCACTTTCAGAGAGATATCAATACATAGGTTTTAAGATTCTTACTAGTCAGATATATTCTTGGGCGGTTAATAGGGGGTGTTGAGTCCAGTTCACAGAGCAAGGTGTAGGTCGTATCTATTACATATTGGGTTTATGGAACGGTATCTGAGCTAATTTGAAACCCTTCTTTTATGCATCACCCCACCTCACCTTTCCCGTTAAGCAGCCATAGTGTGTTTTCTAAACGTGTGACTCTGTTCTATTTTGTAATTCAGTTCAAGGGTAGCGGTTTTCACATTCCCTCTATAAGTGATATCTTATGATAAGTGTCTTTTTCTGTGTGAATTATTTCACTGAGAATTGTCGTACCTAAATCCACTCATCATGCTGCTACTAGACTTATGACATTGATTTCATGGCTGAGTGATATTCTATTATACATAAGGACTAATACTTCTTTATCCATTTTTTTCTTTCCTGGGATATTTACGTTGTAACAAAGTGGAGGTTCTTGTCAACAGAGCAGCCTTAAACTTTGGGGTGCCTGTGTCTTGCTGATTTTTAGTTTTCCCAATTTATACGCCCATGAGTGGAAGTGTCCTATGCTCTCTAAGCTGAATTTTTTAGATGTTTCAGGACACACCGTACACTTCTCCAGAGTGGCTGTTGGCAATTTACATCCCGCCCATCAGCGTAGCAAGGCTCCCGTTTCTCCATGGCCTGTCCTGCATTTCTGGTTTTGATACTTTATTCAGCATGGCCCTTTTGACCGATGGGAAGCGAGACTTCTTTGTAGCGCTGATTTGCCTTTCCAGGTTGCTTGGTTGGCCAAAAAGGGCGTATGCGTTTTTTCCTGAATATATTCAGGAAAAAACGCATACGCCCTTTTTGGCCAAGGGCATCATGGTCGAGGTATTGCCGCTTTTCCTGTGCTTTCAAGGCGATTCGAATCTACCTCCTGAAATCTGTTTCCTGCAATTCTGCCTTGCTTTCAAATCCTCTTTGTTGCCTTCCCTCAATATATTTGTGGATGAGAGTTATCATTTATAACTCTGCAGGTTTTTGAATTGCAGTGCCCCTGAGCTCCATTTTTCAACTCGATTTCCTGGGACCTGGACGCAAAAGCGCAGGATTGCTTCAGGCCCTATTCTGGTTCCGGGCGGCAGGCTGAGCCTGTGGTTAATTCTTCTTCCTGATGGGAAAATAGAGTGACCTGTGCCTGTCCCATCACCTAGAGCTAGTCTCTCATTGGTTCCCCCTCTTCCCATTCATCCTCAGGACAAATTGCAACCTGTACGGAACAGGAGGTTAAAGGTGCTGATTCTCCAAGGAGGGAGATTGCTAGTAAAGCAGCTGGAATGGTGAACCCGAGCCCAAGGAGATGAGAAATTAGGTCCCTTTTAGAAACCTTTCCCGATTACACGGTGTACCATCTTCTGGGTTTCTCATGCATGTTTTCCATGTAGGAAGATGCCCTTGAATCTGGAGATTTGGGACCCATGGGATGGGAACCACGCAGTATTACTTTAAAGGGTCTGCGTTTGCTCACCCAACCTCACGAAACCTCTCAGCCCCAAGAGTGTCCACCCTTATGTCTCAATCAGCTGTGGGTCTATATATGGTCAATCCAGGTTGCATCACAGCCCCTGAACGAATTTAGTAAGAATTTCTTTCTCTTTCCCTGTCTTTGTTTCACGGGTTTTTAAAAGTGATTGATTTTTATAAAGGGGTTTAGCTGCTTTTCACTGCTGTGTTTATGCCGCTTTACACCCACTTGACTCACTTTCAGAGAGATATCAATACATAGGTTTTAAGATTCTTACTAGTCAGATATATTCTTGGGCGGTTAATAGGGGGTGTTGAGTCCAGTTCACTGAGCAAGGAGTAGGTCGTGTCTATTACATATTGGGTTTATGGAACGGTATCTGAGCTAATTTGAAACCCTTCTTTTATGCATGACCCCACCTCACCTTTCCCGTTAAGCAGCCATAGTGTGTTTTCTAAACGTGTGACTCTGTTCTCTTTTGTAATTCAGTTCAAGGGTAGCGGTTTTCACATTCCCTCTATAAGTGATATCTTATGATAAGTGTCTTTTTCTGTGTGACTTATTTCACTTAGAATCGTCGTACCTAAATCCACTCATCATGCTGCTACTAGACTTATGACGTTGATTTCATGGCTGAGTGATATTCTATTATACATAAGGACTAATACTTCTTTATCCATTTTTTTCTTTCCTGGGATATTTACGTTGTAACAAAGTGGAGGTTCTTGTCAACAGAGCAGCCCTAAACTTTGGGGTGCCTGTGTCTTGCTGATTTTTAGTTTTCCCAATTTATACGCCCATGAGTGGAAGTGTCCTATGCTCTCTAAGCTGAGTTTTTTAGATGTTTCAGGACACACCGTACACTTCTCCAGAGTGGCTGTTGGCAATTTACATCCCGCCCATCAGCGTAGCAAGGCTCCCGTTTTTCCATGGCCTGTCCTGCATTTCTGGTTTTGACACTTTATTCAGCATGGCCCTTTTGACCGACGGGAAACGAGCCTTCTTTGTAGCGCTGATTTGCCTTTCCAGGTTGCTTGGTTGGCCAAAAAGGGCGTATGCGTTTTTTCCTGAATATATTCAGGAAAAAACGCATACGCCCTTTTTGGCCAAGGGCATCATGGTCGAGGTATTGCCGCTTTTCCTGTGCTTTCAAGGCGATTCGAATCTACCTCCTGAAATCTGTTTCCTGCAATTCTGCCTTGCTTTCAAATCCTCTTCGTTGTCTGCCGTCAATATATTTGTGGACGAGAGTTATCATTTATAACTCTGCAGGTTTGTGAATTGCAGTGCCCCTGAGCTCCATTTTTCAACTCGCTTTCTTGGGAGCTGGCTGCAAAAGCGCAGGATTGCTTCAGGCTCTATTCTGGTCCCGAGCGGCAGGCTGAGCCTGTGGTTCATTCTTCTTCCTGATGGGAAAATAGAGTGACCTGTGCCTGTCCCAACACCTAGAGCTAGTGTCTCATTGGTTCCCCCTCTTCCCGTTCATCCTCAGGACAAATTGCAACCTGTACGGAACAGGAGGTTAAAGGTGCTGATTCTCCAAGGAGGGAGATTGCTAGTAAAGCGGCTGGAATGGAGAACCCGAGCACAAGGAGTTGAGAAATGAGGTGCGATTTAGAAACCTTTCCCGATCACACGGTGCACCATCTTCTGGGTTTCTCATGCATGTTTTCGAAGTGGGAAGATGCCCTTGAACCTGGAGATTTGGGACCCATGGGATGGGAACCACGCAGTATTACTTTAAAGGGTCTGCGTTTGCTCACCCAACCTCACGAAACCTCTCAGCCCCAAGAGTGTCCACCCTTATGTCTCAATCAGCTGTGGGTCTATATATGGTCAATCCAGGTGGCATCACAGCCCCTGAACGAATTTAGTAAGAATTTCTTTCTCTTTCACTGTCTTTGTTTCACGGGTTTTTAAAAGTGATTGATTTTTATAAAGGGGTTTAGCTGCTTTTCACTGCTGTGTTTATGCCGCTTTACACCCACTTGACTCACTTACAGAGAGATATCAATACATAGGTTTTGAGATTCTTACTAGTCAGATATATTCTTGGGCGGTTAATAGGGGGTGTTGAGTCCAGTTCACTGAGCAAGGAGTAGGTCGTGTCTATTACATATTGGGTTTATGGAACGGTATCTGAGCTAATTTGAAACCCTTGTTTTATGCATCACCCCACCTCACCTTTCCCGTTAAGCAGCCATAGTGTGTTTTCTAAACGTGTGCCTCTGTTCTGTTTTGTAATTCAGTTCAAGGTCGCAGTTTTTACATTCCCTCTATAAGTGATATCTTATGATAAGTGTCTTTTTCTGTGTGACTTATTTCACTTAGAATCGTCGTACCTAAATCCACTCATCATGCTGCTACTAGACTTATGACGTTGATTTCATGGCTGAGTGATATTCTATTATATATAAGGACTAATACTTCTTCATCCATTTTTTTCTTTCCTGGGATATTTACGTTGTAACAAAGTAGAGGTTCTTGTCAACAGAGCAGCCCTAAACTTTGGGGTGCCTGTGTCTTGCTGATTTTTCGTTTTCCCAATTTATACGCCCATGAGTGGAAGTGCCCTATGCTCTCTAAGCTGAGTTTTTTAGATGTTTCACGACACACCGTACACTTCTCCAAAATGGCTGTTGGCAATTTACATCCCGCCCATCAGCGTAGCAAGGCTCCCGTTTCTCCATGGCCTGTCCTGCATTTCTGGTTTTGACACTTTATTCAGCATGGCCCTTTTGACCGGTGGGAAGCGAGACTTCTTTGTAGCGCTGATTTGCCTTTCCAGGTTGCTTGGTTGGCCAAAAAGGGCGTATGCGTTTTTTCCTGAATATATTCAGGAAAAAACGCATACGCCCTTTTTGGCCAAGGGCATCATTGTCGAGGTTTTGCCGCTTTTCCCGTGCTTTAAAGGCGATTCGAATCTACCTCCTGAAATCTGTTTCCTGCAATTCTGCCTTGCTTTCAAATCCTCTTCGTTGCCTTCCCTCAATATATTTGTGGACGAGAGTTATCATTTATAACTCTGCAGGTTTGTGAATTGCAGTGCCCCTGAGCTCCATTTTTCAACTCGCTTTCTTGGGAACTGGCTGCAAAAGCGCAGGATTGCTTCAGGCTCTATTCTGGTCCCGAGAGGCAGGCTGAGCCTGTGGTTAATTCTTCTTCCTGATGGGAAAATAGAGTGACCTGTGCCTGTCCCAACACCTAGAGCTAGTGTCTCATTGGTTCCCCCTCTTCCCGTTCATCCTCAGGACAAATTGCAACCTGTACGGAACAGGAGGTTAAAGGTGCTGATTCTCCAAGGAGGGAGATTGCTAGTAAAGCAGCTGGAATGGCGAACCCGAGCCCAAGGAGATGAGAAATGAGGTCCCTTTTAGAAACCTTTCCCGATCACACGGTGTACCATCTTCTGGGTTTCTCATGCATGTTTTCGAAGTGGGAAGATGCCCTTGAACCTGGAGATTTGGGACCCATGGGATGGGAACCACGCAGTATTACTTTAAAGGGTCTACGTTTGCTCACCCAACCTCACGAAACCTCTCAGCCCCAAGAGTGTCCACCCTTATGTCTCAATCAGCTGTGGGTCTATATATGGTCAATCCAGGTGGCATCACAGCCCCTGAACGAATTTAGTAAGAATTTCTTTCTCTTTCACTGTCTTTGTTTCACGGGTTTTTAAAAGTGATTGATTTTTATAAAGGGGTTTAGCTGCTTTTCACTGCTGTGTTTATGCCGCTTTACACCCACTTGACTCACTTTCAGAGAGATATCAATACATAGGTTTTAAGATTCTTACTAGTCAGATATATTCTTGGGCGGTTAATAGGGGGTGTTGAGTCCAGTTCACAGAGCAAGGTGTAGGTCGTATCTATTACATATTGGGTTTATGGAACGGTATCTGAGCTAATTTGAAACCCTTCTTTTATGCATCACCCCACCTCACCTTTCCCGTTAAGCAGCCATAGTGTGTTTTCTAAACGTGTGACTCTGTTCTGTTTTGTAATTCAGTTCAAGGGTAGCGGTTTTCACATTCCCTCTATAAGTGATATCTTATGATAAGTGTCTTTTTCTGTGTGAATTATTTCACTGAGAATCGTCGTACCTAAATCCACTCATCATGCTGCTACTAGACTTATGACGTTGATTTCATGGCTGAGTGATATTCTATTATACATAAGGACTAATACTTCTTTATCCATTTTTTTCTTTCCTGGGATATTTACGTTGTAACAAAGTGGAGGTTCTTGTCAACAGAGCAGCCTTAAACTTTGGGGTGCCTGTGTCTTGCTGATTTTTAGTTTTCCCAATTTATACGCCCATGAGTGGAAGTGTCCTATGCTCTCTAAGCTGAATTTTTTAGATGTTTCAGGACACACCGTACAGTTCTCCCGAGTGGCTGTTGGCAATTTACATCCCGCCCATCAGCGTAGCAAGGCTCCCGTTTCTCCATGGCCTGTCCTGCATTTCTGGTTTTGATACTTTATTCAGCATGGCCCTTTTGACCGATGGGAAGCGAGACTTCTTTGTAGCGCTGATTTGCCTTTCCAGGTTGCTTGGTTGGCCAAAAAGGGCGTATGCGTTTTTTCCTGAATATATTCAGGAAAAAACGCATACGCCCTTTTTGGCCAAGGGCATCATGGTCGAGGTATTGCCGCTTTTCCTGTGCTTTCAAGGCGATTCGAATCTACCTCCTGAAATCTGTTTCCTGCAATTCTGCCTTGCTTTCAAATCCTCTTCGTTGCCTTCCCTCAATATATTTGTGGATGAGAGTTATCATTTATAACTCTGCAGGTTTGTGAATTGCAGTGCCCCTGAGCTCCATTTTTCAACTCGCTTTCCTGGGACCTGGACGCAAAAGCGCAGGATTGCTTCAGGCCCTATTCTGGTTCCGGGCGGCAGGCTGAGCCTGTGGTTAATTCTTCTTCCTGATGGGAAAATAGAGTGACCTGTGCCTGTCCCAACACCTAGAGCTAGTCTCTCATTGGTTCCCCCTCTTCCCATTCATCCTCAGGACAAATTGCAACCTGTACGGAACAGGAGGTTAAAGGTGCTGATTCTCCAAGGAGGGAGATTGCTAGTAAAGCAGCTGGAATGGTGAACCCGAGCCCAAGGAGATGAGAAATTAGGTCCCTTTTAGAAACCTTTCCCGATTACACGTTGTACCATCTTCTGGGTTTCTCATGCATGTTTTCCATGTAGGAAGATGCCCTTGAATCTGGAGATTTGGGACCCATGGGATGGGAACCACGCAGTATTACTTTAAAGGGTCTGCGTTTGCTCACCCAACCTCACGAAACCTCTCAGCCCCGAGAGTGTCCACCCTTATGTCTCAATCAGCTGTGGGTCTATATATGGTCAATCCAGGTGGCATCACAGCCCCTGAACGAATTTAGTAAGAATTTCTTTCTCTTTCCCTGTCTTTGTTTCACGGGTTTTTAAAAGTGATTGATTTTTATAAAGGGGTTTAGCTGCTTTTCACTGCTGTGTTTATGCCGCTTTACACCCACTTGACTCACTTTCAGAGAGATATCAATACATAGGTTTTAAGATTCTTACTAGTCAGATATATTCTTGGGCGGTTAATAGGGGGTGTTGAGTCCAGTTCACTGAGCAAGGAGTAGGTCGTGTCTATTACATATTGGGTTTATGGAACGGTATCTGAGCTAATTTGAAACCCTTCTTTTATGCATCACCCCACCTCACCTTTCCCGTTAAGCAGCCATAGTGTGTTTTCTAAACGTGTGACTCTGTTCTCTTTTGTAATTCAGTTCAAGGGTAGCGGTTTTCACATTCCCTCTATAAGTGATATCTTATGATAAGTGTCTTTTTCTGTGTGACTTATTTCACTTAGAATCGTCGTACCTAAATCCACTCATCATGCTGCTACTAGACTTATGACGTTGATTTCATGGCTGAGTGATATTCTATTATACATAAGGACTAATACTTCTTTATCCATTTTTTTCTTTCCTGGGATATTTACGTTGTAACAAAGTGGAGGTTCTTGTCAACAGAGCAGCCCTAAACTTTGGGGTGCCTGTGTCTTGCTGAATTTTAGTTTTCCCAATTTATACGCCCATGAGTGGAAGTGTCCTATGCTCTCTAAGCTGAGTTTTTTAGATGTTTCAGGACACACCGTACACTTCTACAGAGTGGCTGTTGGCAATTTACATCCCGCCCATCAGCGTAGCAAGGCTCCCGTTTCTCCATGGCCTGTCCTGCATTTCTGGTTTTGACACTTTATTCAGCATGGCCCTTTTGACCGACGGGAAACGAGCCTTCTTTGTAGCGCTGATTTGCCTTTCCAGGTTGCTTGGTTGGCCAAAAAGGGCGTATGCGTTTTTTCCTGAATATATTCAGGAAAAAACGCATACGCCCTTTTTGGCCAAGGGCATCATGGTCGAGGTATTGCCGCTTTTCCTGTGCTTTCAAGGCGATTCGAATCTACCTCCTGAAATCTGTTTCCTGCAATTCTGCCTTGCTTTCAAATCCTCTTCGTTGCCTTCCCTCAATATATTTGTGCACGAGAGTTATCATTTATAACTCTGCAGGTTTGTGAATTGCAGTGCCCCTGAGCTCCATTTTTCAACTCGCTTTCTTGGGAGCTGGCTGCAAAAGCGCAGGATTGCTTCAGGCTCTATTCTGGTCCCGAGCGGCAGGCTGAGCCTGTGGTTCATTCTTCTTCCTGATGGGAAAATAGAGTGACCTGTGCCTGTCCCAACACCTAGAGCTAGTGTCTCATTGGTTCCCCCTCTTCCCGTTCATCCTCAGGACAAATTGCAACCTGTACGGAACAGGAGGTTAAAGGTGCTGATTCTCCAAGGAGGGAGATTGCTAGTAAAGCGGCTGGAATGGAGAACCCGAGCACAAGGAGTTGAGAAATGAGGTGCGATTTAGAAACCTTTCCCGATCACACGGTGCACCATCTTCTGGGTTTCTCATGCATGTTTTCGAAGTGGGAAGATGCCCTTGAACCTGGAGATTTGGGACCCATGGGATGGGAACCACGCAGTATTACTTTAAAGGGTCTGTGTTTGCTCACCCAACCTCACGAAACCTCTCAGCCCCAAGAGTGTCCACCCTTATGTCTCAATCAGCTGTGGGTCTATATATGGTCAATCCAGGTGGCATCACAGCCCCTGAACGAATTTAGTAAGAATTTCTTTCTCTTTCACTGTCTTTGTTTCACGGGTTTTTAAAAGTGATTGATTTTTATAAAGGGGTTTAGCTGCTTTTCACTGCTGTGTTTATGCCGCTTTACACCCACTTGACTCACTTACAGAGAGATATCAATACATAGGTTTTGAGATTCTTACTAGTCAGATATATTCTTGGGCGGTTAATAGGGGGTGTTGAGTCCAGTTCACTGAGCAAGGAGTAGGTCGTGTCTATTACATATTGGGTTTATGGAACGGTATCTGAGCTAATTTGAAACCCTTGTTTTATGCATCACCCCACCTCACCTTTCCCGTTAAGCAGCCATAGTGTGTTTTCTAAACGTGTGCCTCTGTTCTGTTTTGTAATTCAGTTCAAGGTCGCAGTTTTTACATTCCCTCTATAAGTGATATCTTATGATAAGTGTCTTTTTCTGTGTGACTTATTTCACTTAGAATCGTCGTACCTAAATCCACTCATCATGCTGCTACTAGACTTATGACGTTGATTTCATGGCTGAGTGATATTCTATTATATATAAGGACTAATAGTTCTTCATCCATTTTTTTCTTTCCTGGGATATTTACGTTGTAACAAAGTAGAGGTTTTTGTCAACAGAGCAGCCCTAAACTTTGGGGTGCCTGTGTCTTGCTTATTTTTAGTTTTCCCAATTTATACGCCCATGAGTGGAAGTGCCCTATGCTCTCTAAGCTGAGTTTTTTTGATGTTTCACGACACACCGTACACTTTTCCAAAATGGCTGTTGGCAATTTACATCCCGCCCATCAGCGTAGCAAGGCTCCCGTTTCTCCATGGCCTGTCCTGCATTTCTGGTTTTGACACTTTATTCAGCATGGCCCTTTTGACCGGTGGGAAGCGAGACTTCTTTGTAGCGCTGATTTGCCTTTCCAGGTTGCTTGGTTGGCCAAAAAGGGCGTATGCGTTTTTTCCTGAATATATTCAGGAAAAAACGCATACGCCCTTTTTGGCCAAGGGCATCATTGTCGAGGTTTTGCCGCTTTTCCCGTGCTTTAAAGGCGATTCGAATCTACCTCCTGAAATCTGTTTCCTGCAATTCTGCCTTGCTTTCAAATCCTCTTCGTTGCCTTCCCTCAATATATTTGTGGACGAGAGTTATCATTTATAACTCTGCAGGTTTGTGAATTGCAGTGCCCCTGAGCTCCATTTTTCAACTCGCTTTCCTGGGACCTGGACGCAAAAGCGCAGGATTGCTTCAGGCCCTATTCTGGTTCCGGGCGGCAGGCTGAGCCTGTGGTTAATTCTTCTTCCTGATGGGAAAATAGAGTGACCTGTGCCTGTCCCAACACCTAGAGCTAGTGTCTCATTGGTTCCCCCTCTTCCCGTTCATCCTCAGGACAAATTGCAACCTGTACGGAACAGGAGGTTAAAGGTGCTGATTCTCCAAGGAGGGAGATTGCTAGTAAAGCAGCTGGAATGGCGAACCCGAGCCCAAGGAGATGAGAAATGAGGTCCCTTTTAGAAACCTTTCCCGATCACACGGTGTACCATCTTCTGGGTTTCTCATGCATGTTTTCGAAGTGGGAAGATGCCCTTGAACCTGGAGATTTGGGACCCATGGGATGGGAACCACGCAGTATTACTTTAAAGGGTCTACGTTTGCTCACCCAACCTCACGAAACCTCTCAGCCCCAAGAGTGTCCACCCTTATGTCTCAATCAGCTGTGGGTCTATATATGGTCAATCCAGGTGGCATTACAGCCCCTGAACGAATTTAGTAAGAATTTCTTTCTCTTTCACTGTCTTTGTTTCACGGGTTTTTAAAAGTGATTGATTTTTATAAAGGGGTTTAGCTGCTTTTCACTGCTGTGTTTATGCCGCTTTACACCCACTTGACTCACTTTCAGAGAGATATCAATACATAGGTTTTAAGATTCTTACTAGTCTGATATATTCTTGGGCGGTTAATAGGGGGTGTTGAGTCCAGTTCACAGAGCAAGGTGTAGGTCGTATCTATTACATATTGGGTTTATGGAACGGTATCTGAGCTAATTTGAAACCCTTCTTTTATGCATCACCCCACCTCACCTTTCCCGTTAAGCAGCCATAGTGTGTTTTCTAAACGTGTGACTCTGTTCTGTTTTGTAATTCAGTTCAAGGGTAGCGGTTTTCACATTCCCTCTATAAGTGATATCTTATGATAAGTGTCTTTTTCTGTGTGAATTATTTCACTGAGAATCGTCGTACCTAAATCCACTCATCATGCTGCTACTAGACTTATGACGTTGATTTCATGGCTGAGTGATATTCTATTATACATAAGGACTAATACTTCTTTATCCATTTTTTTCTTTCCTGGGATATTTACGTTGTAACAAAGTGGAGGTTCTTGTCAACAGAGCAGCCTTAAACTTTGGGGTGCCTGTGTCTTGCTGATTTTTAGTTTTCCCAATTTATACGCCCATGAGTGGAAGTGTCCTATGCTCTCTAAGCTGAATTTTTTAGATGTTTCAGGACACACCGTACAGTTCTCCCGAGTGGCTGTTGGCAATTTACATCCCGCCCATCAGCGTAGCAAGGCTCCCGTTTCTCCATGGCCTGTCCTGCATTTCTGGTTTTGATACTTTATTCAGCATGGCCCTTTTGACCAATGGGAAGCGAGACTTCTTTGTAGCGCTGATTTGCCTTTCCAGGTTGCTTGGTTGGCCAAAAAGGGCGTATGCGTTTTTTCCTGAATATATTCAGGAAAAAACGCATACGCCCTTTTTGGCCAAGGGCATCATGGTCGAGGTATTGCCGCTTTTCCTGTGCTTTCAAGGCGATTCGAATCTACCTCCTGAAATCTGTTTCCTGCAATTCTGCCTTGCTTTCAAATCCTCTTCGTTGCCTTCCCTCAATATATTTGTGGATGAGAGTTATCATTTATAACTCTGCAGGTTTGTGAATTGCAGTGCCCCTGAGCTCCATTTTTCAACTCGCTTTCCTGGGACCTGGACGCAAAAGCGCAGGATTGCTTCAGGCCCTATTCTGGTTCCGGGCGGCAGGCTGAGCCTGTGGTTAATTCTTCTTCCTGATGGGAAAATAGAGTGACCTGTGCCTGTCCCAACACCTAGAGCTAGTCTCTCATTGGTTCCCCCTCTTCCCATTCATCCTCAGGACAAATTGCAACCTGTACGGAACAGGAGGTTAAAGGTGCTGATTCTCCAAGGAGGGAGATTGCTAGTAAAGCAGCTGGAATGGTGAACCCGAGCCCAAGGAGATGAGAAATTAGGTCCCTTTTAGAAACCTTTCCCGATTACACGGTGTACCATCTTCTGGGTTTCTCATGCATGTTTTCCATGTAGGAAGATGCCCTTGAATCTGGAGATTTGGGACCCATGGGATGGGAACCACGCAGTATTACTTTAAAGGGTCTGCGTTTGCTCACCCAAGCTCACGAAACCTCTCAGCCCCAAGAGTGTCCACCCTTATGTCTCAATCAGCTGTGGGTCTATATATGGTCAATCCAGGTGGCATCACAGCCCCTGAACGAATTTAGTAAGAATTTCTTTCTCTTTCCCTGTCTTTGTTTCACGGGTTTTTAAAAGTGATTGATTTTTATAAAGGGGTTTAGCTGCTTTTCACTGCTGTGTTTATGCCGCTTTACACCCACTTGACTCACTTTCAGAGAGATATCAATACATAGGTTTTAAGATTCTTACTAGTCAGATATATTCTTGGGCGGTTAATAGGGGGTGTTGAGTCCAGTTCACTGAGCAAGGAGTAGGTCGTGTCTATTACATATTGGGTTTATGGAACGGTATCTGAGCTAATTTGAAACCCTTCTTTTATGCATCACCCCACCTCACCTTTCCCGTTAAGCAGCCATAGTGTGTTTTCTAAACGTGTGACTCTGTTCTCTTTTGTAATTCAGTTCAAGGGTAGCGGTTTTCACATTCCCTCTATAAGTGATATCTTATGATAAGTGTCTTTTTCTGTGTGACTTATTTCACTTAGAATCGTCGTACCTAAATCCACTCATCATGCTGCTACTAGACTTATGACGTTGATTTCATGGCTGAGTGATATTCTATTATACATAAGGACTAATACTTCTTTATCCATTTTTTTCTTTCCTGGGATATTTACGTTGTAACAAAGTGGAGGTTCTTGTCAACAGAGCAGCCCTAAACTTTGGGGTGCCTGTGTCTTGCTGAATTTTAGTTTTCCCAATTTATACGCCCATGAGTGGAAGTGTCCTATGCTCTCTAAGCTGAGTTTTTTAGATGTTTCAGGACACACCGTACACTTCTACAGAGTGGCTGTTGGCAATTTACATCCCGCCCATCAGCGTAGCAAGGCTCCCGTTTCTCCATGGCCTGTCCTGCATTTCTGGTTTTGACACTTTATTCAGCATGGCCCTTTTGACCGACGGGAAACGAGCCTTCTTTGTAGCGCTGATTTGCCTTTCCAGGTTGCTTGGTTGGCCAAAAAGGGCGTATGCGTTTTTTCCTGAATATATTCAGGAAAAAACGCATACGCCCTTTTTGGCCAAGGGCATCATGGTCGAGGTATTGCCGCTTTTCCTGTGCTTTCAAGGCGATTCGAATCTACCTCCTGAAATCTGTTTCCTGCAATTCTGCCTTGCTTTCAAATCCTCTTCGTTGCCTTCCCTCAATATATTTGTGCACGAGAGTTATCATTTATAACTCTGCAGGTTTGTGAATTGCAGTGCCCCTGAGCTCCATTTTTCAACTCGCTTTCTTGGGAGCTGGCTGCAAAAGCGCAGGATTACTTCAGGCTCTATTCTGGTCCCGAGCGGCAGGCTGAGCCTGTGGTTCATTTTTCTTCCTGATGGGAAAATAGAGTGACCTGTGCCTGTCCCAACACCTAGAGCTAGTGTCTCATTGGTTCCCCCTCTTCCCGTTCATCCTCAGGACAAATTGCAACCTGTACGGAACAGGAGGTTAAAGGTGCTGATTCTCCAAGGAGGGAGATTGCTAGTAAAGCGGCTGGAATGGAGAACCCGAGCACAAGGAGTTGAGAAATGAGGTGCGATTTAGAAACCTTTCCCGATCACACGGTGCACCATCTTCTGGGTTTCTCATGCATGTTTTCGAAGTGGGAAGATGCCCTTGAACCTGGAGATTTGGGACCCATGGGATGGGAACCACGCAGTATTACTTTAAAGGGTCTGCGTTTGCTCACCCAACCTCACGAAACCTCTCAGCCCCAAGAGTGTCCACCCTTATGTCTCAATCAGCTGTGGGTCTATATATGGTCAATCCAGGTTGCATCACAGCCCCTGAACGAATTTAGTAAGAATTTCTTTCTCTTTCCCTGTCTTTGTTTCACGGGTTTTTAAAAGTGATTGATTTTTATAAAGGGGTTTAGCTGCTTTTCACTGCTGTGTTTATGCCGCTTTACACCCACTTGAATCACTTTCAGAGAGATATCAATACATAGGTTTTAAGATTCTTACTAGTCAGATATATTCTTGGGCGGTTAATAGGGGGTGTTGAGTCCAGTTCACTGAGCAAGGAGTAGGTCGTGTCTATTACATATTGGGTTTATGGAACGGTATCTGAGCTAATTTGAAACCCTTCTTTTATGCATGACCCCACCTCACCTTTCCCGTTAAGCAGCCATAGTGTGTTTTCTAAACGTGTGACTCTGTTCTGTTTTGTAATTCAGTTCAAGGGTAGCGGTTTTCACATTCCCTCTATAAGTGATATCTTATGATAAGTGTCTTTTTCTGTGTGACTTATTTCACTTAGAATCGTCGTACCTAAATCCACTCATCATGCTGCTACTAGACTTATGACGTTGATTTCATGGCTGAGTGATATTCTATTATATATAAGGACTAATACTTCTTCATCCATTTTTTTCTTTCCTGGGATATTTACGTTGTAACAAAGTAGAGGTTCTTGTCAACAGAGCAGCCCTAAACTTTGGGGTGCCTGTGTCTTGCTGATTTTTAGTTTTCCCAATTTATACGCCCATGAGTGGAAGTGCCCTATGCTCTCTAAGCTGAGTTTTTTAGATGTTTCACGACACACCGTACACTTCTCCAAAATGGCTGTTGGCAATTTACATCCCGCCCATCAGCGTAGCAAGGCTCCCGTTTCTCCATGGCCTGTCCTGCATTTCTGGTTTTGACACTTTATTCAGCATGGCCCTTTTGACCGGTGGGAAGCGAGACTTCTTTGTAGCGCTGATTTGCCTTTCCAGGTTGCTTGGTTGGCCAAAAAGGGCGTATGCGTTTTTTCCTGAATATATTCAGGAAAAAACGCATACGCCCTTTTTGGCCAAGGGCATCATTGTCGAGGTTTTGCCGCTTTTCCCGTGCTTTAAAGGCGATTCGAATCTACCTCCTGAAATCTGTTTCCTGCAATTCTGCCTTGCTTTCAAATCCTCTTCGTTGCCTTCCCTCAATATATTTGTGGACGAGAGTTATCATTTATAACTCTGCAGGTTTGTGAATTGCAGTGCCCCTGAGCTCCATTTTTCAACTCGCTTTCCTGGGACCTGGACGCAAAAGCGCAGGATTGCTTCAGGCCCTATTCTGGTTCCGGGCGGCAGGCTGAGCCTGTGGTTAATTCTTCTTCCTGATGGGAAAATAGAGTGACCTGTGCCTGTCCCAACACCTAGAGCTAGTGTCTCATTGGTTCCCCCTCTTCCCGTTCATCCTCAGGACAAATTGCAACCTGTACGGAACAGGAGGTTAAAGGTGCTGATTCTCCAAGGAGGGAGATTGCTAGTAAAGCAGCTGGAATGGCGAACCCGAGCCCAAGGAGATGAGAAATGAGGTCCCTTTTAGAAACCTTTCCCGATCACACGGTGTACCATCTTCTGGGTTTCTCATGCATGTTTTCGAAGTGGGAAGATGCCCTTGAACCTGGAGATTTGGGACCCATGGGATGGGAACCACGCAGTATTACTTTAAAGGGTCTACGTTTGCTCACCCAACCTCACGAAACCTCTCAGCCCCAAGAGTGTCCACCCTTATGTCTCAATCAGCTGTGGGTCTATATATGGTCAATCCAGGTGGCATCACAGCCCCTGAACGAATTTAGTAAGAATTTCTTTCTCTTTCCCTGTCTTTGTTTCACGGGTTTTTAAAAGTGATTGATTTTTATAAAGGGGTTTAGCTGCTTTTCACTGCTGTGTTTATGCCGCTTTACACCCACTTGACTCAATTTCAGAGAGATATCAATACATAGGTTTTAAGATTCTTACTAGTCAGATATATTCTTGGGCGGTTAATAGGGGGTGTTGGGTCCAGTTCACTGAGCAAGGAGTAGGTCGTTTCTATTACATATTGGGTTTATGGAACGGTATCTGAGCTAATTTGAAACCCTTCTTTTATGCATCACCCCACCTCACCTTTCCCGTTAAGCAGCCATAGTGTGTTTTCTAAACGTGTGACTCTGTTCTGTTTTGTAATTCAGTTCAAGGGTAGCGGTTTTCACATTCCCTCTATAAGTGATATCTTATGATAAGTGTCTTTTACTGTGTGAATTATTTCACTGAGAATCGTCGTACCTAAATCCACTCATCATGCTGCTACTAGACTTATGACGTTGATTTCATGGCTGAGTGATATTCTATTATACATAAGGACTAATACTTCTTTATCCATTTTTTTCTTTCCTGGGATATTTACGTTGTAACAAAGTGGAGGTTCTTGTCAACAGAGCAGCCCTAAACTTTGGGGTGCCTGTGTCTTGCTGATTTTTAGTTTTCCCAATTTATACGCCCATGAGTGGAAGTGTCCTATGCTCTCTAAGCTGAGTTTTTTAGATGTTTCAGGACACACCGTACAGTTCTCCCGAGTGGCTGTTGGCAATTTACATCCCGCCCATCAGCGTAGCAAGGCTCCCGTTTCTCCATGGCCTGTCCTGCATTTCTGGTTTTGACACATTATTCAGCATGGCCCTTTTGACCGACGGGAAACGAGCCTTCTTTGTAGCGCTGATTTGCCTTTCCAGGTTGCTTGGTTGGCCAAAAAGGGCGTATGCGTTTTTTCCTGAATATATTCAGGAAAAAACGCATACGCCCTTTTTGGCCAAGGGCATCATGGTCGAGGTGTTGCCGCTTTTCCTGTGCTTTCAAGGCGATTCGAATCTACCTCCTGAAATCTGTTTCCTGCAATTCTGCCTTGCTTTCAAATCCTCTTCGTTGCCTTCCCTCAATATATTTGTGGACGAGAGTTATCATTTATAACTCTGCAGGTTTGTGAATTGCAGTGCCCCTGAGCTCCATTTTTCAACTCGCTTTCTTGGGAGCTGGCTGCAAAAGCGCAGGATTGCTTCAGGCTCTATTCTGGTCCCGAGCGGCAGGCTGAGCCTGTGGTTCATTCTTCTTCCTGATGGGAAAATAGAGTGACCTGTGCCTGTCCCAACACCTAGAGCTAGTGTCTCATTGGTTCCCCCTCTTCCCGTTCATCCTCAGGACAAATTGCAACCTGTACGGAACAGGAGGTTAAAGGTGCTGATTCTCCAAGGAGGGAGATTGCTAGTAAAGCGGCTGGAATGGAGAACCCGAGCACAAGGAGTTGAGAAATGAGGTGCGATTTAGAAACCTTTCCCGATCACACGGTGCACCATCTTCTGGGTTTCTCATGCATGTTTTCGAAGTGGGAAGATGCCCTTGAACCTGGAGATTTGGGACCCATGGGATGGGAACCACGCAGTATTACTTTAAAGGGTCTGCGTTTGCTCACCCAACCTCACGAAACCTCTCAGCCCCAAGAGTGTCCACCCTTATGTCTCAATCAGCTGTGGGTCTATATATGGTCAATCCAGGTGGCATCACAGCCCCTGAACGAATTTAGTAAGAATTTCTTTCTCTTTCCCTGTCTTTGTTTCACGGGTTTTTAAAAGTGATTGATTTTTATAAAGGGGTTTAGCTGCTTTTCACTGCTGTGTTTATGCCGCTTTACACCCACTTGACTCACTTACAGAGAGATATCAATACATAGGTTTTGAGATTCTTACTAGTCAGATATATTCTTGGGCGGTTAATAGGGGGTGTTGAGTCCAGTTCACTGAGCAAGGAGTAGGTCGTGTCTATTACATATTGGGTTTATGGAACGGTATCTGAGCTAATTTGAAACCCTTGTTTTATGCATCACCCCACCTCACCTTTCCCGTTAAGCAGCCATAGTGTGTTTTCTAAACGTGTGCCTCTGTTCTGTTTTGTAATTCAGTTCAAGGTCGCAGTTTTTACATTCCCTCTATAAGTGATATCTTATGATAAGTGTCTTTTTCTGTGTGACTTATTTCACTTAGAATCGTCGTACCTAAATCCACTCATCATGCTGCTACTAGACTTATGACGTTGATTTCATGGCTGAGTGATATTCTATTATATATAAGGACTAATACTTCTTCATCCATTTTTTTCTTTCCTGGGATATTTACGTTGTAACAAAGTAGAGGTTCTTGTCAACAGAGCAGCCCTAAACTTTGGGGTGCCTGTGTCTTGCTGATTTTTCGTTTTCCCAATTTATACGCCCATGAGTGGAAGTGCCCTATGCTCTCTAAGCTGAGTTTTTTAGATGTTTCACGACACACCGTACACTTCTCCAAAATGGCTGTTGGCAATTTACATCCCGCCCATCAGCGTAGCAAGGCTCCCGTTTCTCCATGGCCTGTCCTGCATTTCTGGTTTTGACACTTTATTCAGCATGGCCCTTTTGACCGGTGGGAAGCGAGACTTCTTTGTAGCGCTGATTTGCCTTTCCAGGTTGCTTGGTTGGCCAAAAAGGGCGTATGCGTTTTTTCCTGAATATATTCAGGAAAAAACGCATACGCCCTTTTTGGCCAAGGGCATCATTGTCGAGGTTTTGCCGCTTTTCCCGTGCTTTAAAGGCGATTCGAATCTACCTCCTGAAATCTGTTTCCTGCAATTCTGCCTTGCTTTCAAATCCTCTTCGTTGCCTTCCCTCAATATATTTGTGGACGAGAGTTATCATTTATAACTCTGCAGGTTTGTGAATTGCAGTGCCCCTGAGCTCCATTTTTCAACTCGCTTTCCTGGGACCTGGACGCAAAAGCGCAGGATTGCTTCAGGCCCTATTCTGGTTCCGGGCGGCAGGCTGAGCCTGTGGTTAATTCTTCTTCCTGATGGGAAAATAGAGTGACCTGTGCCTGTCCCAACACCTAGAGCTAGTGTCTCATTGGTTCCCCCTCTTCCCGTTCATCCTCAGGACAAATTGCAACCTGTACGGAACAGGAGGTTAAAGGTGCTGATTCTCCAAGGAGGGAGATTGCTAGTAAAGCAGCTGGAATGGCGAACCCGAGCCCAAGGAGATGAGAAATGAGGTCCCTTTTAGAAACCTTTCCCGATCACACGGTGTACCATCTTCTGGGTTTCTCATGCATGTTTTCGAAGTGGGAAGATGCCCTTGAACCTGGAGATTTGGGACCCATGGGATGGGAACCACGCAGTATTACTTTAAAGGGTCTACGTTTGCTCACCCAACCTCACGAAACCTCTCAGCCCCAAGAGTGTCCACCCTTATGTCTCAATCAGCTGTGGGTCTATATATGGTCAATCCAGGTGGCATCACAGCCCCTGAACGAATTTAGTAAGAATTTCTTTCTCTTTCCCTGTCTTTGTTTCACGGGTTTTTAAAAGTGATTGATTTTTATAAAGGGGTTTAGCTGCTTTTCACTGCTGTGTTTATGCCGCTTTACACCCACTTGACTCAATTTCAGAGAGATATCAATACATAGGTTTTAAGATTCTTACTAGTCAGATATATTCTTGGGCGGTTAATAGGGGGTGTTGGGTCCAGTTCACTGAGCAAGGAGTAGGTCGTTTCTATTACATATTGGGTTTATGGAACGGTATCTGAGCTAATTTGAAACCCTTCTTTTATGCATCACCCCACCTCACCTTTCCCGTTAAGCAGCCATAGTGTGTTTTCTAAACGTGTGACTCTGTTCTGTTTTGTAATTCAGTTCAAGGGTAGCGGTTTTCACATTCCCTCTATAAGTGATATCTTATGATAAGTGTCTTTTACTGTGTGAATTATTTCACTGAGAATCGTCGTACCTAAATCCACTCATCATGCTGCTACTAGACTTATGACGTTGATTTCATGGCTGAGTGATATTCTATTATACATAAGGACTAATACTTCTTTATCCATTTTTTTCTTTCCTGGGATATTTACGTTGTAACAAAGTGGAGGTTCTTGTCAACAGAGCAGCCCTAAACTTTGGGGTGCCTGTGTCTTGCTGATTTTTAGTTTTCCCAATTTATACGCCCATGAGTGGAAGTGTCCTATGCTCTCTAAGCTGAGTTTTTTAGATGTTTCAGGACACACCGTACAGTTCTCCCGAGTGGCTGTTGGCAATTTACATCCCGCCCATCAGCGTAGCAAGGCTCCCGTTTCTCCATGGCCTGTCCTGCATTTCTGGTTTTGACACATTATTCAGCATGGCCCTTTTGACCGACGGGAAACGAGCCTTCTTTGTAGCGCTGATTTGCCTTTCCAGGTTGCTTGGTTGGCCAAAAAGGGCGTATGCGTTTTTTCCTGAATATATTCAGGAAAAAACGCATACGCCCTTTTTGGCCAAGGGCATCATGGTCGAGGTGTTGCCGCTTTTCCTGTGCTTTCAAGGCGATTCGAATCTACCTCCTGAAATCTGTTTCCTGCAATTCTGCCTTGCTTTCAAATCCTCTTCGTTGCCTTCCCTCAATATATTTGTGGACGAGAGTTATCATTTATAACTCTGCAGGTTTGTGAATTGCAGTGCCCCTGAGCTCCATTTTTCAACTCGCTTTCTTGGGAGCTGGCTGCAAAAGCGCAGGATTGCTTCAGGCTCTATTCTGGTCCCGAGCGGCAGGCTGAGCCTGTGGTTCATTCTTCTTCCTGATGGGAAAATAGAGTGACCTGTGCCTGTCCCAACACCTAGAGCTAGTGTCTCATTGGTTCCCCCTCTTCCCGTTCATCCTCAGGACAAATTGCAACCTGTACGGAACAGGAGGTTAAAGGTGCTGATTCTCCAAGGAGGGAGATTGCTAGTAAAGCGGCTGGAATGGAGAACCCGAGCACAAGGAGTTGAGAAATGAGGTGCGATTTAGAAACCTTTCCCGATCACACGGTGCACCATCTTCTGGGTTTCTCATGCATGTTTTCGAAGTGGGAAGATGCCCTTGAACCTGGAGATTTGGGACCCATGGGATGGGAACCACGCAGTATTACTTTAAAGGGTCTGCGTTTGCTCACCCAACCTCACGAAACCTCTCAGCCCCAAGAGTGTCCACCCTTATGTCTCAATCAGCTGTGGGTCTATATATGGTCAATCCAGGTGGCATCACAGCCCCTGAACGAATTTAGTAAGAATTTCTTTCTCTTTCCCTGTCTTTGTTTCACGGGTTTTTAAAAGTGATTGATTTTTATAAAGGGGTTTAGCTGCTTTTCACTGCTGTGTTTATGCCGCTTTACACCCACTTGACTCACTTACAGAGAGATATCAATACATAGGTTTTGAGATTCTTACTAGTCAGATATATTCTTGGGCGGTTAATAGGGGGTGTTGAGTCCAGTTCACTGAGCAAGGAGTAGGTCGTGTCTATTACATATTGGGTTTATGGAACGGTATCTGAGCTAATTTGAAACCCTTGTTTTATGCATCACCCCACCTCACCTTTCCCGTTAAGCAGCCATAGTGTGTTTTCTAAACGTGTGCCTCTGTTCTGTTTTGTAATTCAGTTCAAGGTCGCAGTTTTTACATTCCCTCTATAAGTGATATCTTATGATAAGTGTCTTTTTCTGTGTGACTTATTTCACTTAGAATCGTCGTACCTAAATCCACTCATCATGCTGCTACTAGACTTATGACGTTGATTTCATGGCTGAGTGATATTCTATTATATATAAGGACTAATACTTCTTCATCCATTTTTTTCTTTCCTGGGATATTTACGTTGTAACAAAGTAGAGGTTCTTGTCAACAGAGCAGCCCTAAACTTTGGGGTGCCTGTGTCTTGCTGATTTTTCGTTTTCCCAATTTATACGCCCATGAGTGGAAGTGCCCTATGCTCTCTAAGCTGAGTTTTTTAGATGTTTCACGACACACCGTACACTTCTCCAAAATGGCTGTTGGCAATTTACATCCCGCCCATCAGCGTAGCAAGGCTCCCGTTTCTCCATGGCCTGTCCTGCATTTCTGGTTTTGACACTTTATTCAGCATGGCCCTTTTGACCGGTGGGAAGCGAGACTTCTTTGTAGCGCTGATTTGCCTTTCCAGGTTGCTTGGTTGGCCAAAAAGGGCGTATGCGTTTTTTCCTGAATATATTCAGGAAAAAACGCATACGCCCTTTTTGGCCAAGGGCATCATTGTCGAGGTTTTGCCGCTTTTCCCGTGCTTTAAAGGCGATTCGAATCTACCTCCTGAAATCTGTTTCCTGCAATTCTGCCTTGCTTTCAAATCCTCTTCGTTGCCTTCCCTCAATATATTTGTGGACGAGAGTTATCATTTATAACTCTGCAGGTTTGTGAATTGCAGTGCCCCTGAGCTCCATTTTTCAACTCGCTTTCCTGGGACCTGGACGCAAAAGCGCAGGATTGCTTCAGGCCCTATTCTGGTTCCGGGCGGCAGGCTGAGCCTGTGGTTAATTCTTCTTCCTGATGGGAAAATAGAGTGACCTGTGCCTGTCCCAACACCTAGAGCTAGTGTCTCATTGGTTCCCCCTCTTCCCGTTCATCCTCAGGACAAATTGCAACCTGTACGGAACAGGAGGTTAAAGGTGCTGATTCTCCAAGGAGGGAGATTGCTAGTAAAGCAGCTGGAATGGCGAACCCGAGCCCAAGGAGATGAGAAATGAGGTCCCTTTTAGAAACCTTTCCCGATCACACGGTGTACCATCTTCTGGGTTTCTCATGCATGTTTTCGAAGTGGGAAGATGCCCTTGAACCTGGAGATTTGGGACCCATGGGATGGGAACCACGCAGTATTACTTTAAAGGGTCTACGTTTGCTCACCCAACCTCACGAAACCTCTCAGCCCCAAGAGTGTCCACCCTTATGTCTCAATCAGCTGTGGGTCTATATATGGTCAAGCCAGGTGGCATCACAGCCCCTGAACGAATTTAGTAAGAATTTCTTTCTCTTTCCCTGTCTTTGTTTCACGGGTTTTTAAAAGTGATTGATTTTTATAAAGGGGTTTAGCTGCTTTTCACTGCTGTGTTTATGCCGCTTTACACCCACTTGACTCACTTTCAGAGAGATATCAATACATAGGTTTTAAGATTCTTACTAGTCAGATATATTCTTGGGCGGTTAATAGGGGGTGTTGGGTCCAGTTCACTGAGCAAGGAGTAGGTCGTTTCTATTACATATTGGGTTTATGGAACGGTATCTGAGCTAATTTGAAACCCTTCTTTTATGCATCACCCCACCTCACCTTTCCCGTTAAGCAGCCATAGTGTGTTTTCTAAACGTGTGACTCTGTTCTGTTTTGTAATTCAGTTCAAGGGTAGCGGTTTTCACATTCCCTCTATAAGTGATATCTTATGATAAGTGTCTTTTACTGTGTGAATTATTTCACTGAGAATCGTCGTACCTAAATCCACTCATCATGCTGCTACTAGACTTATGACGTTGATTTCATGGCTGAGTGATATTCTATTATACATAAGGACTAATACTTCTTTATCCATTTTTTTCTTTCCTGGTATATTTACGTTGTAACAAAGTGGAGGTTCTTGTCAACAGAGCAGCCCTAAACTTTGGGGTGCCTGTGTCTTGCTGATTTTTAGTTTTCCCAATTTATACGCCCATGAGTGGAAGTGTCCTATGCTCTCTAAGCTGAATTTTTTAGATGTTTCAGGACACACCGTACAGTTCTCCCGAGTGGCTGTTGGCAATTTACATCCCGCCCATCAGCGTAGCAAGGCTCCCGTTTCTCCATGGCCTGTCCTGCATTTCTGGTTTTGATACTTTATTCAGCATGGCCCTTTTGACCGACGGGAAGCGAGACTTCTTTGTAGCGCTGATTTGCCTTTCCAGGTTGCTTGGTTGGCCAAAAAGGGCGTATGCGTTTTTTCCTGAATATATTCAGGAAAAAACGCATACGCCCTTTTTGGCCAAGGGCATCATGGTCGAGGTATTGCCGCTTTTCCTGTGCTTTCAAGGCGATTCGAATCTACCTCCTGAAATCTGTTTCCTGCAATTCTGCCTTGCTTTCAAATCCTCTTCGTTGCCTTCCCTCAATATATTTGTGCACGAGAGTTATCATTTATAACTCTGCAGGTTTGTGAATTGCAGTGCCCCTGAGCTCCATTTTTCAACTCGCTTTCTTGGGAGCTGGCTGCAAAAGCGCAGGATTGCTTCAGGCTCTATTCTGGTCCCGAGCGGCAGGCTGAGCCTGTGGTTAATTCTTCTTCCTGATGGGAAAATAGAGTGACCTGTGCCTGTCCCAACACCTAGAGCTAGTGTCTCATTAGTTCCCCCTCTTCCCGTTCATCCTCAGGACAAATTGCAACCTGTACGGAACAGGAGGTTAAAGGTGCTGATTCTCCAAGGAGGGAGATTGCTAGTAAAGCGGCTGGAATGGAGAACCCGAGCACAAGGAGTTGAGAAATGAGGTGCGATTTAGAAACCTTTCCCGATCACACGGTGCACCATCTTCTGGGTTTCTCATGCATGTTTTCGAAGTGGGAAGATGCCCTTGAACCTGGAGATTTGGGACCCATGGGATGGGAACCACGCAGTATTACTTTAAAGGGTCTGCGTTTGCTCACCCAACCTCACGAAACCTCTCAGCCCCAAGAGTGTCCACCCTTATGTCTCAATCAGCTGTGGGTCTATATATGGTCAATCCAGGTGGCATCACAGCCCCTGAACGAATTTAGTAAGAATTTCTTTCTCTTTCACTGTCTTTGTTTCACGGGTTTTTAAAAGTGATTGATTTTTATAAAGGGGTTTAGCTGCTTTTCACTGCTGTGTTTATGCCGCTTTACACCCACTTGACTCACTTACAGAGAGATATCAATACATAGGTTTTGAGATTCTTACTAGTCAGATATATTCTTGGGCGGTTAATAGGGGGTGTTGAGTCCAGTTCACTGAGCAAGGAGTAGGTCGTGTCTATTACATATTGGGTTTATGGAACGGTATCTGAGCTAATTTGAAACCCTTGTTTTATGCATCACCCCACCTCACCTTTCCCGTTAAGCAGCCATAGTGTGTTTTCTAAACGTGTGCCTCTGTTCTGTTTTGTAATTCAGTTCAAGGTCGCAGTTTTTACATTCCCTCTATAAGTGATATCTTATGATAAGTGTCTTTTTCTGTGTGACTTATTTCACTTAGAATCGTCGTACCTAAATCCACTCATCATGCTGCTACTAGACTTATGACGTTGATTTCATGGCTGAGTGATATTCTATTATATATAAGGACTAATACTTCTTCATCCATTTTTTTCTTTCCTGGGATATTTACGTTGTAACAAAGTAGAGGTTCTTGTCAACAGAGCAGCCCTAAACTTTGGGGTGCCTGTGTCTTGCTGATTTTTAGTTTTCCCAATTTATACGCCCATGAGTGGAAGTGCCCTATGCTCTCTAAGCTGAGTTTTTTAGATGTTTCACGACACACCGTACACTTCTCCAAAATGGCTGTTGGCAATTTACATCCCGCCCATCAGCGTAGCAAGGCTCCCGTTTCTCCATGGCCTGTCCTGCATTTCTGGTTTTGACACTTTATTCAGCATGGCCCTTTTGACCGGTGGGAAGCGAGACTTCTTTGTAGCGCTGATTTGCCTTTCCAGGTTGCTTGGTTGGCCAAAAAGGGCGTATGCGTTTTTTCCTGAATATATTCAGGAAAAAACGCATACGCCCTTTTTGGCCAAGGGCATCATTGTCGAGGTTTTGCCGCTTTTCCCGTGCTTTAAAGGCGATTCGAATCTACCTCCTGAAATCTGTTTCCTGCAATTCTGCCTTGCTTTCAAATCCTCTTCGTTGCCTTCCCTCAATATATTTGTGGACGAGAGTTATCATTTATAACTCTGCAGGTTTGTGAATTGCAGTGCCCCTGAGCTCCATTTTTCAACTCGCTTTCCTGGGACCTGGACGCAAAAGCGCAGGATTGCTTCAGGCCCTATTCTGGTTCCGGGCGGCAGGCTGAGCCTGTGGTTAATTCTTCTTCCTGATGGGAAAATAGAGTGACCTGTGCCTGTCCCAACACCTAGAGCTAGTGTCTCATTGGTTCCCCCTCTTCCCGTTCATCCTCAGGACAAATTGCAACCTGTACGGAACAGGAGGTTAAAGGTGCTGATTCTCCAAGGAGGGAGATTGCTAGTAAAGCAGCTGGAATGGCGAACCCGAGCCCAAGGAGATGAGAAATGAGGTCCCTTTTAGAAACCTTTCCCGATCACACGGTGTACCATCTTCTGGGTTTCTCATGCATGTTTTCGAAGTGGGAAGATGCCCTTGAACCTGGAGATTTGGGACCCATGGGATGGGAACCACGCAGTATTACTTTAAAGGGTCTACGTTTGCTCACCCAACCTCACGAAACCTCTCAGCCCCAAGAGTGTCCACCCTTATGTCTCAATCAGCTGTGGGTCTATATATGGTCAATCCAGGTGGCATCACAGCCCCTGAACGAATTTAGTAAGAATTTCTTTCTCTTTCCCTGTCTTTGTTTCACGGGTTTTTAAAAGTGATTGATTTTTATAAAGGGGTTTAGCTGCTTTTCACTGCTGTGTTTATGCCGCTTTACACCCACTTGACTCACTTTCAGAGAGATATCAATACATAGGTTTTAAGATTCTTACTAGTCAGATATATTCTTGGGCGGTTAATAGGGGGTGTTGGGTCCAGTTCACTGAGCAAGGAGTAGGTCGTGTCTATTACATATTGGGTTTATGGAACGGTATCTGAGCTAATTTGAAACCCTTCTTTTATGCATCACCCCACCTCACCTTTCCCGTTAAGCAGCCATAGTGTGTTTTCTAAACGTGTGACTCTGTTCTGTTTTGTAATTCAGTTCAAGGGTAGCGGTTTTCACATTCCCTCTATAAGTGATATCTTATGATAAGTGTCTTTTACTGTGTGAATTATTTCACTGAGAATCGTCGTACCTAAATCCACTCATCATGCTGCTACTAGACTTATGACGTTGATTTCATGGCTGAGTGATATTCTATTATATATAAGGACTAATACTTCTTTATCCATTTTTTTCTTTCCTGGGATATTTACGTTGTAACAAAGTGGAGGTTCTTGTCAACAGAGCAGCCCTAAACTTTGGGGTGCCTGTGTCTTGCTGATTTTTAGTTTTCCCAATTTATACGCCCATGAGTGGAAGTGTCCTATGCTCTCTAAGCTGAATTTTTTAGATGTTTCAGGACACACCGTACAGTTCTCCCGAGTGGCTGTTGGCAATTTACATCCCGCCCATCAGCGTAGCAAGGCTCCCGTTTCTCCATGGCCTGTCCTGCATTTCTGGTTTTGATACTTTATTCAGCATGGCCCTTTTGACCGACGGGAAGCGAGACTTCTTTGTAGCGCTGATTTGCCTTTCCAGGTTGCTTGGTTGGCCAAAAAGGGCGTATGCGTTTTTTCCTGAATATATTCAGGAAAAAACGCATACGCCCTTTTTGGCCAAGGGCATCATGGTCGAGGTATTGCCGCTTTTCCTGTGCTTTCATGGCGATTCGAATCTACCTCCTGAAATCTGTTTCCTGCAATTCTGCCTTGCTTTCAAATCCTCTTCGTTGCCTTCCCTCAATATATTTGTGGACGAGAGTTATCATTTATAACTCTGCAGGTTTGTGAATTGCAGTGCCCCTGAGCTCCATTTTTCAACTCGCTTTCTTGGGAGCTGGCTGCAAAAGCACAGGATTGCTTCAGGCTGTATTCTGGTCCCGAGCGGCAGGCTGAGCCTGTGGTTAATTCTTCTTCCTGATGGGAAAATAGAGTGACCTGTGCCTGTCCCAACACCTAGAGCTAGTGTCTCATTGGTTCCCCCTCTTCCCGTTCATCCTCAGGACAAATTGCAACCTGTACGGAACAGGAGGTTAAAGGTGCTGATTCTCCAAGGAGGGAGATTGCTAGTAAAGCGGCTGGAATGGAGAACCCGAGCACAAGGAGTTGAGAAATGAGGTGCGATTTAGAAACCTTTCCCGATCACACGGTGCACCATCTTCTGGGTTTCTCATGCATGTTTTCGAAGTGGGAAGATGCCCTTGAACCTGGAGATTTGGGACCCATGGGATGGGAACCACGCAGTATTACTTTAAAGGGTCTGCGTTTGCTCACCCAACCTCACGAAACCTCTCAGCCCCAAGAGTGTCCACCCTTATGTCTCAATCAGCTGTGGGTCTATATATGGTCAATCCAGGTGGCATCACAGCCCCTGAACGAATTTAGTAAGAATTTCTTTCTCTTTCACTGTCTTTGTTTCACGGGTTTTTAAAAGTGATTGATTTTTATAAAGGGGTTTAGCTGCTTTTCACTGCTGTGTTTATGCCGCTTTACACCCACTTGACTCACTTACAGAGAGATATCAATACATAGGTTTTGAGATTCTTACTAGTCAGATATATTCTTGGGCGGTTAATAGGGGGTGTTGAGTCCAGTTCACTGAGCAAGGAGTAGGTCGTGTCTATTACATATTGGGTTTATGGAACGGTATCTGAGCTAATTTGAAACCCTTGTTTTATGCATCACCCCACCTCACCTTTCCCGTTAAGCAGCCATAGTGTGTTTTCTAAACGTGTGCCTCTGTTCTGTTTTGTAATTCAGTTCAAGGTCGCAGTTTTTACATTCCCTCTATAAGTGATATCTTATGATAAGTGTCTTTTTCTGTGTGACTTATTTCACTTAGAATCGTCGTACCTAAATCCACTCATCATGCTGCTACTAGACTTATGACGTTGATTTCATGGCTGAGTGATATTCTATTATATATAAGGACTAATACTTCTTCATCCATTTTTTTCTTTCCTGGGATATTTACGTTGTAACAAAGTAGAGGTTCTTGTCAACAGAGCAGCCCTAAACTTTGGGGTGCCTGTGTCTTGCTGATTTTTCGTTTTCCCAATTTATACGCCCATGAGTGGAAGTGCCCTATGCTCTCTAAGCTGAGTTTTTTAGATGTTTCACGACACACCGTACACTTCTCCAAAATGGCTGTTGGCAATTTACATCCCGCCCATCAGCGTAGCAAGGCTCCCGTTTCTCCATGGCCTGTCCTGCATTTCTGGTTTTGACACTTTATTCAGCATGGCCCTTTTGACCGGTGGGAAGCGAGACTTCTTTGTAGCGCTGATTTGCCTTTCCAGGTTGCTTGGTTGGCCAAAAAGGGCGTATGCGTTTTTTCCTGAATATATTCAGGAAAAAACGCATACGCCCTTTTTGGCCAAGGGCATCATTGTCGAGGTTTTGCCGCTTTTCCCGTGCTTTAAAGGCGATTCGAATCTACCTCCTGAAATCTGTTTCCTGCAATTCTGCCTTGCTTTCAAATCCTCTTCGTTGCCTTCCCTCAATATATTTGTGGACGAGAGTTATCATTTATAACTCTGCAGGTTTGTGAATTGCAGTGCCCCTGAGCTCCATTTTTCAACTCGCTTTCCTGGGACCTGGACGCAAAAGCGCAGGATTGCTTCAGGCCCTATTCTGGTTCCGGGCGGCAGGCTGAGCCTGTGGTTAATTCTTCTTCCTGATGGGAAAATAGAGTGACCTGTGCCTGTCCCAACACCTAGAGCTAGTCTCTCATTGGTTCCCCCTCTTCCCGTTCATCCTCAGGACAAATTGCAACCTGTACGGAACAGGAGGTTAAAGGTGCTGATTCTCCAAGGAGGGAGATTGCTAGTAAAGCAGCTGGAATGGCGAACCCGAGCCCAAGGAGATGAGAAATGAGGTCCCTTTTAGAAACCTTTCCCGATCACACGGTGTACCATCTTCTGGGTTTCTCATGCATGTTTTCGAAGTGGGAAGATGCCCTTGAACCTGGAGATTTGGGACCCATGGGATGGGAACCACGCAGTATTACTTTAAAGGGTCTACGTTTGCTCACCCAACCTCACGAAACCTCTCAGCCCCAAGAGTGTCCACCCTTATGTCTCAATCAGCTGTGGGTCTATATATGGTCAATCCAGGTGGCCTCACAGCCCCTGAACGAATTTAGTAAGAATTTCTTTCTCTTTCCCTGTCTTTGTTTCACGGGTTTTTAAAAGTGATTGATTTTTATAAAGGGGTTTAGCTGCTTTTCACTGCTGTGTTTATGCCGCTTTACACCCACTTGACTCACTTTCAGAGAGATATCAATACATAGGTTTTAAGATTCTTACTAGTCAGATATATCCTTGGGCGGTTAATAGGGGGTGTTGGGTCCAGTTCACTGAGCAAGGAGTAGGTCGTTTCTATTACATATTGGGTTTATGGAACGGTATCTGAGCTAATTTGAAACCCTTCTTTTATGCATCACCCCACCTCACCTTTCCCGTTAAGCAGCCATAGTGTGTTTTCTAAACGTGTGACTCTGTTCTGTTTTGTAATTCAGTTCAAGGGTAGCGGTTTTCACATTCCCTCTATAAGTGATATCTTATGATAAGTGTCTTTTACTGTGTGAATTATTTCACTGAGAATCGTCGTACCTAAATCCACTCATCATGCTGCTACTAGACTTACGACATTGATTTCATGGCTGAGTGATATTCTATTATACATAAGGACTAATACTTCTTTATCCATTTTTTTCTTTCCTGGGATATTTACGTTGTAACAAAGTGGAGGTTCTTGTCAACAGAGCAGCCCTAAACTTTGGGGTGCCTGTGTCTTGCTGATTTTTAGTTTTCCCAATTTATACGCCCATGAGTGGAAGTGTCCTATGCTCTCTAAGCTGAATTTTTTAGATGTTTCAGGACACACCGTACAGTTCTCCCGAGTGGCTGTTGGCAATTTACATCCCGCCCATCAGCGTAGCAAGGCTCCCGTTTCTCCATGGCCTGTCCTGCATTTCTGGTTTTGATACTTTATTCAGCATGGCCCTTTTGACCGACGGGAAGCGAGACTTCTTTGTAGCGCTGATTTGCCTTTCCAGGTTGCTTGGTTGGCCAAAAAGGGCGTATGCGTTTTTTCCTGAATATATTCAGGAAAAAACGCATACGCCCTTTTTGGCCAAGGGCATCATGGTCGAGGTATTGCCGCTTTTCCTGTGCTTTCAAGGCGATTCGAATCTACCTCCTGAAATCTGTTTCCTGCAATTCTGCCTTGCTTTCAAATCCTCTTCGTTGCCTTCCCTCAATATATTTGTGGACGAGAGTTATCATTTATAACTCTGCAGGTTTGTGAATTGCAGTGCCCCTGAGCTCCATTTTTCAACTCGCTTTCTTGGGAGCTGGCTGCAAAAGCGCAGGATTGCTTCAGGCTCTATTCTGGTCCCGAGCGGCAGGCTGAGCCTGTGGTTAATTCTTCTTCCTGATGGGAAAATAGAGTGACCTGTGCCTGTCCCAACACCTAGAGCTAGTGTCTCATTGGTTCCCCCTCTTCCCGTTCATCCTCAGGACAAATTGCAACCTGTACGGAACAGGAGGTTAAAGGTGCTGATTCTCCAAGGAGGGAGATTGCTAGTAAAGCGGCTGGAATGGAGAACCCGAGCACAAGGAGTTGAGAAATGAGGTGCGATTTAGAAACCTTTCCCGATCACACGGTGCACCATCTTCTGGGTTTCTCATGCATGTTTTCGAAGTGGGAAGATGCCCTTGAACCTGGAGATTTGGGACCCATGGGATGGGAACCACGCAGTATTACTTTAAAGGGTCTGCGTTTGCTCACCCAACCTCACGAAACCTCTCAGCCCCAAGAGTGTCCACCCTTATGTCTCAATCAGCTGTGGGTCTATATATGGTCAATCCAGGTGGCATCACAGCCCCTGAACGAATTTAGTAAGAATTTCTTTCTCTTTCACTGTCTTTGTTTCACGGGTTTTTAAAAGTGATTGATTTTTATAAAGGGGTTTAGCTGCTTTTCACTGCTGTGTTTATGCCGCTTTACACCCACTTGACTCACTTACAGAGAGATATCAATACATAGGTTTTGAGATTCTTACTAGTCAGATATATTCTTGGGCGGTTAATAGGGGGTGTTGAGTCCAGTTCACTGAGCAAGGAGTAGGTCGTGTCTATTACATATTGGGTTTATGGAACGGTATCTGAGCTAATTTGAAACCCTTGTTTTATGCATCACCCCACCTCACCTTTCCCGTTAAGCAGCCATAGTGTGTTTTCTAAACGTGTGCCTCTGTTCTGTTTTGTAATTCAGTTCAAGGTCGCAGTTTTTACATTCCCTCTATAAGTGATATCTTATGATAAGTGTCTTTTTCTGTGTGACTTATTTCACTTAGAATCGTCGTACCTAAATCCACTCATCATGCTGCTACTAGACTTATGACGTTGATTTCATGGCTGAGTGATATTCTATTATATATAAGGACTAATACTTCTTCATCCATTTTTTTCTTTCCTGGGATATTTACGTTGTAACAAAGTAGAGGTTCTTGTCAACAGAGCAGCCCTAAACTTTGGGGTGCCTGTGTCTTGCTGATTTTTCGTTTTCCCAATTTATACGCCCATGAGTGGAAGTGCCCTATGCTCTCTAAGCTGAGTTTTTTAGATGTTTCACGACACACCGTACACTTCTCCAAAATGGCTGTTGGCAATTTACATCCCGCCCATCAGCGTAGCAAGGCTCCCGTTTCTCCATGGCCTGTCCTGCATTTCTGGTTTTGACACTTTATTCAGCATGGCCCTTTTGACCGGTGGGAAGCGAGACTTCTTTGTAGCGCTGATTTGCCTTTCCAGGTTGCTTGGTTGGCCAAAAAGGGCGTATGCGTTTTTTCCTGAATATATTCAGGAAAAAACGCATACGCCCTTTTTGGCCAAGGGCATCATTGTCGAGGTTTTGCCGCTTTTCCCGTGCTTTAAAGGCGATTCGAATCTACCTCCTGAAATCTGTTTCCTGCAATTCTGCCTTGCTTTCAAATCCTCTTCGTTGCCTTCCCTCAATATATTTGTGGACGAGAGTTATCATTTATAACTCTGCAGGTTTGTGAATTGCAGTGCCCCTGAGCTCCATTTTTCAACTCGCTTTCCTGGGACCTGGACGCAAAAGCGCAGGATTGCTTCAGGCCCTATTCTGGTTCCGGGCGGCAGGCTGAGCCTGTGGTTAATTCTTCTTCCTGATGGGAAAATAGAGTGACCTGTGCCTGTCCCAACACCTAGAGCTAGTCTCTCATTGGTTCCCCCTCTTCCCGTTCATCCTCAGGACAAATTGCAACCTGTACGGAACAGGAGGTTAAAGGTGCTGATTCTCCAAGGAGGGAGATTGCTAGTAAAGCAGCTGGAATGGCGAACCCGAGCCCAAGGAGATGAGAAATGAGATGCCTTTTAGAAACCTTTCACGATCACACGGTGTACCATCTTCTGGGTTTTTCCTGCATGTTTTCGAAGTGGGAAGATGCCCTTGAACCTGGAGATTTGGGACCCATGGGATGGGAACCACGCAGTATTACTTTAAAGGGTCTACGTTTGCTCACCCAACCTCACGAAACCTCTCAGCCCCAAGAGTGTCCACCCTTATGTCTCAATCAGCTGTGGGTCTATATATGGTCAATCCAGGTGGCATCACAGCCCCTGAACGAATTTAGTAAGAATTTCTTTCTCTTTCCCTGTCTTTGTTTCACGGGTTTTTAAAAGTGATTGATTTTTATAAAGGGGTTTAGCTGCTTTTCACTGCTGTGTTTATGCCGCTTTACACCCACTTGACTCACTTTCAGAGAGATATCAATACATAGGTTTTAAGATTCTTACTAGTCAGATATATTCTTGGGCGGTTAATAGGGGGTGTTGGGTCCAGTTCACTGAGCAAGGAGTAGGTCGTTTCTATTACATATTGGGTTTATGGAACGGTATCTGAGCTAATTTGAAACCCTTCTTTTATGCATCACCCCACCTCACCTTTCCCGTTAAGCAGCCATAGTGTGTTTTCTAAACGTGTGACTCTGTTCTCTTTTGTAATTCAGTTCAAGGGTAGCGGTTTTCACATTCCCTCTATAAGTGATATCTTATGATAAGTGTCTTTTTCTGTGTGACTTATTTCACTTAGAATCGTCGTACCTAAATCCACTCATCATGCTGCTACTAGACTTATGACGTTGATTTCATGGCTGAGTGATATTCTATTATACATAAGGACTAATACTTCTTTATCCATTTTTTTCTTTCCTGGGATATTTACGTTGTAACAAAGTGGAGGTTCTTGTCAACAGAGCAGCCCTAAACTTTGGGGTGCCTGTGTCTTGCTGATTTTTAGTTTTCCCAATTTATACGCCCATGAGTGGAAGTGTCCTATGCTCTCTAAGCTGAGTTTTTTAGATGTTTCAGGACACACCGTACACTTCTACAGAGTGGCTGTTGGCAATTTACATCCCGCCCATCAGCGTAGCAAGGCTCCCGTTTCTCCATGGCCTGTCCTGCATTTCTGGTTTTGACACTTTATTCAGCATGGCCCTTTTGACCGACGGGAAGCGAGACTTCTTTGTAGCGCTGATTTGCCTTTCCAGGTTGCTTGGTTGGCCAAAAAGGGCGTATGCGTTTTTTCCTGAATATATTCAGGAAAAAACGCATACGCCCTTTTTGGCCAAGGGCATCATGGTCGAGGTATTGCCGCTTTTCCTGTGCTTTCAAGGCGATTCGAATCTACCTCCTGAAATCTGTTTCCTGCAATTCTGCCTTGCTTTCAAATCCTCTTCGTTGCCTTCCCTCAATATATTTGTGGACGAGAGTTATCATTTATAACTCTGCAGGTTTGTGAATTGCAGTGCCCCTGAGCTCCATTTTTCAACTCGCTTTCTTGGGAGCTGGCTGCAAAAGCGCAGGATTGCTTCAGGCTCTATTCTGGTCCCGAGCGGCAGGCTGAGCCTGTGGTTAATTCTTCTTCCTGATGGGAAAATAGAGTGACCTGTGCCTGTCCCAACACCTAGAGCTAGTGTCTCATTGGTTCCCCCTCTTCCCGTTCATCCTCAGGACAAATTGCAACCTGTACGGAACAGGAGGTTAAAGGTGCTGATTCTCCAAGGAGGGAGATTGCTAGTAAAGCGGCTGGAATGGAGAACCCGAGCACAAGGAGTTGAGAAATGAGGTGCGATTTAGAAACCTTTCCCGATCACACGGTGCACCATCTTCTGGGTTTCTCATGCATGTTTTCGAAGTGGGAAGATGCCCTTGAACCTGGAGATTTGGGACCCATGGGATGGGAACCACGCAGTATTACTTTAAAGGGTCTGCGTTTGCTCACCCAACCTCACGAAACCTCTCAGCCCCAAGAGTGTCCACCCTTATGTCTCAATCAGCTGTGGGTCTATATATGGTCAATCCAGGTGGCATCACAGCCCCTGAACGAATTTAGTAAGAATTTCTTTCTCTTTCACTGTCTTTGTTTCACGGGTTTTTAAAAGTGATTGATTTTTATAAAGGGGTTTAGCTGCTTTTCACTGCTGTGTTTATGCCGCTTTACACCCACTTGACTCACTTACAGAGAGATATCAATACATAGGTTTTGAGATTCTTACTAGTCAGATATATTCTTGGGCGGTTAATAGGGGGTGTTGAGTCCAGTTCACTGAGCAAGGAGTAGGTCATGTCTATTACATATTGGGTTTATGGAACGGTATCTGAGCTAATTTGAAACCCTTGTTTTATGCATCACCCCACCTCACCTTTCCCGTTAAGCAGCCATAGTGTGTTTTCTAAACGTGTGCCTCTGTTCTGTTTTGTAATTCAGTTCAAGGTCGCAGTTTTTACATTCCCTCTATAAGTGATATCTTATGATAAGTGTCTTTTTCTGTGTGACTTATTTCACTTAGAATCGTCGTACCTAAATCCACTCATCATGCTGCTACTAGACTTATGACGTTGATTTCATGGCTGAGTGATATTCTATTATATATAAGGACTAATACTTCTTCATCCATTTTTTTCTTTCCTGGGATATTTACGTTGTAACAAAGTAGAGGTTCTTGTCAACAGAGCAGCCCTAAACTTTAGGGTGCCTGTGTCTTGCTGATTTTTAGTTTTCCCAATTTATACGCCCATGAGTGGAAGTGCCCTATGCTCTCTAAGCTGAGTTTTTTAGATGTTTCACGACACACCGTACACTTCTCCAAAATGGCTGTTGGCAATTTACATCCCGCCCATCAGCGTAGCAAGGCTCCCGTTTCTCCATGGCCTGTCCTGCATTTCTGGTTTTGACACTTTATTCAGCATGGCCCTTTTGACCGGTGGGAAGCGAGACTTCTTTGTAGCGCTGATTTGCCTTTCCAGGTTGCTTGGTTGGCCAAAAAGGGCGTATGCGTTTTTTCCTGAATATATTCAGGAAAAAACGCATACGCCCTTTTTGGCCAAGGGCATCATTGTCGAGGTTTTGCCGCTTTTCCCGTGCTTTAAAGGCGATTCGAATCTACCTCCTGAAATCTGTTTCCTGCAATTCTGCCTTGCTTTCAAATCCTCTTCGTTGCCTTCCCTCAATATATTTGTGGACGAGAGTTATCATTTATAACTCTGCAGGTTTGTGAATTGCAGTGCCCCTGAGCTCCATTTTTCAACTCGCTTTCCTGGGACCTGGACGCAAAAGCGCAGGATTGCTTCAGGCCCTATTCTGGTTCCGGGCGGCAGGCTGAGCCTGTGGTTAATTCTTCTTCCTGATGGGAAAATAGAGTGACCTGTGCCTGTCCCAACACCTAGAGCTAGTCTCTCATTGGTTCCCCCTCTTCCCGTTCATCCTCAGGACAAATTGCAACCTGTACGGAACAGGAGGTTAAAGGTGCTGATTCTCCAAGGAGGGAGATTGCTAGTAAAGCAGCTGGAATGGCGAACCCGAGCCCAAGGAGATGAGAAATGAGGTCCCTTTTAGAAACCTTTCCCGATCACACGGTGTACCATCTTCTGGGTTTCTCATGCATGTTTTCGAAGTGGGAAGATGCCCTTGAACCTGGAGATTTGGGACCCATGGGATGGGAACCACGCAGTATTACTTTAAAGGGTCTACGTTTGCTCACCCAACCTCACGAAACCTCTCAGCCCCAAGAGTGTCCACCCTTATGTCTCAATCAGCTGTGGGTCTATATATGGTCAATCCAGGTGGCCTCACAGCCCCTGAACGAATTTAGTAAGAATTTCTTTCTCTTTCCCTGTCTTTGTTTCACGGGTTTTTAAAAGTGATTGATTTTTATAAAGGGGTTTAGCTGCTTTTCACTGCTGTGTTTATGCCGCTTTACACCCACTTGACTCACTTTCAGAGAGATATCAATACATAGGTTTTAAGATTCTTACTAGTCAGATATATTCTTGGGCGGTTAATAGGGGGTGTTGGGTCCAGTTCACTGAGCAAGGAGTAGGTCGTTTCTATTACATATTGGGTTTATGGAACGGTATCTGAGCTAATTTGAAACCCTTCTTTTATGCATCACCCCACCTCACCTTTCCCGTTAAGCAGCCATAGTGTGTTTTCTAAACGTGTGACTCTGTTCTCTTTTGTAATTCAGTTCAAGGGTAGCGGTTTTCACATTCCCTCTATAAGTGATATCTTATGATAAGTGTCTTTTTCTGTGTGACTTATTTCACTTAGAATCGTCGTACCTAAATCCACTCATCATGCTGCTACTAGACTTATGACGTTGATTTCATGGCTGAGTGATATTCTATTATACATAAGGACTAATACTTCTTTATCCATTTTTTTCTTTCCTGGGATATTTACGTTGTAACAAAGTGGAGGTTCTTGTCAACAGAGCAGCCCTAAACTTTGGGGTGCCTGTGTCTTGCTGATTTTTAGTTTTCCCAATTTATACGCCCATGAGTGGAAGTGTCCTATGCTCTCTAAGCTGAGTTTTTTAGATGTTTCAGGACACACCGTACACTTCTCCCGAGTGGCTGTTGGCAATTTACATTCCGCCCATCAGCGTAGCAAGGCTCCCGTTTCTCCATGGCCTGTCCTGCATTTCTGGTTTTGATACTTTATTCAGCATGGCCCTTTTGACCGATGGGAAGCGAGACTTCTTTGTAGCGCTGATTTGCCTTTCCAGGTTGCTTGGTTGGCCAAAAAGGGCGTATGCGTTTTTTCCTGAATATATTCTGGAAAAAACGCATACGCCCTTTTTGGCCAAGGGCATCATGGTCGAGGTATTGCCGCTTTTCCTGTGCTTTCAAGGCGATTCGAATCTACCTCCTGAAATCTGTTTCCTGCAATTCTTCCTTGCTTTCAAATCCTCTTCGTTGCCTTCCCTCAATATATTTGTGGACGAGAGTTATCATTTATAACTCTGCAGGTTTGTGAATTGCAGTGCCCCTGAGCTCCATTTTTCAACTCGCTTTCTTGGGAGCTGGCTGCAAAAGCGCAGGATTGCTTCAGGCTCTATTCTGGTCCCGAGCGGCAGGCTGAGCCTGTGGTTCATTCTTCTTCCTGATGGGAAAATAGAGTGACCTGTGCCTGTCCCAACACCTAGAGCTAGTGTCTCATTGGTTCCCCCTCTTCCCGTTCATCCTCAGGACAAATTGCAACCTGTACGGAACAGGAGGTTAAAGGTGCTGATTCTCCAAGGAGGGAGATTGCTAGTAAAGCGGCTGGAATGGAGAACCCGAGCACAAGGAGTTGAGAAATGAGGTGCGATTTAGAAACCTTTCCCGATCACACGGTGCACCATCTTCTGGGTTTCTCATGCATGTTTTCGAAGTGGGAAGATGCCCTTGAACCTGGAGATTTGGGACCCATGGGATGGGAACCACGCAGTATTACTTTAAAGGGTCTGCGTTTGCTCACCCAACCTCACGAAACCTCTCAGCCCCAAGAGTGTCCACCCTTATGTCTCAATCAGCTGTGGGTCTATATATGGTCAATCCAGGTGGCATCACAGCCCCTGAACGAATTTAGTAAGAATTTCTTTCTCTTTCACTGTCTTTGTTTCACGGGTTTTTAAAAGTGATTGATTTTTATAAAGGGGTTTAGCTGCTTTTCACTGCTGTGTTTATGCCGCTTTACACCCACTTGACTCACTTACAGAGAGATATCAATACATAGGTTTTGAGATTCTTACTAGTCAGATATATTCTTGGGCGGTTAATAGGGGGTGTTGAGTCCAGTTCACTGAGCAAGGAGTAGGTCGTGTCTATTACATATTGGGTTTATGGAACGGTATCTGAGCTAATTTGAAACCCTTGTTTTATGCATCACCCCACCTCACCTTTCCCGTTAAGCAGCCATAGTGTGTTTTCTAAACGTGTGCCTCTGTTCTGTTTTGTAATTCAGTTCAAGGTCGCAGTTTTTACATTCCCTCTATAAGTGATATCTTATGATAAGTGTCTTTTTCTGTGTGACTTATTTCACTTAGAATCGTCGTACCTAAATCCACTCATCATGCTGCTACTAGACTTATGACGTTGATTTCATGGCTGAGTGATATTCTATTATATATAAGGACTAATACTTCTTCATCCATTTTTTTCTTTCCTGGGATATTTACGTTGTAACAAAGTAGAGGTTCTTGTCAACAGAGCAGCCCTAAACTTTGGGGTGCCTGTGTCTTGCTGATTTTTAGTTTTCCCAATTTATACGCCCATGAGTGGAAGTGCCCTATGCTCTCTAAGCTGAGTTTTTTAGATGTTTCACGACACACCGTACACTTCTCCAAAATGGCTGTTGGCAATTTACATCCCGCCCATCAGCGTAGCAAGGCTCCCGTTTCTCCATGGCCTGTCCTGCATTTCTGGTTTTGACACTTTATTCAGCATGGCCCTTTTGACCGGTGGGAAGCGAGACTTCTTTGTAGCGCTGATTTGCCTTTCCAGGTTGCTTGGTTGGCCAAAAAGGGCGTATGCGTTTTTTCCTGAATATATTCAGGAAAAAACGCATACGCCCTTTTTGGCCAAGGGCATCATTGTCGAGGTTTTGCCGCTTTTCCCGTGCTTTAAAGGCGATTCGAATCTACCTCCTGAAATCTGTTTCCTGCAATTCTGCCTTGCTTTCAAATCCTCTTCGTTGCCTTCCCTCAATATATTTGTGGACGAGAGTTATCATTTATAACTCTGCAGGTTTGTGAATTGCAGTGCCCCTGAGCTCCATTTTTCAACTCGCTTTCCTGGGACCTGGACGCAAAAGCGCAGGATTGCTTCAGGCCCTATTCTGGTTCCGGGCGGCAGGCTGAGCCTGTGGTTAATTCTTCTTCCTGATGGGAAAATAGAGTGACCTGTGCCTGTCCCAACACCTAGAGCTAGTGTCTCATTGGTTCCCCCTCTTCCCGTTCATCCTCAGGACAAATTGCAACCTGTACGGAACAGGAGGTTAAAGGTGCTGATTCTCCAAGGAGGGAGATTGCTAGTAAAGCAGCTGGAATGGCGAACCCGAGCCCAAGGAGATGAGAAATGAGGTCCCTTTTAGAAACCTTTCCCGATCACACGGTGTACCATCTTCAGGGTTTCTCATGCATGTTTTCGAAGTGGGAAGATGCCCTTGAACCTGGAGATTTGGGACCCATGGGATGGGAACCACGCAGTATTACTTTAAAGGGTCTACGTTTGCTCACCCAACCTCACGAAACCTCTCAGCCCCAAGAGTGTCCACCCTTATGTCTCAATCAGCTGTGGGTCTATATATGGTCAATCCAGGTGGCATCACAGCCCCTGAACGAATTTAGTAAGAATTTCTTTCTCTTTCCCTGTCTTTGTTTCACGGGTTTTTAAAAGTGATTGATTTTTATAAAGGGGTTTAGCTGCTTTTCACTGCTGTGTTTATGCCGCTTTACACCCACTTGACTCACTTTCAGAGAGATATCAATACATAGGTTTTAAGATTCTTACTAGTCAGATATATTCTTGGGCGGTTAATAGGGGGTGTTGGGTCCAGTTCACTGAGCAAGGAGTAGGTCGTTTCTATTACATATTGGGTTTATGGAACGGTATCTGAGCTAATTTGAAACCCTTCTTTTATGCATCACCCCACCTCACCTTTCCCGTTAAGCAGCCATAGTGTGTTTTCTAAACGTGTGACTCTGTTCTGTTTTGTAATTCAGTTCAAGGGTAGCGGTTTTCACATTCCCTCTATAAGTGATATCTTATGATAAGTGTCTTTTACTGTGTGAATTATTTCACTGAGAATCGTCGTACCTAAATCCACTCATCATGCTGCTACTAGACTTATGACGTTGATTTCATGGCTGAGTGATATTCTATTATACATAAGGACTAATACTTCTTTATCCATTTTTTTCTTTCCTGGGATATTTACGTTGTAACAAAGTGGAGGTTCTTGTCAACAGAGCAGCCCTAAACTTTGGGGTGCCTGTGTCTTGCTGATTTTTAGTTTTCCCAATTTATACGCCCATGAGTGGAAGTGTCCTATGCTCTCTAAGCTGAGTTTTTTAGATGTTTCAGGACACACCGTACAGTTCTCCCGAGTGGCTGTTGGCAATTTACATCCCGCCCATCAGCGTAGCAAGGCTCCCGTTTCTCCATGGCCTGTCCTGCATTTCTGGTTTTGACACATTATTCAGCATGGCCCTTTTGACCGACGGGAAACGAGCCTTCTTTTTAGCGCTGATTTGCCTTTCCAGGTTGCTTGGTTGGCCAAAAAGGGCGTATGCGTTTTTTCCTGAATATATTCAGGAAAAAACGCATACGCCCTTTTTGGCCAAGGGCATCATGGTCGAGGTGTTGCCGCTTTTCCTGTGCTTTCAAGGCGATTCGAATCTACCTCCTGAAATCTGTTTCCTGCAATTCTGCCTTGCTTTCAAATCCTCTTCGTTGCCTTCCCTCAATATATTTGTGGACGAGAGTTATCATTTATAACTCTGCAGGTTTGTGAATTGCAGTGCCCCTGAGCTCCATTTTTCAACTCGCTTTCTTGGGAGCTGGCTGCAAAAGCGCAGGATTGCTTCAGGCTCTATTCTGGTCCCGAGCGGCAGGCTGAGCCTGTGGTTAATTCTTCTTCCTGATGGGAAAATAGAGTGACCTGTGCCTGTCCCAACACCTAGAGCTAGTGTCTCATTGGTTCCCCCTCTTCCCGTTCATCCTCAGGACAAATTGCAACCTGTACGGAACAGGAGGTTAAAGGTGCTGATTCTCCAAGGAGGGAGATTGCTAGTAAAGCGGCTGGAATGGAGAACCCGAGCACAAGGAGTTGAGAAATGAGGTGCGATTTAGAAACCTTTCCCGATCACACGGTGCACCATCTTCTGGGTTTCTCATGCATGTTTTCGAAGTGGGAAGATGCCCTTGAACCTGGAGATTTGGGACCCATGGGATGGGAACCACGCAGTATTACTTTAAAGGGTCTGCGTTTGCTCACCCAACCTCACGAAACCTCTCAGCCCCAAGAGTGTCCACCCTTATGTCTCAATCAGCTGTGGGTCTATATATGGTCAATCCAGGTGGCATCACAGCCCCTGAACGAATTTAGTAAGAATTTCTTTCTCTTTCACTGTCTTTGTTTCACGGGTTTTTAAAAGTGATTGATTTTTATAAAGGGGTTTAGCTGCTTTTCACTGCTGTGTTTATGCCGCTTTACACCCACTTGACTCACTTACAGAGAGATATCAATACATAGGTTTTGAGATTCTTACTAGTCAGATATATTCTTGGGCGGTTAATAGGGGGTGTTGAGTCCAGTTCACTGAGCAAGGAGTAGGTCGTGTCTATTACATATTGGGTTTATGGAACGGTATCTGAGCTAATTTGAAACCCTTGTTTTATGCATCACCCCACCTCACCTTTCCCGTTAAGCAGCCATAGTGTGTTTTCTAAACGTGTGCCTCTGTTCTGTTTTGTAATTCAGTTCAAGGTCGCAGTTTTTACATTCCCTCTATAAGTGATATCTTATGATAAGTGTCTTTTTCTGTGTGACTTATTTCACTTAGAATCGTCGTACCTAAATCCACTCATCATGCTGCTACTAGACTTATGACGTTGATTTCATGGCTGAGTGATATTCTATTATATATAAGGACTAATACTTCTTCATCCATTTTTTTCTTTCCTGGGATATTTACGTTGTAACAAAGTAGAGGTTCTTGTCAACAGAGCAGCCCTAAACTTTGGGGTGCCTGTGTCTTGCTGATTTTTAGTTTTCCCAATTTATACGCCCATGAGTGGAAGTGCCCTATGCTCTCTAAGCTGAGTTTTTTAGATGTTTCACGACACACCGTACACTTCTCCAAAATGGCTGTTGGCAATTTACATCCCGCCCATCAGCGTAGCAAGGCTCCCGTTTCTCCATGGCCTGTCCTGCATTTCTGGTTTTGACACTTTATTCAGCATGGCCTTTTTGACCGGTGGGAAGCGAGACTTCTTTGTAGCGCTGATTTGCCTTTCCAGGTTGCTTGGTTGGCCAAAAAGGGCGTATGCGTTTTTTCCTGAATATATTCAGGAAAAAACGCATACGCCCTTTTTGGCCAAGGGCATCATTGTCGAGGTTTTGCCGCTTTTCCCGTGCTTTAAAGGCGATTCGAATCTACCTCCTGAAATCTGTTTCCTGCAATTCTGCCTTGCTTTCAAATCCTCTTCGTTGCCTTCCCTCAATATATTTGTGGACGAGAGTTATCATTTATAACTCTGCAGGTTTGTGAATTGCAGTGCCCCTGAGCTCCATTTTTCAACTCGCTTTCCTGGGACCTGGACGCAAAAGCGCAGGATTGCTTCAGGCCCTATTCTGGTTCCGGGCGGCAGGCTGAGCCTGTGGTTAATTCTTCTTCCTGATGGGAAAATAGAGTGACCTGTGCCTGTCCCAACACCTAGAGCTAGTGTCTCATTGGTTCCCCCTCTTCCCGTTCATCCTCAGGACAAATTGCAACCTGTACGGAACAGGAGGTTAAAGGTGCTGATTCTCCAAGGAGGGAGATTGCTAGTAAAGCAGCTGGAATGGCGAACCCGAGCCCAAGGAGATGAGAAATGAGATCCCTTTTAGAAACCTTTCACGATCACACGGTGTACCATCTTCTGGGTTTCTCATGCATGTTTTCGAAGTGGGAAGATGCCCTTGAACCTGGAGATTTGGGACCCATGGGATGGGAACCACGCAGTATTACTTTAAAGGGTCTACGTTTGCTCACCCAACCTCACGAAACCTCTCAGCCCCAAGAGTGTCCACCCTTATGTCTCAATCAGCTGTGGGTCTATATATGGTCAATCCAGGTGGCCTCACAGCCCCTGAACGAATTTAGTAAGAATTTCTTTCTCTTTCCCTGTCTTTGTTTCACGGGTTTTTAAAAGTGATTGATTTTTATAAAGGGGTTTAGCTGCTTTTCACTGCTGTGTTTATGCCGCTTTACACCCACTTGACTCACTTTCAGAGAGATATCAATACATAGGTTTTAAGATTCTTACTAGTCAGATATATCCTTGGGCGGTTAATAGGGGGTGTTGGGTCCAGTTCACTGAGCAAGGAGTAGGTCGTTTCTATTACATATTGGGTTTATGGAACGGTATCTGAGCTAATTTGAAACCCTTCTTTTATGCATCACCCCACCTCACCTTTCCCGTTAAGCAGCCATAGTGTGTTTTCTAAACGTGTGACTCTGTTCTGTTTTGTAATTCAGTTCAAGGGTAGCGGTTTTCACATTCCCTCTATAAGTGATATCTTATGATAAGTGTCTTTTACTGTGTGAATTATTTCACTGAGAATCGTCGTACCTAAATCCACTCATCATGCTGCTACTAGACTTACGACATTGATTTCATGGCTGAGTGATATTCTATTATACATAAGGACTAATACTTCTTTATCCATTTTTTTCTTTCCTGGGATATTTACGTTGTAACAAAGTGGAGGTTCTTGTCAACAGAGCAGCCCTAAACTTTGGGGTGCCTGTGTCTTGCTGATTTTTAGTTTTCCCAATTTATACGCCCATGAGTGGAAGTGTCCTATGCTCTCTAAGCTGAATTTTTTAGATGTTTCAGGACACACCGTACAGTTCTCCCGAGTGGCTGTTGGCAATTTACATCCCGCCCATCAGCGTAGCAAGGCTCCCGTTTCTCCATGGCCTGTCCTGCATTTCTGGTTTTGATACTTTATTCAGCATGGCCCTTTTGACCGACGGGAAGCGAGACTTCTTTGTAGCGCTGATTTGCCTTTCCAGGTTGCTTGGTTGGCCAAAAAGGGCGTATGCGTTTTTTCCTGAATATATTCTGGAAAAAACGCATACGCCCTTTTTGGCCAAGGGCATCATGGTCGAGGTATTGCCGCTTTTCCTGTGCTTTCAAGGCGATTCGAATCTACCTCCTGAAATCTGTTTCCTGCAATTCTGCCTTGCTTTCAAATCCTCTTCGTTGCCTTCCCTCAATATATTTGTGGACGAGAGTTATCATTTATAACTCTGCAGGTTTGTGAATTGCAGTGCCCCTGAGCTCCATTTTTCAACTCGCTTTCTTGGGAGCTGGCTGCAAAAGCGCAGGATTGCTTCAGGCTCTATTCTGGTCCCGAGCGGCAGGCTGAGCCTGTGGTTAATTCTTCTTCCTGATGGGAAAATAGAGTGACCTGTGCCTGTCCCAACACCTAGAGCTAGTGTCTCATTGGTTCCCCCTCTTCCCGTTCATCCTCAGGACAAATTGCAACCTGTACGGAACAGGAGGTTAAAGGTGCTGATTCTCCAAGGAGGGAGATTGCTAGTAAAGCGGCTGGAATGGAGAACCCGAGCACAAGGAGTTGAGAAATGAGGTGCGATTTAGAAACCTTTCCCGATCACACGGTGCACCATCTTCTGGGTTTCTCATGCATGTTTTCGAAGTGGGAAGATGCCCTTGAACCTGGAGATTTGGGACCCATGGGATGGGAACCACGCAGTATTACTTTAAAGGGTCTGCGTTTGCTCACCCAACCTCACGAAACCTCTCAGCCCCAAGAGTGTCCACCCTTATGTCTCAATCAGCTGTGGGTCTATATATGGTCAATCCAGGTGGCATCACAGCCCCTGAACGAATTTAGTAAGAATTTCTTTCTCTTTCACTGTCTTTGTTTCACGGGTTTTTAAAAGTGATTGATTTTTATAAAGGGGTTTAGCTGCTTTTCACTGCTGTGTTTATGCCGCTTTACACCCACTTGACTCACTTACAGAGAGATATCAATACATAGGTTTTGAGATTCTTACTAGTCAGATATATTCTTGGGCGGTTAATAGGGGGTGTTGAGTCCAGTTCACTGAGCAAGGAGTAGGTCGTGTCTATTACATATTGGGTTTATGGAACGGTATCTGAGCTAATTTGAAACCCTTGTTTTATGCATCACCCCACCTCACCTTTCCCGTTAAGCAGCCATAGTGTGTTTTCTAAACGTGTGCCTCTGTTCTGTTTTGTAATTCAGTTCAAGGTCGCAGTTTTTACATTCCCTCTATAAGTGATATCTTATGATAAGTGTCTTTTTCTGTGTGACTTATTTCACTTAGAATCGTCGTACCTAAATCCACTCATCATGCTGCTACTAGACTTATGACGTTGATTTCATGGCTGAGTGATATTCTATTATATATAAGGACTAATACTTCTTCATCCATTTTTTTCTTTCCTGGGATATTTACGTTGTAACAAAGTAGAGGTTCTTGTCAACAGAGCAGCCCTAAACTTTGGGGTGCCTGTGTCTTGCTGATTTTTCGTTTTCCCAATTTATACGCCCATGAGTGGAAGTGCCCTATGCTCTCTAAGCTGAGTTTTTTAGATGTTTCACGACACACCGTACACTTCTCCAAAATGGCTGTTGGCAATTTACATCCCGCCCATCAGCGTAGCAAGGCTCCCGTTTCTCCATGGCCTGTCCTGCATTTCTGGTTTTGACACTTTATTCAGCATGGCCCTTTTGACCGGTGGGAAGCGAGACTTCTTTGTAGCGCTGATTTGCCTTTCCAGGTTGCTTGGTTGGCCAAAAAGGGCGTATGCGTTTTTTCCTGAATATATTCAGGAAAAAACGCATACGCCCTTTTTGGCCAAGGGCATCATTGTCGAGGTTTTGCCGCTTTTCCCGTGCTTTAAAGGCGATTCGAATCTACCTCCTGAAATCTGTTTCCTGCAATTCTGCCTTGCTTTCAAATCCTCTTCGTTGCCTTCCCTCAATATATTTGTGGACGAGAGTTATCATTTATAACTCTGCAGGTTTGTGAATTGCAGTGCCCCTGAGCTCCATTTTTCAACTCGCTTTCCTGGGACCTGGACGCAAAAGCGCAGGATTGCTTCAGGCCCTATTCTGGTTCCGGGCGGCAGGCTGAGCCTGTGGTTAATTCTTCTTCCTGATGGGAAAATAGAGTGACCTGTGCCTGTCCCAACACCTAGAGCTAGTGTCTCATTGGTTCCCCCTCTTCCCGTTCATCCTCAGGACAAATTGCAACCTGTACGGAACAGGAGGTTAAAGGTGCTGATTCTCCAAGGAGGGAGATTGCTAGTAAAGCAGCTGGAATGGCGAACCCGAGCCCAAGGAGATGAGAAATGAGGTCCCTTTTAGAAACCTTTCCCGATCACACGGTGTACCATCTTCAGGGTTTCTCATGCATGTTTTCGAAGTGGGAAGATGCCCTTGAACCTGGAGATTTGGGACCCATGGGATGGGAACCACGCAGTATTACTTTAAAGGGTCTACGTTTGCTCACCCAACCTCACGAAACCTCTCAGCCCCAAGAGTGTCCACCCTTATGTCTCAATCAGCTGTGGGTCTATATATGGTCAATCCAGGTGGCATCACAGCCCCTGAACGAATTTAGTAAGAATTTCTTTCTCTTTCCCTGTCTTTGTTTCACGGGTTTTTAAAAGTGATTGATTTTTATAAAGGGGTTTAGCTGCTTTTCACTGCTGTGTTTATGCCGCTTTACACCCACTTGACTCACTTTCAGAGAGATATCAATACATAGGTTTTAAGATTCTTACTAGTCAGATATATTCTTGGGCGGTTAATAGGGGGTGTTGGGTCCAGTTCACTGAGCAAGGAGTAGGTCGTTTCTATTACATATTGGGTTTATGGAACGGTATCTGAGCTAATTTGAAACCCTTCTTTTATGCATCACCCCACCTCACCTTTCCCGTTAAGCAGCCATAGTGTGTTTTCTAAACGTGTGACTCTGTTCTCTTTTGTAATTCAGTTCAAGGGTAGCGGTTTTCACATTCCCTCTATAAGTGATATCTTATGATAAGTGTCTTTTACTGTGTGAATTATTTCACTGAGAATCGTCGTACCTAAATCCACTCATCATGCTGCTACTAGACTTATGACGTTGATTTCATGGCTGAGTGATATTCTATTATACATAAGGACTAATACTTCTTTATCCATTTTTTTCTTTCCTGGGATATTTACGTTGTAACAAAGTGGAGGTTCTTGTCAACAGAGCAGCCCTAAACTTTGGGGTGCCTGTGTCTTGCTGATTTTTAGTTTTCCCAATTTATACGCCCATGAGTGGAAGTGTCCTATGCTCTCTAAGCTGAGTTTTTTAGATGTTTCAGGACACACCATACAGTTCTCCCGAGTGGCTGTTGGCAATTTACATCCCACCCATCAGCGTAGCAAGGCTCCCGTTTCTCCATGGCCTGTCCTGCATTTCTGGTTTTGATACTTTATTCAGCATGGCCCTTTTGACCGATGGGAAGCGAGACTTCTTTGTAGCGCTGATTTGCCTTTCCAGGTTGCTTGGTTGGCCAAAAAGGGCGTATGCGTTTTTTCCTGAATATATTCAGGAAAAAACGCATACGCCCTTTTTGGCCAAGGGCATCATGGTCGAGGTGTTGCCGCTTTTCCTGTGCTTTCAAGGCGATTCGAATCTACCTCCTGAAATCTGTTTCCTGCAATTCTGCCTTGCTTTCAAATCCTCTTCGTTGCCTTCCCTCAATATATTTGTGGACGAGAGTTATCATTTATAACTCTGCAGGTTTGTGAATTGCAGTGCCCCTGAGCTCCATTTTTCAACTCGCTTTCTTGGGAGCTGGCTGCAAAAGCGCAGGATTGCTTCAGGCTCTATTCTGGTCCCGAGCGGCAGGCTGAGCCTGTGGTTAATTCTTCTTCCTGATGGGAAAATAGAGTGACCTGTGCCTGTCCCAACACCTAGAGCTAGTGTCTCATTGGTTCCCCCTCTTCCCGTTCATCCTCAGGACAAATTGCAACCTGTACGGAACAGGAGGTTAAAGGTGCTGATTCTCCAAGGAGGGAGATTGCTAGTAAAGCGGCTGGAATGGAGAACCCGAGCACAAGGAGTTGAGAAATGAGGTGCGATTTAGAAACCTTTCCCGATCACACGGTGCACCATCTTCTGGGTTTCTCATGCATGTTTTCGAAGTGGGAAGATGCCCTTGAACCTGGAGATTTGGGACCCATGGGATGGGAACCACGCAGTATTACTTTAAAGGGTCTGCGTTTGCTCACCCAACCTCACGAAACCTCTCAGCCCCAAGAGTGTCCACCCTTATGTCTCAATCAGCTGTGGGTCTATATATGGTCAATCCAGGTGGCATCACAGCCCCTGAACGAATTTAGTAAGAATTTCTTTCTCTTTCACTGTCTTTGTTTCACGGGTTTTTAAAAGTGATTGATTTTTATAAAGGGGTTTAGCTGCTTTTCACTGCTGTGTTTATGCCGCTTTACACCCACTTGACTCACTTACAGAGAGATATCAATACATAGGTTTTGAGATTCTTACTAGTCAGATATATTCTTGGGCGGTTAATAGGGGGTGTTGAGTCCAGTTCACTGAGCAAGGAGTAGGTCGTGTCTATTACATATTGGGTTTATGGAACGGTATCTGAGCTAATTTGAAACCCTTCTTTTATGCATCACCCCACCTCACCTTTCCCGTTAAGCAGCCATAGTGTGTTTTCTAAACGTGTGCCTCTGTTCTGTTTTGTAATTCAGTTCAAGGTCGCAGTTTTTACATTCCCTCTATAAGTGATATCTTATGATAAGTGTCTTTTTCTGTGTGACTTATTTCACTTAGAATCGTCGTACCTAAATCCACTCATCATGCTGCTACTAGACTTATGACGTTGATTTCATGGCTGAGTGATATTCTATTATATATAAGGACTAATACTTCTTCATCCATTTTTTTCTTTCCTGGGATATTTACGTTGTAACAAAGTAGAGGTTCTTGTCAACAGAGCAGCCCTAAACTTTGGGGTGCCTGTGTCTTGCTGATTTTTAGTTTTCCCAATTTATACGCCCATGAGTGGAAGTGCCCTATGCTCTCTAAGCTGAGTTTTTTAGATGTTTCACGACACACCGTACACTTCTCCAAAATGGCTGTTGGCAATTTACATCCCGCCCATCAGCGTAGCAAGGCTCCCGTTTCTCCATGGCCTGTCCTGCATTTCTGGTTTTGACACTTTATTCAGCATGGCCCTTTTGACCGGTGGGAAGCGAGACTTCTTTGTAGCGCTGATTTGCCTTTCCAGGTTGCTTGGTTGGCCAAAAAGGGCGTATGCGTTTTTTCCTGAATATATTCAGGAAAAAACGCATACGCCCTTTTTGGCCAAGGGCATCATTGTCGAGGTTTTGCCGCTTTTCCCGTGCTTTAAAGGCGATTCGAATCTACCTCCTGAAATCTGTTTCCTGCAATTCTGCCTTGCTTTCAAATCCTCTTCGTTGCCTTCCCTCAATATATTTGTGGACGAGAGTTATCATTTATAACTCTGCAGGTTTGTGAATTGCAGTGCCCCTGAGCTCCATTTTTCAACTCGCTTTCCTGGGACCTGGACGCAAAAGCGCAGGATTGCTTCAGGCCCTATTCTGGTTCCGGGCGGCAGGCTGAGCCTGTGGTTAATTCTTCTTCCTGATGGGAAAATAGAGTGACCTGTGCCTGTCCCAACACCTAGAGCTAGTGTCTCATTGGTTCCCCCTCTTCCCGTTCATCCTCAGGACAAATTGCAACCTGTACGGAACAGGAGGTTAAAGGTGCTGATTCTCCAAGGAGGGAGATTGCTAGTAAAGCAGCTGGAATGGCGAACCCGAGCCCAAGGAGATGAGAAATGAGGTCCCTTTTAGAAACCTTTCCCGATCACACGGTGTACCATCTTCAGGGTTTCTCATGCATGTTTTCGAAGTGGGAAGATGCCCTTGAACCTGGAGATTTGGGACCCATGGGATGGGAACCACGCAGTATTACTTTAAAGGGTCTACGTTTGCTCACCCAACCTCACGAAACCTCTCAGCCCCAAGAGTGTCCACCCTTATGTCTCAATCAGCTGTGGGTCTATATATGGTCAATCCAGGTGGCATCACAGCCCCTGAACGAATTTAGTAAGAATTTCTTTCTCTTTCCCTGTCTTTGTTTCACGGGTTTTTAAAAGTGATTGATTTTTATAAAGGGGTTTAGCTGCTTTTCACTGCTGTGTTTATGCCGCTTTACACCCACTTGACTCACTTTCAGAGAGATATCAATACATAGGTTTTAAGATTCTTACTAGTCAGATATATTCTTGGGCGGTTAATAGGGGGTGTTGGGTCCAGTTCACTGAGCAAGGAGTAGGTCGTTTCTATTACATATTGGGTTTATGGAACGGTATCTGAGCTAATTTGAAACCCTTCTTTTATGCATCACCCCACCTCACCTTTCCCGTTAAGCAGCCATAGTGTGTTTTCTAAACGTGTGACTCTGTTCTCTTTTGTAATTCAGTTCAAGGGTAGCGGTTTTCACATTCCCTCTATAAGTGATATCTTATGATAAGTGTCTTTTACTGTGTGAATTATTTCACTGAGAATCGTCGTACCTAAATCCACTCATCATGCTGCTACTAGACTTATGACGTTGATTTCATGGCTGAGTGATATTCTATTATACATAAGGACTAATACTTCTTTATCCATTTTTTTCTTTCCTGGGATATTTACGTTGTAACAAAGTGGAGGTTCTTGTCAACAGAGCAGCCCTAAACTTTGGGGTGCCTGTGTCTTGCTGATTTTTAGTTTTCCCAATTTATACGCCCATGAGTGGAAGTGTCCTATGCTCTCTAAGCTGAGTTTTTTAGATGTTTCAGGACACACCATACAGTTCTCCCGAGTGGCTGTTGGCAATTTACATCCCACCCATCAGCGTAGCAAGGCTCCCGTTTCTCCATGGCCTGTCCTGCATTTCTGGTTTTGATACTTTATTCAGCATGGCCCTTTTGACCGATGGGAAGCGAGACTTCTTTGTAGCGCTGATTTGCCTTTCCAGGTTGCTTGGTTGGCCAAAAAGGGCGTATGCGTTTTTTCCTGAATATATTCAGGAAAAAACGCATACGCCCTTTTTGGCCAAGGGCATCATGGTCGAGGTGTTGCCGCTTTTCCTGTGCTTTCAAGGCGATTCGAATCTACCTCCTGAAATCTGTTTCCTGCAATTCTGCCTTGCTTTCAAATCCTCTTCGTTGCCTTCCCTCAATATATTTGTGGACGAGAGTTATCATTTATAACTCTGCAGGTTTGTGAATTGCAGTGCCCCTGAGCTCCATTTTTCAACTCGCTTTCTTGGGAGCTGGCTGCAAAAGCGCAGGATTGCTTCAGGCTCTATTCTGGTCCCGAGCGGCAGGCTGAGCCTGTGGTTCATTCTTCTTCCTGATGGGAAAATAGAGTGACCTGTGCCTGTCCCAACACCTAGAGCTAGTGTCTCATTGGTTCCCCCTCTTCCCGTTCATCCTCAGGACAAATTGCAACCTGTACGGAACAGGAGGTTAAAGGTGCTGATTCTCCAAGGAGGGAGATTGCTAGTAAAGCGGCTGGAATGGAGAACCCGAGCACAAGGAGTTGAGAAATGAGGTGCGATTTAGAAACCTTTCCCGATCACACGGTGCACCATCTTCTGGGTTTCTCATGCATGTTTTCGAAGTGGGAAGATGCCCTTGAACCTGGAGATTTGGGACCCATGGGATGGGAACCACGCAGTATTACTTTAAAGGGTCTGCGTTTGCTCACCCAACCTCACGAAACCTCTCAGCCCCAAGAGTGTCCACCCTTATGTCTCAATCAGCTGTGGGTCTATATATGGTCAATCCAGGTGGCATCACAGCCCCTGAACGAATTTAGTAAGAATTTCTTTCTCTTTCACTGTCTTTGTTTCACGGGTTTTTAAAAGTGATTGATTTTTATAAAGGGGTTTAGCTGCTTTTCACTGCTGTGTTTATGCCGCTTTACACCCACTTGACTCACTTACAGAGAGATATCAATACATAGGTTTTGAGATTCTTACTAGTCAGATATATTCTTGGGCGGTTAATAGGGGGTGTTGAGTCCAGTTCACTGAGCAAGGAGTAGGTCGTGTCTATTACATATTGGGTTTATGGAACGGTATCTGAGCTAATTTGAAACCCTTCTTTTATGCATCACCCCACCTCACCTTTCCCGTTAAGCAGCCATAGTGTGTTTTCTAAACGTGTGCCTCTGTTCTGTTTTGTAATTCAGTTCAAGGTCGCAGTTTTTACATTCCCTCTATAAGTGATATCTTATGATAAGTGTCTTTTTCTGTGTGACTTATTTCACTTAGAATCGTCGTACCTAAATCCACTCATCATGCTGCTACTAGACTTATGACGTTGATTTCATGGCTGAGTGATATTCTATTATATATAAGGACTAATACTTCTTCATCCATTTTTTTCTTTCCTGGGATATTTACGTTGTAACAAAGTAGAGGTTCTTGTCAACAGAGCAGCCCTAAACTTTGGGGTGCCTGTGTCTTGCTGATTTTTAGTTTTCCCAATTTATACGCCCATGAGTGGAAGTGCCCTATGCTCTCTAAGCTGAGTTTTTTAGATGTTTCACGACACACCGTACACTTCTCCAAAATGGCTGTTGGCAATTTACATCCCGCCCATCAGCGTAGCAAGGCTCCCGTTTCTCCATGGCCTGTCCTGCATTTCTGGTTTTGACACTTTATTCAGCATGGCCCTTTTGACCGGTGGGAAGCGAGACTTCTTTGTAGCGCTGATTTGCCTTTCCAGGTTGCTTGGTTGGCCAAAAAGGGCGTATGCGTTTTTTCCTGAATATATTCAGGAAAAAACGCATACGCCCTTTTTGGCCAAGGGCATCATTGTCGAGGTTTTGCCGCTTTTCCCGTGCTTTAAAGGCGATTCGAATCTACCTCCTGAAATCTGTTTCCTGCAATTCTGCCTTGCTTTCAAATCCTCTTCGTTGCCTTCCCTCAATATATTTGTGGACGAGAGTTATCATTTATAACTCTGCAGGTTTGTGAATTGCAGTGCCCCTGAGCTCCATTTTTCAACTCGCTTTCCTGGGACCTGGACGCAAAAGCGCAGGATTGCTTCAGGCCCTATTCTGGTTCCGGGCGGCAGGCTGAGCCTGTGGTTAATTCTTCTTCCTGATGGGAAAATAGAGTGACCTGTGCCTGTCCCAACACCTAGAGCTAGTGTCTCATTGGTTCCCCCTCTTCCCGTTCATCCTCAGGACAAATTGCAACCTGTACGGAACAGGAGGTTAAAGGTGCTGATTCTCCAAGGAGGGAGATTGCTAGTAAAGCAGCTGGAATGGCGAACCCGAGCCCAAGGAGATGAGAAATGAGGTCCCTTTTAGAAACCTTTCCCGATCACACGGTGTACCATCTTCTGGGTTTCTCATGCATGTTTTCGAAGTGGGAAGATGCCCTTGAACCTGGAGATTTGGGACCCATGGGATGGGAACCACGCAGTATTACTTTAAAGGGTCTACGTTTGCTCACCCAACCTCACGAAACCTCTCAGCCCCAAGAGTGTCCACCCTTATGTCTCAATCAGCTGTGGGTCTATATATGGTCAATCCAGGTGGCATCACAGCCCCTGAACGAATTTAGTAAGAATTTCTTTCTCTTTCCCTGTCTTTGTTTCACGGGTTTTTAAAAGTGATTGATTTTTATAAAGGGGTTTAGCTGCTTTTCACTGCTGTGTTTATGCCGCTTTACACCCACTTGACTCACTTTCAGAGAGATATCAATACATAGGTTTTAAGATTCTTACTAGTCAGATATATTCTTGGGCGGTTAATAGGGGGTGTTGGGTCCAGTTCACTGAGCAAGGAGTAGGTCGTGTCTATTACATATTGGGTTTATGGAACGGTATCTGAGCTAATTTGAAACCCTTCTTTTATGCATCACCCCACCTCACCTTTCCCGTTAAGCAGCCATAGTGTGTTTTCTAAACGTGTGACTCTGTTCTCTTTTGTAATTCAGTTCAAGGGTAGCGGTTTTCACATTCCCTCTATAAGTGATATCTTATGATAAGTGTCTTTTACTGTGTGAATTATTTCACTGAGAATCGTCGTACCTAAATCCACTCATCATGCTGCTACTAGACTTATGACGTTGATTTCATGGCTGAGTGATATTCTATTATACATAAGGACTAATACTTCTTTATCCATTTTTTTCTTTCCTGGGATATTTACGTTGTAACAAAGTGGAGGTTCTTGTCAACAGAGCAGCCCTAAACTTTGGGGTGCCTGTGTCTTGCTGATTTTTAGTTTTCCCAATTTATACGCCCATGAGTGGAAGTGTCCTATGCTCTCTAAGCTGAGTTTTTTAGATGTTTCAGGACACACCATACAGTTCTCCCGAGTGGCTGTTGGCAATTTACATCCCACCCATCAGCGTAGCAAGGCTCCCGTTTCTCCATGGCCTGTCCTGCATTTCTGGTTTTGATACTTTATTCAGCATGGCCCTTTTGACCGATGGGAAGCGAGACTTCTTTGTAGCGCTGATTTGCCTTTCCAGGTTGCTTGGTTGGCCAAAAAGGGCGTATGCGTTTTTTCCTGAATATATTCAGGAAAAAACGCATACGCCCTTTTTGGCCAAGGGCATCATGGTCGAGGTGTTGCCGCTTTTCCTGTGCTTTCAAGGCGATTCGAATCTACCTCCTGAAATCTGTTTCCTGCAATTCTGCCTTGCTTTCAAATCCTCTTCGTTGCCTTCCCTCAATATATTTGTGGACGAGAGTTATCATTTATAACTCTGCAGGTTTGTGAATTGCAGTGCCCCTGAGCTCCATTTTTCAACTCGCTTTCTTGGGAGCTGGCTGCAAAAGCGCAGGATTGCTTCAGGCTCTATTCTGGTCCCGAGCGGCAGGCTGAGCCTGTGGTTAATTCTTCTTCCTGATGGGAAAATAGAGTGACCTGTGCCTGTCCCAACACCTAGAGCTAGTGTCTCATTGGTTCCCCCTCTTCCCGTTCATCCTCAGGACAAATTGCAACCTGTACGGAACAGGAGGTTAAAGGTGCTGATTCTCCAAGGAGGGAGATTGCTAGTAAAGCGGCTGGAATGGAGAACCCGAGCACAAGGAGTTGAGAAATGAGGTGCGATTTAGAAACCTTTCCCGATCACACGGTGCACCATCTTCTGGGTTTCTCATGCATGTTTTCGAAGTGGGAAGATGCCCTTGAACCTGGAGATTTGGGACCCATGGGATGGGAACCACGCAGTATTACTTTAAAGGGTCTGCGTTTGCTCACCCAACCTCACGAAACCTCTCAGCCCCAAGAGTGTCCACCCTTATGTCTCAATCAGCTGTGGGTCTATATATGGTCAATCCAGGTGGCATCACAGCCCCTGAACGAATTTAGTAAGAATTTCTTTCTCTTTCACTGTCTTTGTTTCACGGGTTTTTAAAAGTGATTGATTTTTATAAAGGGGTTTAGCTGCTTTTCACTGCTGTGTTTATGCCGCTTTACACCCACTTGACTCACTTACAGAGAGATATCAATACATAGGTTTTGAGATTCTTACTAGTCAGATATATTCTTGGGCGGTTAATAGGGGGTGTTGAGTCCAGTTCACTGAGCAAGGAGTAGGTCGTGTCTATTACATATTGGGTTTATGGAACGGTATCTGAGCTAATTTGAAACCCTTCTTTTATGCATCACCCCACCTCACCTTTCCCGTTAAGCAGCCATAGTGTGTTTTCTAAACGTGTGCCTCTGTTCTGTTTTGTAATTCAGTTCAAGGTCGCAGTTTTTACATTCCCTCTATAAGTGATATCTTATGATAAGTGTCTTTTTCTGTGTGACTTATTTCACTTAGAATCGTCGTACCTAAATCCACTCATCATGCTGCTACTAGACTTATGACGTTGATTTCATGGCTGAGTGATATTCTATTATATATAAGGACTAATACTTCTTCATCCATTTTTTTCTTTCCTGGGATATTTACGTTGTAACAAAGTAGAGGTTCTTGTCAACAGAGCAGCCCTAAACTTTGGGGTGCCTGTGTCTTGCTGATTTTTAGTTTTCCCAATTTATACGCCCATGAGTGGAAGTGCCCTATGCTCTCTAAGCTGAGTTTTTTAGATGTTTCACGACACACCGTACACTTCTCCAAAATGGCTGTTGGCAATTTACATCCCGCCCATCAGCGTAGCAAGGCTCCCGTTTCTCCATGGCCTGTCCTGCATTTCTGGTTTTGACACTTTATTCAGCATGGCCCTTTTGACCGGTGGGAAGCGAGACTTCTTTGTAGCGCTGATTTGCCTTTCCAGGTTGCTTGGTTGGCCAAAAAGGGCGTATGCGTTTTTTCCTGAATATATTCAGGAAAAAACGCATACGCCCTTTTTGGCCAAGGGCATCATTGTCGAGGTTTTGCCGCTTTTCCCGTGCTTTAAAGGCGATTCGAATCTACCTCCTGAAATCTGTTTCCTGCAATTCTGCCTTGCTTTCAAATCCTCTTCGTTGCCTTCCCTCAATATATTTGTGGACGAGAGTTATCATTTATAACTCTGCAGGTTTGTGAATTGCAGTGCCCCTGAGCTCCATTTTTCAACTCGCTTTCCTGGGACCTGGACGCAAAAGCGCAGGATTGCTTCAGGCCCTATTCTGGTTCCGGGCGGCAGGCTGAGCCTGTGGTTAATTCTTCTTCCTGATGGGAAAATAGAGTGACCTGTGCCTGTCCCAACACCTAGAGCTAGTGTCTCATTGGTTCCCCCTCTTCCCGTTCATCCTCAGGACAAATTGCAACCTGTACGGAACAGGAGGTTAAAGGTGCTGATTCTCCAAGGAGGGAGATTGCTAGTAAAGCAGCTGGAATGGCGAACCCGAGCCCAAGGAGATGAGAAATGAGGTCCCTTTTAGAAACCTTTCCCGATCACACGGTGTACCATCTTCAGGGTTTCTCATGCATGTTTTCGAAGTGGGAAGATGCCCTTGAACCTGGAGATTTGGGACCCATGGGATGGGAACCACGCAGTATTACTTTAAAGGGTCTACGTTTGCTCACCCAACCTCACGAAACCTCTCAGCCCCAAGAGTGTCCACCCTTATGTCTCAATCAGCTGTGGGTCTATATATGGTCAATCCAGGTGGCATCACAGCCCCTGAACGAATTTAGTAAGAATTTCTTTCTCTTTCCCTGTCTTTGTTTCACGGGTTTTTAAAAGTGATTGATTTTTATAAAGGGGTTTAGCTGCTTTTCACTGCTGTGTTTATGCCGCTTTACACCCACTTGACTCACTTTCAGAGAGATATCAATACATAGGTTTTAAGATTCTTACTAGTCAGATATATTCTTGGGCGGTTAATAGGGGGTGTTGGGTCCAGTTCACTGAGCAAGGAGTAGGTCGTTTCTATTACATATTGGGTTTATGGAACGGTATCTGAGCTAATTTGAAACCCTTCTTTTATGCATCACCCCACCTCACCTTTCCCGTTAAGCAGCCATAGTGTGTTTTCTAAACGTGTGACTCTGTTCTCTTTTGTAATTCAGTTCAAGGGTAGCGGTTTTCACATTCCCTCTATAAGTGATATCTTATGATAAGTGTCTTTTACTGTGTGAATTATTTCACTGAGAATCGTCGTACCTAAATCCACTCATCATGCTGCTACTAGACTTATGACGTTGATTTCATGGCTGAGTGATATTCTATTATACATAAGGACTAATACTTCTTTATCCATTTTTTTCTTTCCTGGGATATTTACGTTGTAACAAAGTGGAGGTTCTTGTCAACAGAGCAGCCCTAAACTTTGGGGTGCCTGTGTCTTGCTGATTTTTAGTTTTCCCAATTTATACGCCCATGAGTGGAAGTGTCCTATGCTCTCTAAGCTGAGTTTTTTAGATGTTTCAGGACACACCATACAGTTCTCCCGAGTGGCTGTTGGCAATTTACATCCCACCCATCAGCGTAGCAAGGCTCCCGTTTCTCCATGGCCTGTCCTGCATTTCTGGTTTTGATACTTTATTCAGCATGGCCCTTTTGACCGATGGGAAGCGAGACTTCTTTGTAGCGCTGATTTGCCTTTCCAGGTTGCTTGGTTGGCCAAAAAGGGCGTATGCGTTTTTTCCTGAATATATTCAGGAAAAAACGCATACGCCCTTTTTGGCCAAGGGCATCATGGTCGAGGTGTTGCCGCTTTTCCTGTGCTTTCAAGGCGATTCGAATCTACCTCCTGAAATCTGTTTCCTGCAATTCTGCCTTGCTTTCAAATCCTCTTCGTTGCCTTCCCTCAATATATTTGTGGACGAGAGTTATCATTTATAACTCTGCAGGTTTGTGAATTGCAGTGCCCCTGAGCTCCATTTTTCAACTCGCTTTCTTGGGAGCTGGCTGCAAAAGCGCAGGATTGCTTCAGGCTCTATTCTGGTCCCGAGCGGCAGGCTGAGCCTGTGGTTCATTCTTCTTCCTGATGGGAAAATAGAGTGACCTGTGCCTGTCCCAACACCTAGAGCTAGTGTCTCATTGGTTCCCCCTCTTCCCGTTCATCCTCAGGACAAATTGCAACCTGTACGGAACAGGAGGTTAAAGGTGCTGATTCTCCAAGGAGGGAGATTGCTAGTAAAGCGGCTGGAATGGAGAACCCGAGCACAAGGAGTTGAGAAATGAGGTGCGATTTAGAAACCTTTCCCGATCACACGGTGCACCATCTTCTGGGTTTCTCATGCATGTTTTCGAAGTGGGAAGATGCCCTTGAACCTGGAGATTTGGGACCCATGGGATGGGAACCACGCAGTATTACTTTAAAGGGTCTGCGTTTGCTCACCCAACCTCACGAAACCTCTCAGCCCCAAGAGTGTCCACCCTTATGTCTCAATCAGCTGTGGGTCTATATATGGTCAATCCAGGTGGCATCACAGCCCCTGAACGAATTTAGTAAGAATTTCTTTCTCTTTCACTGTCTTTGTTTCACGGGTTTTTAAAAGTGATTGATTTTTATAAAGGGGTTTAGCTGCTTTTCACTGCTGTGTTTATGCCGCTTTACACCCACTTGACTCACTTACAGAGAGATATCAATACATAGGTTTTGAGATTCTTACTAGTCAGATATATTCTTGGGCGGTTAATAGGGGGTGTTGAGTCCAGTTCACTGAGCAAGGAGTAGGTCGTGTCTATTACATATTGGGTTTATGGAACGGTATCTGAGCTAATTTGAAACCCTTCTTTTATGCATCACCCCACCTCACCTTTCCCGTTAAGCAGCCATAGTGTGTTTTCTAAACGTGTGCCTCTGTTCTGTTTTGTAATTCAGTTCAAGGTCGCAGTTTTTACATTCCCTCTATAAGTGATATCTTATGATAAGTGTCTTTTTCTGTGTGACTTATTTCACTTAGAATCGTCGTACCTAAATCCACTCATCATGCTGCTACTAGACTTATGACGTTGATTTCATGGCTGAGTGATATTCTATTATATATAAGGACTAATACTTCTTCATCCATTTTTTTCTTTCCTGGGATATTTACGTTGTAACAAAGTAGAGGTTCTTGTCAACAGAGCAGCCCTAAACTTTGGGGTGCCTGTGTCTTGCTGATTTTTAGTTTTCCCAATTTATACGCCCATGAGTGGAAGTGCCCTATGCTCTCTAAGCTGAGTTTTTTAGATGTTTCACGACACACCGTACACTTCTCCAAAATGGCTGTTGGCAATTTACATCCCGCCCATCAGCGTAGCAAGGCTCCCGTTTCTCCATGGCCTGTCCTGCATTTCTGGTTTTGACACTTTATTCAGCATGGCCCTTTTGACCGGTGGGAAGCGAGACTTCTTTGTAGCGCTGATTTGCCTTTCCAGGTTGCTTGGTTGGCCAAAAAGGGCGTATGCGTTTTTTCCTGAATATATTCAGGAAAAAACGCATACGCCCTTTTTGGCCAAGGGCATCATTGTCGAGGTTTTGCCGCTTTTCCCGTGCTTTAAAGGCGATTCGAATCTACCTCCTGAAATCTGTTTCCTGCAATTCTGCCTTGCTTTCAAATCCTCTTCGTTGCCTTCCCTCAATATATTTGTGGACGAGAGTTATCATTTATAACTCTGCAGGTTTGTGAATTGCAGTGCCCCTGAGCTCCATTTTTCAACTCGCTTTCCTGGGACCTGGACGCAAAAGCGCAGGATTGCTTCAGGCCCTATTCTGGTTCCGGGCGGCAGGCTGAGCCTGTGGTTAATTCTTCTTCCTGATGGGAAAATAGAGTGACCTGTGCCTGTCCCAACACCTAGAGCTAGTGTCTCATTGGTTCCCCCTCTTCCCGTTCATCCTCAGGACAAATTGCAACCTGTACGGAACAGGAGGTTAAAGGTGCTGATTCTCCAAGGAGGGAGATTGCTAGTAAAGCAGCTGGAATGGCGAACCCGAGCCCAAGGAGATGAGAAATGAGGTCCCTTTTAGAAACCTTTCCCGATCACACGGTGTACCATCTTCTGGGTTTCTCATGCATGTTTTCGAAGTGGGAAGATGCCCTTGAACCTGGAGATTTGGGACCCATGGGATGGGAACCACGCAGTATTACTTTAAAGGGTCTACGTTTGCTCACCCAACCTCACGAAACCTCTCAGCCCCAAGAGTGTCCACCCTTATGTCTCAATCAGCTGTGGGTCTATATATGGTCAATCCAGGTGGCATCACAGCCCCTGAACGAATTTAGTAAGAATTTCTTTCTCTTTCCCTGTCTTTGTTTCACGGGTTTTTAAAAGTGATTGATTTTTATAAAGGGGTTTAGCTGCTTTTCACTGCTGTGTTTATGCCGCTTTACACCCACTTGACTCACTTTCAGAGAGATATCAATACATAGGTTTTAAGATTCTTACTAGTCAGATATATTCTTGGGCGGTTAATAGGGGGTGTTGGGTCCAGTTCACTGAGCAAGGAGTAGGTCGTGTCTATTACATATTGGGTTTATGGAACGGTATCTGAGCTAATTTGAAACCCTTCTTTTATGCATCACCCCACCTCACCTTTCCCGTTAAGCAGCCATAGTGTGTTTTCTAAACGTGTGACTCTGTTCTCTTTTGTAATTCAGTTCAAGGGTAGCGGTTTTCACATTCCCTCTATAAGTGATATCTTATGATAAGTGTCTTTTACTGTGTGAATTATTTCACTGAGAATCGTCGTACCTAAATCCACTCATCATGCTGCTACTAGACTTATGACGTTGATTTCATGGCTGAGTGATATTCTATTATACATAAGGACTAATACTTCTTTATCCATTTTTTTCTTTCCTGGGATATTTACGTTGTAACAAAGTGGAGGTTCTTGTCAACAGAGCAGCCCTAAACTTTGGGGTGCCTGTGTCTTGCTGATTTTTAGTTTTCCCAATTTATACGCCCATGAGTGGAAGTGTCCTATGCTCTCTAAGCTGAGTTTTTTAGATGTTTCAGGACACACCATACAGTTCTCCCGAGTGGCTGTTGGCAATTTACATCCCACCCATCAGCGTAGCAAGGCTCCCGTTTCTCCATGGCCTGTCCTGCATTTCTGGTTTTGATACTTTATTCAGCATGGCCCTTTTGACCGATGGGAAGCGAGACTTCTTTGTAGCGCTGATTTGCCTTTCCAGGTTGCTTGGTTGGCCAAAAAGGGCGTATGCGTTTTTTCCTGAATATATTCAGGAAAAAACGCATACGCCCTTTTTGGCCAAGGGCATCATGGTCGAGGTGTTGCAGCTTTTCCTGTGCTTTCAAGGCGATTCGAATCTACCTCCTGAAATCTGTTTCCTGCAATTCTGCCTTGCTTTCAAATCCTCTTCGTTGCCTTCCCTCAATATATTTGTGGACGAGAGTTATCATTTATAACTCTGCAGGTTTGTGAATTGCAGTGCCCCTGAGCTCCATTTTTCAACTCGCTTTCTTGGGAGCTGGCTGCAAAAGCGCAGGATTGCTTCAGGCTCTATTCTGGTCCCGAGCGGCAGGCTGAGCCTGTGGTTAATTCTTCTTCCTGATGGGAAAATAGAGTGACCTGTGCCTGTCCCAACACCTAGAGCTAGTGTCTCATTGGTTCCCCCTCTTCCCGTTCATCCTCAGGACAAATTGCAACCTGTACGGAACAGGAGGTTAAAGGTGCTGATTCTCCAAGGAGGGAGATTGCTAGTAAAGCGGCTGGAATGGAGAACCCGAGCACAAGGAGTTGAGAAATGAGGTGCGATTTAGAAACCTTTCCCGATCACACGGTGCACCATCTTCTGGGTTTCTCATGCATGTTTTCGAAGTGGGAAGATGCCCTTGAACCTGGAGATTTGGGACCCATGGGATGGGAACCACGCAGTATTACTTTAAAGGGTCTGCGTTTGCTCACCCAACCTCACGAAACCTCTCAGCCCCAAGAGTGTCCACCCTTATGTCTCAATCAGCTGTGGGTCTATATATGGTCAATCCAGGTGGCATCACAGCCCCTGAACGAATTTAGTAAGAATTTCTTTCTCTTTCACTGTCTTTGTTTCACGGGTTTTTAAAAGTGATTGATTTTTATAAAGGGGTTTAGCTGCTTTTCACTGCTGTGTTTATGCCGCTTTACACCCACTTGACTCACTTACAGAGAGATATCAATACATAGGTTTTGAGATTCTTACTAGTCAGATATATTCTTGGGCGGTTAATAGGGGGTGTTGAGTCCAGTTCACTGAGCAAGGAGTAGGTCGTGTCTATTACATATTGGGTTTATGGAACGGTATCTGAGCTAATTTGAAACCCTTGTTTTATGCATCACCCCACCTCACCTTTCCCGTTAAGCAGCCATAGTGTGTTTTCTAAACGTGTGCCTCTGTTCTGTTTTGTAATTCAGTTCAAGGTCGCAGTTTTTACATTCCCTCTATAAGTGATATCTTATGATAAGTGTCTTTTTCTGTGTGACTTATTTCACTTAGAATCGTCGTACCTAAATCCACTCATCATGCTGCTACTAGACTTATGACGTTGATTTCATGGCTGAGTGATATTCTATTATATATAAGGACTAATACTTCTTCATCCATTTTTTTCTTTCCTGGGATATTTACGTTGTAACAAAGTAGAGGTTCTTGTCAACAGAGCAGCCCTAAACTTTGGGGTGCCTGTGTCTTGCTGATTTTTCGTTTTCCCAATTTATACGCCCATGAGTGGAAGTGCCCTATGCTCTCTAAGCTGAGTTTTTTAGATGTTTCACGACACACCGTACACTTCTCCAAAATGGCTGTTGGCAATTTACATCCCGCCCATCAGCGTAGCAAGGCTCCCGTTTCTCCATGGCCTGTCCTGCATTTCTGGTTTTGACACTTTATTCAGCATGGCCCTTTTGACCGGTGGGAAGCGAGACTTCTTTGTAGCGCTGATTTGCCTTTCCAGGTTGCTTGGTTGGCCAAAAAGGGCGTATGCGTTTTTTCCTGAATATATTCAGGAAAAAACGCATACGCCCTTTTTGGCCAAGGGCATCATTGTCGAGGTTTTGCCGCTTTTCCCGTGCTTTAAAGGCGATTCGAATCTACCTCCTGAAATCTGTTTCCTGCAATTCTGCCTTGCTTTCAAATCCTCTTCGTTGCCTTCCCTCAATATATTTGTGGACGAGAGTTATCATTTATAACTCTGCAGGTTTGTGAATTGCAGTGCCCCTGAGCTCCATTTTTCAACTCGCTTTCCTGGGACCTGGACGCAAAAGCGCAGGATTGCTTCAGGCCCTATTCTGGTTCCGGGCGGCAGGCTGAGCCTGTGGTTAATTCTTCTTCCTGATGGGAAAATAGAGTGACCTGTGCCTGTCCCAACACCTAGAGCTAGTGTCTCATTGGTTCCCCCTCTTCCCGTTCATCCTCAGGACAAATTGCAACCTGTACGGAACAGGAGGTTAAAGGTGCTGATTCTCCAAGGAGGGAGATTGCTAGTAAAGCGGCTGGAATGGAGAACCCGAGCACAAGGAGTTGAGAAATGAGGTGCGATTTAGAAACCTTTCCCGATCACACGGTGCACCATCTTCTGGGTTTCTCATGCATGTTTTCGAAGTGGGAAGATGCCCTTGAACCTGGAGATTTGGGACCCATGGGATGGGAACCACGCAGTATTACTTTAAAGGGTCTGCGTTTGCTCACCCAACCTCACGAAACCTCTCAGCCCCAAGAGTGTCCACCCTTATGTCTCAATCAGCTGTGGGTCTATATATGGTCAATCCAGGTGGCATCACAGCCCCTGAACGAATTTAGTAAGAATTTCTTTCTCTTTCACTGTCTTTGTTTCACGGGTTTTTAAAAGTGATTGATTTTTATAAAGGGGTTTAGCTGCTTTTCACTGCTGTGTTTATGCCGCTTTACACCCACTTGACTCACTTACAGAGAGATATCAATACATAGGTTTTGAGATTCTTACTAGTCAGATATATTCTTGGGCGGTTAATAGGGGGTGTTGAGTCCAGTTCACTGAGCAAGGAGTAGGTCGTGTCTATTACATATTGGGTTTATGGAACGGTATCTGAGCTAATTTGAAACCCTTGTTTTATGCATCACCCCACCTCACCTTTCCCGTTAAGCAGCCATAGTGTGTTTTCTAAACGTGTGCCTCTGTTCTGTTTTGTAATTCAGTTCAAGGTCGCAGTTTTTACATTCCCTCTATAAGTGATATCTTATGATAAGTGTCTTTTTCTGTGTGACTTATTTCACTTAGAATCGTCGTACCTAAATCCACTCATCATGCTGCTACTAGACTTATGACGTTGATTTCATGGCTGAGTGATATTCTATTATATATAAGGACTAATACTTCTTCATCCATTTTTTTCTTTCCTGGGATATTTACGTTGTAACAAAGTAGAGGTTCTTGTCAACAGAGCAGCCCTAAACTTTGGGGTGCCTGTGTCTTGCTGATTTTTAGTTTTCCCAATTTATACGCCCATGAGTGGAAGTGCCCTATGCTCTCTAAGCTGAGTTTTTTAGATGTTTCACGACACACCGTACACTTCTCCAAAATGGCTGTTGGCAATTTACATCCCGCCCATCAGCGTAGCAAGGCTCCCGTTTCTCCATGGCCTGTCCTGCATTTCTGGTTTTGACACTTTATTCAGCATGGCCCTTTTGACCGGTGGGAAGCGAGACTTCTTTGTAGCGCTGATTTGCCTTTCCAGGTTGCTTGGTTGGCCAAAAAGGGCGTATGCGTTTTTTCCTGAATATATTCAGGAAAAAACGCATACGCCCTTTTTGGCCAAGGGCATCATTGTCGAGGTTTTGCCGCTTTTCCCGTGCTTTAAAGGCGATTCGAATCTACCTCCTGAAATCTGTTTCCTGCAATTCTGCCTTGCTTTCAAATCCTCTTCGTTGCCTTCCCTCAATATATTTGTGGACGAGAGTTATCATTTATAACTCTGCAGGTTTGTGAATTGCAGTGCCCCTGAGCTCCATTTTTCAACTCGCTTTCCTGGGACCTGGACGCAAAAGCGCAGGATTGCTTCAGGCCCTATTCTGGTTCCGGGCGGCAGGCTGAGCCTGTGGTTAATTCTTCTTCCTGATGGGAAAATAGAGTGACCTGTGCCTGTCCCAACACCTAGAGCTAGTGTCTCATTGGTTCCCCCTCTTCCCGTTCATCCTCAGGACAAATTGCAACCTGTACGGAACAGGAGGTTAAAGGTGCTGATTCTCCAAGGAGGGAGATTGCTAGTAAAGCAGCTGGAATGGCGAACCCGAGCCCAAGGAGATGAGAAATGAGGTCCCTTTTAGAAACCTTTCCCGATCACACGGTGTACCATCTTCAGGGTTTCTCATGCATGTTTTCGAAGTGGGAAGATGCCCTTGAACCTGGAGATTTGGGACCCATGGGATGGGAACCACGCAGTATTACTTTAAAGGGTCTACGTTTGCTCACCCAACCTCACGAAACCTCTCAGCCCCAAGAGTGTCCACCCTTATGTCTCAATCAGCTGTGGGTCTATATATGGTCAATCGAGGTGGCATCACAGCCCCTGAACGAATTTAGTAAGAATTTCTTTCTCTTTCCCTGTCTTTGTTTCACGGGTTTTTAAAAGTGATTGATTTTTATAAAGGGGTTTAGCTGCTTTTCACTGCTGTGTTTATGCCGCTTTACACCCACTTGACTCACTTTCAGAGAGATATCAATACATAGGTTTTAAGATTCTTACTAGTCAGATATATTCTTGGGCGGTTAATAGGGGGTGTTGGGTCCAGTTCACTGAGCAAGGAGTAGGTCGTGTCTATTACATATTGGGTTTATGGAACGGTATCTGAGCTAATTTGAAACCCTTCTTTTATGCATCACCCCACCTCACCTTTCCCGTTAAGCAGCCATAGTGTGTTTTCTAAACGTGTGACTCTGTTCTCTTTTGTAATTCAGTTCAAGGGTAGCGGTTTTCACATTCCCTCTATAAGTGATATCTTATGATAAGTGTCTTTTACTGTGTGAATTATTTCACTGAGAATCGTCGTACCTAAATCCACTCATCATGCTGCTACTAGACTTATGACGTTGATTTCATGGCTGAGTGATATTCTATTATACATAAGGACTAATACTTCTTTATCCATTTTTTTCTTTCCTGGGATATTTACGTTGTAACAAAGTGGAGGTTCTTGTCAACAGAGCAGCCCTAAACTTTGGGGTGCCTGTGTCTTGCTGATTTTTAGTTTTCCCAATTTATACGCCCATGAGTGGAAGTGTCCTATGCTCTCTAAGCTGAGTTTTTTAGATGTTTCAGGACACACCGTACACTTCTCCCGAGTGGCTGTTGGCAATTTACATCCCGCCCATCAGCGTAGCAAGGCTCCCGTTTCTCCATGGCCTGTCCTGCATTTCTGGTTTTGATACTTTATTCAGCATGGCCCTTTTGACCGATGGGAAGCGAGACTTCTTTGTAGCGCTGATTTGCCTTTCCAGGTTGCTTGGTTGGCCAAAAAGGGCGTATGCGTTTTTTCCTGAATATATTCTGGAAAAAACGCATACGCCCTTTTTGGCCAAGGGCATCATGGTCGAGGTGTTGCCGCTTTTCCTGTGCTTTCAAGGCGATTCGAATCTACCTCCTGAAATCTGTTTCCTGCAATTCTGCCTTGCTTTCAAATCCTCTTCGTTGCCTTCCCTCAATATATTTGTGGACGAGAGTTATCATTTATAACTCTGCAGGTTTGTGAATTGCAGTGCCCCTGAGCTCCATTTTTCAACTCGCTTTCTTGGGAGCTGGCTGCAAAAGCGCAGGATTGCTTCAGGCTCTATTCTGGTCCCGAGCGGCAGGCTGAGCCTGTGGTTAATTCTTCTTCCTGATGGGAAAATAGAGTGACCTGTGCCTGTCCCAACACCTAGAGCTAGTGTCTCATTGGTTCCCCCTCTTCCCGTTCATCCTCAGGACAAATTGCAACCTGTACGGAACAGGAGGTTAAAGGTGCTGATTCTCCAAGGAGGGAGATTGCTAGTAAAGCGGCTGGAATGGAGAACCCGAGCACAAGGAGTTGAGAAATGAGGTGCGATTTAGAAACCTTTCCCGATCACACGGTGCACCATCTTCTGGGTTTCTCATGCATGTTTTCGAAGTGGGAAGATGCCCTTGAACCTGGAGATTTGGGACCCATGGGATGGGAACCACGCAGTATTACTTTAAAGGGTCTGCGTTTGCTCACCCAACCTCACGAAACCTCTCAGCCCCAAGAGTGTCCACCCTTATGTCTCAATCAGCTGTGGGTCTATATATGGTCAATCCAGGTGGCATCACAGCCCCTGAACGAATTTAGTAAGAATTTCTTTCTCTTTCACTGTCTTTGTTTCACGGGTTTTTAAAAGTGATTGATTTTTATAAAGGGGTTTAGCTGCTTTTCACTGCTGTGTTTATGCCGCTTTACACCCACTTGACTCACTTACAGAGAGATATCAATACATAGGTTTTGAGATTCTTACTAGTCAGATATATTCTTGGGCGGTTAATAGGGGGTGTTGAGTCCAGTTCACTGAGCAAGGAGTAGGTCGTGTCTATTACATATTGGGTTTATGGAACGGTATCTGAGCTAATTTGAAACCCTTCTTTTATGCATCACCCCACCTCACCTTTCCCGTTAAGCAGCCATAGTGTGTTTTCTAAACGTGTGCCTCTGTTCTGTTTTGTAATTCAGTTCAAGGTCGCAGTTTTTACATTCCCTCTATAAGTGATATCTTATGATAAGTGTCTTTTTCTGTGTGACTTATTTCACTTAGAATCGTCGTACCTAAATCCACTCATCATGCTGCTACTAGACTTATGACGTTGATTTCATGGCTGAGTGATATTCTATTATATATAAGGACTAATACTTCTTCATCCATTTTTTTCTTTCCTGGGATATTTACGTTGTAACAAAGTAGAGGTTCTTGTCAACAGAGCAGCCCTAAACTTTGGGGTGCCTGTGTCTTGCTGATTTTTAGTTTTCCCAATTTATACGCCCATGAGTGGAAGTGCCCTATGCTCTCTAAGCTGAGTTTTTTAGATGTTTCACGACACACCGTACACTTCTCCAAAATGGCTGTTGGCAATTTACATCCCGCCCATCAGCGTAGCAAGGCTCCCGTTTCTCCATGGCCTGTCCTGCATTTCTGGTTTTGACACTTTATTCAGCATGGCCCTTTTGACCGGTGGGAAGCGAGACTTCTTTGTAGCGCTGATTTGCCTTTCCAGGTTGCTTGGTTGGCCAAAAAGGGCGTATGCGTTTTTTCCTGAATATATTCAGGAAAAAACGCATACGCCCTTTTTGGCCAAGGGCATCATTGTCGAGGTTTTGCCGCTTTTCCCGTGCTTTAAAGGCGATTCGAATCTACCTCCTGAAATCTGTTTCCTGCAATTCTGCCTTGCTTTCAAATCCTCTTCGTTGCCTTCCCTCAATATATTTGTGGACGAGAGTTATCATTTATAACTCTGCAGGTTTGTGAATTGCAGTGCCCCTGAGCTCCATTTTTCAACTCGCTTTCCTGGGACCTGGACGCAAAAGCGCAGGATTGCTTCAGGCCCTATTCTGGTTCCGGGCGGCAGGCTGAGCCTGTGGTTAATTCTTCTTCCTGATGGGAAAATAGAGTGACCTGTGCCTGTCCCAACACCTAGAGCTAGTGTCTCATTGGTTCCCCCTCTTCCCGTTCATCCTCAGGACAAATTGCAACCTGTACGGAACAGGAGGTTAAAGGTGCTGATTCTCCAAGGAGGGAGATTGCTAGTAAAGCAGCTGGAATGGCGAACCCGAGCCCAAGGAGATGAGAAATGAGGTCCCTTTTAGAAACCTTTCCCGATCACACGGTGTACCATCTTCTGGGTTTCTCATGCATGTTTTCGAAGTGGGAAGATGCCCTTGAACCTGGAGATTTGGGACCCATGGGATGGGAACCACGCAGTATTACTTTAAAGGGTCTACGTTTGCTCACCCAACCTCACGAAACCTCTCAGCCCCAAGAGTGTCCACCCTTATGTCTCAATCAGCTGTGGGTCTATATATGGTCAATCGAGGTGGCATCACAGCCCCTGAACGAATTTAGTAAGAATTTCTTTCTCTTTCCCTGTCTTTGTTTCACGGGTTTTTAAAAGTGATTGATTTTTATAAAGGGGTTTAGCTGCTTTTCACTGCTGTGTTTATGCCGCTTTACACCCACTTGACTCACTTTCAGAGAGATATCAATACATAGGTTTTAAGATTCTTACTAGTCAGATATATTCTTGGGCGGTTAATAGGGGGTGTTGGGTCCAGTTCACTGAGCAAGGAGTAGGTCGTGTCTATTACATATTGGGTTTATGGAACGGTATCTGAGCTAATTTGAAACCCTTCTTTTATGCATCACCCCACCTCACCTTTCCCGTTAAGCAGCCATAGTGTGTTTTCTAAACGTGTGACTCTGTTCTGTTTTGTAATTCAGTTCAAGGGTAGCGGTTTTCACATTCCCTCTATAAGTGATATCTTATGATAAGTGTCTTTTACTGTGTGAATTATTTCACTGAGAATCGTCGTACCTAAATCCACTCATCATGCTGCTACTAGACTTATGACGTTCATTTCATGGCTGAGTGATATTCTATTATACATAAGGACTAATACTTCTTTATCCATTTTTTTCTTTCCTGGGATATTTACGTTGTAACAAAGTGGAGGTTCTTGTCAACAGAGCAGCCCTAAACTTTGGGGTGCCTGTGTCTTGCTGATTTTTAGTTTTCCCAATTTATACGCCCATGAGTGGAAGTGTCCTATGCTCTCTAAGCTGAATTTTTTAGATGTTTCAGGACACACCGTACAGTTCTCCCGAGTGGCTGTTGGCAATTTACATCCCGCCCATCAGCGTAGCAAGGCTCCCGTTTCTCCATGGCCTGTCCTGCATTTCTGGTTTTGATACTTTATTCAGCATGGCCCTTTTGACCGACGGGAAGCGAGACTTCTTTGTAGCGCTGATTTGCCTTTCCAGGTTGCTTGGTTGGCCAAAAAGGGCGTATGCGTTTTTTCCTGAATATATTCAGGAAAAAACGCATACGCCCTTTTTGGCCAAGGGCATCATGGTCGAGGTATTGCCGCTTTTCCTGTGCTTTCAAGGCGATTCGAATCTACCTCCTGAAATCTGTTTCCTGCAATTCTGCCTTGCTTTCAAATCCTCTTCGTTGCCTTCCCTCAATATATTTGTGGACGAGAGTTATCATTTATAACTCTGCAGGTTTGTGAATTGCAGTGCCCCTGAGCTCCATTTTTCAACTCGCTTTCTTGGGAGCTGGCTGCAAAAGCGCAGGATTGCTTCAGGCTCTATTCTGGTCCCGAGTGGCAGGCTGAGCCTGTGGTTAATTCTTCTTCCTGATGGGAAAATAGAGTGACCTGTGCCTGTCCCAACACCTAGAGCTAGTGTCTCATTGGTTCCCCCTCTTCCCGTTCATCCTCAGGACAAATTGCAACCTGTACGGAACAGGAGGTTAAAGGTGCTGATTCTCCAAGGAGGGAGATTGCTAGTAAAGCGGCTGGAATGGAGAACCCGAGCACAAGGAGTTGAGAAATGAGGTGCGATTTAGAAACCTTTCCCGATCACACGGTGCACCATCTTCTGGGTTTCTCATGCATGTTTTCGAAGTGGGAAGATGCCCTTGAACCTGGAGATTTGGGACCCATGGGATGGGAACCACGCAGTATTACTTTAAAGGGTCTGCGTTTGCTCACCCAACCTCACGAAACCTCTCAGCCCCAAGAGTGTCCACCCTTATGTCTCAATCAGCTGTGGGTCTATATATGGTCAATCCAGGTGGCATCACAGCCCCTGAACGAATTTAGTAAGAATTTCTTTCTCTTTCACTGTCTTTGTTTCACGGGTTTTTAAAAGTGATTGATTTTTATAAAGGGGTTTAGCTGCTTTTCACTGCTGTGTTTATGCCGCTTTACACCCACTTGACTCACTTACAGAGAGATATCAATACATAGGTTTTGAGATTCTTACTAGTCAGATATATTCTTGGGCGGTTAATAGGGGGTGTTGAGTCCAGTTCACTGAGCAAGGAGTAGGTCGTGTCTATTACATATTGGGTTTATGGAACGGTATCTGAGCTAATTTGAAACCCTTCTTTTATGCATCACCCCACCTCACCTTTCCCGTTAAGCAGCCATAGTGTGTTTTCTAAACGTGTGCCTCTGTTCTGTTTTGTAATTCAGTTCAAGGTCGCAGTTTTTACATTCCCTCTATAAGTGATATCTTATGATAAGTGTCTTTTTCTGTGTGACTTATTTCACTTAGAATCGTCGTACCTAAATCCACTCATCATGCTGCTACTAGACTTATGACGTTGATTTCATGGCTGAGTGATATTCTATTATATATAAGGACTAATACTTCTTCATCCATTTTTTTCTTTCCTGGGATATTTACGTTGTAACAAAGTAGAGGTTCTTGTCAACAGAGCAGCCCTAAACTTTGGGGTGCCTGTGTCTTGCTGATTTTTAGTTTTCCCAATTTATACGCCCATGAGTGGAAGTGCCCTATGCTCTCTAAGCTGAGTTTTTTTGATGTTTCACGACACACCGTACACTTCTCCAAAATGGCTGTTGGCAATTTACATCCCGCCCATCAGCGTAGCAAGGCTCCCGTTTCTCCATGGCCTGTCCTGCATTTCTGGTTTTGACACTTTATTCAGCATGGCCCTTTTGACCGGTGGGAAGCGAGACTTCTTTGTAGCGCTGATTTGCCTTTCCAGGTTGCTTGGTTGGCCAAAAAGGGCGTATGCGTTTTTTCCTGAATATATTCAGGAAAAAACGCATACGCCCTTTTTGGCCAAGGGCATCATTGTCGAGGTTTTGCCGCTTTTCCCGTGCTTTAAAGGCGATTCGAATCTACCTCCTGAAATCTGTTTCCTGCAATTCTGCCTTGCTTTCAAATCCTCTTCGTTGCCTTCCCTCAATATATTTGTGGACGAGAGTTATCATTTATAACTCTGCAGGTTTGTGAATTGCAGTGCCCCTGAGCTCCATTTTTCAACTCGCTTTCCTGGGACCTGGACGCAAAAGCGCAGGATTGCTTCAGGCCCTATTCTGGTTCCGGGCGGCAGGCTGAGCCTGTGGTTAATTCTTCTTCCTGATGGGAAAATAGAGTGACCTGTGCCTGTCCCAACACCTAGAGCTAGTGTCTCATTGGTTCCCCCTCTTCCCGTTCATCCTCAGGACAAATTGCAACCTGTACGGAACAGGAGGTTAAAGGTGCTGATTCTCCAAGGAGGGAGATTGCTAGTAAAGCAGCTGGAATGGCGAACCCGAGCCCAAGGAGATGAGAAATGAGATCCCTTTTAGAAACCTTTCACGATCACACGGTGTACCATCTTCTGGGTTTCTCATGCATGTTTTCGAAGTGGGAAGATGCCCTTGAACCTGGAGATTTGGGACCCATGGGATGGGAACCACGCAGTATTACTTTAAAGGGTCTACGTTTGCTCACCCAACCTCACGAAACCTCTCAGCCCCAAGAGTGTCCACCCTTATGTCTCAATCAGCTGTGGGTCTATATATGGTCAATCCAGGTGGCATCACAGCCCCTGAACGAATTTAGTAAGAATTTCTTTCTCTTTCCCTGTCTTTGTTTCACGGGTTTTTAAAAGTGATTGATTTTTATAAAGGGGTTTAGCTGCTTTTCACTGCTGTGTTTATGCCGCTTTACACCCACTTGACTCACTTTCAGAGAGATATCAATACATAGGTTTTAAGATTCTTACTAGTCAGATATATTCTCGGGCGGTTAATAGGGGGTGTTGGGTCCAGTTCACTGAGCAAGGAGTAGGTCGTTTCTATTACATATTGGGTTTATGGAACGGTATCTGAGCTAATTTGAAACCCTTCTTTTATGCATCACCCCACCTCACCTTTCCCGTTAAGCAGCCATAGTGTGTTTTCTAAACGTGTGACTCTGTTCTGTTTTGTAATTCAGTTCAAGGGTAGCGGTTTTCACATTCCCTCTATAAGTGATATCTTATGATAAGTGTCTTTTACTGTGTGAATTATTTCACTGAGAATCGTCGTACCTAAATCCACTCATCATGCTGCTACTAGACTTACGACGTTGATTTCATGGCTGAGTGATATTCTATTATACATAAGGACTAATACTTCTTTATCCATTTTTTTCTTTCCTGGGATATTTACGTTGTAACAAAGTGGAGGTTCTTGTCAACAGAGCAGCCCTAAACTTTGGGGTGCCTGTGTCTTGCTGATTTTTAGTTTTCCCAATTTATACGCCCATGAGTGGAAGTGTCCTATGCTCTCTAAGCTGAATTTTTTAGATGTTTCAGGACACACCGTACAGTTCTCCCGAGTGGCTGTTGGCAATTTACATCCCGCCCATCAGCGTAGCAAGGCTCCCGTTTCTCCATGGCCTGTCCTGCATTTCTGGTTTTGATACTTTATTCAGCATGGCCCTTTTGACCGACGGGAAGCGAGACTTCTTTGTAGCGCTGATTTGCCTTTCCAGGTTGCTTGGTTGGCCAAAAAGGGCGTATGCGTTTTTTCCTGAATATATTCAGGAAAAAACGCATACGCCCTTTTTGGCCAAGGGCATCATGGTCGAGGTGTTGCCGCTTTTCCTGTGCTTTCAAGGCGATTCGAATCTACCTCCTGAAATCTGTTTCCTGCAATTCTGCCTTGCTTTCAAATCCTCTTCGTTGCCTTCCCTCAATATATTTGTGGACGAGAGTTATCATTTATAACTCTGCAGGTTTGTGAATTGCAGTGCCCCTGAGCTCCATTTTTCAACTCGCTTTCTTGGGAGCTGGCTGCAAAAGCGCAGGATTGCTTCAGGCTCTATTCTGGTCCCGAGCGGCAGGCTGAGCCTGTGGTTCATTCTTCTTCCTGATGGGAAAATAGAGTGACCTGTGCCTGTCCCAACACCTAGAGCTAGTGTCTCATTGGTTCCCCCTCTTCCCGTTCATCCTCAGGACAAATTGCAACCTGTACGGAACAGGAGGTTAAAGGTGCTGATTCTCCAAGGAGGGAGATTGCTAGTAAAGCGGCTGGAATGGAGAACCCGAGCACAAGGAGTTGAGAAATGAGGTGCGATTTAGAAACCTTTCCCGATCACACGGTGCACCATCTTCTGGGTTTCTCATGCATGTTTTCGAAGTGGGAAGATGCCCTTGAACCTGGAGATTTGGGACCCATGGGATGGGAACCACGCAGTATTACTTTAAAGGGTCTGCGTTTGCTCACCCAACCTCACGAAACCTCTCAGCCCCAAGAGTGTCCACCCTTATGTCTCAATCAGCTGTGGGTCTATATATGGTCAATCCAGGTGGCATCACAGCCCCTGAACGAATTTAGTAAGAATTTCTTTCTCTTTCACTGTCTTTGTTTCACGGGTTTTTAAAAGTGATTGATTTTTATAAAGGGGTTTAGCTGCTTTTCACTGCTGTGTTTATGCCGCTTTACACCCACTTGACTCACTTACAGAGAGATATCAATACATAGGTTTTGAGATTCTTACTAGTCAGATATATTCTTGGGCGGTTAATAGGGGGTGTTGAGTCCAGTTCACTGAGCAAGGAGTAGGTCGTGTCTATTACATATTGGGTTTATGGAACGGTATCTGAGCTAATTTGAAACCCTTCTTTTATGCATCACCCCACCTCACCTTTCCCGTTAAGCAGCCATAGTGTGTTTTCTAAACGTGTGCCTCTGTTCTGTTTTGTAATTCAGTTCAAGGTCGCAGTTTTTACATTCCCTCTATAAGTGATATCTTATGATAAGTGTCTTTTTCTGTGTGACTTATTTCACTTAGAATCGTCGTACCTAAATCCACTCATCATGCTGCTACTAGACTTATGACGTTGATTTCATGGCTGAGTGATATTCTATTATATATAAGGACTAATACTTCTTCATCCATTTTTTTCTTTCCTGGGATATTTACGTTGTAACAAAGTAGAGGTTCTTGTCAACAGAGCAGCCCTAAACTTTGGGGTGCCTGTGTCTTGCTGATTTTTCGTTTTCCCAATTTATACGCCCATGAGTGGAAGTGCCCTATGCTCTCTAAGCTGAGTTTTTTAGATGTTTCACGACACACCGTACACTTCTCCAAAATGGCTGTTGGCAATTTACATCCCGCCCATCAGCGTAGCAAGGCTCCCGTTTCTCCATGGCCTGTCCTGCATTTCTGGTTTTGACACTTTATTCAGCATGGCCCTTTTGACCGGTGGGAAGCGAGACTTCTTTGTAGCGCTGATTTGCCTTTCCAGGTTGCTTGGTTGGCCAAAAAGGGCGTATGCGTTTTTTCCTGAATATATTCAGGAAAAAACGCATACGCCCTTTTTGGCCAAGGGCATCATTGTCGAGGTTTTGCCGCTTTTCCCGTGCTTTAAAGGCGATTCGAATCTACCTCCTGAAATCTGTTTCCTGCAATTCTGCCTTGCTTTCAAATCCTCTTCGTTGCCTTCCCTCAATATATTTGTGGACGAGAGTTATCATTTATAACTCTGCAGGTTTGTGAATTGCAGTGCCCCTGAGCTCCATTTTTCAACTCGCTTTCCTGGGACCTGGACGCAAAAGCGCAGGATTGCTTCAGGCCCTATTCTGGTTCCGGGCGGCAGGCTGAGCCTGTGGTTAATTCTTCTTCCTGATGGGAAAATAGAGTGACCTGTGCCTGTCCCAACACCTAGAGCTAGTGTCTCATTGGTTCCCCCTCTTCCCGTTCATCCTCAGGACAAATTGCAACCTGTACGGAACAGGAGGTTAAAGGTGCTGATTCTCCAAGGAGGGAGATTGCTAGTAAAGCAGCTGGAATGGCGAACCCGAGCCCAAGGAGATGAGAAATGAGGTCCCTTTTAGAAACCTTTCCCGATCACACGGTGTACCATCTTCTGGGTTTCTCATGCATGTTTTCGAAGTGGGAAGATGCCCTTGAACCTGGAGATTTGGGACCCATGGGATGGGAACCACGCAGTATTACTTTAAAGGGTCTACGTTTGCTCACCCAACCTCACGAAACCTCTCAGCCCCAAGAGTGTCCACCCTTATGTCTCAATCAGCTGTGGGTCTATATATGGTCAATCCAGGTGGCATCACAGCCCCTGAACGAATTTAGTAAGAATTTCTTTCTCTTTCCCTGTCTTTGTTTCACGGGTTTTTAAAAGTGATTGATTTTTATAAAGGGGTTTAGCTGCTTTTCACTGCTGTGTTTATGCCGCTTTACACCCACTTGACTCACTTTCAGAGAGATATCAATACATAGGTTTTAAGATTCTTACTAGTCAGATATATTCTTGGGCGGTTAATAGGGGGTGTTGGGTCCAGTTCACTGAGCAAGGAGTAGGTCGTTTCTATTACATATTGGGTTTATGGAACGGTATCTGAGCTAATTTGAAACCCTTCTTTTATGCATCACCCCACCTCACCTTTCCCGTTAAGCAGCCATAGTGTGTTTTCTAAACGTGTGACTCTGTTCTCTTTTGTAATTCAGTTCAAGGGTAGCGGTTTTCACATTCCCTCTATAAGTGATATCTTATGATAAGTGTCTTTTTCTGTGTGACTTATTTCACTTAGAATCGTCGTACCTAAATCCACTCATCATGCTGCTACTAGACTTATGACGTTGATTTCATGGCTGAGTGATATTCTATTATACATAAGGACTAATACTTCTTTATCCATTTTTTTCTTTCCTGGGATATTTACGTTGTAACAAAGTGGAGGTTCTTGTCAACAGAGCAGCCCTAAACTTTGGGGTGCCTGTGTCTTGCTGATTTTTAGTTTTCCCAATTTATACGCCCATGAGTGGAAGTGTCCTATGCTCTCTAAGCTGAGTTTTTTAGATGTTTCAGGACACACCGTACACTTCTCCCGAGTGGCTGTTGGCAATTTACATCCCGCCCATCAGCGTAGCAAGGCTCCCGTTTCTCCATGGCCTGTCCTGCATTTCTGGTTTTGATACTTTATTCAGCATGGCCCTTTTGACCGATGGGAAGCGAGACTTCTTTGTAGCGCTGATTTGCCTTTCCAGGTTGCTTGGTTGGCCAAAAAGGGCGTATGCGTTTTTTCCTGAATATATTCTGGAAAAAACGCATACGCCCTTTTTGGCCAAGGGCATCATGGTCGAGGTGTTGCCGCTTTTCCTGTGCTTTCAAGGCGATTCGAATCTACCTCCTGAAATCTGTTTCCTGCAATTCTGCCTTGCTTTCAAATCCTCTTCGTTGCCTTCCCTCAATATATTTGTGGACGAGAGTTATCATTTATAACTCTGCAGGTTTGTGAATTGCAGTGCCCCTGAGCTCCATTTTTCAACTCGCTTTCTTGGGAGCTGGCTGCAAAAGCGCAGGATTGCTTCAGGCTCTATTCTGGTCCCGAGCGGCAGGCTGAGCCTGTGGTTAATTCTTCTTCCTGATGGGAAAATAGAGTGACCTGTGCCTGTCCCAACACCTAGAGCTAGTGTCTCATTGGTTCCCCCTCTTCCCGTTCATCCTCAGGACAAATTGCAACCTGTACGGAACAGGAGGTTAAAGGTGCTGATTCTCCAAGGAGGGAGATTGCTAGTAAAGCGGCTGGAATGGAGAACCCGAGCACAAGGAGTTGAGAAATGAGGTGCGATTTAGAAACCTTTCCCGATCACACGGTGCACCATCTTCTGGGTTTCTCATGCATGTTTTCGAAGTGGGAAGATGCCCTTGAACCTGGAGATTTGGGACCCATGGGATGGGAACCACGCAGTATTACTTTAAAGGGTCTGCGTTTGCTCACCCAACCTCACGAAACCTCTCAGCCCCAAGAGTGTCCACCCTTATGTCTCAATCAGCTGTGGGTCTATATATGGTCAATCCAGGTGGCATCACAGCCCCTGAACGAATTTAGTAAGAATTTCTTTCTCTTTCACTGTCTTTGTTTCACGGGTTTTTAAAAGTGATTGATTTTTATAAAGGGGTTTAGCTGCTTTTCACTGCTGTGTTTATGCCGCTTTACACCCACTTGACTCACTTACAGAGAGATATCAATACATAGGTTTTGAGATTCTTACTAGTCAGATATATTCTTGGGCGGTTAATAGGGGGTGTTGAGTCCAGTTCACTGAGCAAGGAGTAGGTCGTGTCTATTACATATTGGGTTTATGGAACGGTATCTGAGCTAATTTGAAACCCTTGTTTTATGCATCACCCCACCTCACCTTTCCCGTTAAGCAGCCATAGTGTGTTTTCTAAACGTGTGCCTCTGTTCTGTTTTGTAATTCAGTTCAAGGTCGCAGTTTTTACATTCCCTCTATAAGTGATATCTTATGATAAGTGTCTTTTTCTGTGTGACTTATTTCACTTAGAATCGTCGTACCTAAATCCACTCATCATGCTGCTACTAGACTTATGACGTTGATTTCATGGCTGAGTGATATTCTATTATATATAAGGACTAATACTTCTTCATCCATTTTTTTCTTTCCTGGGATATTTACGTTGTAACAAAGTGGAGGTTCTTGTCAACAGAGCAGCCCTAAACTTTGGGGTGCCTGTGTCTTGCTGATTTTTAGTTTTCCCAATTTATACGCCCATGAGTGGAAGTGTCCTATGCTCTCTAAGCTGAATTTTTTAGATGTTTCAGGACACACCGTACAGTTCTCCCGAGTGGCTGTTGGCAATTTACATCCCGCCCATCAGCGTAGCAAGGCTCCCGTTTCTCCATGGCCTGTCCTGCATTTCTGGTTTTGATACTTTATTCAGCATGGCCCTTTTGACCGACGGGAAGCGAGACTTCTTTGTAGCGCTGATTTGCCTTTCCAGGTTGCTTGGTTGGCCAAAAAGGGCGTATGCGTTTTTTCCTGAATATATTCAGGAAAAAACGCATACGCCCTTTTTGGCCAAGGGCATCATGGTCGAGGTATTGCCGCTTTTCCTGTGCTTTCAAGGCGATTCGAATCTACCTCCTGAAATCTGTTTCCTGCAATTCTGCCTTGCTTTCAAATCCTCTTCGTTGCCTTCCCTCAATATATTTGTGGACGAGAGTTATCATTTATAACTCTGCAGGTTTGTGAATTGCAGTGCCCCTGAGCTCCATTTTTCAACTCGCTTTCTTGGGAGCTGGCTGCAAAAGCGCAGGATTGCTTCAGGCTCTATTCTGGTCCCGAGCGGCAGGCTGAGCCTGTGGTTAATTCTTCTTCCTGATGGGAAAATAGAGTGACCTGTGCCTGTCCCAACACCTAGAGCTAGTGTCTCATTGGTTCCCCCTCTTCCCGTTCATCCTCAGGACAAATTGCAACCTGTACGGAACAGGAGGTTAAAGGTGCTGATTCTCCAAGGAGGGAGATTGCTAGTAAAGCGGCTGGAATGGAGAACCCGAGCACAAGGAGTTGAGAAATGAGGTGCGATTTAGAAACCTTTCCCGATCACACGGTGCACCATCTTCTGGGTTTCTCATGCATGTTTTCGAAGTGGGAAGATGCCCTTGAACCTGGAGATTTGGGACCCATGGGATGGGAACCACGCAGTATTACTTTAAAGGGTCTGCGTTTGCTCACCCAACCTCACGAAACCTCTCAGCCCCAAGAGTGTCCACCCTTATGTCTCAATCAGCTGTGGGTCTATATATGGTCAATCCAGGTGGCATCACAGCCCCTGAACGAATTTAGTAAGAATTTCTTTCTCTTTCACTGTCTTTGTTTCACGGGTTTTTAAAAGTGATTGATTTTTATAAAGGGGTTTAGCTGCTTTTCACTGCTGTGTTTATGCCGCTTTACACCCACTTGACTCACTTACAGAGAGATATCAATACATAGGTTTTGAGATTCTTACTAGTCAGATATATTCTTGGGCGGTTAATAGGGGGTGTTGAGTCCAGTTCACTGAGCAAGGAGTAGGTCGTGTCTATTACATATTGGGTTTATGGAACGGTATCTGAGCTAATTTGAAACCCTTCTTTTATGCATCACCCCACCTCACCTTTCCCGTTAAGCAGCCATAGTGTGTTTTCTAAACGTGTGCCTCTGTTCTGTTTTGTAATTCAGTTCAAGGTCGCAGTTTTTACATTCCCTCTATAAGTGATATCTTATGATAAGTGTCTTTTTCTGTGTGACTTATTTCACTTAGAATCGTCGTACCTAAATCCACTCATCATGCTGCTACTAGACTTATGACGTTGATTTCATGGCTGAGTGATATTCTATTATATATAAGGACTAATACTTCTTCATCCATTTTTTTCTTTCCTGGGATATTTACGTTGTAACAAAGTAGAGGTTCTTGTCAACAGAGCAGCCCTAAACTTTGGGGTGCCTGTGTCTTGCTGATTTTTAGTTTTCCCAATTTATACGCCCATGAGTGGAAGTGCCCTATGCTCTCTAAGCTGAGTTTTTTAGATGTTTCACGACACACCGTACACTTCTCCAAAATGGCTGTTGGCAATTTACATCCCGCCCATCAGCGTAGCAAGGCTCCCGTTTCTCCATGGCCTGTCCTGCATTTCTGGTTTTGACACTTTATTCAGCATGGCCCTTTTGACCGGTGGGAAGCGAGACTTCTTTGTAGCGCTGATTTGCCTTTCCAGGTTGCTTGGTTGGCCAAAAAGGGCGTATGCGTTTTTTCCTGAATATATTCAGGAAAAAACGCATACGCCCTTTTTGGCCAAGGGCATCATTGTCGAGGTTTTGCCGCTTTTCCCGTGCTTTAAAGGCGATTCGAATCTACCTCCTGAAATCTGTTTCCTGCAATTCTGCCTTGCTTTCAAATCCTCTTCGTTGCCTTCCCTCAATATATTTGTGGACGAGAGTTATCATTTATAACTCTGCAGGTTTGTGAATTGCAGTGCCCCTGAGCTCCATTTTTCAACTCGCTTTCCTGGGACCTGGACGCAAAAGCGCAGGATTGCTTCAGGCCCTATTCTGGTTCCGGGCGGCAGGCTGAGCCTGTGGTTAATTCTTCTTCCTGATGGGAAAATAGAGTGACCTGTGCCTGTCCCAACACCTAGAGCTAGTGTCTCATTGGTTCCCCCTCTTCCCGTTCATCCTCAGGACAAATTGCAACCTGTACGGAACAGGAGGTTAAAGGTGCTGATTCTCCAAGGAGGGAGATTGCTAGTAAAGCAGCTGGAATGGCGAACCCGAGCCCAAGGAGATGAGAAATGAGGTCCCTTTTAGAAACCTTTCCCGATCACACGGTGTACCATCTTCTGGGTTTCTCATGCATGTTTTCGAAGTGGGAAGATGCCCTTGAACCTGGAGATTTGGGACCCATGGGATGGGAACCACGCAGTATTACTTTAAAGGGTCTACGTTTGCTCACCCAACCTCAGGAAACCTCTCAGCCCCAAGAGTGTCCACCCTTATGTCTCAATCAGCTGTGGGTCTATATATGGTCAATCCAGGTGGCATCACAGCCCCTGAACGAATTTAGTAAGAATTTCTTTCTCTTTCCCTGTCTTTGTTTCACGGGTTTTTAAAAGTGATTGATTTTTATAAAGGGGTTTAGCTGCTTTTCACTGCTGTGTTTATGCCGCTTTACACCCACTTGACTCAATTTCAGAGAGATATCAATACATAGGTTTTAAGATTCTTACTAGTCAGATATATTCTTGGGCGGTTAATAGGGGGTGTTGGGTCCAGTTCACTGAGCAAGGAGTAGGTCGTTTCTATTACATATTGGGTTTATGGAACGGTATCTGAGCTAATTTGAAACCCTTCTTTTATGCATCACCCCACCTCACCTTTCCCGTTAAGCAGCCATAGTGTGTTTTCTAAACGTGTGACTCTGTTCTGTTTTGTAATTCAGTTCAAGGGTAGCGGTTTTCACATTCCCTCTATAAGTGATATCTTATGATAAGTGTCTTTTACTGTGTGAATTATTTCACTGAGAATCGTCGTACCTAAATCCACTCATCATGCCGCTACTAGACTTACGACGTTGATTTCATGGCTGAGTGATATTCTATTATACATAAGGACTAATACTTCTTTATCCATTTTTTTCTTTCCTGGGATATTTACGTTGTAACAAAGTGGAGGTTCTTGTCAACAGAGCAGCCCTAAACTTTGGGGTGCCTGTGTCTTGCTGATTTTTAGTTTTCCCAATTTATACGCCCATGAGTGGAAGTGTCCTATGCTCTCTAAGCTGAATTTTTTAGATGTTTCAGGACACACCGTACAGTTCTCCCGAGTGGCTGTTGGCAATTTACATCCCGCCCATCAGCGTAGCAAGGCTCCCGTTTCTCCATGGCCTGTCCTGCATTTCTGGTTTTGACACTTTATTCAGCATGGCCCTTTTGACCGACGGGAAGCGAGACTTCTTTGTAGCGCTGATTTGCCTTTCCAGGTTGCTTGGTTGGCCAAAAAGGGCGTATGCGTTTTTTCCTGAATATATTCAGGAAAAAACGCATACGCCCTTTTTGGCCAAGGGCATCATGGTCGAGGTGTTGCCGCTTTTCCTGTGCTTTCAAGGCGATTCGAATCTACCTCCTGAAATCTGTTTCCTGCAATTCTGCCTTGCTTTCAAATCCTCTTCGTTGCCTTCCCTCAATATATTTGTGGACGAGAGTTATCATTTATAACTCTGCAGGTTTGTGAATTGCAGTGCCCCTGAGCTCCATTTTTCAACTCGCTTTCTTGGGAGCTGGCTGCAAAAGCGCAGGATTGCTTCAGGCTCTATTCTGGTCCCGAGCGGCAGGCTGAGCCTGTGGTTCATTCTTCTTCCTGATGGGAAAATAGAGTGACCTGTGCCTGTCCCAACACCTAGAGCTAGTGTCTCATTGGTTCCCCCTCTTCCCGTTCATCCTCAGGACAAATTGCAACCTGTACGGAACAGGAGGTTAAAGGTGCTGATTCTCCAAGGAGGGAGATTGCTAGTAAAGCGGCTGGAATGGAGAACCCGAGCACAAGGAGTTGAGAAATGAGGTGCGATTTAGAAACCTTTCCCGATCACACGGTGCACCATCTTCTGGGTTTCTCATGCATGTTTTCGAAGTGGGAAGATGCCCTTGAACCTGGAGATTTGGGACCCATGGGATGGGAACCACGCAGTATTACTTTAAAGGGTCTGCGTTTGCTCACCCAACCTCACGAAACCTCTCAGCCCCAAGAGTGTCCACCCTTATGTCTCAATCAGCTGTGGGTCTATATATGGTCAATCCAGGTGGCATCACAGCCCCTGAACGAATTTAGTAAGAATTTCTTTCTCTTTCACTGTCTTTGTTTCACGGGTTTTTAAAAGTGATTGATTTTTATAAAGGGGTTTAGCTGCTTTTCACTGCTGTGTTTATGCCGCTTTACACCCACTTGACTCACTTACAGAGAGATATCAATACATAGGTTTTGAGATTCTTACTAGTCAGATATATTCTTGGGCGGTTAATAGGGGGTGTTGAGTCCAGTTCACTGAGCAAGGAGTAGGTCGTGTCTATTACATATTGGGTTTATGGAACGGTATCTGAGCTAATTTGAAACCCTTCTTTTATGCATCACCCCACCTCACCTTTCCCGTTAAGCAGCCATAGTGTGTTTTCTAAACGTGTGCCTCTGTTCTGTTTTGTAATTCAGTTCAAGGTCGCAGTTTTTACATTCCCTCTATAAGTGATATCTTATGATAAGTGTCTTTTTCTGTGTGACTTATTTCACTTAGAATCGTCGTACCTAAATCCACTCATCATGCTGCTACTAGACTTATGACGTTGATTTCATGGCTGAGTGATATTCTATTATATATAAGGACTAATACTTCTTCATCCATTTTTTTCTTTCCTGGGATATTTACGTTGTAACAAAGTAGAGGTTCTTGTCAACAGAGCAGCCCTAAACTTTGGGGTGCCTGTGTCTTGCTGATTTTTAGTTTTCCCAATTTATACGCCCATGAGTGGAAGTGCCCTATGCTCTCTAAGCTGAGTTTTTTAGATGTTTCACGACACACCGTACACTTCTCCAAAATGGCTGTTGGCAATTTACATCCCGCCCATCAGCGTAGCAAGGCTCCCGTTTCTCCATGGCCTGTCCTGCATTTCTGGTTTTGACACTTTATTCAGCATGGCCCTTTTGACCGGTGGGAAGCGAGACTTCTTTGTAGCGCTGATTTGCCTTTCCAGGTTGCTTGGTTGGCCAAAAAGGGCGTATGCGTTTTTTCCTGAATATATTCAGGAAAAAACGCATACGCCCTTTTTGGCCAAGGGCATCATTGTCGAGGTTTTGCCGCTTTTCCCGTGCTTTAAAGGCGATTCGAATCTACCTCCTGAAATCTGTTTCCTGCAATTCTGCCTTGCTTTCAAATCCTCTTCGTTGCCTTCCCTCAATATATTTGTGGACGAGAGTTATCATTTATAACTCTGCAGGTTTGTGAATTGCAGTGCCCCTGAGCTCCATTTTTCAACTCGCTTTCCTGGGACCTGGACGCAAAAGCGCAGGATTGCTTCAGGCCCTATTCTGGTTCCGGGCGGCAGGCTGAGCCTGTGGTTAATTCTTCTTCCTGATGGGAAAATAGAGTGACCTGTGCCTGTCCCAACACCTAGAGCTAGTCTCTCATTGGTTCCCCCTCTTCCCGTTCATCCTCAGGACAAATTGCAACCTGTACGGAACAGGAGGTTAAAGGTGCTGATTCTCCAAGGAGGGAGATTGCTAGTAAAGCAGCTGGAATGGCGAACCCGAGCCCAAGGAGATGAGAAATGAGGTCCCTTTTAGAAACCTTTCCCGATCACACGGTGTACCATCTTCTGGGTTTCTCATGCATGTTTTCGAAGTGGGAAGATGCCCTTGAACCTGGAGATTTGGGACCCATGGGATGGGAACCACGCAGTATTACTTTAAAGGGTCTACGTTTGCTCACCCAACCTCACGAAACCTCTCAGCCCCAAGAGTGTCCACCCTTATGTCTCAATCAGCTGTGGGTCTATATATGGTCAATCCAGGTGGCATCACAGCCCCTGAACGAATTTAGTAAGAATTTCTTTCTCTTTCCCTGTCTTTGTTTCACGGGTTTTTAAAAGTGATTGATTTTTATAAAGGGGTTTAGCTGCTTTTCACTGCTGTGTTTATGCCGCTTTACACCCACTTGACTCACTTTCAGAGAGATATCAATACATAGGTTTTAAGATTCTTACTAGTCAGATATATTCTTGGGCGGTTAATAGGGGGTGTTGGGTCCAGTTCACTGAGCAAGGAGTAGGTCGTTTCTATTACATATTGGGTTTATGGAACGGTATCTGAGCTAATTTGAAACCCTTCTTTTATGCATCACCCCACCTCACCTTTCCCGTTAAGCAGCCATAGTGTGTTTTCTAAACGTGTGACTCTGTTCTCTTTTGTAATTCAGTTCAAGGGTAGCGGTTTTCACATTCCCTCTATAAGTGATATCTTATGATAAGTGTCTTTTTCTGTGTGACTTATTTCACTTAGAATCGTCGTACCTAAATCCACTCATCATGCTGCTACTAGACTTATGACGTTGATTTCATGGCTGAGTGATATTCTATTATACATAAGGACTAATACTTCTTTATCCATTTTTTTCTTTCCTGGGATATTTACGTTGTAACAAAGTGGAGGTTCTTGTCAACAGAGCAGCCCTAAACTTTGGGGTGCCTGTGTCTTGCTGATTTTTAGTTTTCCCAATTTATACGCCCATGAGTGGAAGTGTCCTATGCTCTCTAAGCTGAGTTTTTTAGATGTTTCAGGACACACCGTACAGTTCTCCCGAGTGGCTGTTGGCAATTTACATCCCGCCCATCAGCGTAGCAAGGCTCCCGTTTCTCCATGGCCTGTCCTGCATTTCTGGTTTTGATACTTTATTCAGCATGGCCCTTTTGACCGACGGGAAGCGAGACTTCTTTGTAGCGCTGATTTGCCTTTCCAGGTTGCTTGGTTGGCCAAAAAGGGCGTATGCGTTTTTTCCTGAATATATTCAGGAAAAAACGCATACGCCCTTTTTGGCCAAGGGCATCATGGTCGAGGTATTGCCGCTTTTCCTGTGCTTTCAAGGCGATTCGAATCTACCTCCTGAAATCTGTTTCCTGCAATTCTGCCTTGCTTTCAAATCCTCTTCGTTGCCTTCCCTCAATATATTTGTGCACGAGAGTTATCATTTATAACTCTGCAGGTTTGTGAATTGCAGTGCCCCTGAGCTCCATTTTTCAACTCGCTTTCTTGGGAGCTGGCTGCAAAAGCGCAGGATTGCTTCAGGCTCTATTCTGGTCCCGAGCGGCAGGCTGAGCCTGTGGTTAATTCTTCTTCCTGATGGGAAAATAGAGTGACCTGTGCCTGTCCCAACACCTAGAGCTAGTGTCTCATTAGTTCCCCCTCTTCCCGTTCATCCTCAGGACAAATTGCAACCTGTACGGAACAGGAGGTTAAAGGTGCTGATTCTCCAAGGAGGGAGATTGCTAGTAAAGCGGCTGGAATGGAGAACCCGAGCACAAGGAGTTGAGAAATGAGGTGCGATTTAGAAACCTTTCCCGATCACACGGTGCACCATCTTCTGGGTTTCTCATGCATGTTTTCGAAGTGGGAAGATGCCCTTGAACCTGGAGATTTGGGACCCATGGGATGGGAACCACGCAGTATTACTTTAAAGGGTCTGCGTTTGCTCACCCAACCTCACGAAACCTCTCAGCCCCAAGAGTGTCCACCCTTATGTCTCAATCAGCTGTGGGTCTATATATGGTCAATCCAGGTGGCATCACAGCCCCTGAACGAATTTAGTAAGAATTTCTTTCTCTTTCACTGTCTTTGTTTCACGGGTTTTTAAAAGTGATTGATTTTTATAAAGGGGTTTAGCTGCTTTTCACTGCTGTGTTTATGCCGCTTTACACCCACTTGACTCACTTACAGAGAGATATCAATACATAGGTTTTGAGATTCTTACTAGTCAGATATATTCTTGGGCGGTTAATAGGGGGTGTTGAGTCCAGTTCACTGAGCAAGGAGTAGGTCGTGTCTATTACATATTGGGTTTATGGAACGGTATCTGAGCTAATTTGAAACCCTTCTTTTATGCATCACCCCACCTCACCTTTCCCGTTAAGCAGCCATAGTGTGTTTTCTAAACGTGTGCCTCTGTTCTGTTTTGTAATTCAGTTCAAGGTCGCAGTTTTTACATTCCCTCTATAAGTGATATCTTATGATAAGTGTCTTTTTCTGTGTGACTTATTTCACTTAGAATCGTCGTACCTAAATCCACTCATCATGCTGCTACTAGACTTATGACGTTGATTTCATGGCTGAGTGATATTCTATTATATATAAGGACTAATACTTCTTCATCCATTTTTTTCTTTCCTGGGATATTTACGTTGTAACAAAGTAGAGGTTCTTGTCAACAGAGCAGCCCTAAACTTTGGGGTGCCTGTGTCTTGCTGATTTTTAGTTTTCCCAATTTATACGCCCATGAGTGGAAGTGCCCTATGCTCTCTAAGCTGAGTTTTTTAGATGTTTCACGACACACCGTACACTTCTCCAAAATGGCTGTTGGCAATTTACATCCCGCCCATCAGCGTAGCAAGGCTCCCGTTTCTCCATGGCCTGTCCTGCATTTCTGGTTTTGACACTTTATTCAGCATGGCCCTTTTGACCGGTGGGAAGCGAGACTTCTTTGTAGCGCTGATTTGCCTTTCCAGGTTGCTTGGTTGGCCAAAAAGGGCGTATGCGTTTTTTCCTGAATATATTCAGGAAAAAACGCATACGCCCTTTTTGGCCAAGGGCATCATTGTCGAGGTTTTGCCGCTTTTCCCGTGCTTTAAAGGCGATTCGAATCTACCTCCTGAAATCTGTTTCCTGCAATTCTGCCTTGCTTTCAAATCCTCTTCGTTGCCTTCCCTCAATATATTTGTGGACGAGAGTTATCATTTATAACTCTGCAGGTTTGTGAATTGCAGTGCCCCTGAGCTCCATTTTTCAACTCGCTTTCCTGGGACCTGGACGCAAAAGCGCAGGATTGCTTCAGGCCCTATTCTGGTTCCGGGCGGCAGGCTGAGCCTGTGGTTAATTCTTCTTCCTGATGGGAAAATAGAGTGACCTGTGCCTGTCCCAACACCTAGAGCTAGTGTCTCATTGGTTCCCCCTCTTCCCGTTCATCCTCAGGACAAATTGCAACCTGTACGGAACAGGAGGTTAAAGGTGCTGATTCTCCAAGGAGGGAGATTGCTAGTAAAGCAGCTGGAATGGCGAACCCGAGCCCAAGGAGATGAGAAATGAGGTCCCTTTTAGAAACCTTTCCCGATCACACGGTGTACCATCTTCTGGGTTTCTCATGCATGTTTTCGAAGTGGGAAGATGCCCTTGAACCTGGAGATTTGGGACCCATGGGATGGGAACCACGCAGTATTACTTTAAAGGGTCTACGTTTGCTCACCCAACCTCACGAAACCTCTCAGCCCCAAGAGTGTCCACCCTTATGTCTCAATCAGCTGTGGGTCTATATATGGTCAATCCAGGTGGCATCACAGCCCCTGAACGAATTTAGTAAGAATTTCTTTCTCTTTCCCTGTCTTTGTTTCACGGGTTTTTAAAAGTGATTGATTTTTATAAAGGGGTTTAGCTGCTTTTCACTGCTGTGTTTATGCCGCTTTACACCCACTTGACTCACTTTCAGAGAGATATCAATACATAGGTTTTAAGATTCTTACTAGTCAGATATATTCTTGGGCGGTTAATAGGGGGTGTTGGGTCCAGTTCACTGAGCAAGGAGTAGGTCGTTTCTATTACATATTGGGTTTATGGAACGGTATCTGAGCTAATTTGAAACCCTTCTTTTATGCATCACCCCACCTCACCTTTCCCGTTAAGCAGCCATAGTGTGTTTTCTAAACGTGTGACTCTGTTCTCTTTTGTAATTCAGTTCAAGGGTAGCGGTTTTCACATTCCCTCTATAAGTGATATCTTATGATAAGTGTCTTTTTCTGTGTGACTTATTTCACTTAGAATCGTCGTACCTAAATCCACTCATCATGCTGCTACTAGACTTATGACGTTGATTTCATGGCTGAGTGATATTCTATTATACATAAGGACTAATACTTCTTTATCCATTTTTTTCTTTCCTGGGATATTTACGTTGTAACAAAGTGGAGGTTCTTGTCAACAGAGCAGCCCTAAACTTTGGGGTGCCTGTGTCTTGCTGATTTTTAGTTTTCCCAATTTATACGCCCATGAGTGGAAGTGTCCTATGCTCTCTAAGCTGAGTTTTTTAGATGTTTCAGGACACACCGTACAGTTCTCCCGAGTGGCTGTTGGCAATTTACATCCCGCCCATCAGCGTAGCAAGGCTCCCGTTTCTCCATGGCCTGTCCTGCATTTCTGGTTTTGATACTTTATTCAGCATGGCCCTTTTGACCGACGGGAAGCGAGACTTCTTTGTAGCGCTGATTTGCCTTTCCAGGTTGCTTGGTTGGCCAAAAAGGGCGTATGCGTTTTTTCCTGAATATATTCAGGAAAAAACGCATACGCCCTTTTTGGCCAAGGGCATCATGGTCGAGGTATTGCCGCTTTTCCTGTGCTTTCAAGGCGATTCGAATCTACCTCCTGAAATCTGTTTCCTGCAATTCTGCCTTGCTTTCAAATCCTCTTCGTTGCCTTCCCTCAATATATTTGTGCACGAGAGTTATCATTTATAACTCTGCAGGTTTGTGAATTGCAGTGCCCCTGAGCTCCATTTTTCAACTCGCTTTCTTGGGAGCTGGCTGCAAAAGCGCAGGATTGCTTCAGGCTCTATTCTGGTCCCGAGCGGCAGGCTGAGCCTGTGGTTAATTCTTCTTCCTGATGGGAAAATAGAGTGACCTGTGCCTGTCCCAACACCTAGAGCTAGTGTCTCATTAGTTCCCCCTCTTCCCGTTCATCCTCAGGACAAATTGCAACCTGTACGGAACAGGAGGTTAAAGGTGCTGATTCTCCAAGGAGGGAGATTGCTAGTAAAGCGGCTGGAATGGAGAACCCGAGCACAAGGAGTTGAGAAATGAGGTGCGATTTAGAAACCTTTCCCGATCACACGGTGCACCATCTTCTGGGTTTCTCATGCATGTTTTCGAAGTGGGAAGATGCCCTTGAACCTGGAGATTTGGGACCCATGGGATGGGAACCACGCAGTATTACTTTAAAGGGTCTGCGTTTGCTCACCCAACCTCACGAAACCTCTCAGCCCCAAGAGTGTCCACCCTTATGTCTCAATCAGCTGTGGGTCTATATATGGTCAATCCAGGTGGCATCACAGCCCCTGAACGAATTTAGTAAGAATTTCTTTCTCTTTCACTGTCTTTGTTTCACGGGTTTTTAAAAGTGATTGATTTTTATAAAGGGGTTTAGCTGCTTTTCACTGCTGTGTTTATGCCGCTTTACACCCACTTGACTCACTTACAGAGAGATATCAATACATAGGTTTTGAGATTCTTACTAGTCAGATATATTCTTGGGCGGTTAATAGGGGGTGTTGAGTCCAGTTCACTGAGCAAGGAGTAGGTCGTGTCTATTACATATTGGGTTTATGGAACGGTATCTGAGCTAATTTGAAACCCTTGTTTTATGCATCACCCCACCTCACCTTTCCCGTTAAGCAGCCATAGTGTGTTTTCTAAACGTGTGCCTCTGTTCTGTTTTGTAATTCAGTTCAAGGTCGCAGTTTTTACATTCCCTCTATAAGTGATATCTTATGATAAGTGTCTTTTTCTGTGTGACTTATTTCACTTAGAATCGTCGTACCTAAATCCACTCATCATGCTGCTACTAGACTTATGACGTTGATTTCATGGCTGAGTGATATTCTATTATATATAAGGACTAATACTTCTTCATCCATTTTTTTCTTTCCTGGGATATTTACGTTGTAACAAAGTAGAGGTTCTTGTCAACAGAGCAGCCCTAAACTTTGGGGTGCCTGTGTCTTGCTGATTTTTAGTTTTCCCAATTTATACGCCCATGAGTGGAAGTGCCCTATGCTCTCTAAGCTGAGTTTTTTAGATGTTTCACGACACACCGTACACTTCTCCAAAATGGCTGTTGGCAATTTACATCCCGCCCATCAGCGTAGCAAGGCTCCCGTTTCTCCATGGCCTGTCCTGCATTTCTGGTTTTGACACTTTATTCAGCATGGCCCTTTTGACCGGTGGGAAGCGAGACTTCTTTGTAGCGCTGATTTGCCTTTCCAGGTTGCTTGGTTGGCCAAAAAGGGCGTATGCGTTTTTTCCTGAATATATTCAGGAAAAAACGCATACGCCCTTTTTGGCCAAGGGCATCATTGTCGAGGTTTTGCCGCTTTTCCCGTGCTTTAAAGGCGATTCGAATCTACCTCCTGAAATCTGTTTCCTGCAATTCTGCCTTGCTTTCAAATCCTCTTCGTTGCCTTCCCTCAATATATTTGTGGACGAGAGTTATCATTTATAACTCTGCAGGTTTGTGAATTGCAGTGCCCCTGAGCTCCATTTTTCAACTCGCTTTCCTGGGACCTGGACGCAAAAGCGCAGGATTGCTTCAGGCCCTATTCTGGTTCCGGGCGGCAGGCTGAGCCTGTGGTTAATTCTTCTTCCTGATGGGAAAATAGAGTGACCTGTGCCTGTCCCAACACCTAGAGCTAGTGTCTCATTGGTTCCCCCTCTTCCCGTTCATCCTCAGGACAAATTGCAACCTGTACGGAACAGGAGGTTAAAGGTGCTGATTCTCCAAGGAGGGAGATTGCTAGTAAAGCAGCTGGAATGGCGAACCCGAGCCCAAGGAGATGAGAAATGAGGTCCCTTTTAGAAACCTTTCCCGATCACACGGTGTACCATCTTCTGGGTTTCTCATGCATGTTTTCGAAGTGGGAAGATGCCCTTGAACCTGGAGATTTGGGACCCATGGGATGGGAACCACGCAGTATTACTTTAAAGGGTCTACGTTTGCTCACCCAACCTCACGAAACCTCTCAGCCCCAAGAGTGTCCACCCTTATGTCTCAATCAGCTGTGGGTCTATATATGGTCAATCCAGGTGGCATCACAGCCCCTGAACGAATTTAGTAAGAATTTCTTTCTCTTTCCCTGTCTTTGTTTCACGGGTTTTTAAAAGTGATTGATTTTTATAAAGGGGTTTAGCTGCTTTTCACTGCTGTGTTTATGCCGCTTTACACCCACTTGACTCACTTTCAGAGAGATATCAATACATAGGTTTTAAGATTCTTACTAGTCAGATATATTCTTGGGCGGTTAATAGGGGGTGTTGGGTCCAGTTCACTGAGCAAGGAGTAGGTCGTGTCTATTACATATTGGGTTTATGGAACGGTATCTGAGCTAATTTGAAACCCTTCTTTTATGCATCACCCCACCTCACCTTTCCCGTTAAGCAGCCATAGTGTGTTTTCTAAACGTGTGACTCTGTTCTGTTTTGTAATTCAGTTCAAGGGTAGCGGTTTTCACATTCCCTCTATAAGTGATATCTTATGATAAGTGTCTTTTACTGTGTGAATTATTTCACTGAGAATCGTCGTACCTAAATCCACTCATCATGCTGCTACTAGACTTATGACGTTGATTTCATGGCTGAGTGATATTCTATTATATATAAGGACTAATACTTCTTTATCCATTTTTTTCTTTCCTGGGATATTTACGTTGTAACAAAGTGGAGGTTCTTGTCAACAGAGCAGCCCTAAACTTTGGGGTGCCTGTGTCTTGCTGATTTTTAGTTTTCCCAATTTATACGCCCATGAGTGGAAGTGTCCTATGCTCTCTAAGCTGAATTTTTTAGATGTTTCAGGACACACCGTACAGTTCTCCCGAGTGGCTGTTGGCAATTTACATCCCGCCCATCAGCGTAGCAAGGCTCCCGTTTCTCCATGGCCTGTCCTGCATTTCTGGTTTTGATACTTTATTCAGCATGGCCCTTTTGACCGACGGGAAGCGAGACTTCTTTGTAGCGCTGATTTGCCTTTCCAGGTTGCTTGGTTGGCCAAAAAGGGCGTATGCGTTTTTTCCTGAATATATTCAGGAAAAAACGCATACGCCCTTTTTGGCCAAGGGCATCATGGTCGAGGTATTGCCGCTTTTCCTGTGCTTTCATGGCGATTCGAATCTACCTCCTGAAATCTGTTTCCTGCAATTCTGCCTTGCTTTCAAATCCTCTTCGTTGCCTTCCCTCAATATATTTGTGGACGAGAGTTATCATTTATAACTCTGCAGGTTTGTGAATTGCAGTGCCCCTGAGCTCCATTTTTCAACTCGCTTTCTTGGGAGCTGGCTGCAAAAGCACAGGATTGCTTCAGGCTGTATTCTGGTCCCGAGCGGCAGGCTGAGCCTGTGGTTAATTCTTCTTCCTGATGGGAAAATAGAGTGACCTGTGCCTGTCCCAACACCTAGAGCTAGTGTCTCATTGGTTCCCCCTCTTCCCGTTCATCCTCAGGACAAATTGCAACCTGTACGGAACAGGAGGTTAAAGGTGCTGATTCTCCAAGGAGGGAGATTGCTAGTAAAGCGGCTGGAATGGAGAACCCGAGCACAAGGAGTTGAGAAATGAGGTGCGATTTAGAAACCTTTCCCGATCACACGGTGCACCATCTTCTGGGTTTCTCATGCATGTTTTCGAAGTGGGAAGATGCCCTTGAACCTGGAGATTTGGGACCCATGGGATGGGAACCACGCAGTATTACTTTAAAGGGTCTGCGTTTGCTCACCCAACCTCACGAAACCTCTCAGCCCCAAGAGTGTCCACCCTTATGTCTCAATCAGCTGTGGGTCTATATATGGTCAATCCAGGTGGCATCACAGCCCCTGAACGAATTTAGTAAGAATTTCTTTCTCTTTCACTGTCTTTGTTTCACGGGTTTTTAAAAGTGATTGATTTTTATAAAGGGGTTTAGCTGCTTTTCACTGCTGTGTTTATGCCGCTTTACACCCACTTGACTCACTTACAGAGAGATATCAATACATAGGTTTTGAGATTCTTACTAGTCAGATATATTCTTGGGCGGTTAATAGGGGGTGTTGAGTCCAGTTCACTGAGCAAGGAGTAGGTCGTGTCTATTACATATTGGGTTTATGGAACGGTATCTGAGCTAATTTGAAACCCTTCTTTTATGCATCACCCCACCTCACCTTTCCCGTTAAGCAGCCATAGTGTGTTTTCTAAACGTGTGCCTCTGTTCTGTTTTGTAATTCAGTTCAAGGTCGCAGTTTTTACATTCCCTCTATAAGTGATATCTTATGATAAGTGTCTTTTTCTGTGTGACTTATTTCACTTAGAATCGTCGTACCTAAATCCACTCATCATGCTGCTACTAGACTTATGACGTTGATTTCATGGCTGAGTGATATTCTATTATATATAAGGACTAATACTTCTTCATCCATTTTTTTCTTTCCTGGGATATTTACGTTGTAACAAAGTAGAGGTTCTTGTCAACAGAGCAGCCCTAAACTTTGGGGTGCCTGTGTCTTGCTGATTTTTCGTTTTCCCAATTTATACGCCCATGAGTGGAAGTGCCCTATGCTCTCTAAGCTGAGTTTTTTAGATGTTTCACGACACACCGTACACTTCTCCAAAATGGCTGTTGGCAATTTACATCCCGCCCATCAGCGTAGCAAGGCTCCCGTTTCTCCATGGCCTGTCCTGCATTTCTGGTTTTGACACTTTATTCAGCATGGCCCTTTTGACCGGTGGGAAGCGAGACTTCTTTGTAGCGCTGATTTGCCTTTCCAGGTTGCTTGGTTGGCCAAAAAGGGCGTATGCGTTTTTTCCTGAATATATTCAGGAAAAAACGCATACGCCCTTTTTGGCCAAGGGCATCATTGTCGAGGTTTTGCCGCTTTTCCCGTGCTTTAAAGGCGATTCGAATCTACCTCCTGAAATCTGTTTCCTGCAATTCTGCCTTGCTTTCAAATCCTCTTCGTTGCCTTCCCTCAATATATTTGTGGACGAGAGTTATCATTTATAACTCTGCAGGTTTGTGAATTGCAGTGCCCCTGAGCTCCATTTTTCAACTCGCTTTCCTGGGACCTGGACGCAAAAGCGCAGGATTGCTTCAGGCCCTATTCTGGTTCCGGGCGGCAGGCTGAGCCTGTGGTTAATTCTTCCTGATGGGAAAATAGAGTGACCTGTGCCTGTCCCAACACCTAGAGCTAGTCTCTCATTGGTTCCCCCTCTTCCCGTTCATCCTCAGGACAAATTGCAACCTGTACGGAACAGGAGGTTAAAGGTGCTGATTCTCCAAGGAGGGAGATTGCTAGTAAAGCAGCTGGAATGGCGAACCCGAGCCCAAGGAGATGAGAAATGAGGTCCCTTTTAGAAACCTTTCCCGATCACACGGTGTACCATCTTCTGGGTTTCTCATGCATGTTTTCGAAGTGGGAAGATGCCCTTGAACCTGGAGATTTGGGACCCATGGGATGGGAACCACGCAGTATTACTTTAAAGGGTCTACGTTTGCTCACCCAACCTCACGAAACCTCTCAGCCCCAAGAGTGTCCACCCTTATGTCTCAATCAGCTGTGGGTCTATATATGGTCAATCCAGGTGGCCTCACAGCCCCTGAACGAATTTAGTAAGAATTTCTTTCTCTTTCCCTGTCTTTGTTTCACGGGTTTTTAAAAGTGATTGATTTTTATAAAGGGGTTTAGCTTCTTTTCACTGCTGTGTTTATGCCGCTTTACACCCACTTGACTCACTTTCAGAGAGATATCAATACATAGGTTTTAAGATTCTTACTAGTCAGATATATCCTTGGGCGGTTAATAGGGGGTGTTGGGTCCAGTTCACTGAGCAAGGAGTAGGTCGTTTCTATTACATATTGGGTTTATGGAACGGTATCTGAGCTAATTTGAAACCCTTCTTTTATGCATCACCCCACCTCACCTTTCCCGTTAAGCAGCCATAGTGTGTTTTCTAAACGTGTGACTCTGTTCTGTTTTGTAATTCAGTTCAAGGGTAGCGGTTTTCACATTCCCTCTATAAGTGATATCTTATGATAAGTGTCTTTTACTGTGTGAATTATTTCACTGAGAATCGTCGTACCTAAATCCACTCATCATGCTGCTACTAGACTTACGACATTGATTTCATGGCTGAGTGATATTCTATTATACATAAGGACTAATACTTCTTTATCCATTTTTTTCTTTCCTGGGATATTTACGTTGTAACAAAGTGGAGGTTCTTGTCAACAGAGCAGCCCTAAACTTTGGGGTGCCTGTGTCTTGCTGATTTTTAGTTTTCCCAATTTATACGCCCATGAGTGGAAGTGTCCTATGCTCTCTAAGCTGAATTTTTTAGATGTTTCAGGACACACCGTACAGTTCTCCCGAGTGGCTGTTGGCAATTTACATCCCGCCCATCAGCGTAGCAAGGCTCCCGTTTCTCCATGGCCTGTCCTGCATTTCTGGTTTTGATACTTTATTCAGCATGGCCCTTTTGACCGACGGGAAGCGAGACTTCTTTGTAGCGCTGATTTGCCTTTCCAGGTTGCTTGGTTGGCCAAAAAGGGCGTATGCGTTTTTTCCTGAATATATTCAGGAAAAAACGCATACGCCCTTTTTGGCCAAGGGCATCATGGTCGAGGTATTGCCGCTTTTCCTGTGCTTTCAAGGCGATTCGAATCTACCTCCTGAAATCTGTTTCCTGCAATTCTGCCTTGCTTTCAAATCCTCTTCGTTGCCTTCCCTCAATATATTTGTGGACGAGAGTTATCATTTATAACTCTGCAGGTTTGTGAATTGCAGTGCCCCTGAGCTCCATTTTTCAACTCGCTTTCTTGGGAGCTGGCTGCAAAAGCGCAGGATTGCTTCAGGCTCTATTCTGGTCCCGAGCGGCAGGCTGAGCCTGTGGTTCATTCTTCTTCCTGATGGGAAAATAGAGTGACCTGTGCCTGTCCCAACACCTAGAGCTAGTGTCTCATTGGTTCCCCCTCTTCCCGTTCATCCTCAGGACAAATTGCAACCTGTACGGAACAGGAGGTTAAAGGTGCTGATTCTCCAAGGAGGGAGATTGCTAGTAAAGCGGCTGGAATGGAGAACCCGAGCACAAGGAGTTGAGAAATGAGGTGCGATTTAGAAACCTTTCCCGATCACACGGTGCACCATCTTCTGGGTTTCTCATGCATGTTTTCGAAGTGGGAAGATGCCCTTGAACCTGGAGATTTGGGACCCATGGGATGGGAACCACGCAGTATTACTTTAAAGGGTCTGCGTTTGCTCACCCAACCTCACGAAACCTCTCAGCCCCAAGAGTGTCCACCCTTATGTCTCAATCAGCTGTGGGTCTATATATGGTCAATCCAGGTGGCATCACAGCCCCTGAACGAATTTAGTAAGAATTTCTTTCTCTTTCACTGTCTTTGTTTCACGGGTTTTTAAAAGTGATTGATTTTTATAAAGGGGTTTAGCTGCTTTTCACTGCTGTGTTTATGCCGCTTTACACCCACTTGACTCACTTACAGAGAGATATCAATACATAGGTTTTGAGATTCTTACTAGTCAGATATATTCTTGGGCGGTTAATAGGGGGTGTTGAGTCCAGTTCACTGAGCAAGGAGTAGGTCGTGTCTATTACATATTGGGTTTATGGAACGGTATCTGAGCTAATTTGAAACCCTTGTTTTATGCATCACCCCACCTCACCTTTCCCGTTAAGCAGCCATAGTGTGTTTTCTAAACGTGTGCCTCTGTTCTGTTTTGTAATTCAGTTCAAGGTCGCAGTTTTTACATTCCCTCTATAAGTGATATCTTATGATAAGTGTCTTTTTCTGTGTGACTTATTTCACTTAGAATCGTCGTACCTAAATCCACTCATCATGCTGCTACTAGACTTATGACGTTGATTTCATGGCTGAGTGATATTCTATTATATATAAGGACTAATACTTCTTCATCCATTTTTTTCTTTCCTGGGATATTTACGTTGTAACAAAGTAGAGGTTCTTGTCAACAGAGCAGCCCTAAACTTTGGGGTGCCTGTGTCTTGCTGATTTTTCGTTTTCCCAATTTATACGCCCATGAGTGGAAGTGCCCTATGCTCTCTAAGCTGAGTTTTTTAGATGTTTCACGACACACCGTACACTTCTCCAAAATGGCTGTTGGCAATTTACATCCCGCCCATCAGCGTAGCAAGGCTCCCGTTTCTCCATGGCCTGTCCTGCATTTCTGGTTTTGACACTTTATTCAGCATGGCCCTTTTGACCGGTGGGAAGCGAGACTTCTTTGTAGCGCTGATTTGCCTTTCCAGGTTGCTTGGTTGGCCAAAAAGGGCGTATGCGTTTTTTCCTGAATATATTCAGGAAAAAACGCATACGCCCTTTTTGGCCAAGGGCATCATTGTCGAGGTTTTGCCGCTTTTCCCGTGCTTTAAAGGCGATTCGAATCTACCTCCTGAAATCTGTTTCCTGCAATTCTGCCTTGCTTTCAAATCCTCTTCGTTGCCTTCCCTCAATATATTTGTGGACGAGAGTTATCATTTATAACTCTGCAGGTTTGTGAATTGCAGTGCCCCTGAGCTCCATTTTTCAACTCGCTTTCCTGGGACCTGGACGCAAAAGCGCAGGATTGCTTCAGGCCCTATTCTGGTTCCGGGCGGCAGGCTGAGCCTGTGGTTAATTCTTCTTCCTGATGGGAAAATAGAGTGACCTGTGCCTGTCCCAACACCTAGAGCTAGTCTCTCATTGGTTCCCCCTCTTCCCGTTCATCCTCAGGACAAATTGCAACCTGTACGGAACAGGAGGTTAAAGGTGCTGATTCTCCAAGGAGGGAGATTGCTAGTAAAGCAGCTGGAATGGCGAACCCGAGCCCAAGGAGATGAGAAATGAGGTCCCTTTTAGAAACCTTTCCCGATCACACGGTGTACCATCTTCTGGGTTTCTCATGCATGTTTTCGAAGTGGGAAGATGCCCTTGAACCTGGAGATTTGGGACCCATGGGATGGGAACCACGCAGTATTACTTTAAAGGGTCTACGTTTGCTCACCCAACCTCACGAAACCTCTCAGCCCCAAGAGTGTCCACCCTTATGTCTCAATCAGCTGTGGGTCTATATATGGTCAATCCAGGTGGCCTCACAGCCCCTGAACGAATTTAGTAAGAATTTCTTTCTCTTTCCCTGTCTTTGTTTCACGGGTTTTTAAAAGTGATTGATTTTTATAAAGGGGTTTAGCTGCTTTTCACTGCTGTGTTTATGCCGCTTTACACCCACTTGACTCACTTTCAGAGAGATATCAATACATAGGTTTTAAGATTCTTACTAGTCAGATATATCCTTGGGCGGTTAATAGGGGGTGTTGGGTCCAGTTCACTGAGCAAGGAGTAGGTCGTTTCTATTACATATTGGGTTTATGGAACGGTATCTGAGCTAATTTGAAACCCTTCTTTTATGCATCACCCCACCTCACCTTTCCCGTTAAGCAGCCATAGTGTGTTTTCTAAACATGTGACTCTGTTCTGTTTTGTAATTCAGTTCAAGGGTAGCGGTTTTCACATTCCCTCTATAAGTGATATCTTATGATAAGTGTCTTTTACTGTGTGAATTATTTCACTGAGAATCGTCGTACCTAAATCCACTCATCATGCTGCTACTAGACTTACGACATTGATTTCATGGCTGAGTGATATTCTATTATACATAAGGACTAATACTTCTTTATCCATTTTTTTCTTTCCTGGGATATTTACGTTGTAACAAAGTGGAGGTTCTTGTCAACAGAGCAGCCCTAAACTTTGGGGTGCCTGTGTCTTGCTGATTTTTAGTTTTCCCAATTTATACGCCCATGAGTGGAAGTGTCCTATGCTCTCTAAGCTGAATTTTTTAGATGTTTCAGGACACACCGTACAGTTCTCCCGAGTGGCTGTTGGCAATTTACATCCCGCCCATCAGCGTAGCAAGGCTCCCGTTTCTCCATGGCCTGTCCTGCATTTCTGGTTTTGATACTTTATTCAGCATGGCCCTTTTGACCGACGGGAAGCGAGACTTCTTTGTAGCGCTGATTTGCCTTTCCAGGTTGCTTGGTTGGCCAAAAAGGGCGTATGCTTTTTTTCCTGAATATATTCAGGAAAAAACGCATACGCCCTTTTTGGCCAAGGGCATCATGGTCGAGGTATTGCCGCTTTTCCTGTGCTTTCAAGGCGATTCGAATCTACCTCCTGAAATCTGTTTCCTGCAATTCTGCCTTGCTTTCAAATCCTCTTCGTTGCCTTCCCTCAATATATTTGTGGACGAGAGTTATCATTTATAACTCTGCAGGTTTGTGAATTGCAGTGCCCCTGAGCTCCATTTTTCAACTCGCTTTCTTGGGAGCTGGCTGCAAAAGCGCAGGATTGCTTCAGGCTCTATTCTGGTCCCGAGCGGCAGGCTGAGCCTGTGGTTAATTCTTCTTCCTGATGGGAAAATAGAGTGACCTGTGCCTGTCCCAACACCTAGAGCTAGTGTCTCATTGGTTCCCCCTCTTCCCGTTCATCCTCAGGACAAATTGCAACCTGTACGGAACAGGAGGTTAAAGGTGCTGATTCTCCAAGGAGGGAGATTGCTAGTAAAGCGGCTGGAATGGAGAACCCGAGCACAAGGAGTTGAGAAATGAGGTGCGATTTAGAAACCTTTCCCGATCACACGGTGCACCATCTTCTGGGTTTCTCATGCATGTTTTCGAAGTGGGAAGATGCCCTTGAACCTGGAGATTTGGGACCCATGGGATGGGAACCACGCAGTATTACTTTAAAGGGTCTGCGTTTGCTCACCCAACCTCACGAAACCTCTCAGCCCCAAGAGTGTCCACCCTTATGTCTCAATCAGCTGTGGGTCTATATATGGTCAATCCAGGTGGCATCACAGCCCCTGAACGAATTTAGTAAGAATTTCTTTCTCTTTCACTGTCTTTGTTTCACGGGTTTTTAAAAGTGATTGATTTTTATAAAGGGGTTTAGCTGCTTTTCACTGCTGTGTTTATGCCGCTTTACACCCACTTGACTCACTTACAGAGAGATATCAATACATAGGTTTTGAGATTCTTACTAGTCAGATATATTCTTGGGCGGTTAATAGGGGGTGTTGAGTCCAGTTCACTGAGCAAGGAGTAGGTCGTGTCTATTACATATTGGGTTTATGGAACGGTATCTGAGCTAATTTGAAACCCTTCTTTTATGCATCACCCCACCTCACCTTTCCCGTTAAGCAGCCATAGTGTGTTTTCTAAACGTGTGCCTCTGTTCTGTTTTGTAATTCAGTTCAAGGTCGCAGTTTTTACATTCCCTCTATAAGTGATATCTTATGATAAGTGTCTTTTTCTGTGTGACTTATTTCACTTAGAATCGTCGTACCTAAATCCACTCATCATGCTGCTACTAGACTTATGACGTTGATTTCATGGCTGAGTGATATTCTATTATATATAAGGACTAATACTTCTTCATCCATTTTTTTCTTTCCTGGGATATTTACGTTGTAACAAAGTAGAGGTTCTTGTCAACAGAGCAGCCCTAAACTTTGGGGTGCCTGTGTCTTGCTGATTTTTAGTTTTCCCAATTTATACGCCCATGAGTGGAAGTGCCCTATGCTCTCTAAGCTGAGTTTTTTAGATGTTTCACGACACACCGTACACTTCTCCAAAATGGCTGTTGGCAATTTACATCCCGCCCATCAGCGTAGCAAGGCTCCCGTTTCTCCATGGCCTGTCCTGCATTTCTGGTTTTGACACTTTATTCAGCATGGCCCTTTTGACCGGTGGGAAGCGAGACTTCTTTGTAGCGCTGATTTGCCTTTCCAGGTTGCTTGGTTGGCCAAAAAGGGCGTATGCGTTTTTTCCTGAATATATTCAGGAAAAAACGCATACGCCCTTTTTGGCCAAGGGCATCATTGTCGAGGTTTTGCCGCTTTTCCCGTGCTTTAAAGGCGATTCGAATCTACCTCCTGAAATCTGTTTCCTGCAATTCTGCCTTGCTTTCAAATCCTCTTCGTTGCCTTCCCTCAATATATTTGTGGACGAGAGTTATCATTTATAACTCTGCAGGTTTGTGAATTGCAGTGCCCCTGAGCTCCATTTTTCAACTCGCTTTCCTGGGACCTGGACGCAAAAGCGCAGGATTGCTTCAGGCCCTATTCTGGTTCCGGGCGGCAGGCTGAGCCTGTGGTTAATTCTTCTTCCTGATGGGAAAATAGAGTGACCTGTGCCTGTCCCAACACCTAGAGCTAGTGTCTCATTGGTTCCCCCTCTTCCCGTTCATCCTCAGGACAAATTGCAACCTGTACGGAACAGGAGGTTAAAGGTGCTGATTCTCCAAGGAGGGAGATTGCTAGTAAAGCAGCTGGAATGGCGAACCCGAGCCCAAGGAGATGAGAAATGAGATGCCTTTTAGAAACCTTTCACGATCACACGGTGTACCATCTTCTGGGTTTTTCCTGCATGTTTTCGAAGTGGGAAGATGCCCTTGAACCTGGAGATTTGGGACCCATGGGATGGGAACCACGCAGTATTACTTTAAAGGGTCTACGTTTGCTCACCCAACCTCACGAAACCTCTCAGCCCCAAGAGTGTCCACCCTTATGTCTCAATCAGCTGTGGGTCTATATATGGTCAATCCAGGTGGCATCACAGCCCCTGAACGAATTTAGTAAGAATTTCTTTCTCTTTCCCTGTCTTTGTTTCACGGGTTTTTAAAAGTGATTGATTTTTATAAAGGGGTTTAGCTGCTTTTCACTGCTGTGTTTATGCCGCTTTACACCCACTTGACTCACTTTCAGAGAGATATCAATACATAGGTTTTAAGATTCTTACTAGTCAGATATATTCTTGGGCGGTTAATAGGGGGTGTTGGGTCCAGTTCACTGAGCAAGGAGTAGGTCGTTTCTATTACATATTGGGTTTATGGAACGGTATCTGAGCTAATTTGAAACCCTTCTTTTATGCATCACCCCACCTCACCTTTCCCGTTAAGCAGCCATAGTGTGTTTTCTAAACGTGTGACTCTGTTCTCTTTTGTAATTCAGTTCAAGGGTAGCGGTTTTCACATTCCCTCTATAAGTGATATCTTATGATAAGTGTCTTTTTCTGTGTGACTTATTTCACTTAGAATCGTCGTACCTAAATCCACTCATCATGCTGCTACTAGACTTATGACGTTGATTTCATGGCTGAGTGATATTCTATTATACATAAGGACTAATACTTCTTTATCCATTTTTTTCTTTCCTGGGATATTTACGTTGTAACAAAGTGGAGGTTCTTGTCAACAGAGCAGCCCTAAACTTTGGGGTGCCTGTGTCTTGCTGATTTTTAGTTTTCCCAATTTATACGCCCATGAGTGGAAGTGTCCTATGCTCTCTAAGCTGAGTTTTTTAGATGTTTCAGGACACACCGTACACTTCTACAGAGTGGCTGTTGGCAATTTACATCCCGCCCATCAGCGTAGCAAGGCTCCCGTTTCTCCATGGCCTGTCCTGCATTTCTGGTTTTGACACTTTATTCAGCATGGCCCTTTTGACCGACGGGAAGCGAGACTTCTTTGTAGCGCTGATTTGCCTTTCCAGGTTGCTTGGTTGGCCAAAAAGGGCGTATGCGTTTTTTCCTGAATATATTCAGGAAAAAACGCATACGCCCTTTTTGGCCAAGGGCATCATGGTCGAGGTATTGCCGCTTTTCCTGTGCTTTCAAGGCGATTCGAATCTACCTCCTGAAATCTGTTTCCTGCAATTCTGCCTTGCTTTCAAATCCTCTTCGTTGCCTTCCCTCAATATATTTGTGGACGAGAGTTATCATTTATAACTCTGCAGGTTTGTGAATTGCAGTGCCCCTGAGCTCCATTTTTCAACTCGCTTTCTTGGGAGCTGGCTGCAAAAGCGCAGGATTGCTTCAGGCTCTATTCTGGTCCCGAGCGGCAGGCTGAGCCTGTGGTTAATTCTTCTTCCTGATGGGAAAATAGAGTGACCTGTGCCTGTCCCAACACCTAGAGCTAGTGTCTCATTGGTTCCCCCTCTTCCCGTTCATCCTCAGGACAAATTGCAACCTGTACGGAACAGGAGGTTAAAGGTGCTGATTCTCCAAGGAGGGAGATTGCTAGTAAAGCGGCTGGAATGGAGAACCCGAGCACAAGGAGTTGAGAAATGAGGTGCGATTTAGAAACCTTTCCCGATCACACGGTGCACCATCTTCTGGGTTTCTCATGCATGTTTTCGAAGTGGGAAGATGCCCTTGAACCTGGAGATTTGGGACCCATGGGATGGGAACCACGCAGTATTACTTTAAAGGGTCTGCGTTTGCTCACCCAACCTCACGAAACCTCTCAGCCCCAAGAGTGTCCACCCTTATGTCTCAATCAGCTGTGGGTCTATATATGGTCAATCCAGGTGGCATCACAGCCCCTGAACGAATTTAGTAAGAATTTCTTTCTCTTTCACTGTCTTTGTTTCACGGGTTTTTAAAAGTGATTGATTTTTATAAAGGGGTTTAGCTGCTTTTCACTGCTGTGTTTATGCCGCTTTACACCCACTTGTCTCACTTACAGAGAGATATCAATACATAGGTTTTGAGATTCTTACTAGTCAGATATATTCTTGGGCGGTTAATAGGGGGTGTTGAGTCCAGTTCACTGAGCAAGGAGTAGGTCGTGTCTATTACATATTGGGTTTATGGAACTGTATCTGAGCTAATTTGAAACCCTTGTTTTATGCATCACCCCACCTCACCTTTCCCGTTAAGCAGCCATAGTGTGTTTTCTAAACGTGTGCCTCTGTTCTGTTTTGTAATTCAGTTCAAGGTCGCAGTTTTTACATTCCCTCTATAAGTGATATCTTATGATAAGTGTCTTTTTCTGTGTGACTTATTTCACTTAGAATCGTCGTACCTAAATCCACTCATCATGCTGCTACTAGCCTTATGACGTTGATTTCATGGCTGAGTGATATTCCATTGTACATAAGGACCACATCTTCTTTATCCATTTTTCTCTTTCCTGGGATATTTAAGGTGTAACGAAGTGGAGGTTCTTGTCAACAGAGCAGCCGTAAACTTTGGGGTGCCTGTGTCTTGCTGATTTTTAGTTTTCCCAATTTATACGCCCATGAGTGGAAGTGCCCTATGCTCTCTAAGCTGAGTTTTTTAGATGTTTCAGGACACACCGTACACTTCTCCAGAGTGGCTGTTGGCAATTTACATCCCGCCCTTCAGCGTAGCAAGGCTCCCGTTTCTCCATGGCCTGTCCTGCATTTCTGGTTTTGATACTTTATTCAGCATGGCCCTTTTGACCGATGGGAAGCGAGACTTCTTTGAAGCGCTGATTTGCCTTTCCAGGTTGCTTGGTTGGCCAAAAAGGGCGTATGCGTTTTTTCCTGAATATATTCAGGAAAAAACGCATACGCCCTTTTTGGCCAAGGGCATCATGGTCGAGGTTTTGCCCCTTTTCCTGTGCTTTAAAGGCGATTCGTATCTACCTCCTGAAATCTGTTTCCTGCAATTCTGCCTTGCTTTCAAATCCTCTTCGTTGCCTTCCCTCAATATATTTGTGGACGAGAGTTATCATTTATAACTCTGCAGGTTTGTGAATTGCAGAGCCCCTGAGCTCCATTTTTCAAATCCCTTTCTTGGGAGCTGGCCGCAAAAGCGCAGGATTGCTTCAGGCCCTATACTGGTCACGGGCGGCAGGCTGAGCCTGTGGTTAATTCTTCTTCCTGATGGGAAAATAGAGTGACCTGTGCCTGTCCCAACACCTAGAGCTAGTGTCTCATTGGTTCCCCCTCTTCCCGTTCATCCTCAGGACAAATTGAAACCTGTATGGAACAGGAGGTTAAAGGTGCTGATTCTCCAAGGAGGGAGATTGCTATTAAAGCGGCTGGAATGGCGAACCCGAGCCCAAGGAGATGAGAAATGAGGTGCGTTTTAGAAACCTTTCCCGATCACACGGTGTACCATCTTCTGGGTTTCTAATGCATGTTTTCGATGAAAGAAGATGCCCTTGAACCTGGAGATTTGGGACCCATGGGATGGGTACCACGCAGTATTACTTTAAAGTGTCTGTGTTTGCTCACCCAACCTCTCCAAACCTCTCAGCCCCAAGAGTGTCCACCCTTATGTCTCAATCAGCTGTGGGTCTAGATATGGTCAATCCAGGTGGCATCACAGCCCCTGAACGAATGTAGTAAGAATTTCTCTCTCTTTAACTGTCTTTGTTTCACAGGTTTTTAAAAGTGATTGATTTTTATAAAGGGGTTTAGCTGCTTTTCACTGCTGTTTAAGCCGCTTTACACCCACTTGACTTACTTACAGAGAGATATCAATACATAGGTTTTGAGATTCTTACTAGTCAGATATATTCTTGGGCGGTGAATAGGGGGTGTTGAGTCCAGTTCACTGAGCAAGGAGTAGGTCGTGTCTATTACATATTGGGTTTATGGAACGGTATCTGAGCTAATTTGAAACCCTTCTTTTATGCATCACCCCACCTCACCTTTCCCGTTAAGCAGCCATAGTGTGTTTTCTAAACGTGTGACTCTGTTCTCTTTTGTAATTCAGTTCAAGGGTAGCGGTTTTCACATTCCCTCTATAAGTGATATCTTATGATAAGTGTCTTTTTCTGTGTGACTTATTTCACTTAGAATCGTCGTACCTAAATCCACTCATCATGCTGCTACTAGCCTTATGACGTTGATTTCATGGCTGAGTGATATTCCATTGTACATAAGGACCACAACTTCTTTTTCCATTTTTCTCTTTCCTGGGATATTTAAGGTGTAACGAAGTGGAGGTTCTTGTCAACAGAGCAGCCGTAAACTTTGGGGTGCCTGTGTCTTGCTGATTTTTAGTTTTCCCTATTTATACGCCCATGAGTGGAAGTGCCCTATGCTCTCTAAGCTGAGTTTTTTAGATGTTTCAGGACACACCGTACACTTCTCCAGAGTGGCTGTTGGCAAGTTACATCCCGCCCTTCAGCGTAGCAAGGCTCCCGTTTCTCCATGGCCTGTCCTGCATTTCTGGTTTTGACACTTTATTCAGCGTAGCCCTTTTGACCGACGGGAAACGAGCCTTCTTTGTAGCGCTGATTTGCCTTTCCAGGTTGCTTGGTTGGCCAAAAAGGGCGTATGCGTTTTTTCCTGAATATATTCAGGAAAAAACGCATACGCCCTTTTTGGCCAAGGGCATCATGGTCGAGGTGTTGCCGCTTTTCCTGTGCTTTAAAGGCGATTTGAATCTACCTCCTGAAATCTGTTTCCTGCAATTCTGCCTTGCTTTCAAATCCTCTTCGTTGCCTTCCCTCAATATATTTGTGGACGAGAGTTATCATTTATAACTCTGCAGGTTTGGGAATTGCAGTGCCCCTGAGCTCCATTTTTCAACTCGCTTTCTTGGGAGCTGGCTGCAAAAGCGCAGGATTGCTTCAGGCTCTATTCTGGTCCCGAGCGGCAGGCTGAGCCTGTGGTTAATTCTTCTTCCTGATGGGAAAATAGAGTGACCTGTGCCTGTCCCAACACCTAGAGCTAGTGTCTCATTGGTTCCCCCTCTTCCCGTTCATCCTCAGGACAAATTGCAACCTGTACGGAACAGGAGGTTAAAGGTGCTGATTCTCCAAGGAGGGAGATTGCTAGTAAAGCAGCTGGAATGGCGAACCCGAGCCCAAGGAGATGAGAAATGAGGTCCCTTTTAGAAACCTTTCCCGATCACACGGTGCACCATCTTCTGGGTTTCTCATGCATGTTTTCGAAGTGGGAAGATGCCCTTGAACCTGGAGATTTGGGACCCATGGGATGGGAACCACGCAGTATTACTTTAAAGGGTCTGCGTTTGCTCACCCAACCTCACGAAACCTCTCAGCCCCAAGAGTGTCCACCCTTATGTCTCAATCAGCTGTGGGTCTATATATGGTCAATCCAGGTGGCATCACAGCCCCTGAACGAATTTAGTAAGAATTTCTTTCTCTTTCCCTGTCTTTGTTTCACGGGTTTTTAAAAGTGATTGATTTTTATAAAGGGGTTTAGCTGCTTTTCACTGCTGTGTTTATGCCGCTTTACACCCACTTGACTCACTTACAGAGAGATATCAATACATAGGTTTTGAGATTCTTACTAGTCAGATATATTCTTGGGCGGTTAATAGGGGGTGTTGAGTCCAGTTCACTGAGCAAGGAGTAGGTCGTGTCTATTACATATTGGGTTTATGGAACGGTATCTGAGCTAATTTGAAACCCTTGTTTTATGCATCACCCCACCTCACCTTTCCCGTTAAGCAGCCATAGTGTGTTTTCTAAACGTGTGCCTCTGTTCTGTTTTGTAATTCAGTTCAAGGTCGCAGTTTTTACATTCCCTCTATAAGTGATATCTTATGATAAGTGTCTTTTTCTGTGTGACTTATTTCACTTAGAATCGTCGTACCTAAATCCACTCATCATGCTGCTACTAGCCTTATGACGTTGATTTCATGGCTGAGTGATATTCCATTGTACATAAGGACCACATCTTCTTTATCCATTTTTCTCTTTCCTGGGATATTTAAGGTGTAACGAAGTGGAGGTTCTTGTCAACAGAGCAGCCGTAAACTTTGGGGTGCCTGTGTCTTGCTGATTTTTAGTTTTCCCAATTTATACGCCCATGAGTGGAAGTGCCCTATGCTCTCTAAGCTGAGTTTTTTAGATGTTTCAGGACACACCGTACACTTCTCCAGAGTGGCTGTTGGCAATTTACATCCCGCCCTTCAGCGTAGCAAGGCTCCCGTTTCTCCATGGCCTGTCCTGCATTTCTGGTTTTGATACTTTATTCAGCATGGCCCTTTTGACCGATGGGAAGCGAGACTTCTTTGAAGCGCTGATTTGCCTTTCCAGGTTGCTTGGTTGGCCAAAAAGGGCGTATGCGTTTTTTCCTGAATATATTCAGGAAAAAACGCATACGCCCTTTTTGGCCAAGGGCATCATGGTCGAGGTTTTGCCCCTTTTCCTGTGCTTTAAAGGCGATTCGTATCTACCTCCTGAAATCTGTTTCCTGCAATTCTGCCTTGCTTTCAAATCCTCTTCGTTGCCTTCCCTCAATATATTTGTGGACGAGAGTTATCATTTATAACTCTGCAGGTTTGTGAATTGCAGAGCCCCTGAGCTCCATTTTTCAAATCCCTTTCTTGGGAGCTGGCCGCAAAAGCGCAGGATTGCTTCAGGCCCTATACTGGTCACGGGCGGCAGGCTGAGCCTGTGGTTAATTCTTCTTCCTGATGGGAAAATAGAGTGACCTGTGCCTGTCCCAACACCTAGAGCTAGTGTCTCATTGGTTCCCCCTCTTCCCGTTCATCCTCAGGACAAATTGAAACCTGTATGGAACAGGAGGTTAAAGGTGCTGATTCTCCAAGGAGGGAGATTGCTATTAAAGCGGCTGGAATGGCGAACCCGAGCCCAAGGAGATGAGAAATGAGGTGCGTTTTAGAAACCTTTCCCGATCACACGGTGTACCATCTTCTGGGTTTCTAATGCATGTTTTCGATGAAAGAAGATGCCCTTGAACCTGGAGATTTGGGACCCATGGGATGGGTACCACGCAGTATTACTTTAAAGTGTCTGTGTTTGCTCACCCAACCTCTCCAAACCTCTCAGCCCCAAGAGTGTCCACCCTTATGTCTCAATCAGCTGTGGGTCTAGATATGGTCAATCCAGGTGGCATCACAGCCCCTGAACGAATGTAGTAAGAATTTCTCTCTCTTTAACTGTCTTTGTTTCACAGGTTTTTAAAAGTGATTGATTTTTATAAAGGGGTTTAGCTGCTTTTCACTGCTGTTTAAGCCGCTTTACACCCACTTGACTTACTTACAGAGAGATATCAATACATAGGTTTTGAGATTCTTACTAGTCAGATATATTCTTGGGCGGTGAATAGGGGGTGTTGAGTCCAGTTCACTGAGCAAGGAGTAGGTCGTGTCTATTACATATTGGGTTTATGGAACGGTATCTGAGCTAATTTGAAACCCTTCTTTTATGCATCACCCCACCTCACCTTTCCCGTTAAGCAGCCATAGTGTGTTTTCTAAACGTGTGACTCTGTTCTCTTTTGTAATTCAGTTCAAGGGTAGCGGTTTTCACATTCCCTCTATAAGTGATATCTTATGATAAGTGTCTTTTTCTGTGTGACTTATTTCACTTAGAATCGTCGTACCTAAATCCACTCATCATGCTGCTACTAGCCTTATGACGTTGATTTCATGGCTGAGTGATATTCCATTGTACATAAGGACCACAACTTCTTTTTCCATTTTTCTCTTTCCTGGGATATTTAAGGTGTAACGAAGTGGAGGTTCTTGTCAACAGAGCAGCCGTAAACTTTGGGGTGCCTGTGTCTTGCTGATTTTTAGTTTTCCCTATTTATACGCCCATGAGTGGAAGTGCCCTATGCTCTCTAAGCTGAGTTTTTTAGATGTTTCAGGACACACCGTACACTTCTCCAGAGTGGCTGTTGGCAAGTTACATCCCGCCCTTCAGCGTAGCAAGGCTCCCGTTTCTCCATGGCCTGTCCTGCATTTCTGGTTTTGACACTTTATTCAGCGTAGCCCTTTTGACCGACGGGAAACGAGCCTTCTTTGTAGCGCTGATTTGCCTTTCCAGGTTGCTTGGTTGGCCAAAAAGGGCGTATGCGTTTTTTCCTGAATATATTCAGGAAAAAACGCATACGCCCTTTTTGGCCAAGGGCATCATGGTCGAGGTGTTGCCGCTTTTCCTGTGCTTTAAAGGCGATTTGAATCTACCTCCTGAAATCTGTTTCCTGCAATTCTGCCTTGCTTTCAAATCCTCTTCGTTGCCTTCCCTCAATATATTTGTGGACGAGAGTTATCATTTATAACTCTGCAGGTTTGGGAATTGCAGTGCCCCTGAGCTCCATTTTTCAACTCGCTTTCTTGGGAGCTGGCTGCAAAAGCGCAGGATTGCTTCAGGCTCTATTCTGGTCCCGAGCGGCAGGCTGAGCCTGTGGTTAATTCTTCTTCCTGATGGGAAAATAGAGTGACCTGTGCCTGTCCCAACACCTAGAGCTAGTGTCTCATTGGTTCCCCCTCTTCCCGTTCATCCTCAGGACAAATTGCAACCTGTACGGAACAGGAGGTTAAAGGTGCTGATTCTCCAAGGAGGGAGATTGCTAGTAAAGCAGCTGGAATGGCGAACCCGAGCCCAAGGAGATGAGAAATGAGGTCCCTTTTAGAAACCTTTCCCGATCACACGGTGCACCATCTTCTGGGTTTCTCATGCATGTTTTCGAAGTGGGAAGATGCCCTTGAACCTGGAGATTTGGGACCCATGGGATGGGAACCACGCAGTATTACTTTAAAGGGTCTGCGTTTGCTCACCCAACCTCACGAAACCTCTCAGCCCCAAGAGTGTCCACCCTTATGTCTCAATCAGCTGTGGGTCTATATATGGTCAATCCAGGTGGCATCACAGCCCCTGAACGAATTTAGTAAGAATTTCTTTCTCTTTCCCTGTCTTTGTTTCACGGGTTTTTAAAAGTGATTGATTTTTATAAAGGGGTTTAGCTGCTTTTCACTGCTGTGTTTATGCCGCTTTACACCCACTTGACTCACTTACAGAGAGATATCAATACATAGGTTTTGAGATTCTTACTAGTCAGATATATTCTTGGGCGGTTAATAGGGGGTGTTGAGTCCAGTTCACTGAGCAAGGAGTAGGTCGTGTCTATTACATATTGGGTTTATGGAACGGTATCTGAGCTAATTTGAAACCCTTGTTTTATGCATCACCCCACCTCACCTTTCCCGTTAAGCAGCCATAGTGTGTTTTCTAAACGTGTGCCTCTGTTCTGTTTTGTAATTCAGTTCAAGGTCGCAGTTTTTACATTCCCTCTATAAGTGATATCTTATGATAAGTGTCTTTTTCTGTGTGACTTATTTCACTTAGAATCGTCGTACCTAAATCCACTCATCATGCTGCTACTAGCCTTATGACGTTGATTTCATGGCTGAGTGATATTCCATTGTACATAAGGACCACATCTTCTTTATCCATTTTTCTCTTTCCTGGGATATTTAAGGTGTAACGAAGTGGAGGTTCTTGTCAACAGAGCAGCCGTAAACTTTGGGGTGCCTGTGTCTTGCTGATTTTTAGTTTTCCCAATTTATACGCCCATGAGTGGAAGTGCCCTATGCTCTCTAAGCTGAGTTTTTTAGATGTTTCAGGACACACCGTACACTTCTCCAGAGTGGCTGTTGGCAATTTACATCCCGCCCTTCAGCGTAGCAAGGCTCCCGTTTCTCCATGGCCTGTCCTGCATTTCTGGTTTTGATACTTTATTCAGCATGGCCCTTTTGACCGATGGGAAGCGAGACTTCTTTGAAGCGCTGATTTGCCTTTCCAGGTTGCTTGGTTGGCCAAAAAGGGCGTATGCGTTTTTTCCTGAATATATTCAGGAAAAAACGCATACGCCCTTTTTGGCCAAGGGCATCATGGTCGAGGTTTTGCCCCTTTTCCTGTGCTTTAAAGGCGATTCGTATCTACCTCCTGAAATCTGTTTCCTGCAATTCTGCCTTGCTTTCAAATCCTCTTCGTTGCCTTCCCTCAATATATTTGTGGACGAGAGTTATCATTTATAACTCTGCAGGTTTGTGAATTGCAGAGCCCCTGAGCTCCATTTTTCAAATCCCTTTCTTGGGAGCTGGCCGCAAAAGCGCAGGATTGCTTCAGGCCCTATACTGGTCACGGGCGGCAGGCTGAGCCTGTGGTTAATTCTTCTTCCTGATGGGAAAATAGAGTGACCTGTGCCTGTCCCAACACCTAGAGCTAGTGTCTCATTGGTTCCCCCTCTTCCCGTTCATCCTCAGGACAAATTGAAACCTGTATGGAACAGGAGGTTAAAGGTGCTGATTCTCCAAGGAGGGAGATTGCTATTAAAGCGGCTGGAATGGCGAACCCGAGCCCAAGGAGATGAGAAATGAGGTGCGTTTTAGAAACCTTTCCCGATCACACGGTGTACCATCTTCTGGGTTTCTAATGCATGTTTTCGATGAAAGAAGATGCCCTTGAACCTGGAGATTTGGGACCCATGGGATGGGTACCACGCAGTATTACTTTAAAGTGTCTGTGTTTGCTCACCCAACCTCTCCAAACCTCTCAGCCCCAAGAGTGTCCACCCTTATGTCTCAATCAGCTGTGGGTCTAGATATGGTCAATCCAGGTGGCATCACAGCCCCTGAACGAATGTAGTAAGAATTTCTCTCTCTTTAACTGTCTTTGTTTCACAGGTTTTTAAAAGTGATTGATTTTTATAAAGGGGTTTAGCTGCTTTTCACTGCTGTTTAAGCCGCTTTACACCCACTTGACTTACTTACAGAGAGATATCAATACATAGGTTTTGAGATTCTTACTAGTCAGATATATTCTTGGGCGGTGAATAGGGGGTGTTGAGTCCAGTTCACTGAGCAAGGAGTAGGTCGTGTCTATTACATATTGGGTTTATGGAACGGTATCTGAGCTAATTTGAAACCCTTCTTTTATGCATCACCCCACCTCACCTTTCCCGTTAAGCAGCCATAGTGTGTTTTCTAAACGTGTGACTCTGTTCTCTTTTGTAATTCAGTTCAAGGGTAGCGGTTTTCACATTCCCTCTATAAGTGATATCTTATGATAAGTGTCTTTTTCTGTGTGACTTATTTCACTTAGAATCGTCGTACCTAAATCCACTCATCATGCTGCTACTAGCCTTATGACGTTGATTTCATGGCTGAGTGATATTCCATTGTACATAAGGACCACAACTTCTTTTTCCATTTTTCTCTTTCCTGGGATATTTAAGGTGTAACGAAGTGGAGGTTCTTGTCAACAGAGCAGCCGTAAACTTTGGGGTGCCTGTGTCTTGCTGATTTTTAGTTTTCCCTATTTATACGCCCATGAGTGGAAGTGCCCTATGCTCTCTAAGCTGAGTTTTTTAGATGTTTCAGGACACACCGTACACTTCTCCAGAGTGGCTGTTGGCAAGTTACATCCCGCCCTTCAGCGTAGCAAGGCTCCCGTTTCTCCATGGCCTGTCCTGCATTTCTGGTTTTGACACTTTATTCAGCGTAGCCCTTTTGACCGACGGGAAACGAGCCTTCTTTGTAGCGCTGATTTGCCTTTCCAGGTTGCTTGGTTGGCCAAAAAGGGCGTATGCGTTTTTTCCTGAATATATTCAGGAAAAAACGCATACGCCCTTTTTGGCCAAGGGCATCATGGTCGAGGTGTTGCCGCTTTTCCTGTGCTTTAAAGGCGATTCGAATCTACCTCCTGAAATCTGTTTCCTGCAATTCTGCCTTGCTTTCAAATCCTCTTCGTTGCCTTCCCTCAATATATTTGTGGACGAGAGTTATCATTTATAACTCTGCAGGTTTGGGAATTGCAGTGCCCCTGAGCTCCATTTTTCAACTCGCTTTCTTGGGAGCTGGCTGCAAAAGCGCAGGATTGCTTCAGGCTCTATTCTGGTCCCGAGCGGCAGGCTGAGCCTGTGGTTAATTCTTCTTCCTGATGGGAAAATAGAGTGACCTGTGCCTGTCCCAACACCTAGAGCTAGTGTCTCATTGGTTCCCCCTCTTCCCGTTCATCCTCAGGACAAATTGCAACCTGTACGGAACAGGAGGTTAAAGGTGCTGATTCTCCAAGGAGGGAGATTGCTAGTAAAGCAGCTGGAATGGCGAACCCGAGCCCAAGGAGATGAGAAATGAGGTCCCTTTTAGAAACCTTTCCCGATCACACGGTGCACCATCTTCTGGGTTTCTCATGCATGTTTTCGAAGTGGGAAGATGCCCTTGAACCTGGAGATTTGGGACCCATGGGATGGGAACCACGCAGTATTACTTTAAAGGGTCTGCGTTTGCTCACCCAACCTCACGAAACCTCTCAGCCCCAAGAGTGTCCACCCTTATGTCTCAATCAGCTGTGGGTCTATATATGGTCAATCCAGGTGGCATCACAGCCCCTGAACGAATTTAGTAAGAATTTCTTTCTCTTTCCCTGTCTTTGTTTCACGGGTTTTTAAAAGTGATTGATTTTTATAAAGGGGTTTAGCTGCTTTTCACTGCTGTGTTTATGCCGCTTTACACCCACTTGACTCACTTACAGAGAGATATCAATACATAGGTTTTGAGATTCTTACTAGTCAGATATATTCTTGGGCGGTTAATAGGGGGTGTTGAGTCCAGTTCACTGAGCAAGGAGTAGGTCGTGTCTATTACATATTGGGTTTATGGAACGGTATCTGAGCTAATTTGAAACCCTTGTTTTATGCATCACCCCACCTCACCTTTCCCGTTAAGCAGCCATAGTGTGTTTTCTAAACGTGTGCCTCTGTTCTGTTTTGTAATTCAGTTCAAGGTCGCAGTTTTTACATTCCCTCTATAAGTGATATCTTATGATAAGTGTCTTTTTCTGTGTGACTTATTTCACTTAGAATCGTCGTACCTAAATCCACTCATCATGCTGCTACTAGCCTTATGACGTTGATTTCATGGCTGAGTGATATTCCATTGTACATAAGGACCACATCTTCTTTATCCATTTTTCTCTTTCCTGGGATATTTAAGGTGTAACGAAGTGGAGGTTCTTGTCAACAGAGCAGCCGTAAACTTTGGGGTGCCTGTGTCTTGCTGATTTTTAGTTTTCCCAATTTATACGCCCATGAGTGGAAGTGCCCTATGCTCTCTAAGCTGAGTTTTTTAGATGTTTCAGGACACACCGTACACTTCTCCAGAGTGGCTGTTGGCAATTTACATCCCGCCCTTCAGCGTAGCAAGGCTCCCGTTTCTCCATGGCCTGTCCTGCATTTCTGGTTTTGATACTTTATTCAGCATGGCCCTTTTGACCGATGGGAAGCGAGACTTCTTTGAAGCGCTGATTTGCCTTTCCAGGTTGCTTGGTTGGCCAAAAAGGGCGTATGCGTTTTTTCCTGAATATATTCAGGAAAAAACGCATACGCCCTTTTTGGCCAAGGGCATCATGGTCGAGGTTTTGCCCCTTTTCCTGTGCTTTAAAGGCGATTCGTATCTACCTCCTGAAATCTGTTTCCTGCAATTCTGCCTTGCTTTCAAATCCTCTTCGTTGCCTTCCCTCAATATATTTGTGGACGAGAGTTATCATTTATAACTCTGCAGGTTTGTGAATTGCAGAGCCCCTGAGCTCCATTTTTCAAATCCCTTTCTTGGGAGCTGGCCGCAAAAGCGCAGGATTGCTTCAGGCCCTATACTGGTCACGGGCGGCAGGCTGAGCCTGTGGTTAATTCTTCTTCCTGATGGGAAAATAGAGTGACCTGTGCCTGTCCCAACACCTAGAGCTAGTGTCTCATTGGTTCCCCCTCTTCCCGTTCATCCTCAGGACAAATTGAAACCTGTATGGAACAGGAGGTTAAAGGTGCTGATTCTCCAAGGAGGGAGATTGCTATTAAAGCGGCTGGAATGGCGAACCCGAGCCCAAGGAGATGAGAAATGAGGTGCGTTTTAGAAACCTTTCCCGATCACACGGTGTACCATCTTCTGGGTTTCTAATGCATGTTTTCGATGAAAGAAGATGCCCTTGAACCTGGAGATTTGGGACCCATGGGATGGGTACCACGCAGTATTACTTTAAAGTGTCTGTGTTTGCTCACCCAACCTCTCCAAACCTCTCAGCCCCAAGAGTGTCCACCCTTATGTCTCAATCAGCTGTGGGTCTAGATATGGTCAATCCAGGTGGCATCACAGCCCCTGAACGAATGTAGTAAGAATTTCTCTCTCTTTAACTGTCTTTGTTTCACAGGTTTTTAAAAGTGATTGATTTTTATAAAGGGGTTTAGCTGCTTTTCACTGCTGTTTAAGCCGCTTTACACCCACTTGACTTACTTACAGAGAGATATCAATACATAGGTTTTGAGATTCTTACTAGTCAGATATATTCTTGGGCGGTGAATAGGGGGTGTTGAGTCCAGTTCACTGAGCAAGGAGTAGGTCGTGTCTATTACATATTGGGTTTATGGAACGGTATCTGAGCTAATTTGAAACCCTTCTTTTATGCATCACCCCACCTCACCTTTCCCGTTAAGCAGCCATAGTGTGTTTTCTAAACGTGTGACTCTGTTCTCTTTTGTAATTCAGTTCAAGGGTAGCGGTTTTCACATTCCCTCTATAAGTGATATCTTATGATAAGTGTCTTTTTCTGTGTGACTTATTTCACTTAGAATCGTCGTACCTAAATCCACTCATCATGCTGCTACTAGCCTTATGACGTTGATTTCATGGCTGAGTGATATTCCATTGTACATAAGGACCACAACTTCTTTTTCCATTTTTCTCTTTCCTGGGATATTTAAGGTGTAACGAAGTGGAGGTTCTTGTCAACAGAGCAGCCGTAAACTTTGGGGTGCCTGTGTCTTGCTGATTTTTAGTTTTCCCTATTTATACGCCCATGAGTGGAAGTGCCCTATGCTCTCTAAGCTGAGTTTTTTAGATGTTTCAGGACACACCGTACACTTCTCCAGAGTGGCTGTTGGCAAGTTACATCCCGCCCTTCAGCGTAGCAAGGCTCCCGTTTCTCCATGGCCTGTCCTGCATTTCTGGTTTTGACACTTTATTCAGCGTAGCCCTTTTGACCGACGGGAAACGAGCCTTCTTTGTAGCGCTGATTTGCCTTTCCAGGTTGCTTGGTTGGCCAAAAAGGGCGTATGCGTTTTTTCCTGAATATATTCAGGAAAAAACGCATACGCCCTTTTTGGCCAAGGGCATCATGGTCGAGGTGTTGCCGCTTTTCCTGTGCTTTAAAGGCGATTTGAATCTACCTCCTGAAATCTGTTTCCTGCAATTCTGCCTTGCTTTCAAATCCTCTTCGTTGCCTTCCCTCAATATATTTGTGGACGAGAGTTATCATTTATAACTCTGCAGGTTTGGGAATTGCAGTGCCCCTGAGCTCCATTTTTCAACTCGCTTTCTTGGGAGCTGGCTGCAAAAGCGCAGGATTGCTTCAGGCTCTATTCTGGTCCCGAGCGGCAGGCTGAGCCTGTGGTTAATTCTTCTTCCTGATGGGAAAATAGAGTGACCTGTGCCTGTCCCAACACCTAGAGCTAGTGTCTCATTGGTTCCCCCTCTTCCCGTTCATCCTCAGGACAAATTGCAACCTGTACGGAACAGGAGGTTAAAGGTGCTGATTCTCCAAGGAGGGAGATTGCTAGTAAAGCAGCTGGAATGGCGAACCCGAGCCCAAGGAGATGAGAAATGAGGTCCCTTTTAGAAACCTTTCCCGATCACACGGTGCACCATCTTCTGGGTTTCTCATGCATGTTTTCGAAGTGGGAAGATGCCCTTGAACCTGGAGATTTGGGACCCATGGGATGGGAACCACGCAGTATTACTTTAAAGGGTCTGCGTTTGCTCACCCAACCTCACGAAACCTCTCAGCCCCAAGAGTGTCCACCCTTATGTCTCAATCAGCTGTGGGTCTATATATGGTCAATCCAGGTGGCATCACAGCCCCTGAACGAATTTAGTAAGAATTTCTTTCTCTTTCCCTGTCTTTGTTTCACGGGTTTTTAAAAGTGATTGATTTTTATAAAGGGGTTTAGCTGCTTTTCACTGCTGTGTTTATGCCGCTTTACACCCACTTGACTCACTTACAGAGAGATATCAATACATAGGTTTTGAGATTCTTACTAGTCAGATATATTCTTGGGCGGTTAATAGGGGGTGTTGAGTCCAGTTCACTGAGCAAGGAGTAGGTCGTGTCTATTACATATTGGGTTTATGGAACGGTATCTGAGCTAATTTGAAACCCTTGTTTTATGCATCACCCCACCTCACCTTTCCCGTTAAGCAGCCATAGTGTGTTTTCTAAACGTGTGCCTCTGTTCTGTTTTGTAATTCAGTTCAAGGTCGCAGTTTTTACATTCCCTCTATAAGTGATATCTTATGATAAGTGTCTTTTTCTGTGTGACTTATTTCACTTAGAATCGTCGTACCTAAATCCACTCATCATGCTGCTACTAGCCTTATGACGTTGATTTCATGGCTGAGTGATATTCCATTGTACATAAGGACCACATCTTCTTTATCCATTTTTCTCTTTCCTGGGATATTTAAGGTGTAACGAAGTGGAGGTTCTTGTCAACAGAGCAGCCGTAAACTTTGGGGTGCCTGTGTCTTGCTGATTTTTAGTTTTCCCAATTTATACGCCCATGAGTGGAAGTGCCCTATGCTCTCTAAGCTGAGTTTTTTAGATGTTTCAGGACACACCGTACACTTCTCCAGAGTGGCTGTTGGCAATTTACATCCCGCCCTTCAGCGTAGCAAGGCTCCCGTTTCTCCATGGCCTGTCCTGCATTTCTGGTTTTGATACTTTATTCAGCATGGCCCTTTTGACCGATGGGAAGCGAGACTTCTTTGAAGCGCTGATTTGCCTTTCCAGGTTGCTTGGTTGGCCAAAAAGGGCGTATGCGTTTTTTCCTGAATATATTCAGGAAAAAACGCATACGCCCTTTTTGGCCAAGGGCATCATGGTCGAGGTTTTGCCCCTTTTCCTGTGCTTTAAAGGCGATTCGTATCTACCTCCTGAAATCTGTTTCCTGCAATTCTGCCTTGCTTTCAAATCCTCTTCGTTGCCTTCCCTCAATATATTTGTGGACGAGAGTTATCATTTATAACTCTGCAGGTTTGTGAATTGCAGAGCCCCTGAGCTCCATTTTTCAAATCCCTTTCTTGGGAGCTGGCCGCAAAAGCGCAGGATTGCTTCAGGCCCTATACTGGTCACGGGCGGCAGGCTGAGCCTGTGGTTAATTCTTCTTCCTGATGGGAAAATAGAGTGACCTGTGCCTGTCCCAACACCTAGAGCTAGTGTCTCATTGGTTCCCCCTCTTCCCGTTCATCCTCAGGACAAATTGAAACCTGTATGGAACAGGAGGTTAAAGGTGCTGATTCTCCAAGGAGGGAGATTGCTATTAAAGCGGCTGGAATGGCGAACCCGAGCCCAAGGAGATGAGAAATGAGGTGCGTTTTAGAAACCTTTCCCGATCACACGGTGTACCATCTTCTGGGTTTCTAATGCATGTTTTCGATGAAAGAAGATGCCCTTGAACCTGGAGATTTGGGACCCATGGGATGGGTACCACGCAGTATTACTTTAAAGTGTCTGTGTTTGCTCACCCAACCTCTCCAAACCTCTCAGCCCCAAGAGTGTCCACCCTTATGTCTCAATCAGCTGTGGGTCTCGATATGGTCAATCCAGGTGGCATCACAGCCCCTGAACGAATGTAGTAAGAATTTCTCTCTCTTTAACTGTCTTTGTTTCACAGGTTTTTAAAAGTGATTGATTTTTATAAAGGGGTTTAGCTGCTTTTCACTGCTGTTTAAGCCGCTTTACACCCACTTGACTTACTTACAGAGAGATATCAATACATAGGTTTTGAGATTCTTACTAGTCAGATATATTCTTGGGCGGTGAATAGGGGGTGTTGAGTCCAGTTCACTGAGCAAGGAGTAGGTCGTGTCTATTACATATTGGGTTTATGGAACGGTATCTGAGCTAATTTGAAACCCTTCTTTTATGCATCACCCCACCTCACCTTTCCCGTTAAGCAGCCATAGTGTGTTTTCTAAACGTGTGACTCTGTTCTCTTTTGTAATTCAGTTCAAGGGTAGCGGTTTTCACATTCCCTCTATAAGTGATATCTTATGATAAGTGTCTTTTTCTGTGTGACTTATTTCACTTAGAATCGTCGTACCTAAATCCACTCATCATGCTGCTACTAGCCTTATGACGTTGATTTCATGGCTGAGTGATATTCCATTGTACATAAGGACCACAACTTCTTTTTCCATTTTTCTCTTTCCTGGGATATTTAAGGTGTAACGAAGTGGAGGTTCTTGTCAACAGAGCAGCCGTAAACTTTGGGGTGCCTGTGTCTTGCTGATTTTTAGTTTTCCCTATTTATACGCCCATGAGTGGAAGTGCCCTATGCTCTCTAAGCTGAGTTTTTTAGATGTTTCAGGACACACCGTACACTTCTCCAGAGTGGCTGTTGGCAAGTTACATCCCGCCCTTCAGCGTAGCAAGGCTCCCGTTTCTCCATGGCCTGTCCTGCATTTCTGGTTTTGACACTTTATTCAGCGTAGCCCTTTTGACCGACGGGAAACGAGCCTTCTTTGTAGCGCTGATTTGCCTTTCCAGGTTGCTTGGTTGGCCAAAAAGGGCGTATGCGTTTTTTCCTGAATATATTCAGGAAAAAACGCATACGCCCTTTTTGGCCAAGGGCATCATGGTCGAGGTGTTGCCGCTTTTCCTGTGCTTTAAAGGCGATTCGAATCTACCTCCTGAAATCTGTTTCCTGCAATTCTGCCTTGCTTTCAAATCCTCTTCGTTGCCTTCCCTCAATATATTTGTGGACGAGAGTTATCATTTATAACTCTGCAGGTTTGTGAATTGCAGTGCCCCTGAGCTCCATTTTTCAACTCGCTTTCTTGGGAGCTGGCTGCAAAAGCGCAGGATTGCTTCAGGCTCTATTCTGGTCCCGAGCGGCAGGCTGAGCCTGTGGTTAATTCTTCTTCCTGATGGGAAAATAGAGTGACCTGTGCCTGTCCCAACACCTAGAGCTAGTGTCTCATTGGTTCCCCCTCTTCCCGTTCATCCTCAGGACAAATTGCAACCTGTACGGAACAGGAGGTTAAAGGTGCTGATTCTCCAAGGAGGGAGATTGCTAGTAAAGCAGCTGGAATGGCGAACCCGAGCCCAAGGAGATGAGAAATGAGGTCCCTTTTAGAAACCTTTCCCGATCACACGGTGCACCATCTTCTGGGTTTCTCATGCATGTTTTCGAAGTGGGAAGATGCCCTTGAACCTGGAGATTTGGGACCCATGGGATGGGAACCACGCAGTATTACTTTAAAGGGTCTGCGTTTGCTCACCCAACCTCACGAAACCTCTCAGCCCCAAGAGTGTCCACCCTTATGTCTCAATCAGCTGTGGGTCTATATATGGTCAATCCAGGTGGCATCACAGCCCCTGAACGAATTTAGTAAGAATTTCTTTCTCTTTCCCTGTCTTTGTTTCACGGGTTTTTAAAAGTGATTGATTTTTATAAAGGGGTTTAGCTGCTTTTCACTGCTGTGTTTATGCCGCTTTACACCCACTTGACTCACTTACAGAGAGATATCAATACATAGGTTTTGAGATTCTTACTAGTCAGATATATTCTTGGGCGGTTAATAGGGGGTGTTGAGTCCAGTTCACTGAGCAAGGAGTAGGTCGTGTCTATTACATATTGGGTTTATGGAACGGTATCTGAGCTAATTTGAAACCCTTGTTTTATGCATCACCCCACCTCACCTTTCCCGTTAAGCAGCCATAGTGTGTTTTCTAAACGTGTGCCTCTGTTCTGTTTTGTAATTCAGTTCAAGGTCGCAGTTTTTACATTCCCTCTATAAGTGATATCTTATGATAAGTGTCTTTTTCTGTGTGACTTATTTCACTTAGAATCGTCGTACCTAAATCCACTCATCATGCTGCTACTAGCCTTATGACGTTGATTTCATGGCTGAGTGATATTCCATTGTACATAAGGACCACATCTTCTTTATCCATTTTTCTCTTTCCTGGGATATTTAAGGTGTAACGAAGTGGAGGTTCTTGTCAACAGAGCAGCCGTAAACTTTGGGGTGCCTGTGTCTTGCTGATTTTTAGTTTTCCCAATTTATACGCCCATGAGTGGAAGTGCCCTATGCTCTCTAAGCTGAGTTTTTTAGATGTTTCAGGACACACCGTACACTTCTCCAGAGTGGCTGTTGGCAATTTACATCCCGCCCTTCAGCGTAGCAAGGCTCCCGTTTCTCCATGGCCTGTCCTGCATTTCTGGTTTTGATACTTTATTCAGCATGGCCCTTTTGACCGATGGGAAGCGAGACTTCTTTGAAGCGCTGATTTGCCTTTCCAGGTTGCTTGGTTGGCCAAAAAGGGCGTATGCGTTTTTTCCTGAATATATTCAGGAAAAAACGCATACGCCCTTTTTGGCCAAGGGCATCATGGTCGAGGTTTTGCCCCTTTTCCTGTGCTTTAAAGGCGATTCGTATCTACCTCCTGAAATCTGTTTCCTGCAATTCTGCCTTGCTTTCAAATCCTCTTCGTTGCCTTCCCTCAATATATTTGTGGACGAGAGTTATCATTTATAACTCTGCAGGTTTGTGAATTGCAGAGCCCCTGAGCTCCATTTTTCAAATCCCTTTCTTGGGAGCTGGCCGCAAAAGCGCAGGATTGCTTCAGGCCCTATACTGGTCACGGGCGGCAGGCTGAGCCTGTGGTTAATTCTTCTTCCTGATGGGAAAATAGAGTGACCTGTGCCTGTCCCAACACCTAGAGCTAGTGTCTCATTGGTTCCCCCTCTTCCCGTTCATCCTCAGGACAAATTGAAACCTGTATGGAACAGGAGGTTAAAGGTGCTGATTCTCCAAGGAGGGAGATTGCTATTAAAGCGGCTGGAATGGCGAACCCGAGCCCAAGGAGATGAGAAATGAGGTGCGTTTTAGAAACCTTTCCCGATCACACGGTGTACCATCTTCTGGGTTTCTAATGCATGTTTTCGATGAAAGAAGATGCCCTTGAACCTGGAGATTTGGGACCCATGGGATGGGTACCACGCAGTATTACTTTAAAGTGTCTGTGTTTGCTCACCCAACCTCTCCAAACCTCTCAGCCCCAAGAGTGTCCACCCTTATGTCTCAATCAGCTGTGGGTCTAGATATGGTCAATCCAGGTGGCATCACAGCCCCTGAACGAATGTAGTAAGAATTTCTCTCTCTTTAACTGTCTTTGTTTCACAGGTTTTTAAAAGTGATTGATTTTTATAAAGGGGTTTAGCTGCTTTTCACTGCTGTTTAAGCCGCTTTACACCCACTTGACTTACTTACAGAGAGATATCAATACATAGGTTTTGAGATTCTTACTAGTCAGATATATTCTTGGGCGGTGAATAGGGGGTGTTGAGTCCAGTTCACTGAGCAAGGAGTAGGTCGTGTCTATTACATATTGGGTTTATGGAACGGTATCTGAGCTAATTTGAAACCCTTCTTTTATGCATCACCCCACCTCACCTTTCCCGTTAAGCAGCCATAGTGTGTTTTCTAAACGTGTGACTCTGTTCTCTTTTGTAATTCAGTTCAAGGGTAGCGGTTTTCACATTCCCTCTATAAGTGATATCTTATGATAAGTGTCTTTTTCTGTGTGACTTATTTCACTTAGAATCGTCGTACCTAAATCCACTCATCATGCTGCTACTAGCCTTATGACGTTGATTTCATGGCTGAGTGATATTCCATTGTACATAAGGACCACAACTTCTTTTTCCATTTTTCTCTTTCCTGGGATATTTAAGGTGTAACGAAGTGGAGGTTCTTGTCAACAGAGCAGCCGTAAACTTTGGGGTGCCTGTGTCTTGCTGATTTTTAGTTTCCCCTATTTATACGCCCATGAGTGGAAGTGCCCTATGCTCTCTAAGCTGAGTTTTTTAGATGTTTCAGGACACACCGTACACTTCTCCAGAGTGGCTGTTGGCAAGTTACATCCCGCCCTTCAGCGTAGCAAGGCTCCCGTTTCTCCATGGCCTGTCCTGCATTTCTGGTTTTGACACTTTATTCAGCGTAGCCCTTTTGACCGACGGGAAACGAGCCTTCTTTGTAGCGCTGATTTGCCTTTCCAGGTTGCTTGGTTGGCCAAAAAGGGCGTATGCGTTTTTTCCTGAATATATTCAGGAAAAAACGCATACGCCCTTTTTGGCCAAGGGCATCATGGTCGAGGTGTTGCCGCTTTTCCTGTGCTTTAAAGGCGATTCGAATCTACCTCCTGAAATCTGTTTCCTGCAATTCTGCCTTGCTTTCAAATCCTCTTCGTTGCCTTCCCTCAATATATTTGTGGACGAGAGTTATCATTTATAACTCTGCAGGTTTGGGAATTGCAGTGCCCCTGAGCTCCATTTTTCAACTCGCTTTCTTGGGAGCTGGCTGCAAAAGCGCAGGATTGCTTCAGGCTCTATTCTGGTCCCGAGCGGCAGGCTGAGCCTGTGGTTAATTCTTCTTCCTGATGGGAAAATAGAGTGACCTGTGCCTGTCCCAACACCTAGAGCTAGTGTCTCATTGGTTCCCCCTCTTCCCGTTCATCCTCAGGACAAATTGCAACCTGTACGGAACAGGAGGTTAAAGGTGCTGATTCTCCAAGGAGGGAGATTGCTAGTAAAGCAGCTGGAATGGCGAACCCGAGCCCAAGGAGATGAGAAATGAGGTCCCTTTTAGAAACCTTTCCCGATCACACGGTGCACCATCTTCTGGGTTTCTCATGCATGTTTTCGAAGTGGGAAGATGCCCTTGAACCTGGAGATTTGGGACCCATGGGATGGGAACCACGCAGTATTACTTTAAAGGGTCTGCGTTTGCTCACCCAACCTCACGAAACCTCTCAGCCCCAAGAGTGTCCACCCTTATGTCTCAATCAGCTGTGGGTCTATATATGGTCAATCCAGGTGGCATCACAGCCCCTGAACGAATTTAGTAAGAATTTCTTTCTCTTTCCCTGTCTTTGTTTCACGGGTTTTTAAAAGTGATTGATTTTTATAAAGGGGTTTAGCTGCTTTTCACTGCTGTTTAAGCCGCTTTACACCCACTTGACTTACTTACAGAGAGATATCAATACATAGGTTTTGAGATTCTTACTAGTCAGATATATTCTTGGGCGGTGAATAGGGGGTGTTGAGTCCAGTTCACTGAGCAAGGAGTAGGTCGTGTCTATTACATATTGGGTTTATGGAACGGTATCTGAGCTAATTTGAAACCCTTCTTTTATGCATCACCCCACCTCACCTTTCCCGTTAAGCAGCCATAGTGTGTTTTCTAAACGTGTGACTCTGTTCTCTTTTGTAATTCAGTTCAAGGGTAGCGGTTTTCACATTCCCTCTATAAGTGATATCTTATGATAAGTGTCTTTTTCTGTGTGACTTATTTCACTTAGAATCGTCGTACCTAAATCCACTCATCATGCTGCTACTAGCCTTATGACGTTGATTTCATGGCTGAGTGATATTCCATTGTACATAAGGACCACAACTTCTTTTTCCATTTTTCTCTTTCCTGGGATATTTAAGGTGTAACGAAGTGGAGGTTCTTGTCAACAGAGCAGCCGTAAACTTTGGGGTGCCTGTGTCTTGCTGATTTTTAGTTTTCCCTATTTATACGCCCATGAGTGGAAGTGCCCTATGCTCTCTAAGCTGAGTTTTTTAGATGTTTCAGGACACACCGTACACTTCTCCAGAGTGGCTGTTGGCAAGTTACATCCCGCCCTTCAGCGTAGCAAGGCTCCCGTTTCTCCATGGCCTGTCCTGCATTTCTGGTTTTGACACTTTATTCAGCGTAGCCCTTTTGACCGACGGGAAACGAGCCTTCTTTGTAGCGCTGATTTGCCTTTCCAGGTTGCTTGGTTGGCCAAAAAGGGCGTATGCGTTTTTTCCTGAATATATTCAGGAAAAAACGCATACGCCCTTTTTGGCCAAGGGCATCATGGTCGAGGTGTTGCCGCTTTTCCTGTGCTTTAAAGGCGATTCGAATCTACCTCCTGAAATCTGTTTCCTGCAATTCTGCCTTGCTTTCAAATCCTCTTCGTTGCCTTCCCTCAATATATTTGTGGACGAGAGTTATCATTTATAACTCTGCAGGTTTGTGAATTGCAGTGCCCCTGAGCTCCATTTTTCAACTCGCTTTCTTGGGAGCTGGCTGCAAAAGCGCAGGATTGCTTCAGGCTCTATTCTGGTCCCGAGCGGCAGGCTGAGCCTGTGGTTAATTCTTCTTCCTGATGGGAAAATAGAGTGACCTGTGCCTGTCCCAACACCTAGAGCTAGTGTCTCATTGGTTCCCCCTCTTCCCGTTCATCCTCAGGACAAATTGCAACCTGTACGGAACAGGAGGTTAAAGGTGCTGATTCTCCAAGGAGGGAGATTGCTAGTAAAGCAGCTGGAATGGCGAACCCGAGCCCAAGGAGATGAGAAATGAGGTCCCTTTTAGAAACCTTTCCCGATCACACGGTGCACCATCTTCTGGGTTTCTCATGCATGTTTTCGAAGTGGGAAGATGCCCTTGAACCTGGAGATTTGGGACCCATGGGATGGGAACCACGCAGTATTACTTTAAAGGGTCTGCGTTTGCTCACCCAACCTCACGAAACCTCTCAGCCCCAAGAGTGTCCACCCTTATGTCTCAATCAGCTGTGGGTCTATATATGGTCAATCCAGGTGGCATCACAGCCCCTGAACGAATTTAGTAAGAATTTCTTTCTCTTTCCCTGTCTTTGTTTCACGGGTTTTTAAAAGTGATTGATTTTTATAAAGGGGTTTAGCTGCTTTTCACTGCTGTGTTTATGCCGCTTTACACCCACTTGACTCACTTACAGAGAGATATCAATACATAGGTTTTGAGATTCTTACTAGTCAGATATATTCTTGGGCGGTGAATAGGGGGTGTTGAGTCCAGTTCACTGAGCAAGGAGTAGGTCGTGTCTATTACATATTGGGTTTATGGAACGGTATCTGAGCTAATTTGAAACCCTTGTTTTATGCATCACCCCACCTCACCTTTCCCGTTAAGCAGCCATAGTGTGTTTTCTAAACGTGTGCCTCTGTTCTGTTTTGTAATTCAGTTCAAGGTCGCAGTTTTTACATTCCCTCTATAAGTGATATCTTATGATAAGTGTCTTTTTCTGTGTGACTTATTTCACTTAGAATCATCGTACCTAAATCCACTCATCATGCTGCTACTAGACTTATGACGTTGATTTCATGGCTGAGTGATATTCTATTATATATAAGGACTAATACTTCTTCATCCATTTTTTTCTTTCCTGGGATATTTACATTGTAACAAAGTAGAGGTTCTTGTCAACAGAGCAGCCGTAAACTTTGGGGTGCCTGTGTCTTGCTGATTTTTAGTTTTCCCAATTTATACGCCCATGAGTGGAAGTGCCCTATGCTCTCTAAGCTGAGTTTTTTAGATGTTTCACGACACACCGTACACTTCTCCAAAATGGCTGTTGGCAATTTACATCCCGCCCATCAGCGTAGCAAGGCTCCCGTTTCTCCATGGCCTGTCCTGCATTTCTGGTTTTGACACTTTATTCAGCATGGCCCTTTTGACCGGTGGGAAGCGAGACTTCTTTGTAGCACTGATTTGCCTTTCCAGGTTGCTTGGTTGGCCAAAAAGGGCGTATGCGTTTTTTCCTGAATATATTCAGGAAAAAACGCATACGCCCTTTTTGGCCAAGGGCATCATTGTCGAGGTTTTGCCGCTTTTCCCGTGCTTTAAAGGCGATTCGAATCTACCTCCTGAAATCTGTTTCCTGCAATTCTGCCTTGCTTTCAAATCCTCTTCGTTGCCTTCCCTCAATATATTTGTGGACGAGAGTTATCATTTATAACTCTGCAGGTTTGTGAATTGCAGTGCCCCTGAGCTCCATTTTTCAACTCGCTTTCCTGGGACCTGGACGCAAAAGCGCAGGATTGCTTCAGGCCCTATTCTGGTTCCGGGCGGCAGGCTGAGCCTGTGGTTAATTCTTCTTCCTGATGGGAAAATAGAGTGACCTGTGCCTGTCCCAACACCTAGAGCTAGTCTCTCATTGGTTCCCCCTCTTCCCGTTCATCCTCAGGACAAATTGCAACCTGTACGGAACAGGAGGTTAAAGGTGCTGATTCTCCAAGGAGGGAGATTGCTAGTAAAGCAGCTGGAATGGCGAACCCGAGCCCAAGGAGATGAGAAATGAGGTCCCTTTTAGAAACCTTTCCCGATCACACGGTGTACCATCTTCTGGGTTTCTCATGCATGTTTTCGAAGTGGGAAGATGCCCTTGAACCTGGAGATTTGGGACCCATGGGATGGGAACCACGCAGTATTACTTTAAAGGGTCTACGTTTGCTCACCCAACCTCACGAAACCTCTCAGCCCCAAGAGTGTCCACCCTTATGTCTCAATCAGCTGTGGGTCTATATATGGTCAATCCAGGTGGCCTCACAGCCCCTGAACGAATTTAGTAAGAATTTCTTTCTCTTTCCCTGTCTTTGTTTCACGGGTTTTTAAAAGTGATTGATTTTTATAAAGGGGTTTAGCTGCTTTTCACTGCTGTGTTTATGCCGCTTTACACCCACTTGACTCACTTTCAGAGAGATATCAGTACATAGGTTTTAAGATTCTTACTAGTCAGATATATTCTTGGGCGGTTAATAGGGGGTGTTGAGTCCAGTTCACTGAGCAAGGAGTAGGTCGTGTCTATTACATATTGGGTTTATGGAACGGTATCTGAGCTAATTTGAAACCCTTCTTTTATGCATCACCCCACCTCACCTTTCCCGTTAAGCAGCCATAGTGTGTTTTCTAAACGTGTGACTCTGTTCTCTTTTGTAATTCAGTTCAAGGGTAGCGGTTTTCACATTCCCTCTATAAGTGATATCTTATGATAAGTGTCTTTTTCTGTGTGACTTATTTCACTTAGAATCGTCGTACCTAAATCCACTCATCATGCTGCTACTAGACTTATGACGTTGATTTCATGGCTGAGTGATATTCTATTATACATAAGGACTAATACTTCTTTATCCATTTTTTTCTTTCCTGGGATATTTACGTTGTAACAAAGTGGAGGTTCTTGTCAACAGAGCAGCCCTAAACTTTGGGGTGCCTGTGTCTGGCTGATTTTTAGTTTTCCCAATTTATACGCCCATGAGTGGAAGTGTCCTATGCTCTCTAAGCTGAGTTTTTCAGATGTTTCAGGACACACCGTACACTTCTCCAGAGTGGCTGTTGGCAATTTACATCCCGCCCATCAGCGTAGCAAGGCTCCCGTTTCTCCATGGCCTGTCCTGCATTTCTGGTTTTGACACTTTATTCAGCATGGCCCTTTTGACCGACGGGAAACGAGCCTTCTTTGTAGCGCTGATTTGCCTTTCCAGGTTGCTTGGTTGGCCAAAAAGGGCGTATGCGTTTTTTCCTGAATATATTCAGGAAAAAACGCATACGCCCTTTTTGGCCAAGGGCATCATGGTCGAGCTGTTGCCGCTTTTCCTGTGCTTTAAAGGCGATTCGAATCTACCTCCTGAAATCTGTTTCCTGCAATTCTGCCTTGCTTTCAAATCCTCTTCGTTGCCTTCCCTCAATATATTTGTGGACGAGAGTTATCATTTATAACTCTGCAGGTTTGTGAATTGCAGTGCCCCTGAGCTCCATTTTTCAACTCGCTTTCTTGGGAGCTGACTGCAAAAGCGCAGGATTGCTTCAGGGTCTATTCTGGTCCCGAGCGGCAGGCTAAGCCTGTGGTTAATTCTTCTTCCTGATGGGAAAATAGAGTGACCTGTGCCTGTCCCAACACCTAGAGCTAGTGTCTCATTGGTTCCCCCTCTTCCCGTTCATCCTCAGGACAAATTGCAACCTGTACGGAACAGGAGGTTAAAGGTGCTGATTCTCCAAGGAGGGAGATTGCTAGTAAAGCGGCTGGAATGGAGAACCCGAGCACAAGGAGTTGAGAAATGAGGTGCAATTTAGAAACCTTTCCCGATCACACGGTGCACCATCTTCTGGGTTTCTCATGCATGTTTTCGAAGTGGGAAGATGCCCTTGAACCTGGAGATTTGGGACCCATGGGATGGGAACCACGCAGTATTACTTTAAAGGGTCTGCGTTTGCTCACCCAACCTCACCAAACCTCTCAGCCCCAAGAGTGTCCACCCTTATGTCTCAATCAGCTGTGGGTCTATATATGGTCAATCCAGGTGGCATCACAGCCCCTGAATGAAGTTAGTAAGAATTTCTCTCTCTTTCACTGTCTTTGTTTCACGGGTTTTTAAAAGTAATTGGTTTTTATAAAGGGGTTTAGCTGCTTTTCACTGCTGTGTTTATGCCGCTTTACACCCACTTGACTCACTTACAGAGAGATATCAGTACATAGGTTTTAAGATTCTTACTAGTCAGATATATTCTTGGGCGGTGAATAGGGGGTGTTGAGTCCAGTTCACTGAGCAAGGAGTAGGTCGTGTCTATTACATATTGGGTTTATGGAACGGTATCTGAGCTAATTTGAAACCCTTCTTTTATGCATCACCCCACCTCACCTTTCCCGTTAAGCAGCCATAGTGTGTTTTCTAAACGTGTGACTCTGTTCTGTTTTGTAATTCAGTTCAAGCGTAGCGGTTTTTACATTCCCTCTATAAGTGATATCTTATGATAAGTGTCTTTTTCTGTGTGACTTATTTCACTTAGAATCGTCGTACCTAAATCCACTCATCATGCTGCTACTAGCCTTATGACGTTGATTTCATGGCTGAGTGATATTCCATTGTACATAAGGACCACAACTTCTTTATCCATTTTTCTCTTTCCTGGGATATTTAAGGTGTAACGAAGTGGAGGTTCTTGTCAACAGAGCAGCCGTAAACTTTGGGGTGCCTGTGTCTTGCTGATTTTTAGTTTTCCCAATTTATACGCCCATGAGTGGAAGTGTCCTATGCTCTCTAAGCTGAGTTTTTCAGATGGTTCAGGACACACCGTACACTTCTCCAGAGTGGCTGTTGGCAATTTACATCCCGCCCTTCAGCGTAGCAAGGCTCCCGTTTCTCCATGGCCTGTCCTGCATTTCTGGTTTTGATACTTTATTCAGCATGGCCCTTTTGACCGATGGGAAGCGAGACTTCTTTGTAGCGCTGATTTGCCTTTCCAGGTTGCTTGGTTGGCCAAAAAGGGCGTATGCGTTTTTTCCTGAATATATTCAGGAAAAAACGCATACGCCCTTTTTGGCCAAGGGCATCATGGTCGAGGTTTTGCCCCTTTTCCTGTGCTTTAAAGGCGATTCGTATCTACCTCCTGAAATCTGTTTCCTGCAATTCTGCCTTGCTTTCAAATCCTCTTCGTTGCCTTCCCTCAATATATTTGTGGACGAGAGTTATCATTTATAACTCTGCAGGTTTGTGAATTGCAGTGCCCCTGAGCTCCATTTTTCAACTCGCTTTCTTGGGAGCTGGCTGCAAAAGCGCAGGATTGCTTCAGGCTCTATTCTGGTCCCGAGCGGCAGGCTGAGCCTGTGGTTAATTCTTCTTCCTGATGGGAAAATAGAGTGACCTGTGCCTGTCCCAACACCTAGAGCTAGTGTCTCATTGGTTCCCCCTCTTCCCGTTCATCCTCAGGACAAATTGCAACCTGTACGGAACAGGAGGTTAAAGGTGCTGATTCTCCAAGGAGGGAGATTGCTAGTAAAGCGGCTGGAATGGAGAACCCGAGCACAAGGAGTTGAGAAATGAGGTGCGATTTAGAAACCTTTCCCGATCACACGGTGCACCATCTTCTGGGTTTCTCATGCATGTTTTCGAAGTGGGAAGATGCCCTTGAACCTGGAGATTTGGGACCCATGGGATGGGAACCACGCAGTATTACTTTAAAGGGTCTGCGTTTGCTCACCCAACCTCACCAAACCTCTCAGCCCCAAGAGTGTCCACCCTTATGTCTCAATCAGCTGTGGGTCTATATATGGTCAATCCAGGTGGCATCACAGCCCCTGAACGAATTTAGTAAGAATTTCTTTCTCTTTCCCTGTCTTTGTTTCACGGGTTTTTAAAAGTGATTGATTTTTATAAAGGGGTTTAGCTGCTTTTCACTGCTGTGTTTATGCCGCTTTACACCCACTTGTCTCACTTACAGAGAGATATCAATACATAGGTTTTGAGATTCTTACTAGTCAGATATATTCTTGGGCGGTGAATAGGGGGTGTTGAGTCCAGTTCACTGAGCAAGGAGTAGGTCGTGTCTATTACATATTGGGTTTATGGAACTGTATCTGAGCTAATTTGAAACCCTTGTTTTATGCATCACCCCACCTCACCTTTCCCGTTAAGCAGCCATAGTGTGTTTTCTAAACGTGTGCCTCTGTTCTGTTTTGTAATTCAGTTCAAGGTCGCAGTTTTTACATTCCCTCTATAAGTGATATCTTATGATAAGTGTCTTTTTCTGTGTGACTTATTTCACTTAGAATCGTCGTACCTAAATCCACTCATCATGCTGCTACTAGCCTTATGACGTTGATTTCATGGCTGAGTGATATTCCATTGTACATAAGGACCACAACTTCTTTATCCATTTTTCTCTTTCCTGGGATATTTAAGGTGTAACGAAGTGGAGGTTCTTGTCAACAGAGCAGCCGTAAACTTTGGGGTGCCTGTGTCTTGCTGATTTTTAGTTTTCCCTATTTATACGCCCATGAGTGGAAGTGCCCTATGCTCTCTAAGCTGAGTTTTTTAGATGTTTCAGGACACACCGTACACTTCTCCAGAGTGGCTGTTGGCAAGTTACATCCCGCCCTTCAGCGTAGCAAGGCTCCCGTTTCTCCATGGCCTGTCCTGCATTTCTGGTTTTGACACTTTATTCAGCGTAGCCCTTTTGACCGACGGGAAACGAGCCTTCTTTGTAGCGCTGATTTGCCTTTCCAGGTTGCTTGGTTGGCCAAAAAGGGCGTATGCGTTTTTTCCTGAATATATTCAGGAAAAAACGCATACGCCCTTTTTGGCCAAGGGCATCATGGTCGAGGTGTTGCCGCTTTTCCTGTGCTTTAAAGGCGATTCGAATCTACCTCCTGAAATCTGTTTCCTGCAATTCTGCCTTGCTTTCAAATCCTCTTCGTTGCCTTCCCTCAATATATTTGTGGACGAGAGTTATCATTTATAACTCTGCAGGTTTGTGAATTGCAGTGCCCCTGAGCTCCATTTTTCAACTCGCTTTCTTGGGAGCTGGCTGCAAAAGCGCAGGATTGCTTCAGGCTCTATTCTGGTCCCGAGCGGCAGGCTGAGCCTGTGGTTAATTCTTCTTCCTGATGGGAAAATAGAGTGACCTGTGCCTGTCCCAACACCTAGAGCTAGTGTCTCATTGGTTCCCCCTCTTCCCGTTCATCCTCAGGACAAATTGCAACCTGTACGGAACAGGAGGTTAAAGGTGCTGATTCTCCAAGGAGGGAGATTGCTAGTAAAGCAGCTGGAATGGCGAACCCGAGCCCAAGGAGATGAGAAATGAGGTCCCTTTTAGAAACCTTTCCCGATCACACGGTGCACCATCTTCTGGGTTTCTCATGCATGTTTTCGAAGTGGGAAGATGCCCTTGAACCTGGAGATTTGGGACCCATGGGATGGGAACCACGCAGTATTACTTTAAAGGGTCTGCGTTTGCTCACCCAACCTCACGAAACCTCTCAGCCCCAAGAGTGTCCACCCTTATGTCTCAATCAGCTGTGGGTCTATATATGGTCAATCCAGGTGGCATCACAGCCCCTGAACGAATTTAGTAAGAATTTCTTTCTCTTTCCCTGTCTTTGTTTCACGGGTTTTTAAAAGTGATTGATTTTTATAAAGGGGTTTAGCTGCTTTTCACTGCTGTGTTTATGCCGCTTTACACCCACTTGACTCACTTACAGAGAGATATCAATACATAGGTTTTGAGATTCTTACTAGTCAGATATATTCTTGGGCGGTGAATAGGGGGTGTTGAGTCCAGTTCACTGAGCAAGGAGTAGGTCGTGTCTATTACATATTGGGTTTATGGAACGGTATCTGAGCTAATTTGAAACCCTTGTTTTATGCATCACCCCACCTCACCTTTCCCGTTAAGCAGCCATAGTGTGTTTTCTAAACGTGTGCCTCTGTTCTGTTTTGTAATTCAGTACAAGGTCGCAGTTTTTACATTCCCTCTATAAGTGATATCTTATGATAAGTGTCTTTTTCTGCGTGACTTATTTCACTTAGAATCATCGTACCTAAATCCACTCATCATGCTGCTACTAGACTTATGACGTTGATTTCATGGCTGAGTGATATTCTATTATATATAAGGACTAATACTTCTTCATCCATTTTTTTCTTTCCTGGGATATTTACATTGTAACAAAGTAGAGGTTCTTGTCAACAGAGCAGCCCTAAACTTTGGGGTGCCTGTGTCTTGCTGATTTTTAGTTTTCCCAATTTATACGCCCATGAGTGGAAGTGCCCTATGCTCTCTAAGCTGAGTTTTTTAGATGTTTCACGACACACCGTACACTTCTCCAAAATGGCTGTTGGCAATTTACATCCCGCCCATCAGCGTAGCAAGGCTCCCGTTTCTCCATGGCCTGTCCTGCATTTCTGGTTTTGACACTTTATTCAGCATGGCCCTTTTGACCGGTGGGAAGCGAGACTTCTTTGTAGCGCTGATTTGCCTTTCCAGGTTGCTTGGTTGGCCAAAAAGGGCGTATGCGTTTTTTCCTGAATATATTCAGGAAAAAACGCATACGCCCTTTTTGGCCAAGGGCATCATTGTCGAGGTTTTGCCGCTTTTCCCGTGCTTTAAAGGCGATTCGAATCTACCTCCTGAAATCTGTTTCCTGCAATTCTGCCTTGCTTTCAAATCCTCTTCGTTGCCTTCCCTCAATATATTTGTGGACGAGAGTTATCATTTATAACTCTGCAGGTTTGTGAATTGCAGTGCCCCTGAGCTCCATTTTTCAACTCGCTTTCCTGGGACCTGGACGCAAAAGCGCAGGATTGCTTCAGGCCCTATTCTGGTTCCGGGCGGCAGGCTGAGCCTGTGGTTAATTCTTCTTCCTGATGGGAAAATAGAGTGACCTGTGCCTGTCCCAACACCTAGAGCTAGTCTCTCATTGGTTCCCCCTCTTCCCGTTCATCCTCAGGACAAATTGCAACCTGTACGGAACAGGAGGTTAAAGGTGCTGATTCTCCAAGGAGGGAGATTGCTAGTAAAGCAGCTGGAATGGCGAACCCGAGCCCAAGGAGATGAGAAATGAGGTCCCTTTTAGAAACCTTTCCCGATCACACGGTGTACCATCTTCTGGGTTTCTCATGCATGTTTTCGAAGTGGGAAGATGCCCTTGAACCTGGAGATTTGGGACCCATGGGATGGGAACCACGCAGTATTACTTTAAAGGGTCTACGTTTGCTCACCCAACCTCACGAAACCTCTCAGCCCCAAGAGTGTCCACCCTTATGTCTCAATCAGCTGTGGGTCTATATATGGTCAATCCAGGTGGCCTCACAGCCCCTGAACGAATTTAGTAAGAATTTCTTTCTCTTTCCCTGTCTTTGTTTCACGGGTTTTTAAAAGTGATTGATTTTTATAAAGGGGTTTAGCTGCTTTTCACTGCTGTGTTTATGCCGCTTTACACCCACTTGACTCACTTTCAGAGAGATATCAGTACATAGGTTTTAAGATTCTTACTAGTCAGATATATTCTTGGGCGGTTAATAGGGGGTGTTGAGTCCAGTTCACTGAGCAAGGAGTAGGTCGTGTCTATTACATATTGGGTTTATGGAACGGTCTCTGAGCTAATTTGAAACCCTTCTTTTATGCATCACCCCACCTCACCTTTCCCGTTAAGCAGCCATAGTGTGTTTTCTAAACGTGTGACTCTGTTCTCTTTTGTAATTCAGTTCAAGGGTAGCGGTTTTCACATTCCCTCTATAAGTGATATCTTATGATAAGTGTCTTTTTCTGTGTGACTTATTTCACTTAGTATCGTCGTACCTAAATCCACTCATCATGCTGCTACTAGACTTATGACGTTGATTTCATGGCTGAGTGATATTCTATTATACATAAGGACTAATACTTCTTTATCCATTTTTTTCTTTCCTGGGATATTTACGTTGTAACAAAGTGGAGGTTCTTGTCAACAGAGCAGCCCTAAACTTTGGGGTGCCTGTGTCTGGCTGATTTTTAGTTTTCCCAATTTATACGCCCATGAGTGGAAGTGTCCTATGCTCTCTAAGCTGAGTTTTTCAGATGTTTCAGGACACACCGTACACTTCTCCAGAGTGGCTGTTGGCAATTTACATCCCGCCCATCAGCGTAGCAAGGCTCCCGTTTCTCCACGGCCTGTCCTGCATTTCTGGTTTTGACACTTTATTCAGCATGGCCCTTTTGACCGACGGGAAACGAGCCTTCTTTGTAGCGCTGATTTGCCTTTCCAGGTTGCTTGGTTGGCCAAAAAGGGCGTATGCGTTTTTTCCTGAATATATTCAGGAAAAAACGCATACGCCCTTTTTGGCCAAGGGCATCATGGTCGAGCTGTTGCCGCTTTTCCTGTGCTTTAAAGGCGATTCGAATCTACCTCCTGAAATCTGTTTCCTGCAATTCTGCCTTGCTTTCAAATCCTCTTCGTTGCCTTCCCTCAATATATTTGTGGACGAGAGTTATCATTTATAACTCTGCAGGTTTGTGAATTGCAGTGCCCCTGAGCTCCATTTTTCAACTCGCTTTCTTGGGAGCTGGCTGCAAAAGCGCAGGATTGCTTCAGGGTCTATTCTGGTCCCGAGCGGCAGGCTAAGCCTGTGGTTAATTCTTCTTCCTGATGGGAAAATAGAGTGACCTGTGCCTGTCCCAACACCTAGAGCTAGTGTCTCATTGGTTCCCCCTCTTCCCGTTCATCCTCAGGACAAATTGCAACCTGTACGGAACAGGAGGTTAAAGGTGCTGATTCTCCAAGGAGGGAGATTGCTAGTAAAGCGGCTGGAATGGAGAACCCGAGCACAAGGAGTTGAGAAATGAGGTGCAATTAAGAAACCTTTCCCGATCACACGGTGCACCATCTTCTGGGTTTCTCATGCATGTTTTCGAAGTGGGAAGATGCCCTTGAACCTGGAGATTTGGGACCCATGGGATGGGAACCACGCAGTATTACTTTAAAGGGTCTGCGTTTGCTCACCCAACCTCACCAAACCTCTCAGCCCCAAGAGTGTCCACCCTTATGTCTCAATCAGCTGTGGGTCTAGATATGGTCAATCCAGGTGGCATCACAGCCCCTGAATGAAGTTAGTAAGAATTTCTCTCTCTTTCACTGTCTTTGTTTCACGGGTTTTTAAAAGTAATTGGTTTTTATAAAGGGGTTTAGCTGCTTTTCACTGCTGTGTTTATGCCGCTTTACACCCACTTGACTCACTTACAGAGAGATATCAGTACATAGGTTTTAAGATTCTTACTAGTCAGATATATTCTTGGGCGGTGAATAGGGGGTGTTGAGTCCAGTTCACTGAGCAAGGAGTAGGTCGTGTCTATTACATATTGGGTTTATGGAACGGTATCTGAGCTAATTTGAAACCCTTCTTTTATGCATCACCCCACCTCACCTTTCCCGTTAAGCAGCCATAGTGTGTTTTCTAAACGTGTGACTCTGTTCTGTTTTGTAATTCAGTTCAAGCGTAGCGGTTTTTACATTCCCTCTATAAGTGATATCTTATGATAAGTGTCTTTTTCTGTGTGACTTATTTCACTTAGAATCGTCGTACCTAAATCCACTCATCATGCTGCTACTAGCCTTATGACGTTGATTTCATGGCTGAGTGATATTCCATTGTACATAAGGACCACAACCTCTTTATCCATTTTTCTCTTTCCTGGGATATTTAAGGTGTAACGAAGTGGAGGTTCTTGTCAACAGAGCAGCCGTAAACTTTGGGGTGCCTGTGTCTTGCTGATTTTTAGTTTTCCCAATTTATACGCCCATGAGTGGAAGTGCCCTATGCTCTCTAAGCTGAGTTTTTTAGATGTTTCAGGACACACCGTACACTTCTCCAGAGTGGCTGTTGGCAATTTACATCCCGCCCTTCAGCGTAGCAAGGCTCCCGTTTCTCCATGGCCTGTCCTGCATTTCTGGTTTTGATACTTTATTCAGCATGGCCCTTTTGACCGATGGGAAGCGAGACTTCTTTGTAGCGCTGATTTGCCTTTCCAGGTTGCTTGGTTGGCCAAAAAGGGCGTATGCGTTTTTTCCTGAATATATTCAGGAAAAAACGCATACGCCCTTTTTGGCCAAGGGCATCATGGTCGAGGTTTTGCCCCTTTTCCTGTGCTTTAAAGGCGATTCGTATCTACCTCCTGAAATCTGTTTCCTGCAATTCTGCCTTGCTTTCAAATCCTCTTCGTTGCCTTCCCTCAATATATTTGTGGACGAGAGTTATCATTTATAACTCTGCAGGTTTGTGAATTGCAGTGCCCCTGAGCTCCATTTTTCAACTCGCTTTCTTGGGAGCTGGCTGCAAAAGCGCAGGATTGCTTCAGGCTCTATTCTGGTCCCGAGCGGCAGGTTGAGCCTGTGGTTAATTCTTCTTCCTGATGGGAAAATAGAGTGACCTGTGCCTGTCCCAACACCTAGAGCTAGTGTCTCATTGGTTCCCCCTCTTCCCGTTCATCCTCAGGACAAATTGCAACCTGTACGGAACAGGAGGTTAAAGGTGCTGATTCTCCAAGGAGGGAGATTGCTAGTAAAGCGGCTGGAATGGAGAACCCGAGCACAAGGAGTTGAGAAATGAGGTGCGATTTAGAAACCTTTCCCGATCACACGGTGCACCATCTTCTGGGTTTCTCATGCATGTTTTCGAAGTGGGAAGATGCCCTTGAACCTGGAGATTTGGGACCCATGGGATGGGAACCACGCAGTATTAGTTTAAAGGGTCTGCGTTTGCTCACCCAACCTCACCAAACCTCTCAGCCCCAAGAGTGTCCACCCTTATGTCTCAATCAGCTGTGGGTCTATATATGGTCAATCCAGGTGGCATCACAGCCCCTGAATGAAGTTAGTAAGAATTTCTCTCTCTTTCACTGTCTTTGTTTCACGGGTTTTTAAAAGTAATTGGTTTTTATAAAGGGGTTTAGCTGCTTTTCACTGCTGTGTTTATGCCGCTTTACACCCACTTGACTCACTTACAGAGAGATATCAGTACATAGGTTTTAAGATTCTTACTAGTCAGATATATTCTTGGGCGGTGAATAGGGGGTGTTGAGTCCAGTTCACTGAGCAAGGAGTAGGTCGTGTCTATTACATATTGGGTTTATGGAACGGTATCTGAGCTAATTTGAAACCCTTCTTTTATGCATCACCCCACCTCACCTTTCCCGTTAAGCAGCCATAGTGTGTTTTCTAAACGTGTGACTCTGTTCTGTTTTGTAATTCAGTTCAAGCGTAGCGGTTTTTACATTCCCTCTATAAGTGATATCTTATGATAAGTGTCTTTTTCTGTGTGACTTATTTCACTTAGAATCGTCGTACCTAAATCCACTCATCATGCTGCTACTAGCCTTATGACGTTGATTTCATGGCTGAGTGATATTCCATTGTACATAAGGACCACAACCTCTTTATCCATTTTTCTCTTTCCTGGGATATTTAAGGTGTAACGAAGTGGAGGTTCTTGTCAACAGAGCAGCCGTAAACTTTGGGGTGCCTGTGTCTTGCTGATTTTTAGTTTTCCCAATTTATACGCCCATGAGTGGAAGTGCCCTATGCTCTCTAAGCTGAGTTTTTTAGATGTTTCAGGACACACCGTACACTTCTCCAGAGTGGCTGTTGGCAATTTACATCCCGCCCTTCAGCGTAGCAAGGCTCCCGTTTCTCCATGGCCTGTCCTGCATTTCTGGTTTTGATACTTTATTCAGCATGGCCCTTTTGACCGATGGGAAGCGAGACTTCTTTGTAGCGCTGATTTGCCTTTCCAGGTTGCTTGGTTGGCCAAAAAGGGCGTATGCGTTTTTTCCTGAATATATTCAGGAAAAAACGCATACGCCCTTTTTGGCCAAGGGCATCATGGTCGAGGTTTTGCCCCTTTTCCTGTGCTTTAAAGGCGATTCGTATCTACCTCCTGAAATCTGTTTCCTGCAATTCTGCCTTGCTTTCAAATCCTCTTCGTTGCCTTCCCTCAATATATTTGTGGACGAGAGTTATCATTTATAACTCTGCAGGTTTGTGAATTGCAGTGCCCCTGAGCTCCATTTTTCAACTCGCTTTCTTGGGAGCTGGCTGCAAAAGCGCAGGATTGCTTCAGGCTCTATTCTGGTCCCGAGCGGCAGGTTGAGCCTGTGGTTAATTCTTCTTCCTGATGGGAAAATAGAGTGACCTGTGCCTGTCCCAACACCTAGAGCTAGTGTCTCATTGGTTCCCCCTCTTCCCGTTCATCCTCAGGACAAATTGCAACCTGTACGGAACAGGAGGTTAAAGGTGCTGATTCTCCAAGGAGGGAGATTGCTAGTAAAGCGGCTGGAATGGAGAACCCGAGCACAAGGAGTTGAGAAATGAGGTGCGATTTAGAAACCTTTCCCGATCACACGGTGCACCATCTTCTGGGTTTCTCATGCATGTTTTCGAAGTGGGAAGATGCCCTTGAACCTGGAGATTTGGGACCCATGGGATGGGAACCACGCAGTATTAGTTTAAAGGGTCTGCGTTTGCTCACCCAACCTCACCAAACCTCTCAGCCCCAAGAGTGTCCACCCTTATGTCTCAATCAGCTGTGGGTCTATATATGGTCAATCCAGGTGGCATCACAGCCCCTGAACGAATTTAGTAAGAATTTCTTTCTCTTTCCCTGTCTTTGTTTCACGGGTTTTTAAAAGTGATTGATTTTTATAAAGGGGTTTAGCTGCTTTTCACTGCTGTGTTTATGCCGCTTTACACCCACTTGTCTCACTTACAGAGAGATATCAATACATAGGTTTTGAGATTCTTACTAGTCAGATATATTCTTGGGCGGTGAATAGGGGGTGTTGAGTCCAGTTCACTGAGCAAGGAGTAGGTCGTGTCTATTACATATTGGGTTTATGGAACTGTATCTGAGCTAATTTGAAACCCTTGTTTTATGCATCACCCCACCTCACCTTTCCCGTTAAGCAGCCATAGTGTGTTTTCTAAACGTGTGCCTCTGTTCTGTTTTGTAATTCAGTTCAAGGTCGCAGTTTTTACATTCCCTCTATAAGTGATATCTTATGATAAGTGTCTTTTTCTGTGTGACTTATTTCACTTAGAATCGTCGTACCTAAATCCACTCATCATGCTGCTACTAGCCTTATGACGTTGATTTCATGGCTGAGTGATATTCCATTGTACATAAGGACCACAACTTCTTTTTCCATTTTTCTCTTTCCTGGGATATTTAAGGTGTAACGAAGTGGAGGTTCTTGTCAACAGAGCAGCCGTAAACTTTGGGGTGCCTGTGTCTTGCTGATTTTTAGTTTTCCCAATTTATACGCCCATGAGTGGAAGTGCCCTATGCTCTCTAAGCTGAGTTTTTTAGATGTTTCAGGACACACCGTACACTTCTCCAGAGTGGCTGTTGGCAATTTACATCCCGCCCTTCACCGTAGCAAGGCTCCCGTTTCTCCATGGCCTGTCCTGCATTTCTGGTTTTGATACTTTATTCAGCATGGCCCTTTTGACCGATGGGAAGCGAGACTTCTTTGAAGCGCTGATTTGCCTTTCCAGGTTGCTTGGTTGGCCAAAAAGGGCGTATGCGTTTTTTCCTGAATATATTCAGGAAAAAACGCATACGCCCTTTTTGGCCAAGGGCATCATGGTCGAGGTTTTGCCCCTTTTCCTGTGCTTTAAAGGCGATTCGTATCTACCTCCTGAAATCTGTTTCCTGCAATTCTGCCTTGCTTTCAAATCCTCTTCGTTGCCTTCCCTCAATATATTTGTGGACGAGAGTTATCATTTATAACTCTGCAGGTTTGTGAATTGCAGAGCCCCTGAGCTCCATTTTTCAAATCCCTTTCTTGGGAGCTGGCCGCAAAAGCGCAGGATTGCTTCAGGCCCTATACTGGTCCCGGGCGGCAGGCTGAGCCTGTGGTTAATTCTTCTTCCTGATGGGAAAATAGAGTGACCTGTGCCTGTCCCAACACCTAGAGCTAGTGTCTCATTGGTTCCCCCTCTTCCCGTTCATCCTCAGGACAAATTGAAACCTGTATGGAACAGGAGGTTAAAGGTGCTGATTCTCCAAGGAGGGAGATTGCTATTAAAGCGGCTGGAATGGCGAACCCGAGCCCAAGGAGATGAGAAATGAGGTGCGTTTTAGAAACCTTTCCCGATCACACGGTGTACCATCTTCTGGGTTTCTAATGCATGTTTTCGATGAAAGAAGATGCCCTTGAACCTGGAGATTTGGGACCCATGGGATGGGTACCACGCAGTATTACTTTAAAGTGTCTGTGTTTGCTCACCCAACCTCTCCAAACCTCTCAGCCCCAAGAGTGTCCACCCTTATGTCTCAATCAGCTGTGGGTCTCGATATGGTCAATCCAGGTGGCATCACAGCCCCTGAACGAATGTAGTAAGAATTTCTCTCTCTTTAACTGTCTTTGTTTCACAGGTTTTTAAAAGTGATTGATTTTTATAAAGGGGTTTAGCTGCTTTTCACTGCTGTTTAAGCCGCTTTACACCCACTTGACTTACTTACAGAGAGATATCAATACATATGTTTTAAGATTCTTACTAGTCAGATATATTCTTGGGCGGTGAATAGGGGGTGTTGAGTCCAGTTCACTGAGCAAGGAGTAGGTCGTGTCTATTACATATTGGGTTTATGGAACGGTATCTGAGCTAATTTGAAACCCTTCTTTTATGCATCACCCCACCTCACCTTTCCCGTTAAGCAGCCATAGTGTGTTTTCTAAACGTGTGACTCTGTTCTGTTTTGTAATTCAGTTCAAGGGTAGCGGTTTTTACTTTCCCTCTATAAGTGATATCTTATGATAAGTGTCTTTTTCTGTGTGACTTATTTCACTTAGAATCGTCGTACCTAAATCCACTCATCATGCTGCTACTAGCCTTATGAAGTTGATTTCATGGCTGAGTGATATTCCGTTGTACATAAGGACCACAACTTTTTTATCCATTTTTCTCTTTCCTGGGATATTTAAGGTATAACGAAGTGGAGGTTCTTGTCAACAGAGCAGCCCTAAACTTTCGGGTGCCTGTGTCTTGTTGATTTTTTTTTTTCCCATTTTATACGCCCATGAGTTGAAGTGCCCTACGCTCTCTAGCTGTGTTTTTTAGATGTTTTAGGAAACACCATACACTTCTCCAGAGTGGCCGTTGGCAAATTACATCCCGCCCATCAGCCTTACAAGACTCTCTTTTCTCCTTGGCCTTTCCTGCATTTCTGGGTTTTACACTCTTTTAGAATGGCCCTTTTGACCGCTGGGAAGTGAGACTTCTTTGTAGTGCTCATTTGCATTTCTGGCTTGCTTGATTGGCGAAAAAAGGCATATGCGTTTTTTCCTGAATATATTCAGGAAAAAAGGTATACTCCCTCTTTGGCCAAGGGCATCATTTTCGATGTTTTACCGCTTTTCATGTGCTTTAAAGGCGATTCGAATCTACCTCCTGAAATTTGTTTCCTGCAATTCTGCCTTGCTTTCAGATCCTCTTCGTTGCCTTCCCTCAATATATTTTTGGATGAGAGTGATCATTTATAACTCTGCATGTTTGTGAATTGCAGTGCCCCTAAGCTCCATTTTTCAACTTGCTTTTTTGTGAGCTGGCTGCAAAACCACAGGATTGCTTTTGGCCTTATACTGGTTCCGTGGCGCAGGCTGAGCCTGTGGTTAATTCTTCTTCTTGATGGGAAATTAGAGTGACCTGTGCCTGTCTGAACATCTAGGGCTTTTCTCTCATTGTTTCTCCTCATTCCCCTTCATCCTCTGGACAAATTTCAAACTCTGTGCAACAGGATGTTGAAGGTGCTGACATCCTCAAGTGTTTAGAATGTTAGGAAAGAGGCTGGAGGGGTGAACCCGACAACCAGGGGATTAGGAGATGAGGTGCCTTTTCCAAAATCTTCCTGATCCAACCGTGTACCATCTTCTGGGTGTCACAGGCATGTTTTAGCTGTAGGAAAGGTCCCATGTATGTAAGGAGAACTCCAGGGATTTTTTCAAATCAGTGTCTCCCCGAACCCCAATCTGGGGAATTTTTAAGCTACTGGTACATGTATGTTCATTAAGGGACTGGGCTGTAGGCAGAGTCCGAACTTTAGAGGATTGAAGTCTTCATGGTCCGAAATGCTCACCATCGGCCTCCTTTAGTTTCCATTTTATCTGTAGTTGATAGATGATGTCGATATTGATATCTATTGTTTTTCAGATTATTTCCCCTTAGGGGTTATTACAAAATATTGAGTATAGTTCCCTGTGCTATACAGCAGTTCCTTGTTGATGATATATTTTATACATAGCAGTGTGTATATGTTAATCCGAAACTGTTAATTTATCCCTCCTCCCACCTTTCCCCTTTGGTAATAAAAAAATACAAGATTTAATACTTCTCAGAAATCTAGGAGCTGAAAGAGAGGTATCATTTTCAATGGAAAATCATTCAAAACAAGATTGAAACTTCAGCCAAGATTAGTAGATCCACATCCTTGTAAAGAAATCACTGCATTTCTCTAATGTTGACCTGACAAATACGACAAACCCCTCCACTGAACTTGCTTATAATAAAGTGATGGAAATATCAAATGGAAGTGTTAGAAATACCTTATTTTACACGAGCCTTATACACTGCTCTATGTTAACTACAGTTTGGCTCACACATCTGTTCATTGAAGTTACAATATTTGGCTCACACATCTGTTCATTGAAGTTACAATATTTGGCTCACACATCTGTTCATTGAAGTTACAATGTTCTCAAATTCTGTTACTGATCCTGCAGAGTCGACCCCAACAAGGGTCCCCCTCCCCAGTGTCATTGGAGCCAACAGATCGAGACTGAGTTTGGTTCAGAAGCAAAGGAAAACTTTATATTTTGATCAGAGAATGGAGAGGTGAGAGCGTGCGCTCCCCCGCGGACTGTGGGCCGGGCTGCTCTGTAGGGATCCCGTCAGCGTCAGCGGGAGGGACGGGGCGGAGCTCTCGAGGGCTGAGTTGGCTGGAGCTCAGGCTCTATGTGGCGGAGTCTGCACAGGGCCCCGAGAGCTGAGGTGTCGGCCCGGCCATTTTGCACTAGGAAATCGGGTCTGAAGTGCCAGGTGTGGGACCTCTGCCTGTGGAAACCTAGGAACAAGTGAAATTAGAAAAAGCACAAAGGAAAAAAGGTTAGACTTTATTTTATTGCCCAGATTCTATTTTTATCTCCCAGGAATTTTTAATGGGCTTTGCCGGTGACAAACCCCTCCTCTGCCTCTTGTCCCATTCCACATTCTTGGGGCGCTGAGGGTGCAGACACCTCTTCTGTAAATGCTTCGTGCTGAGTTGGGTGTCCTCATACCCGGGGGGGAGGGGCAGGACTTCTCCCCAGCAGCCTCCAGGTGAGGTTGATTGTCCCCAGGCCTCCTCCCTCACTGCTCGTCTGCCTGAGCACCAGCGTTGGAAGTTTTATAGATTCTAATGACCTTTAAGGGTCCAGGAAAGAGATGCGCAGGGACGCTGGGGGGGCCGGTTTTACCCTGCTCCACATTGGTTCGGCCCCCTTAGGCTGACGGTTTCTGCCAGCCTAGATGCTCTGACCAGTAGTCTGCGCTTTCTTCAGTTAGGCCACTGAATTAACGTACAAAGAGCACCAGGTGTCAGAGCCCTGCCTGCTCAACTCCCAGACAGTCCAGGGCCGGTGGTGATCCAGGACCATGACGGCCACTCAGTCACCGCCCTTTTGAAGTAACCAGGAGTACATCTGGTCTCATTGGTCGCCGTCACCATGGTGTCTGTAGGCTTTTCTATGGTGGCAGCGTTATTTACGGGTCCCCTGCCAGGTTTATTAGCTCCGCTCTGGGTGCAGTAAGTCCTGCAAGCAATAGTCTGTTCTTTTGGGGCACACTCTTGTGGTTTTCTGAGAGAAGCTCCAGGTCAAGGGATGGTCACACGAGTCGTCATGGGGGCCTGTTGCCTCAGGTTGTCTCTCTGGAGGTTGGAGTTGGAGGGCCTCCTCACTCGAGGTCATTGTGCCCACGGAGCGATCCCTGCAACTTCAGGGCATGGTGGGTGGTTAGGATCACCAAGTGGCGTCCTTTACCCTTAGGAGGGAGCTGGCCTTGCGGGCTGCTCATTTCCAGGTTTTTAGATACCCCCAGTATCCTGGTCGGATGGGGTGGCTGGCCAATGCCTGGAGGGCATTCTTGCGTTGTTCCATTTCAAGTGGTCCCAGTTTTGGCACTAAAACTCCAAGGGCGATTCGCCTTCGACCAGGAATGTAAAGGTCAAAGGGTTTAGCTAAATTAAGGAGGTCCAGGGCAAGGGTCTGAATTGACTGCTCTTTCCATTCTTGAAAGGCCGCTTCTGGATTCTATTCAAAAGGATCATCATCTTTTCCTTTCAGTGTTTCATATAGAGGCCCAGGTATTAGACTGTAGTTAGGGATTCAGATGCAGCAAACCCTGGTCTCCGCAGGAACCCCTAAGCTGTCTTCTAGTTTTAGGAAGGGTGAGGCTGCAAATGGCTTCTTCCCTTTCCTGGGATGGGCTTCTCCCATCTTCTGTGAGAATGAAGCCCAGGCAGGTCACCTTAGTCTGTGATATTTGAGCCTTTTTCTTGGACACCTTCTATCTTTTATTGGCTAGGTAGTCCAGAGGCCTCCTTAGTAGGGCTGGCGATCAGAATGTCGTCTGCATATTTTTTTTAATTTATTTATTTATTATTTATGGCTGTGTTGGGTCTTCGTTTCTGTGCGAGGGCTTTCTCTAGTTGCGGCAAGCTGGGGCCACTCTTCATCACGGTGCGCGGGCCTCTCACTATCGCAGCCTCTCTTATTGTGGAGCACAGGCTCCAGACGCGCAGGCTCAGTAATTGTGGCTCACGGGCCTAGGTGCTCCGCGGCATATGGGATCTTCTCAGACCAGGGCTCGAACCTGTGTCCCCTGCATTGGCAGGCAGATTCTCAACCACTGCGCCACCAGGGAAGCCCAGAATGTCGTCTGCATATTGAAGGAGGGTTCACTTCTCCAGAGGTAGATCTTTTAGGGTTTTAGCTAACGTTTCCCCAAAGATGGTGTGGGAATTTTTGAACCCCTGGGGCAGGACGGCCAAGCAGTATTGTTTTTGTTGTATGTTGAGTCCTGCCACTCACAGCCAAAATTTCTTGTGACTCTGGGACTAATGGAATACAGAAGAAGGCATCATTGAAGTCTAATACAGAATACCATGTCCTGGTGGATGGTAGAATGACCAGCAGGGTGTAGGAATTAGGAACTACTGGATGTATATCCTCTGTGGCTTCACTGACTGTCCTGGCGTCCTTTACCAGGTCCCCAGCAGCCCACGGGGCTCTCATGGTCAGGCCCCTCCCAGGATATGGAGCTCACCTGTGCAGGTAGCCAGCAGCCCACGGGGCTCTCGTGGTTAGGCCCCTCCCAGGATATGGAGCTCACCTGTGCAGGTAGCCAGCAGCCCACGGGGCTCTCATTGTCAGGCCCCTCCCAGGATATGGAGCTCACCTGGGCAGGTACCCAGCAGCCCACGGGGCTCTCGTGGTCAGGCCCCTCCCAGGATATGGAGCTCACCTGGGCAGGTACCCTGCAGCTCACGGGGCTGTCGTGGGCAGGCCCCTCCCTGGATATGGAGCTCCCTTGGACAGGTACCCAGCAGCTCACGGGGCTCTCGTGGGCAGGCCCCTCCCTGGATATGGAGCTCCCTTGGACAGGTACCCCGGCAGAGCTGGGCACACAGGAACCGTGCACATAGCCCTCATTGCAGAGCACCCCCAGCACACCTGTCGCTCAGAGCTGACACAGAGCACCTCAGAGCAGGGCTTGAACTAACAAACAGCAGCTCCGACATGTCTGTGACCCTAGGCTTCACTCTGTGCGGCCTCCCTCCACCTGGTCTTCCAGGGGCTTCCACTGCAGCCGGGGCACCAGGCCTCTGTCTCCACCCACCAACCCTCCTCTCCCTGACTCCTGGGTTCCTCTCATTAGGAGAGGGTCTTCTTGAAGTTGTCTTCCACTCATGGACCAGATAAAATGATTAGAAAACAAGCCAGGTCTGCCGCCCCTTGTCTATCCTGACTCTCGGGACCCTACACCTGTTCCTTGGATCTGGCCGGTGCAGCAAGGCCCATTATCTGCAACTCTGATCCCCTGAGGGGCAAGGATTGGCTGACCTGGGCAGCCTGACCTGGCCGGCCAGCCCTTCCCAGGTGTGCCTCGGTTGAGGTCAATATAAACACCCCTCCAGGCAGCAAAAGCCTCTGCAGCTGTGCCTGACGCCATATTCTCTGCCCCGTCAGCAGTCTCGGGGTTGTGCTGGTGGGAGGGAGTAGGGCCCAGGGCTCTATGAGTGGCCCCGTGTGAGTGGGGCTCTGCTGGACTTTCTGCAGGAGTTGCCGGGCTGCCACCTGCTAAAGAAGACGATGTGTCACCCATACCTGCTGCTGGAATTTCTCCCCGGGCAGAGGTGAGGAAGGAAAAAAGCAGTGGGGACCGGGACAGGAGGGGTACCTCAGGCAGGGAAATGGAAAGCTTCCAGAAGAGCGCCCGGGGCCAGGACCGTCCTGGCTGGCCTGCAGGCACCAAGTCGGCCTGCGTGCTGTCGCTGGTGTGACTCCAAGCCCTTTCCTCTAGGCTTTAAAGTCTTTGTACACATTCGGGTGTTTTACCTGGGAAGGGTGGGAAAAGTTCAGCAGCAGCTGGCCTGAGGCTCAGCTCACGTTTACTCAGAGACGCCTCCTCACGGTCCCTCAGCTTTGCAATGAGGACGCTCCTTGCGGGGGAGCTGCTGGCTGCATGGGAGACGATTCCCCACCTCTGACCAACTTCAGAATTGTTTACCACTGGAGCAAGTGCCCTGATAGGGTTTTCCTCTGTATGACCAGTGGGTTCTGTTTTTTTTTTTTTCTTTTTTGGTTCAAGGTAGGTTTTATTCCTCTTTTTGTATTTATAGATATAAGCATGGAAATAATTCATTCATATAAATACGTCTATGGGAAGGACAGAACTTTTTTTTCTGTTTTCTGTTTTTAAATATTATTTTTTAATTTTTAAATTTTATTTTATTCATTTTTTTATACAGCAGGTTCTTATTGGTTATCTATTTTATACATATAAGTGTATATATGTCAATCCCAGGCTCACAATTCATCCCACCACCACCACCCTGCCACTTTCCCCCCTTGGTGACCATACATTTGTTCTCTACATCTGTGTCTCTATTTCTGCCTTGCAAACCGGTTCATCTGTACCATTTTTCTAGGTTCCACATGTATGCGTTAATATACGATATTTGTTTTTCTTTTTCTGACTTACTTCACTCTGTATGACAGTCTCTAGATCTATCCACGCCTCTACAAATGACCCAATTTCATTCCTTTTTATGGCTGAGTAATATTCCATTTTATATATGTACCACATATTTTCTATTTGTCTATCTATGGGCATTTAGGTTGCTTCCATGACCTGGCTATTGTAAATAGTGCTGCAATGAACATTGTGGTGAATGTGACTTTTTGAATTATGGTTTTCTCTGGGTATATGCCCAGTAGTGGGATTGCTGGGTCATATGGTAATTCTATTTTTAGTTTTTTAAGGAACCTCCATACTGTTCTCTATAGTGACTGTATCAATTTACATTCCCACGAATAGTGTAAGGGGGTTCCCTTTTCTCCACACCCTCTCCAGCATTTGTTGTTTGTAGATTTTCTGATGATGCCCATTCTGACTTGTGTGAGGTGATACCTCATTGTAGTTTTGGTTTATATTTCTCTAATAATTAGTGATGTTGAGCAGCTTTTCATGTGCTTCTTGGCCATCTGTATGTCTTCTCGGGACAAATGTCTGTTTACGTCATCTGCCCATTTTTGGATTGGGTTGTTTGTTTTTTTACTGTTGAGCTGCATGTGCTGTTTATATATATTGGAGATTAATCCTTTGTCCATTGATTCGTTTGCAAATATTTTCTCCCATTCTGAGGTTGTCTTTTCGTCTTGTTTGTAGTTTGCTTTGCAAAAGCTTTTAGGTTTCATTTGCTCCCATTTGTTTATTTTTGTTTTTTATTCCATTACTCTAGTAGGTGGATCAAAAAAGATCTTGTTGTGATTTTTGTCAAAGAGTATTCTTCCTATGTTTTCCTCTAAGAGTTTTATAGTGTCCAGTCTTACATTTCGGTCTCTAATCCATTTTGAGTTTATTTTTTGTGTATGGTGTTAGGGAGTGTTCTAATTTCATTCTTTTACATGTAGCTGTCCATTTTTCCCAGCACCACTTATTGAAGAGACTGTCTTTTCTCCATTGTATATCCTTGCCTCCTTTGTCATAGATTAGTGGACCATAGGTGTGTAGGTTTATCTCTGGGCTTTCTTTTTTTTTCCTTTTACATCTTTATTGGAGTATAATTGCTTTACAATTGTGTGTTAGTTTCTGCTGTATAAAAAAGTGAATCAGCTATACGTATACATATAACACCATATCCACTCCCTCTTGCACTTCCCTCTCACTCCCTTATCCCACCCCTTTAGGTGGTCACAAAGCACCGAGCTGATCTCCCTGTGCTATGTGGCTGCTTCCCAGTAGCTATCAATTTTACATTTGGTAGTGTATATATGTCCATACCACTCTCTCACTTTGTCCCAGCTTACACTTCCTCCTCCCCGTGTCCTCAAGTCCTTTCTCTACGTCTGTGTCCTTAATCCTTTCCTGCCCCTAGGTTCTTCATAACCTTTTTTTCTTTTAGATTCCATATATATGTGTTAGCATACGGTATTTGTTTTTCTCTTTCTGACTTACTTCACTCTGTAGGACAGACTCTAGATCCATCCACCTCACTACAAATAACTCAGTTTCGTTTCTTTTTATGGCTGAATAATGTTCCATTGTATATATGTGCCACATCTTCTTTATCCAGTTATCTGTTGATGGACACTTAGGTTGCTTCCATGTCCTGGCTATTGTAAATAGAGCTACAATGAACACTGTGGTACATGACTCTTTTTGAATTATGGTTTTCTCAGGGTAAATGTCCAGTAGTGGGATTGCTGGGTTGTACGGTTGTTCTATTTTTAGTTTTTAAGGAACCCCCATACCGTTCTCCCTAGTGGCTATATCAATTTACATTCCCAGCAACAGTGCAAGAGGGTTCCCTTTTCTCCAATAAATGCCTCTCCAGCATTTATTGTTGGTAGAATTTTTGATGATGGCCATTCTGACTGGTGTGAGGTGATACCTCATTGTAGTTTTGATTTGCATTTCTCTAATAATTAGTGATGTTCAACATCCTTTCATGTGTTTGTTGGCAACCTGTATATCTTCTTTGGAGAAATGTCTATTTAGGTCTTCTGCCCATTTTTGGATTGGGTTGTTTGGTTTTGTGATATTGAGCTACAGGAGCTGCTTTTTGGAGGTTAATCCTTTGCCATTTGCTTCATTTGAAAATATTTTCTCCCATTCTGATGGTTGTCTTTTCATCTTGCTTATGTTTTCCTTTGCTGTGCAAAAGATTTTAAATTTCATTAAGTCCCATTTTTTTATTTTTGTTTTTATTTCCATTTCTCTAGGAGGTCGGTCAAAAAGGATCTTGCTGTGATTTATGTCATAGACTGTTCTGCTTATGTTTTCCTCTAAGAGTTTTATAGTGGCTGGTCTTACATTTAGGTCTCTAATCCATTTTGAGTTTATTTTTGTGTATGGTGTTAGGGAGTGTTCTAATTTCATTCTTTTACATGTAGCTGTCCAGTTTTCCCAGCACCACTTACTGAAGACACTGTCTTTTCTCCATTGTATACCCTTGCCTCCTTTGTCATAGATTAGTGGACCGTAGGTACGTGGGTTTATCTCTGTGCTTTCTATCCTGTTCTATTGATCTATATTTCTGTTTTTGTGCCACTACCATATTATCTTGATTACTGTAGCTTTGCAATATAGTCTGAAGTCTGGAAGTTTGATTCCTCCAGCTCTTTTTTTTTCCCCTCAAGACTGCTTTGGCTATCCGGGGTCTTTTGTGTCTCCCTACAAATTTTAAGATTTTTTTTTCTAGTTCTGTAGAAAATGCCAAAGGTATTTTGATAGGGATTGCATTGAATCTGTAGATTGCTTTGGGTAGTATAGTCATTTTCACAATATTGATTCTTCTAATCCAAGAACATGGTATATGTCTCCATCTGTTTATATCATCTTTGATTTCTTTCATCAGTGTCATAGTTTTCTGAGTACAGGTCTTTTACTTCCTTAGGTAGGTTTATTCCTAGGTATTTTATTTTTGTTGCAGTGGTAATGGGATTGTTTCCTTAATTTCTCTTTCTGTTCTTTCATTGTTAGTGTATAGGAATGCAAGCAATTTCTGTGCATTAATTTTGTATCCTGCAACTTTACCAAATTCATTGATTAGCTCCAGTGGTTTTCTGGTGGCATCTTTAGGATTCTCTATCTATGATATGATGTCATTTGCAAACAGTGACAATTTTACTTCTTCTTTTCCTTTTTGTATTTCTTTTATTTCTTTTTCTTCTCTGATTGCCATGGCTAGGACTTCCAAAACTATGTTGAATAGTAGTGGTGAGAGTGGACATCCTCGTCTTGTTCCTGACCTTAGAGGAAACGTTTTCAGTTTTTCACCGTTGAGAATGATGTTTGCTGTGGGTTTGTCATATATGGCCTTTATTATGTTGAGGTAGTTTCCCTCTATGCCCACACTCTGCAGAGTTTTTATCGTAAATGGGTGTTGAATTTTCTCAAAATCTTTTCCTGCATCTATTGAGATGATCATATGGTTTTATTCTACAATTTGTTAATATGGTGTATCACATTGATTTGTGTGTATTGAAGAATCCTTGCATCCCTGGGATAAACCCCACTTGATCATGGTGTTTGATCCTTTTAATGTGTTGTTCGATTCTGTTTGCTAGTATTTTGTTGAGGATTTTTACATCTATATTCATCAGTGATATTGGTCTATAATTTTCTTTCCTTGTAGTATCTTTGTCTGGTTTTGGTATCAGGGTGACGGTGGTCTCATAGAATGAGTTTGGGAGTGTTCCTTCCCCTGCAATTGTTTTGAAGAATTTGAGAAGGTTGGGTGTTAGCTCTTCTCTAAATGTTTGACAGAATTCACCTGTGATGCCATCTGGTTCTGGACTTTTGTTTGTTGGAAGATTTTTAATCACAGTTTCAATTTCATTGCTTGTGATAGGTTTGTTCATATTTTCTATTTCTTCCTGGTTCAGTCTTGGAAGGTTATCCCTTTCTAAGAATTTGTCCATTTCTTTCAGGTTGTCCATTTTATTGGCATAGAGTTGCTTGTAGTAGTCTCTTAGGATGCTTTGTATTCCTGTGGTGTCTGTTGTAACTTCTCCTTTTTCACTTCTAATTTTGTTGATTTGATTCCTCTCCCTCTTTTTCTTGAGTCTGGCTAAAGGTTTATCATTTTTGTTTCTCTTCTCAAAGAACCGGCTTTTAGTTTTATTGATCTTTGCTTTCGTTTTCTTTGCTTCTATTTCATTTATTTCTGCTTTGATCTTTATGATTTCTTTCATTCTACTAACTTTGGGTTTTGTTCTTCTTTCTCTAGTTCCTCTAGGTGTAAGGTTAGATTGTTTAGTTGAGATTTTTCTTGTTTCCTGAGGTAGGCTTGTATTGCTATAAACTTCCCTCTTAGAACTGCTTTTGCTGCATCCCATAGGTTTTGGATCATCGTGTGTTTCTTGTCATTTGTCTCTAGGTAGTTTTTGATTTCCTCTTTTATTTCTTCGGTGATCTCTTGGTTATTTAGTAACGTATTGTTTAGCCTCCATGTGTTTGTGTTTTTTACGGTTTTGTCCGTGTTATTGATTTCTAATCTCATAGCATTGTGGTTGGAACAGCTGCTTGATATGATTTCAGTTTTCTTAAATTTACTGAGGCTTTATTTGTGACCCAAGATGTGATCTATCCTGGAGAATGTTCCGTGTGCAGTTGAGAAGAACGTGTAATCTGCTGTTTTTGGATGGAATGTCCTATAAATATCAATTAACTGTATCTGGTCTATTGTGTCATTTAAAGCTTGTGTTTCCTTATTAATTTTCTGTCTGGATGATCTCCACTGGTGTAAGTGAGCTGTTAAAGTCCCCTGCTATTATGGTGTTACTGTTGATTTCCTCTTTTATAGCTGTTAGCAGTTGCCTTATGTATTGAGGTGCTCCTATGTTGGGCACATATATATCTATAATTGTTATATCTTCTTCTTGGATTGATCCCTTGACCATTATGTAGTGTCTTTCCTTGTCTCTTGTAACATTCTTTATTTTAAAGTCTATTTTATCTGATATGAGTATTGCTACTCCAGCTTTCTTTTGATTTTCATTTGCATAGAATATATTTTTCCATCGCCTCACTTTCAGTCTGTATGTGTCCCTAGGTCTGAAATGGGTCTCTTGTAGACAGCATATATATGGGTCTTGTTTTTGTATCCATTCAGGGAGCCTGTGTCTTTTGGTTGGAACATTTAGTCCATTCATGTTTAAGGTAATTATTGATATGTATGTTCCTATTACTATTTTCTTAATTGTTATGGGTTTGTCTTGGTGGGTCCTTTTCTTCTCTTGTGTTTCCCACTTAGAGAAGTTCCTTTAGCATTTGGTGTAGAGCTGGTTTCATGGTGCTGAATTCTCTTAGCTTTTGCTTGTCTGTAGGGCTTATGATTTCTCTGTCAAATCTGAATGAGATCCTTGCTGGGTGGAGTACTCTTGGTTGTAGTTTCTTCCCTTTCATCACTTTAAATTTATGCCACTCCCTTCTGGCTTGTAGATTTTCTGCTGAGAAATCAGATGTTATCCTTATGGGAGTTCCCTTGTATGTTATTTGTCATTTTTCCCTTGTTGCTTTCAATAATTTTTCTTTGTCTTCAATTTTTGTCAATTTGGTTACTATGTGTCTTGGCATTTTTCTCCTTTGATTTATCCTGACTGGGACTCTCTGCACTTCCTGGACTTGGGTGGCTATTTCTTTTCCCATGCTAGGGAAGTTTTCGATTATAATCTCTTCAAATGTATTCTCGGGTCCTTTCTCTCTCTCTTCTCCTTCTGGGACCCCTTTGATGTGAATGTTGTTGCGTTAAATGTTTTCCCAGAGGACTCTTAGGGTGTCTTCATTTATTTTCATTCTTTTTCTTTATTCTGTTCCATGGCAGTGATTTCCACCTTTCTGTCTTCCAGGCCACTTATCCGTTCTTCTGCCACAGTTATTCTGCTACTGATTCCTTCTGGTGTATTTTTCATTTCAGTTATTATATTGTTCACCTCTGTTTGTTTGTTCTTTAATTCTTCTAGGTGTTTGCTCCTTAATTCTTCTAGGTCTTTGTTAAGCATTTCTTGCATCTTCTCGATCTTTGCCTCCATTCTTTTGCCAAGGTCTTGGATCATGTTCACTATCATTATTCTGAATTCTTTTTCTGGAAGGTTCCCTATCTCCACCTCATTTCGTTTTTTTTCCTAGGGTTTTATCTTGTTCCTTAATCTGGTATAAAGTCCTCTGCCTTTTCATTTTGTCTATCTTTCTGTGAATGTGGTTTTCCTTCCACAGGCTGCAGAATTATAGTGTTTCTTGCTTCTGCTGTCTGCTCTCCAGTGGATGAGTCTATCTTAGAGGCTTGTGCAAGCTTCCTGATGGGAGGGACTGGTGGTGGGTAGAGCTGGGTGTTGCTTTGGTGGGCAAAACTTTAATCTGCTTGTCTGCAGATTAAATAAAACTTTAATAAAAAGTTTAATCCACTTATCTGATGATGCATGGGGCTGGGTTCCCTCCCTGTTGGTAGTTTCGCCTGAGGTGACCCAGCACTGGAGCCTACCTTGCTCTTGGTGGGGTTAATGGCGGACTCTGGGAGGGCTCACACCAAGGAGTATTTCCCAGAACTTCTGCTGCCAGTGTCGTTGTCCTCATGGTGAGCCACAGCCACAGCTACCACCTGCCTCTGCAGGAGACCCTCTAAAACTATCAGGTAGTTCTGGTCATTCTCCTACGAGTTCACTGCTCCTTCCCCTGGGTTCTGATGTGCTCACTACTTTGTGTGTGCCCTCCAAGAGTGGAGTATCTGAGTGGAGTTGAGACTCTGAGACTCTGCGTGGAGTCGCACAGACTCTGGGTCCTGTGAAGCTTCGATGCTTTGTGGTTCTAGAAATCCTATAGGAGATGGTCCACAGCAGGTGAAGCTATTGCTGTCAGTTGAGGTGGTGAAACCAAAGATCTGCAGTTCCGACTAGAGGTGCCGATGTACATACAGGACAAAATCATCTCGTGTGAATGTAGTTCAGGCATGTTTAAGATGAATGGAGCCATGTTAATGCCTACCATATTCTATCTTGAGCCTCTCCTCAGGGACCCCCTCCTCAGTTCCTGAGGCTCCTGTAAGTCATGTACAGGGGACTGGAGAGTGGGCTCTGTCCAATCTGAGCCCTGAGTTACCCTGTGTGTATCTTAGGATACTTTGTATTTCTGTGGGGTCTGTTGTAACATCAACTCTTTCATTTCAGATTTATTTGGGCCCTCTCTTTTTAAAAAAACATACTACTGTTGTCTTTTATTCTTTACAGAAGTTTAATAAGTGTTTGATCTACCTTGACTTACTCTATGTATACTTTTTGCAGTGAGATTTTTACTTTTCTTTGTTTTCTTGTTACTATCAATAATTAGTGAGACTTCTTTTATGCTACCTTCAAAATTGATTATAAAGCTGCTTTATTAGTGATGACAGAGCCTTAATGGAAGTCATGTTCTGGTTGTAAATTAGAATGCAATGTGCCAGCAAAAAGCCCCTTAAGTTTATTTCTCATTACTTCTTGGTCTTTTTTTAATTTAATTTTTATTTTTTATCAGAGCAAATTTGATTAAAATGTTTTGTTTCTTCTAGGTGTGCAAGATGTGGTTCTTTTAAACATATACATATATCTATTCTTCTTTGGATCATTTTCCCATGTAGGTTATGATACAATGTTGAGTAATCTTCTTTTGGTATTACGTAGGTCTTTGGTGATTACACATTTCACATTTGTTTCTATATCTATGTTAACCCCAATATCCTAAGGTATCCAATCCTCACACCTTTCCATTTGGTGAACCATAAGTTAGTTTAGTGAATCTGTGATTGCATTTCTCTGTGGAAATATCTTCATTGGTATCAATTTTTAGCTAAGATCTATAAGTGATATTATAGGATATGTGTCTTTTACTTTCTGACTTAGTACAATCTGCCTGATTACCTCAAGAATCATACATGGTGCTGCAAATAGCATTGTTTTATTTTTTTCCCTGGCTAATATTCCATCTGTACGTGTACCAGTTCTTCTTTGGCCACGCACCTCTTGATGGACCTTTTGGTTGTCTCCATGTCTTGGCTATTGTAATACTGCTGCAATACACATTTGCTTGCCTGTGTCTTTCCAGTTCTATCTTCTTATGTTATAGTCCAAGGAGTGGGCTTGCTGTATCATATGGTAACTCAGTGTGTACGTTTTAAAGGCACCACCATTCAGTTCTCATTAGTGGCTCTTTCCAGGTTACGTCCAACTTAAAGTTGAGGGTATGCATTTCTCCAAAACACCTTCAGTATTTATTGTTTGTAGTTTTCTTGCTGAGGGTTATTCTGACAGGTATGAGCTGATACCCCTTTGTGGTTGAATTTGCATGTATCCCATAATCTGTTGAAATTGAGCTTTAAAGCATATCCTTTTTATTTATCAAACAGTGATTACAGCTTAGTTCTTCAAGGTGTTTTCTTAAAGTATGTGTCACATTTTGAAAATTTTTGGCCATTACCTCCCTCGAGACATTTTGAGGGCAGTTTTCATTTACAGCCCTGCATTATTTGTTCATATGAAGTGACCATTAGCACAGGCTTTAAAGCTGCTTTTGCAGGTAACGGCCTGAGGGCGGCAGCCTTTCTACGTTCCCCACTCTGGTAACTAGGGAAACAGACCTTTCGGCCTGTGGTGTTCCTCGGTTATAAATTAGAGTGCAATGTGCCCGGATAAACCCACAAATGCTGATGTCTCCTTACTTTTGTTTGTTTTTTTTTTAATTTAATTTATATTTAGTATTGGAGTAATATTCCATTGTGTACATGGACCACTTCTTCTTGGTGCATTCCTCGGTTGATGGACATTTTCATTGCTTCCAAGTGTTGACTATGGTAAATATTGCTGGAGTGAAGGATTGCCAGCCTGTGACTTTTTTTTTAATTAATTAATTAATTTATTTATTTATTATTTATGGCTGTGTTGGGTCTTCGTTTCTGTGAGAGGGCCCTCTCCAGTTGCGGCAAGCGGGGGTCACTCTTCATCGCCGTGCGTGGGCCTCTCACCATCGCGGCCTCTCTTGTTGTGGAGCACAGGCTCCAGACACGCAGGCTCAGCAATTGTGGCTCACGGGCACAGTTGCTTCATGGCATATGGGATCTTCCCAGACCAGGGCTCGAACCTGTGTCCCCTGCATTGGCAGGCAGACTCTCAACCACTGCGCCACCAGGGAAGCCCCTGCCTGTGACTTTTTGATTCTCATTTTCTCAGGTGATAGGTCCAGCAGTGGTTTTGATTGATTGACTGGTAGCTCAATGTTTCCCTTTTCAAAGCACCTACATTGTGTTTTCATTAGTGACTCTTAACATGCCCCCCCTTACAACCGAGGGTACGCATTTCTCCACAATCCCTTCAGCATTTATTTTTTGCAGCATTTTTGCTAATGGCCATTCTGACTGCTGTGAGCTGATAGGTATTTGTAATATGGGTATGCATGTCGTTAAATAGTCTAAAATTCATCATTTTTCCACGCCTTTTTCTTTTCTGTTAAAAGAAAAAAGAAAAAAAATTGTGAGTACAATATCCGTCTTGAAAGTGTCTTCCTGGAACGTTGCCCTCTTTTGAAATTTTGGTCAATTTTCAACCCCAGGATTGTTTTGAAATGTAGGTGTCATTTACAGGCCTGCAATGAGTGTGAATATTTAGGGACCATTAGCACTAGGTTTAAGCTGTAGACCTCCCTTGTTATATGGTCGGTCTTTTTGTAATATGTATATAATATGTATTTGGATCATATCCATATCATATAGTAACACAAATCTTCATTTATCCATTCCCGCCACCTTTCCCTTTAGATGAGCAAAGTTGGTTTTCTAAGTTTGTGAGTGTATTTCTCTGTGAATTGTGTTCATTTGTGTCAGTTATTAGATAACGCCTATTAGTGATATCATAGGATATAAGTCTTTTGCTTTCCGACTTACCTCATGATTTGTGATTATCTCCAGGCTCATTTGTGGTGCCTCAAAGAGCAGGGTTTCCTTGTTTTCCATGGCGAATACTCCATTGTGTACCTGGACCACTTATTCTATATCCATTCACTTGTTGATGGACATTTTTATCGCTTCACTGCCTTGGCTATTGTGAATAATGCTGCACTGCAGCTTTTGCAACCTGTGTCTTCTTGATACTTGTCTTCTCAGGTGAGAGGTCCAATGGTGCGCCTGCTGGATTGAATGGTACCTAAATTTTTACTTTTAAACGCAGCTCTTTTCTGTTCTCATTACTGGCTGTTAACCACTTTGCATCTCACCAGCAGCTAGAGGATACACAATTCTCTACAACCGCATCAGCATTTATGCTTTGTAGACTTTTTGCTGATGGTCAGTCGACTGGTGTGATTGGAAACCCTTTTGTTGATTAGATTGCATGAGTCTAATAATTCCTGAGGTTGAGCCTTAATCCATTCTCCTTTTATTTAAAGACGGTGAGTAATACTTACCTCTTTATAGTATTTTATTGAAAAATTTGCCTGTATTAAATTTTTCTTTCCGTTCCCTACCTCAGCACAATTTTTGACGGCAGGTGTCCTTTACAGCCCTGAGTCCTTGTGAATTTTAAGTGACCATTAGCTGTGGGTTTAAAGCCGCTCTTGCGGGAAACGGCCACAAGGCGGCAGCATTTCTCCTTTACCAAATCTGGTTACTATGGCAACAGAGCCTTACTGGAAGTGATGGTCTAGGTTGCAAATTAGAATGGAATGTGCCAGGAAAAAGCCCCTTAAGTTTATGTCTCATTACTTCTTGTTCATATTTTTAAGTTAATTTTTATTTTTTGTCACAACAAACTTGATTACAATGTTTTGTTTGTTCTAGGTGTGCAAGATGTGGTTCTTTCACACATATACATATACATATATCTATTCTTCTTCGGATCCTTTTCCCATGTAGGTTATGACACAATGTAGAGTAGTCTTCTCTTGGTATTCTGTAGGTCTTTGGTGATTATATATTTCACATGTGTTTGTATGTCTCTGTTAACCTCAATATGGTAATGTATCCAATCCTCACACCTTTCCATCTGGTGAACCATAAGTTTCTTTAATGTATCTGTGATTGCCTTTCTCTGTGGAAATATCTTCGTTTCTATCAATTTTTAGGTAACACCTATATCTGATATGATAGGATATGTGTCTTTCACTTTCTCACTTACTACAAGTTGTGTGATTACCTCTAGACTCATCTATGGTGCTGCAAATGGCATTGCTTCATTTTGTCACTAGCTCATATTCCATCTGTACATGTAGCAGTTCTTCTTTGTCCACCCATTTGTCAGTGGACTTTTTGGTTACTTCCATATATTGGCTATTGTAATAGTATGCATTGCAGATTTGCCTGCCTGTGTCCTTCCAATTCTGTCTTTGTCGGTTATAGTCCAGGAATAGGTCTGCTAGGTCATATGGTAGCTCAGCGTTTACCTTTTAAAGGTACCTCCATTCTGTTTTCATTAGTGGCTCTTTCCAGGTTACGTCCCACTTAAAGTTGAGGGTATACATTTCTCCACAGCACCTTCAGCATTTATTATTTGTAGTTTTTGCTGATGGTTATTCTGACGGGTGTGAGCTGACACCTCTTTACGGTTGAATTTGCATGTGTCTCATATTCCGTTGCAATTGAGCTTTAAGGCAAGTCATTTTTATTTTTCAAGCTGTAATTACAGCTTAGTTCTTCAAAGTGGTTTCTTAAACTATGTGTCAAATTTTGAAATGTTTTGGCCATTACCTCCCTCAAGACATTTTGAGGGCAGGTTTCATTTTCAGCCCTACAGTACTTGTTCATATGAAGTGACCATTAGCACAGGCTTTAAACTGCTTTTGCAGGTAACGGCCACAGGGCTGCTACCTTTCTACATTCCCCACGCTGATACTAGGGAAACAGACTTTACGGCCAGTGGTGTTCCTCGGTTGTAAATTAGAGTAGAATGTGCCCAGATAAACACAAAAAAGCTGATGATTCCTTACTTTTGTTGGATTTTTAAATTTAATTTATATTTATTATTGGAGTTAATATTCTATTCTGTACATGGACCACTTCTTGGTGCATTCCTCTGTTGATGGACATTTTCATTGCTTCCAAGTGTTGGCTATGGTAAATATTGTTGGAGTGCAGGATTGCCAGCCTGTTACTTTTTGATTCTCATTTTCTCTGGTGATAGGCCCAGCAGTGGGTGTGATTGATGGACTGGTCACTCAGTGTTTACTTTTTCAAAGCACCTCCAATGTGTTTTTATTAGTGGCTTTTACAACGTCCCCCTTAGAACCGAGGGTACGCATTTCTCCACAATCGCTTCAGCATTTATTGTTTGCACCATTTTTGCTGATGGCCATTCTGACTGCTGTGATCTGATAGGTATTTGTAATTTGGGTTTGCATATCTTTCAAAATTCCTAAAATTCATCATTTTTCCACATCTTTTTCTTTTATCAAAAGAATAATCTGTGAGCACAATATACCTCTTGAAATTATCTTCTTCGAAGGTTGCCCTCTTTTGAATTTTTTGTTCGATTTTTGACCCCAGAATTTTTTTGGAGGGCCGGTGTCATTTACAGAACTGCAAGTTGTTGAATATTAATGACAGTTTGCAGTGGGTTTAAAGCTGCTGTTGTGGGAAACGGCCAAAAGGAGGCAGCATTTCGCCATTCCCCAATCTAGGTACTAGGGCAACAGAGCCTTTCTGGAAGTCGTTGTCTTAGGTTGTAAATTAGAATGGAGTTTGCCAGGAGAAATCCCCATAAGTTTATGTCTCATTAGTTCTTATTCGTTTTTTTTTCCAAACACACACACTGTATTTTATTTTTATAAGAGATAAATAGACTGACATCAAGCATTGTACATGGATGATCACAACAAAAGCAACAATGATTGCAATTACCAAACCTGAAACACACTCATACTATGTGAAAATATTGACATTCAGTCCAGTAATCCTTCACTGTAGCAGCTGCTTTACTTTGCAGTGAAAATTGATTTGTATATTCTTTGCCTCTGAGTCCTTGTGGGATTTTTTTTTTTAATTCAAACAGAAAGTAACAAAAATTATACTTATCGTCATCAGTTCACTCAGTCCCATGTAATAAATTTTTTTTTCATCTGGATCTTTTGTTAGCACTTTTATGAGTTCATTAGTTTTATCATTAGAGTTCTGAAAATGCTTATTCATTCATTTCAGCAGTACAATAGAGTTACCAGAAACCTGTACTTGTCAGAGTCTTTTCCATGAATTTCATGAAGATGAAACCCTTTTATAGGAACATATTTGCAAAAGCATCAGAGTACACCCAGAACTGTCTGTAAATGACAAAAGACTTAAAAATGACCACGGTTAAAGATTTGATGAAAGTTTATAATAATGCAGTTGACAAGAAAATTAGTTATTTCTGAGATATACATTTTAAAGTAATAACTAGGATTATGAATTATAACATTATACCAGAACATATAAGATTTTTAGAAATTTCATGTAATGTCTGAAACATTTATATTAACATATTTCCATACAAAAAACCGAATGAAAGTTTAGTATTAGTTGTTTTGTTTGTTTTTTTATACTGCAGGTTCTTATCAGTCATCAATTTTATACACATCAGTGTATACATGTCAATCCCAATAGCCCAATTCAGCACAACACCATCCCCACCCCACCGCATTCCCCCCCCCTTGGTGTCCATGTGTCTGCGCTCTACATCTGTGTCTCAACTTATGCCCTGCAAACTGGCTCATCTGTACCAATTTTCTAGGTTCCACATACCTGCGTTAATATACGGTATTTGTTTTTCTCTTTCTGACTTACTTCACTCTGTATGACAGTCTCTAGATCCATCCACGTCTCAACAAATGACTCAATTTGGTTCCTTTTTGTGGCTGAGTAATATTCCATTCTATATATGTACCACAACTTCTTTATCCATTCGTCTGTTGATGGGCATTTAGGTTGCTTCCGTGACCAGGCTATTGTAAATAGTGCTGTAATAAACATTCGGGTGCAAGTGTACTTTTGAATTATGGTTTTCTCTGGGTGTATACACAGTAGTGGGATTGCTGGGTCATATGGTAGCTCAATGTTCACATTTTTAAGGCACGTACATTCTGTTCTCTTTAGTGCCTCTTTCCAAGTTATATCCCACTTAAAGTTCAGGGTATGCATTCCTCCACAACACCTTCAGCATTTATTGTTTGTAGTTTTCTTGCTGATGGTTATTCTGACAAGGGTGAGCTGCTACCTCTTTCTGGTTGAATTCGAATGGGCCTCATAATCCGTTGAAATTGAGCTTTAAGGCATGTCCTTTTTACTTTTCAAGCTGTGATTACCCCTTATTTCTTCAAAGTGTTCTCTTAAAGTATGTGTCAAATTTGACATGTTTTGGCCATTACCTCCCTCAAGACATTTTGAGGGCAGGTTTCATTTACAGTCCTGCAGTACTTGTTCCTAGGAAAGGACCATTAGCACAGGCCTTAAAGCTGCTTTCGCAGGTAACTGCCAGAGGGTGGCAGCCTTTCTATGTTCCCCACCCTGGTACATATGGAAAAGCCCTTGCAGCATGTGGTGTTTCTCGGTTATAAATTAGAGTGGAGTGTGCCCGGAAAAACCCACACAAGCTGATGTCTCCTTACTTTTGTTGGTTTTTTAAATTTAATTTTTATTTTTTATTGGAGTAATTTTCCACTGTATACGTGGACCACTTCTACTTTGTGTATTCCTTGGTTGATGGACATTTTCATTGTTTCCAAGTGTTGGCTATGGGAAATATTGTTGGAGTGCAGGATTGCCAGCCTGTGACTATTTGATTCTCATTTTATCAGGTGATAGGCCCAGCAGTGGGTGTGATTCATTGACTGGTAGAACCGTGGTTCCCTTTTCAAAGCACCTTCTTTGTGTTTTCATTAGTGGCTCTTACCACGTCCCCCTTAGAATTGAGGGTACGCATTTCTCCACAATTGCTTCAGCATTTACTGTTTGCAGCATTTATGCTAATGGCCCTTGTGGCTGCTGTGAGCTGATAGGTTTTTGTAACTTGGGTTTGCATGTCTTTGAAAATTCGTAAAACTCATCATTTTTCTCTGCCGTTTTAATTTCTGTTAAAAAAAGGAAACAGTTGGGAGTACAGTATAACTCTTGAAATTGTGTTCTTGGAAGGTTGCCCTCTTTTGAAATTTTTGGTCGATTTTGCACCCCAGAATTTTTTAGAAAGCAGGTGTCTTTTACCGAACTGCAAGTTTGGTGAATATTTAGTGACCTTTAGCAATGGGTTTAAAGCTGCTGTTGTGGGAAGTGGCCTCAAGGAGGCAGTACTTCTCCATTCCCAAATCTGAGGACTAGGGCAGCAGAGCCTTTCTGGAAGTCGTGTCCCTAGTTTGTCAATTCCATTGAAATGTGCATGGAGAAAGCCCCATAAGTTTATGTCTCATTATTTCTTCTTGGTTTTAAAATTTTTTTTAATTGGGGTAAATCTTAGAATACTGTTTGTCCTAGGTGTACACAATCTGGTTCGTTTGTACATTATATATGTCTATTCAAGTACAGATTCTCTTCCCATGTAAAATGATACTGAGGGTGCCGCAGACCTCTCTTGCTATATGGTTGATCTTTTTGAGATATGGATATAATATGTGTTTGTATACATATAGTAACACTAATCTTAATTTATCCATTCCCCCCACCTTTCCTTTTAGATGAGCATAGTTTGTTTTCTAAGTCTGTGAGTGTCTTTCTCTGTGGAAATATGTTCCTTTGTGTCAGTTATTAAATAACGCCTATAAGTGATATCATAGAATATAGGTCTTTTGCTTTCCGACTTACCTCATGTTTCGTGATTATCTCCAGACTCATTTGCGGTGCCTCAGAGAGCAGTGGTTCATTGTTTTCCATGGCTATTATTCCATTGTGTACATGGACCACTTCTTCTTTATCCATTTACCTGTTGTTGGACATTTTGATTGCTCCACTGTCTTGGTTCTTGTGAATAACGCTGGACTGCAGCTTTTGCGGCCTGTGTCTTCTCGATTCTTGTCTTCTCAAGTGAGAGGTCCATTGGTGCGCCTGCTGGATTGAATGGTACCTCCATTTTTACTTTTAGAAACGTCTCCTTTCTGTTCTCATTATTGGCTGTTACCCCTTTACGTCTCACCAGCAGGTAGAGGGTACACAGTTCCCTAAAACCCCTTCAGCATTTATTGTTTGTAGACTTTTTGCTCATGGTCAGTCGACTGGTGTAAGTTGAAACTTTTTGTAGATTAGATTGCATGGGTCTAACACTCCCTGAGGTTGAGCTTTTATCCATTTTCCTTTTTTTTAAAAGAGCATGAGTAAAACTTAACTCTTCATACTCACTTCTTGAAACATTTGCCTGTTTTGAATTTTTTTGTCCATTCCCTCCTTCAGCACAATTTTTTAGGGCAGGTGTCCTTTACAGCCCTGAGTCCTTGTGAAAGTTAAGTGACCATTCGCTGTGAGTTTAAAGCTGCTCTTGCAGGAAACGGCCACAAGTTGACAGCATTTCTCATTTACCATATTTGGTAACCTGGGAAACAGAGCCTTAATGGAAGTGGTGTTCTAGGTTGTAAATTAGAATGGAATGTGCCAGGGAAAAGCCCTTTAAGTTTATGTCTCATTACTTCTTGTTCATATTTGTAATTTACTTTTTATTTTTTATCCCAGCAAATATGATTACAATGGTTTGTTTGTTCTAGGTGTGCAAGATGTGGTTCTTTCACACATATACATGCATCTATTCTTCCTCGCATCCTTTTCCCATGTAGGTTATGACACAATGTTGAGTAGTCTTCTCCTGGTCTTCCGTACGTCTTTGGTGGTTATATATTTCACATGGTTTGTATATCTCTGTTAACCCCAATGTGGTAATGTATCCAATCCTCATCCCTTTCTATTTGGTGAACCATAAGTTTTTTAACGAATCTGTGATTGCCTTTCTCTGTGGAAATATATTCATTGGTATCAATTTTTAAATAACTCTTAAATATGATATGATAGGATATGTGTCTTTTGCTTTATCACTTACTACACGTGGCGTGATTACGTCTAGACTCATCTATGGTGCTGCAAATGGCATTGTTTCATTTTTTTCACTAGCGAATATTCCATCTGTACATGGAGGAGTTCTTCTTTGTCCATCCATCTGTTGGTGGACTTTTTGGTTACTTCCATATCTTGGCTATTGTACTACTGTGCAGTGCAGATTTGCCTGCCTGTGTCTTTCCAATTCTCTCTTCTTAGGTTATACGTCGAGGAGTGGGACTGCTGGATCATATAGTAGCTCAATGTTTACCTTTTTAAGGCACCTCCATTCTGTACTCATTCGTGGCCCTTTCCAAGTTACGTCCCCTTTGAAGGTGAGGGTATGCATTTCTCCACAACACCTTCAGCATTTATTGTTTGTAGTTTTCTTGCTGATGGTTATTCTGACAAGTGTGAGCTGATACCTCTCTGTGGTTGAATTCGAATGTGCCACATAATCTGTTGAAATTGAGCTTTAAGGCATGTCCTTTTCTATGTTTCAAGCTGTGGTTACCCCTTAGTTCTTCAAAGTGTTCTCTTTAAGTATGTGTCACATTTTGAAATGTTTTGGCCTTTACCTCCCTCAAGACATTTTGAGGGCCTGTTTCATTTACAGTTCTGCAGTACTTGTTCCTATGAAGTGACCATTAGCACAGGCTTTAAAGCTGCTTTTGCAGGTAACTGCCAGAGGGCGGCAGCCTTTCTATGTCCCCCACCCTGGTAACTAGGGAAAAGCCCTTGCGGCCTGTGGTGTTTCTCGGTTATAAATTAGAGTGGAGTGTGCCCGGACAAACCCACACAAGCTGATGTCTCCTTACTTTTGTTGGATTTTTACATTTAATTTTTATTTTTTATTGGAGTAATTTTCCACTGTGTACGTGGACCACTTCTACTTTGTGCATTCCTCGGTTGATGGACATTTTCATTGCTTCCAAGTGTTGGCTATGGTAAATATTGTTGGAGTGCAGGATTGCCAGCCTGTTACTTTTTGATTCTCATTTTCTCTGGTGATAGGCCCAGCAGTGGGTGTGATTGATGGACTGGTCACTCAGTGTTTACTTTTTCAAAGCACCTCCAATGTGTTTTTATTAGTGGCTTTTACAACGTCCCCCTTAGAACCGAGGGTACGCATTTCTCCACAATCGCTTCAGCATTTATTGTTTGCACCATTTTTGCTGATGGCCATTCTGACTGCTGTGATCTGATAGGTATTTGTAATTTGGGTTTGCATATCTTTCAAAATTCCTAAAATTCATCATTTTTCCACATCTTTTTCTTTTATCAAAAGAATAATCTGTGAGCACAATATACCTCTTGAAATTATCTTCTTCGAAGGTTGCCCTCTTTTGAATTTTTTGTTCGATTTTTGACCCCAGAATTTTTTTGGAGGGCCGGTGTCATTTACAGAACTGCAAGTTGTTGAATATTAATGACAGTTTGCAGTGGGTTTAAAGCTGCTGTTGTGGGAAACGGCCAAAAGGAGGCAGCATTTCGCCATTCCCCAATCTAGGTACTAGGGCAACAGAGCCTTTCTGGAAGTCGTTGTCTTAGGTTGTAAATTAGAATGGAGTTTGCCAGGAGAAATCCCCATAAGTTTATGTCTCATTAGTTCTTATTCGTTTTTTTTTCCAAACACACACACTGTATTTTATTTTTATAAGAGATAAATAGACTGACATCAAGCATTGTACATGGATGATCACAACAAAAGCAACAATGATTGCAATTACCAAACCTGAAACACACTCATACTATGTGAAAATATTGACATTCAGTCCAGTAATCCTTCACTGTAGCAGCTGCTTTACTTTGCAGTGAAAATTGATTTGTATATTCTTTGCCTCTGAGTCCTTGTGGGATTTTTTTTTTTAATTCAAACAGAAAGTAACAAAAATTATACTTATCGTCATCAGTTCACTCAGTCCCATGTAATAAATTTTTTTTTCATCTGGATCTTTTGTTAGCACTTTTATGAGTTCATTAGTTTTATCATTAGAGTTCTGAAAATGCTTATTCATTCATTTCAGCAGTACAATAGAGTTACCAGAAACCTGTACTTGTCAGAGTCTTTTCCATGAATTTCATGAAGATGAAACCCTTTTATAGGAACATATTTGCAAAAGCATCAGAGTACACCCAGAACTGTCTGTAAATGACAAAAGACTTAAAAATGACCACGGTTAAAGATTTGATGAAAGTTTATAATAATGCAGTTGACAAGAAAATTAGTTATTTCTGAGATATACATTTTAAAGTAATAACTAGGATTATGAATTATAACATTATACCAGAACATATAAGATTTTTAGAAATTTCATGTAATGTCTGAAACATTTATATTAACATATTTCCATACAAAAAACCGAATGAAAGTTTAGTATTAGTTGTTTTGTTTGTTTTTTTATACTGCAGGTTCTTATCAGTCATCAATTTTATACACATCAGTGTATACATGTCAATCCCAATAGCCCAATTCAGCACAACACCATCCCCACCCCACCGCATTCCCCCCCCCTTGGTGTCCATGTGTCTGCGCTCTACATCTGTGTCTCAACTTATGCCCTGCAAACTGGCTCATCTGTACCAATTTTCTAGGTTCCACATACCTGCGTTAATATACGGTATTTGTTTTTCTCTTTCTGACTTACTTCACTCTGTATGACAGTCTCTAGATCCATCCACGTCTCAACAAATGACTCAATTTGGTTCCTTTTTGTGGCTGAGTAATATTCCATTCTATATATGTACCACAACTTCTTTATCCATTCGTCTGTTGATGGGCATTTAGGTTGCTTCCGTGACCAGGCTATTGTAAATAGTGCTGTAATAAACATTCGGGTGCAAGTGTACTTTTGAATTATGGTTTTCTCTGGGTGTATACACAGTAGTGGGATTGCTGGGTCATATGGTAGCTCAATGTTCACATTTTTAAGGCACGTACATTCTGTTCTCTTTAGTGCCTCTTTCCAAGTTATATCCCACTTAAAGTTCAGGGTATGCATTCCTCCACAACACCTTCAGCATTTATTGTTTGTAGTTTTCTTGCTGATGGTTATTCTGACAAGGGTGAGCTGCTACCTCTTTCTGGTTGAATTCGAATGGGCCTCATAATCCGTTGAAATTGAGCTTTAAGGCATGTCCTTTTTACTTTTCAAGCTGTGATTACCCCTTATTTCTTCAAAGTGTTCTCTTAAAGTATGTGTCAAATTTGACATGTTTTGGCCATTACCTCCCTCAAGACATTTTGAGGGCAGGTTTCATTTACAGTCCTGCAGTACTTGTTCCTAGGAAAGGACCATTAGCACAGGCCTTAAAGCTGCTTTCGCAGGTAACTGCCAGAGGGTGGCAGCCTTTCTATGTTCCCCACCCTGGTACATATGGAAAAGCCCTTGCAGCATGTGGTGTTTCTCGGTTATAAATTAGAGTGGAGTGTGCCCGGAAAAACCCACACAAGCTGATGTCTCCTTACTTTTGTTGGTTTTTTAAATTTAATTTTTATTTTTTATTGGAGTAATTTTCCACTGTATACGTGGACCACTTCTACTTTGTGTATTCCTTGGTTGATGGACATTTTCATTGTTTCCAAGTGTTGGCTATGGGAAATATTGTTGGAGTGCAGGATTGCCAGCCTGTGACTATTTGATTCTCATTTTATCAGGTGATAGGCCCAGCAGTGGGTGTGATTCATTGACTGGTAGAACCGTGGTTCCCTTTTCAAAGCACCTTCTTTGTGTTTTCATTAGTGGCTCTTACCACGTCCCCCTTAGAATTGAGGGTACGCATTTCTCCACAATTGCTTCAGCATTTACTGTTTGCAGCATTTATGCTAATGGCCCTTGTGGCTGCTGTGAGCTGATAGGTTTTTGTAACTTGGGTTTGCATGTCTTTGAAAATTCGTAAAACTCATCATTTTTCTCTGCCGTTTTAATTTCTGTTAAAAAAAGGAAACAGTTGGGAGTACAGTATAACTCTTGAAATTGTGTTCTTGGAAGGTTGCCCTCTTTTGAAATTTTTGGTCGATTTTGCACCCCAGAATTTTTTAGAAAGCAGGTGTCTTTTACCGAACTGCAAGTTTGGTGAATATTTAGTGACCTTTAGCAATGGGTTTAAAGCTGCTGTTGTGGGAAGTGGCCTCAAGGAGGCAGTACTTCTCCATTCCCAAATCTGAGGACTAGGGCAGCAGAGCCTTTCTGGAAGTCGTGTCCCTAGTTTGTCAATTCCATTGAAATGTGCATGGAGAAAGCCCCATAAGTTTATGTCTCATTATTTCTTCTTGGTTTTAAAATTTTTTTTAATTGGGGTAAATCTTAGAATACTGTTTGTCCTAGGTGTACACAATCTGGTTCGTTTGTACATTATATATGTCTATTCAAGTACAGATTCTCTTCCCATGTAAAATGATACTGAGGGTGCCGCAGACCTCTCTTGCTATATGGTTGATCTTTTTGAGATATGGATATAATATGTGTTTGTATACATATAGTAACACTAATCTTAATTTATCCATTCCCCCCACCTTTCCTTTTAGATGAGCATAGTTTGTTTTCTAAGTCTGTGAGTGTCTTTCTCTGTGGAAATATGTTCCTTTGTGTCAGTTATTAAATAACGCCTATAAGTGATATCATAGAATATAGGTCTTTTGCTTTCCGACTTACCTCATGTTTCGTGATTATCTCCAGACTCATTTGCGGTGCCTCAGAGAGCAGTGGTTCATTGTTTTCCATGGCTATTATTCCATTGTGTACATGGACCACTTCTTCTTTATCCATTTACCTGTTGTTGGACATTTTGATTGCTCCACTGTCTTGGTTCTTGTGAATAACGCTGGACTGCAGCTTTTGCGGCCTGTGTCTTCTCGATTCTTGTCTTCTCAAGTGAGAGGTCCATTGGTGCGCCTGCTGGATTGAATGGTACCTCCATTTTTACTTTTAGAAACGTCTCCTTTCTGTTCTCATTATTGGCTGTTACCCCTTTACGTCTCACCAGCAGGTAGAGGGTACACAGTTCCCTAAAACCCCTTCAGCATTTATTGTTTGTAGACTTTTTGCTCATGGTCAGTCGACTGGTGTAAGTTGAAACTTTTTGTAGATTAGATTGCATGGGTCTAACACTCCCTGAGGTTGAGCTTTTATCCATTTTCCTTTTTTTTAAAAGAGCATGAGTAAAACTTAACTCTTCATACTCACTTCTTGAAACATTTGCCTGTTTTGAATTTTTTTGTCCATTCCCTCCTTCAGCACAATTTTTTAGGGCAGGTGTCCTTTACAGCCCTGAGTCCTTGTGAAAGTTAAGTGACCATTCGCTGTGAGTTTAAAGCTGCTCTTGCAGGAAACGGCCACAAGTTGACAGCATTTCTCATTTACCATATTTGGTAACCTGGGAAACAGAGCCTTAATGGAAGTGGTGTTCTAGGTTGTAAATTAGAATGGAATGTGCCAGGGAAAAGCCCTTTAAGTTTATGTCTCATTACTTCTTGTTCATATTTGTAATTTACTTTTTATTTTTTATCCCAGCAAATATGATTACAATGGTTTGTTTGTTCTAGGTGTGCAAGATGTGGTTCTTTCACACATATACATGCATCTATTCTTCCTCGCATCCTTTTCCCATGTAGGTTATGACACAATGTTGAGTAGTCTTCTCCTGGTCTTCCGTACGTCTTTGGTGGTTATATATTTCACATGGTTTGTATATCTCTGTTAACCCCAATGTGGTAATGTATCCAATCCTCATCCCTTTCTATTTGGTGAACCATAAGTTTTTTAACGAATCTGTGATTGCCTTTCTCTGTGGAAATATATTCATTGGTATCAATTTTTAAATAACTCTTAAATATGATATGATAGGATATGTGTCTTTTGCTTTATCACTTACTACACGTGGCGTGATTACGTCTAGACTCATCTATGGTGCTGCAAATGGCATTGTTTCATTTTTTTCACTAGCGAATATTCCATCTGTACATGGAGGAGTTCTTCTTTGTCCATCCATCTGTTGGTGGACTTTTTGGTTACTTCCATATCTTGGCTATTGTACTACTGTGCAGTGCAGATTTGCCTGCCTGTGTCTTTCCAATTCTCTCTTCTTAGGTTATACGTCGAGGAGTGGGACTGCTGGATCATATAGTAGCTCAATGTTTACCTTTTTAAGGCACCTCCATTCTGTACTCATTCGTGGCCCTTTCCAAGTTACGTCCCCTTTGAAGGTGAGGGTATGCATTTCTCCACAACACCTTCAGCATTTATTGTTTGTAGTTTTCTTGCTGATGGTTATTCTGACAAGTGTGAGCTGATACCTCTCTGTGGTTGAATTCGAATGTGCCACATAATCTGTTGAAATTGAGCTTTAAGGCATGTCCTTTTCTATGTTTCAAGCTGTGGTTACCCCTTAGTTCTTCAAAGTGTTCTCTTTAAGTATGTGTCACATTTTGAAATGTTTTGGCCTTTACCTCCCTCAAGACATTTTGAGGGCCTGTTTCATTTACAGTTCTGCAGTACTTGTTCCTATGAAGTGACCATTAGCACAGGCTTTAAAGCTGCTTTTGCAGGTAACTGCCAGAGGGCGGCAGCCTTTCTATGTCCCCCACCCTGGTAACTAGGGAAAAGCCCTTGCGGCCTGTGGTGTTTCTCGGTTATAAATTAGAGTGGAGTGTGCCCGGACAAACCCACACAAGCTGATGTCTCCTTACTTTTGTTGGATTTTTACATTTAATTTTTATTTTTTATTGGAGTAATTTTCCACTGTGTACGTGGACCACTTCTACTTTGTGCATTCCTCGGTTGATGGACATTTTCATTGCTTCCAAGTGTTGGCTATGGTAAATATTGTTGGAGTGCAGGATTGCCAGCCTGTTACTTTTTGATTCTCATTTTCTCTGGTGATAGGCCCAGCAGTGGGTGTGATTGATGGACTGGTCACTCAGTGTTTACTTTTTCAAAGCACCTCCAATGTGTTTTTATTAGTGGCTTTTACAACGTCCCCCTTAGAACCGAGGGTACGCATTTCTCCACAATCGCTTCAGCATTTATTGTTTGCACCATTTTTGCTGATGGCCATTCTGACTGCTGTGATCTGATAGGTATTTGTAATTTGGGTTTGCATATCTTTCAAAATTCCTAAAATTCATCATTTTTCCACATCTTTTTCTTTTATCAAAAGAATAATCTGTGAGCACAATATACCTCTTGAAATTATCTTCTTCGAAGGTTGCCCTCTTTTGAATTTTTTGTTCGATTTTTGACCCCAGAATTTTTTTGGAGGGCCGGTGTCATTTACAGAACTGCAAGTTGTTGAATATTAATGACAGTTTGCAGTGGGTTTAAAGCTGCTGTTGTGGGAAACGGCCAAAAGGAGGCAGCATTTCGCCATTCCCCAATCTAGGTACTAGGGCAACAGAGCCTTTCTGGAAGTCGTTGTCTTAGGTTGTAAATTAGAATGGAGTTTGCCAGGAGAAATCCCCATAAGTTTATGTCTCATTAGTTCTTATTCGTTTTTTTTTCCAAACACACACACTGTATTTTATTTTTATAAGAGATAAATAGACTGACATCAAGCATTGTACATGGATGATCACAACAAAAGCAACAATGATTGCAATTACCAAACCTGAAACACACTCATACTATGTGAAAATATTGACATTCAGTCCAGTAATCCTTCACTGTAGCAGCTGCTTTACTTTGCAGTGAAAATTGATTTGTATATTCTTTGCCTCTGAGTCCTTGTGGGATTTTTTTTTTTAATTCAAACAGAAAGTAACAAAAATTATACTTATCGTCATCAGTTCACTCAGTCCCATGTAATAAATTTTTTTTTCATCTGGATCTTTTGTTAGCACTTTTATGAGTTCATTAGTTTTATCATTAGAGTTCTGAAAATGCTTATTCATTCATTTCAGCAGTACAATAGAGTTACCAGAAACCTGTACTTGTCAGAGTCTTTTCCATGAATTTCATGAAGATGAAACCCTTTTATAGGAACATATTTGCAAAAGCATCAGAGTACACCCAGAACTGTCTGTAAATGACAAAAGACTTAAAAATGACCACGGTTAAAGATTTGATGAAAGTTTATAATAATGCAGTTGACAAGAAAATTAGTTATTTCTGAGATATACATTTTAAAGTAATAACTAGGATTATGAATTATAACATTATACCAGAACATATAAGATTTTTAGAAATTTCATGTAATGTCTGAAACATTTATATTAACATATTTCCATACAAAAAACCGAATGAAAGTTTAGTATTAGTTGTTTTGTTTGTTTTTTTATACTGCAGGTTCTTATCAGTCATCAATTTTATACACATCAGTGTATACATGTCAATCCCAATAGCCCAATTCAGCACAACACCATCCCCACCCCACCGCATTCCCCCCCCCTTGGTGTCCATGTGTCTGCGCTCTACATCTGTGTCTCAACTTATGCCCTGCAAACTGGCTCATCTGTACCAATTTTCTAGGTTCCACATACCTGCGTTAATATACGGTATTTGTTTTTCTCTTTCTGACTTACTTCACTCTGTATGACAGTCTCTAGATCCATCCACGTCTCAACAAATGACTCAATTTGGTTCCTTTTTGTGGCTGAGTAATATTCCATTCTATATATGTACCACAACTTCTTTATCCATTCGTCTGTTGATGGGCATTTAGGTTGCTTCCGTGACCAGGCTATTGTAAATAGTGCTGTAATAAACATTCGGGTGCAAGTGTACTTTTGAATTATGGTTTTCTCTGGGTGTATACACAGTAGTGGGATTGCTGGGTCATATGGTAGCTCAATGTTCACATTTTTAAGGCACGTACATTCTGTTCTCTTTAGTGCCTCTTTCCAAGTTATATCCCACTTAAAGTTCAGGGTATGCATTCCTCCACAACACCTTCAGCATTTATTGTTTGTAGTTTTCTTGCTGATGGTTATTCTGACAAGGGTGAGCTGCTACCTCTTTCTGGTTGAATTCGAATGGGCCTCATAATCCGTTGAAATTGAGCTTTAAGGCATGTCCTTTTTACTTTTCAAGCTGTGATTACCCCTTATTTCTTCAAAGTGTTCTCTTAAAGTATGTGTCAAATTTGACATGTTTTGGCCATTACCTCCCTCAAGACATTTTGAGGGCAGGTTTCATTTACAGTCCTGCAGTACTTGTTCCTAGGAAAGGACCATTAGCACAGGCCTTAAAGCTGCTTTCGCAGGTAACTGCCAGAGGGTGGCAGCCTTTCTATGTTCCCCACCCTGGTACATATGGAAAAGCCCTTGCAGCATGTGGTGTTTCTCGGTTATAAATTAGAGTGGAGTGTGCCCGGAAAAACCCACACAAGCTGATGTCTCCTTACTTTTGTTGGTTTTTTAAATTTAATTTTTATTTTTTATTGGAGTAATTTTCCACTGTATACGTGGACCACTTCTACTTTGTGTATTCCTTGGTTGATGGACATTTTCATTGTTTCCAAGTGTTGGCTATGGGAAATATTGTTGGAGTGCAGGATTGCCAGCCTGTGACTATTTGATTCTCATTTTATCAGGTGATAGGCCCAGCAGTGGGTGTGATTCATTGACTGGTAGAACCGTGGTTCCCTTTTCAAAGCACCTTCTTTGTGTTTTCATTAGTGGCTCTTACCACGTCCCCCTTAGAATTGAGGGTACGCATTTCTCCACAATTGCTTCAGCATTTACTGTTTGCAGCATTTATGCTAATGGCCCTTGTGGCTGCTGTGAGCTGATAGGTTTTTGTAACTTGGGTTTGCATGTCTTTGAAAATTCGTAAAACTCATCATTTTTCTCTGCCGTTTTAATTTCTGTTAAAAAAAGGAAACAGTTGGGAGTACAGTATAACTCTTGAAATTGTGTTCTTGGAAGGTTGCCCTCTTTTGAAATTTTTGGTCGATTTTGCACCCCAGAATTTTTTAGAAAGCAGGTGTCTTTTACCGAACTGCAAGTTTGGTGAATATTTAGTGACCTTTAGCAATGGGTTTAAAGCTGCTGTTGTGGGAAGTGGCCTCAAGGAGGCAGTACTTCTCCATTCCCAAATCTGAGGACTAGGGCAGCAGAGCCTTTCTGGAAGTCGTGTCCCTAGTTTGTCAATTCCATTGAAATGTGCATGGAGAAAGCCCCATAAGTTTATGTCTCATTATTTCTTCTTGGTTTTAAAATTTTTTTTAATTGGGGTAAATCTTAGAATACTGTTTGTCCTAGGTGTACACAATCTGGTTCGTTTGTACATTATATATGTCTATTCAAGTACAGATTCTCTTCCCATGTAAAATGATACTGAGGGTGCCGCAGACCTCTCTTGCTATATGGTTGATCTTTTTGAGATATGGATATAATATGTGTTTGTATACATATAGTAACACTAATCTTAATTTATCCATTCCCCCCACCTTTCCTTTTAGATGAGCATAGTTTGTTTTCTAAGTCTGTGAGTGTCTTTCTCTGTGGAAATATGTTCCTTTGTGTCAGTTATTAAATAACGCCTATAAGTGATATCATAGAATATAGGTCTTTTGCTTTCCGACTTACCTCATGTTTCGTGATTATCTCCAGACTCATTTGCGGTGCCTCAGAGAGCAGTGGTTCATTGTTTTCCATGGCTATTATTCCATTGTGTACATGGACCACTTCTTCTTTATCCATTTACCTGTTGTTGGACATTTTGATTGCTCCACTGTCTTGGTTCTTGTGAATAACGCTGGACTGCAGCTTTTGCGGCCTGTGTCTTCTCGATTCTTGTCTTCTCAAGTGAGAGGTCCATTGGTGCGCCTGCTGGATTGAATGGTACCTCCATTTTTACTTTTAGAAACGTCTCCTTTCTGTTCTCATTATTGGCTGTTACCCCTTTACGTCTCACCAGCAGGTAGAGGGTACACAGTTCCCTAAAACCCCTTCAGCATTTATTGTTTGTAGACTTTTTGCTCATGGTCAGTCGACTGGTGTAAGTTGAAACTTTTTGTAGATTAGATTGCATGGGTCTAACACTCCCTGAGGTTGAGCTTTTATCCATTTTCCTTTTTTTTAAAAGAGCATGAGTAAAACTTAACTCTTCATACTCACTTCTTGAAACATTTGCCTGTTTTGAATTTTTTTGTCCATTCCCTCCTTCAGCACAATTTTTTAGGGCAGGTGTCCTTTACAGCCCTGAGTCCTTGTGAAAGTTAAGTGACCATTCGCTGTGAGTTTAAAGCTGCTCTTGCAGGAAACGGCCACAAGTTGACAGCATTTCTCATTTACCATATTTGGTAACCTGGGAAACAGAGCCTTAATGGAAGTGGTGTTCTAGGTTGTAAATTAGAATGGAATGTGCCAGGGAAAAGCCCTTTAAGTTTATGTCTCATTACTTCTTGTTCATATTTGTAATTTACTTTTTATTTTTTATCCCAGCAAATATGATTACAATGGTTTGTTTGTTCTAGGTGTGCAAGATGTGGTTCTTTCACACATATACATGCATCTATTCTTCCTCGCATCCTTTTCCCATGTAGGTTATGACACAATGTTGAGTAGTCTTCTCCTGGTCTTCCGTACGTCTTTGGTGGTTATATATTTCACATGGTTTGTATATCTCTGTTAACCCCAATGTGGTAATGTATCCAATCCTCATCCCTTTCTATTTGGTGAACCATAAGTTTTTTAACGAATCTGTGATTGCCTTTCTCTGTGGAAATATATTCATTGGTATCAATTTTTAAATAACTCTTAAATATGATATGATAGGATATGTGTCTTTTGCTTTATCACTTACTACACGTGGCGTGATTACGTCTAGACTCATCTATGGTGCTGCAAATGGCATTGTTTCATTTTTTTCACTAGCGAATATTCCATCTGTACATGGAGGAGTTCTTCTTTGTCCATCCATCTGTTGGTGGACTTTTTGGTTACTTCCATATCTTGGCTATTGTACTACTGTGCAGTGCAGATTTGCCTGCCTGTGTCTTTCCAATTCTCTCTTCTTAGGTTATACGTCGAGGAGTGGGACTGCTGGATCATATAGTAGCTCAATGTTTACCTTTTTAAGGCACCTCCATTCTGTACTCATTCGTGGCCCTTTCCAAGTTACGTCCCCTTTGAAGGTGAGGGTATGCATTTCTCCACAACACCTTCAGCATTTATTGTTTGTAGTTTTCTTGCTGATGGTTATTCTGACAAGTGTGAGCTGATACCTCTCTGTGGTTGAATTCGAATGTGCCACATAATCTGTTGAAATTGAGCTTTAAGGCATGTCCTTTTCTATGTTTCAAGCTGTGGTTACCCCTTAGTTCTTCAAAGTGTTCTCTTTAAGTATGTGTCACATTTTGAAATGTTTTGGCCTTTACCTCCCTCAAGACATTTTGAGGGCCTGTTTCATTTACAGTTCTGCAGTACTTGTTCCTATGAAGTGACCATTAGCACAGGCTTTAAAGCTGCTTTTGCAGGTAACTGCCAGAGGGCGGCAGCCTTTCTATGTCCCCCACCCTGGTAACTAGGGAAAAGCCCTTGCGGCCTGTGGTGTTTCTCGGTTATAAATTAGAGTGGAGTGTGCCCGGACAAACCCACACAAGCTGATGTCTCCTTACTTTTGTTGGATTTTTACATTTAATTTTTATTTTTTATTGGAGTAATTTTCCACTGTGTACGTGGACCACTTCTACTTTGTGCATTCCTCGGTTGATGGACATTTTCATTGCTTCCAAGTGTTGGCTATGGTAAATATTGTTGGAGTGCAGGATTGCCAGCCTGTGACTTTTTGATTCTCATTTTCTCAGGTGATAGGCCCAGCAGTGGGTGTGATTGATTGACTGGTAGCACCGTGTTACCCTTTTCAAAGCACCTTCTTTGTGTTTTCATTAGTGGCTCTTACCACGTCCCCCTTAGAATCGAGGGTACGCATTTCTCCACAATCGCTTCAGCATTTATTGTTTGCAGCATTTATGCTAATGGCCCTTCTGGCTGTTGTGAGCTGATAGGTTTTTGTAATTTGGGTTTGCATGTCTTTGAAAATTCGTAAAACTCATCATTTTTCTCCACCGTTTTCTTTTCTGTTAAAAAAAAGGAAACAATTGGGAGTACAATAGAACTCTTGAAATTGTGTTCTTGGAAGGTTGCCCTCTTTGGAAATTTTTGGTCGATTTTCCACCCCAGAATTTTTTTAGAAAGCAGGTGTCTTTTACCGAACTGCAAGTTTGGTGAATATTTAGTGACCTTTAGCAATGGGTTTAAAGCTGCTGTTGTAGGAAGTGGCCTCAAGCAGGCAGCATATCTCCATTCCCATATCTGGGTACTAGGGCAGCAGAGCCTTTCTGGAAGTCGTGTTCCTAGTTTGTACATTACATTGGAATGTGCATGGAGAAAGCCCCATAAGTATATGTCTCATTATTTCTTCTTGGTTTTAAAATTTTTTTTTAATTGGGGTAAAGCTGAGAATATTGTTTGTCCTAGGTGTACACAATCTGGTTCGTTTGTACATTATATATGTCTATTCAAGTACAGATCCTCTTCCCATGTAAAATGTTACTGACGGTTCCGCAGACCTCCCTTGCTATATGGTTAGTCTTTTTGAGATATGGATATAATATGTGTTTGTATACATATAGTAACACTAATCTTAATTTATCCATTCCCCCCACCTTTCCTTTTAGATGAGCATAGTTTGTTTTCTAAGTCTGTGAGTGTCTTTCTCTGTGGAAATATGTTCCTTTGTGTCAGTTATTAGATAACGCCTATAAGTGATATCATAGAATATAGGTCTTTTGCTTTCCGACTTACCTCATGTTTCGTGATTATCTCCAGACTCATTTGTGGTGCCTCAGAGAGCAGTGGTTCATTGTTTTCCATGGCTATTATTCCATTGTGTACATGAACCACTTCTTCTTTATCTATTTACCTGTTGTTGGACATTTTGATTGCTCCACTGTCTTGGCTATTGTGAATAAGGCTGCACTGCAGCTTTTGCGGTCTGTGTCTTCTCGATTCTTGTCTTCTCAGGTGAGAGGTCCATTGGTGCGCCTGCTGGATTGAATGGTACCTCCATTTTTACTTTTAGAAACATCTCCTTTCTGTTCTCATTATTGGCTGTTACCCCTTTACGTCTCACCAGCAGGTAGAGGGTACACAGTTCCCTAAAACCCCTTCAGCATTTGTTGTTTGTAGACTTTTTGCTCATGGTCAGTCGAGTGGTGTAAGTTGAAACTTTTTGTAGATTAGATTGCATGGGTCTAACACTCCCTTAGGTTGAGCTTTTATCCATTTTCCTTTTTTTTAAAAGAACGTGAGTAAAACTTAACTCTTCATACTCTCTTCTTGAAATATTTGCCTGTTTTGAATTTTTTTGTCCATTCCTTCCTTCAGCACAATTTTTTAGGGCAGGTGTCCTTTACAGCCCTGAGTCCTTGGGAATGTTAAGTGACCATTAGCTGTGAGTTTAAAGCTGTTCTTGCAGGAAACGGCCACAAGGTGGCAGCATTTCCCCTTTACCATATTTGGTTACTAGGGAAACAGAGCCTTAATGGAAGTGGTGTTGTAGGTTGTAAATTAGAATGGAATGTGCCAGGGAAAAGCCCTTTAAGTTTATGTCTCATTACTTCTTGTTCATATTTGTAGTTTACTTTTTATTTTTTATCCCAGCAAATATGATTACAATGGTTTGTTTGTTCTAGGTGTGCAAGATGTGGTTCTTTCACACATATACATGTATCTATTCTTCCTCGCATCCTTTTCCCATGTAGGTTATGACACAATGTTGAGTAGTCTTCTCCTGGTCTTCCGTACGTCTTTGGTGGTTATATATTTCACATGGTTTGTATATCTCTGTTAACCCCAATGTGGCAATGTATCCAATCCTCATCCCTTTCTATTTGGTGAACCATAAGTTTTTTAATGAATCTGTGATTGCCTTTCTCTGTGGAAATATCTTCATTGGTATCAATTTTTAAGTAACTCTTAAAAGTGATATGATAGGATATGTGTCTTTTGCTTTCTCACTTACTACACGTGGCGTGATTACGTCTAGACTCATCTATGGTGCTGCAAACGGCATTGTTTCATTTTTTTCACTAGCGAATATTCCATCTGTACATGGAGGAGTTCTTCTTTGTCCATCCATCTGTTGGTGGACTTTTTGGTTACTTCCATATCTTGGCTATTGTAATACTGTGCAGTGCAGATTTGCCTGCCTGTGTCTTTCCAATTCTCTCTTCTTAGGTTTTTCGTCGAGGAGTGGGCCTGCTGGATCATATAGTAGCTCAATGTTTACCTTTTTAAGGCACCTCCATTCTGTTCTCATTCGTGGCCCTTTCCAAGTTACGTCCCCTTTGAAGTTGAGGGTATGCATTTCTCCACAACACTTTCAGCATTTATTGTTTGTAGTTTTCTTGCTGATGGTTATTCTGACAAGTGTGAGCTGATACCTCTCTGTGGTTGAATTCGAATGTGCCACATAATCTGTTGAAATTGAGCTTTAAGGCATGTCCTTTGCTATTTTTCAAGCTGTGATTACCCCTTAGTTCTTCAAAGTGTTCTCTTTAAGTATGTGTCACATTTTGAAATGTTTTGGCCTTTACCTCCCTCAAGACATTTTGAGGGCCTGTTTCATTTACAGTTCTGCAGTACTTGTTCCTATGAAGTGACCATTAGCACAGGCTTTAAAGCTGTTTTTGCAGGTAACTGCCAGAGGGCGGCAGCCTTTCTATGTCCCCCACCCTGGTAACTAGGGAAAAGCCCTTGCGGCCTGTGGTGTTTCTCGGTTATAAATTAGAGTGGAGTGTGCCCGGACAAACCCACACAAGCTGATGTCTCCTTACTTTTGTTGGATTTTTACATTTAATTTTTATTTTTTTATTGGAGTAATTTTCCACTGTGTACGTGGACCACTTCTACTTTGTGCATTCCTCGGTTGATGGACATTTTCATTGCTTCCAAGTGTTGGCTATGGTAAATATTGTTGGAGTGCAGGATTGCCAGGCTGTGACTTTTCGATTCTCATTTTCTCAGGTGATAGGCCCAGCAGTGGGTGTAATTGATTGACTGGTAGCACCGTGTTTCCCTTTTCAAAGCACCTTATTTGTGTTTTCATTAGTGGCTCTTACCACGTCCCCCTTAGAATCGAGGGTACGCATTTCTCCACAATCGCTTCAGCATATATTGTTTGCAGCATTTATGCTAATGGCCCTTCTGGCTGCTGTGAGCTGATAGGTTTTTGTAATTTGGGTTTGCATGTCTTTGAAAATTCGTAAAACTCATCATTTTTCTCCACCGTTTTCTTTTCTGTTAAAAAAAGGAAACAATTGGGAGTACAATAGAACTCTTGAAATTGTGTTCTTGGAAGGTTGCCCTCTTTTGAAATTTTTGGTCGATTTTCCACCCCAGAATTTTATTAGAAAGCAGGTGTCTTTTAGCGAACTGCAAGTTTGGTGAATATTTAGTGACCTTTAGCAGTGGGTTTAAAGCTGCTGTTGTAGGAAGTGGCCTCAAGCAGGAAGCATGTCTCCATTCCCATATCTGGGTACTAGGGCAGCAGAGCCTTTCTGGAAGTCGTGTTCCTAGTTTGTAAATTACATTGGAATGTGCATGGAGAAAGCCCCATAAGTTTATGTCTCATTATTTCTTCTTGGTTTTAAAATTTTTTTTAATTGGGGTAAAGCTTAGAATATTGTTTGTCCTAGGTGTACACAATCTGGTTCGTTTGTACATTATATATGTCTATTCAAGTACAGATCCTCTTCCCATGTAAAATGTTACTGACGGTTCCGCAGACCTCCCTTGCTATATGGTTGGTCTTTTTGAGATATGGATATAATATGTGTTTGTATACATATAGTAACACTAATCTTAATTTATCCATTCCCCCCACCTTTCCTTTTAGATGAGCATAGTTTGTTTTCTAAGTCTGTGAGTGTCTTTCTCTGTGGAAATATGTTCCTTTGTGTCAGTTATTAGATAACGCCTATAAGTGATATCATAGAATATAGGTCTTTTGCTTTCCGACTTACCTCATGTTTCGTGATTATCTCCAGACTCATTTGTGGTGCCTCAGAGAGCAGTGGTTCATTGTTTTCCATGGCTATTATTCCATTGTGTACATGGACCACTTCTTCTTTATCCATTCACCTGTTGTTGGACATTTTGATTGCTCCACTGTCTTGGCTATTGTGAATAAGGCTGCACTGCAGCTTTTGCGGCCTGTGTCTTCTCGATTCTTGTCTTCTCAAGTGAGAGGTCCATTGGTGCGCCTGCTGGATTGAATGGTACCTCCATTTTTACTTTTAAACACAGCTCCTTTCTGTTCTCATTATTGGCTGTTACCCCTTTACGTCTCACCAGCAGGTAGAGGGTACACAGTTCCCTAAAACCCCTTCAGCATTTATTGTTTGTAGACTTTTTGCTCATGGTCAGTCGACTGGTGTAAGTTGAAACTTTTTGTAGATTAGATTGCATGGGTCTAACACTCCCTGAGGTTGAGCTTTTATCCATTTTCCTTTTTTTTAAAAGAGCGTGAGTAAAACTTAACTCTTCATACTCTCTTCTTGAAACATTTGCCTGTTTTGAATTGTTTTGTCCATTCCCTCCTTCAGCACAATTTTTTAGGGCAGGTGTTCTTTACAGCCCTGAGTCCTTGGGAATGTTAAGTGACCATTCGCTGTGAGTTTAAAGCTGTTCTTGCAGGAAACGGCCACAAGGTGGCAGCATTTCCCCTTTACCATATTTGGTTACTAGGGAAACAGAGCCTTAATGGAAGTGGTGTTGTAGGTTGTAAATTAGAATGGAATGTGCCAGGGAAAAGCCCTTTAAGTTTATGTCTCATTACTTCTTGTTCATATTTGTAGTTTACTTTTTATTTTTTATCCCAGTAAATATGATTACAATGGTTTGTTTGTTCTAGGTGTGCAAGATGTGGTTCTTTCACACATATACATGTATCTATTCTTCCTCGCCTCCTTTTCCCATGTAGGTTATGACACAATGTTGAGTAGTCTTCTCCTGGTCTTCCGTACGTCTTTGGTGGTTATATATTTCACATGGTTTGTATATCTCTGTTAACCCCAATGTGGCAATGTATCCAATCCTCATCCCTTTCTATTTGGTGAACCATAAGTTTTTTAATGAATCTGTGATTGCCTTTCTCTGTGGAAATATCTTCATTGGTATCAATTTTTAAGTAACTCTTAAAAGTGATATGATAGGATATGTGTCTTTTGCTTTCTCACTTACTACACGTGGCGTGATTACGTCTAGACTCATCTATGGTGCTGCAAACGGCATTGTTTCATTTTTTTCACTAGCGAATATTCCATCTGTACATGGAGGAGTTCTTCTTTGTCCATCCATCTGTTGGTGGACTTTTTGGTTACTTCCATATCTTGGCTATTGTAATACTGTGCAGTGCAGATTTGCCTGCCTGTGTCTTTCCAATTCTCTCTTCTTAGGTTTTTCGTCGAGGAGTGGGCCTGCTGGATCATATAGTAGCTCAATGTTTACCTTTTTAAGGCACCTCCATTCTGTTCTCTTTCGTGGCCCTTTCCAAGTTACGTCCCCTTTGAAGTTGAGGGTATGCATTTCTCCACAACACTTTCAGCATTTATTGTTTGTAGTTTTCTTGCTGATGGTTATTCTGACAAGTGTGAGCTGATACCTCTCTGTGGTTGAATTCGAATGTGCCACATGATCTGTTGAAATTGAGCTTTAAGGCATGTCCTTTTCTATTTTTCAAGCTGTGATTACCCCTTAGTTCTTCAAAGTGTTCTCTTTAAGTATGTGTCACATTTTGAAATGTTTTGGCCTTTACCTCCCTCAAGACATTTTGAGGGCCTGTTTCATTTACAGTTCTGCAGTACTTGTTCCTAAGAAGTGACCATTAGCACAGGCTTTAAAGCGGCTTTTGCAGGTAACTGCCAGAGGGCGGCAGCCTTTCTATGTCCCCCACCCTGGTAACTAGGGAAAAGCCCTTGCGGCCTGTGGTGTTTCTCGGTTATAAATTAGAGTGGAGTGTGCCCGGACAAACCCACACAAGCTGATGTCTCCTTACTTTTGTTGGATTTTTACATTTAATTTTTATTTTTTATTGGAGTAATTTTCCACTGTGTACGTAGACCACTTCTACTTTGTGCATTCCTCGGTTGATGGACATTTTCATTGCTTCCAAGTGTTGGCTATGGTAAATATTGTTGGAGTGCAGGATTGCCAGGCTTTGACTTTTTGATTCTCATTTTCTCAGGTGATAGGCCCAGCAGTGGGTGTAATTGATTGACTGGTAGCACCGTGTTTCCCTTTTCAAAGCACCTTATTTGTGTTTTCATTAGTGGCTCTTACCACGTCCCCCTTAGAATCGAGGGTACGCATTTCTCCACAATCGCTTCAGCATTTATTGTTTGCAGCATTTATGCTAATGGCCCTTCTGGCTGCTGTGAGCTGATAGGTTTTTGTAATTTGGGTTTGCATGTCTTTGAAAATTCGTAAACCTCATCATTTTTCTCCACCGTTTTCTTTTCTGTTAAAAAAAAGCAAACAATTGGGAGTACAATAGAACTCTTGAAATTGTGTTCTTGGAAGGTTGCCCTCTTTTGAAATTTTTGGTCGATTTTCCACTCCAGAATTTTTTTAGAAAGCAGGTGTCTTTTAGCGAACTGCAAGTTTGGTGAATATTTAGTGACCTTTAGCAATGGGTTTAAATCTGCTGTTGTGGGAAGTGGCCTCAAGCAGGCAGCATGTCTCCATTCCCATATCTGGGTACTAGGGCAGCAGAGCCTTTCTGGAAGTCATGTTCCTAGTTTGTAAATTACATTGGAATGTGCATGGAGAAAGCCCCATAAGTTTATGTCTCATTATTTCTTCTTGGTTTTAAAATTTTTTTTTAATTGGGGTAAAGCTTAGAATATTGTTTGTCCTAGGTGTACACAATCTGGTTCGTTTGTACATTATATATGTCTAGTCAAGTACAGATCCTCTTCCCATGTAAAATGTTACTGACGGTTCCGCAGACCTCCCTTGCTATATGGTTGGTCTTTTTGAGATATGGATATAATATGTGTTTGTATACATATAGTAACACTAATCTTAATTTACCCATTCCCCCCACCTTTCCTTTTAGATGAGCATAGTTTGTTTTCTAAGTCTGTGAGTGTCTTTCTCTGTGGAAATATGTTCCTTTGTGTCAGTTATTAGATAACGCCTATAAGTGATATCATAGAATATAGGTCTTTTGCTTTCCGACTTACCTCATGTTTCGTGATTATCTCCAGACTCATTTGTGGTGCCTCAGAGAGCAGTGGTTCATTGTTTTCCATGGCTATTATTCCATTGTGTACATGAACCACTTCTTCTTTATCTATTTACCTGTTGTTGGACATTTTGATTGCTCCACTGTCTTGGCTATTGTGAATAAGGCTGCACTGCAGCTTTTGCGGTCTGTGTCTTCTCGATTCTTGTCTTCTCAGGTGAGAGGTCCATTGGTGCGCCTGCTGGATTGAATGGTACCTCCATTTTTACTTTTAGAAACATCTCCTTTCTGTTCTCATTATTGGCTGTTACCCCTTTACGTCTCACCAGCAGGTAGAGGGTACACAGTTCCCTAAAACCCCTTCAGCATTTGTTGTTTGTAGACTTTTTGCTCATGGTCAGTCGAGTGGTGTAAGTTGAAACTTTTTGTAGATTAGATTGCATGGGTCTAACACTCCCTGAGGTTGAGCTTTTATCCATTTTCCTTTTTTTTAAAAGAACGTGAGTAAAACTTAACTCTTCATACTCTCTTCTTGAAATATTTGCCTGTTTTGAATTTTTTTGTCCATTCCTTCCTTCAGCACAATTTTTTAGGGCAGGTGTCCTTTACAGCCCTGAGTCCTTGGGAATGTTAAGTGACCATTAGCTGTGAGTTTAAAGCTGTTCTTGCAGGAAACGGCCACAAGGTGGCAGCATTTCCTCTTTACCATATTTGGTTACTAGGGAAACAGAGCCTTAATGGAAGTGGTGTTGTAGGTTGTAAATTAGAATGGAATGTGCCAGGGAAAAGCCCTTTAAGTTTATGTCTCATTACTTCTTGTTCATATTTGTAGTTTACTTTTTATTTTTTATCCCAGCAAATATGATTACAATGGTTTGTTTGTTCTAGGTGTGCAAGATGTGGTTCTTTCACACATATACATGTATCTATTCTTCCTCGCATCCTTTTCCCATGTAGGTTATGACACAATGTTGAGTAGTCTTCTCCTGGTCTTCCGTACGTCTTTGGTGGTTATATATTTCACATGGTTTGTATATCTCTGTTAACCCCAATGTGGCAATGTATCCAATCCTCATCCCTTTCTATTTGGTGAACCATAAGTTTTTTAATGAATCTGTGATTGCCTTTCTCTGTGGAAATATCTTCATTGGTATCAATTTTTAAGTAACTCTTAAAAGTGATATGATAGGATATGTGTCTTTTGCTTTCTCACTTACTACACGTGGCGTGATTACGTCTAGACTCATCTATGGTGCTGCAAACGGCATTGTTTCATTTTTTTCACTAGCGAATATTCCATCTGTACATGGAGGAGTTCTTCTTTGTCCATCCATCTGTTGGTGGACTTTTTGGTTACTTCCATATCTTGGCTATTGTAATACTGTGCAGTGCAGATTTGCCTGCCTGTGTCTTTCCAATTCTCTCTTCTTAGGTTTTTCGTCGAGGAGTGGGCCTGCTGGATCATATAGTAGCTCAATGTTTACCTTTTTAAGGCACCTCCATTCTGTTCTCTTTCGTGGCCCTTTCCAAGTTACGTCCCCTTTGAAGTTGAGGGTATGCATTTCTCCACAACACTTTCAGCATTTATTGTTTGTAGTTTTCTTGCTGATGGTTATTCTGACAAGTGTGAGCTGATACCTCTCTGTGGTTGAATTCGAATGTGCCACATAATCTGTTGAAATTGAGCTTTAAGGCATGTCCTTTGCTATTTTTCAAGCTGTGATTACCCCTTAGTTCTTCAAAGTGTTCTCTTTAAGTATGTGTCACATTTTGAAATGTTTTGGCCTTTACCTCCCTCAAGACATTTTGAGGGCCTGTTTCATTTACAGTTCTGCAGTACTTGTTCCTATGAAGTGACCATTAGCACAGGCTTTAAAGCTGTTTTTGCAGGTAACTGCCAGAGGGCGGCAGCCTTTCTATGTCCCCCACCCTGGTAACTAGGGAAAAGCCCTTGCGGCCTGTGGTGTTTCTCGGTTATAAATTAGAGTGGAGTGTGCCCGGACAAACCCACACAAGCTGATGTCTCCTTACTTTTGTTGGATTTTTACATTTAATTTTTATTTTTTTATTGGAGTAATTTTCCACTGTGTACGTGGACCACTTCTACTTTGTGCATTCCTCGGTTGATGGACATTTTCATTGCTTCCAAGTGTTGGCTATGGTAAATATTGTTGGAGTGCAGGATTGCCAGGCTGTGACTTTTCGATTCTCATTTTCTCAGGTGATAGGCCCAGCAGTGGGTGTAATTGATTGACTGGTAGCACCGTGTTTCCCTTTTCAAAGCACCTTCTTTGTGTTTTCATTAGTGGCTCTTACCACGTCCCCCTTAGAATCGAGGGTACGCATTTCTCCACAATCGCTTCAGCATATATTGTTTGCAGCATTTATGCTAATGGCCCTTCTGGCTGCTGTGAGCTGATAGGTTTTTGTAATTTGGGTTTGCATGTCTTTGAAAATTCGTAAAACTCATCATTTTTCTCCACCGTTTTCTTTTCTGTTAAAAAAAGGAAACAATTGGGAGTACAATAGAACTCTTGAAATTGTGTTCTTGGAAGGTTGCCCTCTTTTGAAATTTTTGGTCGATTTTCCACCCCAGAATTTTATTAGAAAGCAGGTGTCTTTTAGCGAACTGCAAGTTTGGTGAATATTTAGTGACCTTTAGCAGTGGGTTTAAAGCTGCTGTTGTAGGAAGTGGCCTCAAGCAGGAAGCATGTCTCCATTCCCATATCTGGGTACTAGGGCAGCAGAGCCTTTCTGGAAGTCGTGTTCCTAGTTTGTAAATTACATTGGAATGTGCATGGAGAAAGCCCCATAAGTTTATGTCTCATTATTTCTTCTTGGTTTTAAAATTTTTTTTAATTGGGGTAAAGCTTAGAATATTGTTTGTCCTAGGTGTACACAATCTGGTTCGTTTGTACATTATATATGTCTATTCAAGTACAGATCCTCTTCCCATGTAAAATGTTACTGACGGTTCCGCAGACCTCCCTTGCTATATGGTTGGTCTTTTTGAGATATGGATATAATATGTGTTTGTATACATATAGTAACACTAATCTTAATTTATCCATTCCCCCCACCTTTCCTTTTAGATGAGCATAGTTTGTTTTCTAAGTCTGTGAGTGTCTTTCTCTGTGGAAATATGTTCCTTTGTGTCAGTTATTAGATAACGCCTATAAGTGATATCATAGAATATAGGTCTTTTGCTTTCCGACTTACCTCATGTTTCGTGATTATCTCCAGACTCATTTGTGGTGCCTCAGAGAGCAGTGGTTCATTGTTTTCCATGGCTATTATTCCATTGTGTACATGGACCACTTCTTCTTTATCCATTCACCTGTTGTTGGACATTTTGATTGCTCCACTGTCTTGGCTATTGTGAATAAGGCTGCACTGCAGCTTTTGCGGCCTGTGTCTTCTCGATTCTTGTCTTCTCAAGTGAGAGGTCCATTGGTGCGCCTGCTGGATTGAATGGTACCTCCATTTTTACTTTTAAACACAGCTCCTTTCTGTTCTCATTATTGGCTGTTACCCCTTTACGTCTCACCAGCAGGTAGAGGGTACACAGTTCCCTAAAACCCCTTCAGCATTTATTGTTTGTAGACTTTTTGCTCATGGTCAGTCGACTGGTGTAAGTTGAAACTTTTTGTAGATTAGATTGCATGGGTCTAACACTCCCTGAGGTTGAGCTTTTATCCATTTTCCTTTTTTTTAAAAGAGCGTGAGTAAAACTTAACTCTTCATACTCTCTTCTTGAAACATTTGCCTGTTTTGAATTGTTTTGTCCATTCCCTCCTTCAGCACAATTTTTTAGGGCAGGTGTTCTTTACAGCCCTGAGTCCTTGGGAATGTTAAGTGACCATTCGCTGTGAGTTTAAAGCTGTTCTTGCAGGAAACGGCCACAAGGTGGCAGCATTTCCCCTTTACCATATTTGGTTACTAGGGAAACAGAGCCTTAATGGAAGTGGTGTTGTAGGTTGTAAATTAGAATGGAATGTGCCAGGGAAAAGCCCTTTAAGTTTATGTCTCATTACTTCTTGTTCATATTTGTAGTTTACTTTTTATTTTTTATCCCAGTAAATATGATTACAATGGTTTGTTTGTTCTAGGTGTGCAAGATGTGGTTCTTTCACACATATACATGTATCTATTCTTCCTCGCCTCCTTTTCCCATGTAGGTTATGACACAATGTTGAGTAGTCTTCTCCTGGTCTTCCGTACGTCTTTGGTGGTTATATATTTCACATGGTTTGTATATCTCTGTTAACCCCAATGTGGCAATGTATCCAATCCTCATCCCTTTCTATTTGGTGAACCATAAGTTTTTTAATGAATCTGTGATTGCCTTTCTCTGTGGAAATATCTTCATTGGTATCAATTTTTAAGTAACTCTTAAAAGTGATATGATAGGATATGTGTCTTCTGCTTTCTCACTTACTACACGTGGCGTGATTACGTCTAGACTCATCTATGGTGCTGCAAACGGCATTGTTTCATTTTTTTCACTAGCGAATATTCCATCTGTACATGGAGGAGTTCTTCTTTGTCCATCCATCTGTTGGTGGACTTTTTGGTTACTTCCATATCTTGGCTATTGTAATACTGTGCAGTGCAGATTTGCCTGCCTGTGTCTTTCCAATTCTCTCTTCTTAGGTTTTACGTCGAGGAGTGGGCCTGCTGGATCATATAGTAGCTCAATGTTTACCTTTTTAAGGCACCTCCATTCTGTTCTCATTCGTGGCCCTTTCCAAGTTACGTCCCCTTTGAAGTTGAGGGTATGCATTTCTCCACAACACTTTCAGCATTTATTGTTTGTAGTTTTCTTGCTGATGGTTATTCTGACAAGTGTGAGCTGATACCTCTCTGTGGTTGAATTCGAATGTGCCACATAATCTGTTGAAATTGAGCTTTAAGGCATGTCCTTTGCTATTTTTCAAGCTGTGATTACCCCTTAGTTCTTCAAAGTGTTCTCTTTAAGTATGTGTCACATTTTGAAATGTTTTGGCCTTTACCTCCCTCAAGACATTTTGAGGGCCTGTTTCATTTACAGTTCTGCAGTACTTGTTCCTATGAAGTGACCATTAGCACAGGCTTTAAAGCTGTTTTTGCAGGTAACTGCCAGAGGGCGGCAGCCTTTCTATGTCCCCCACCCTGGTAACTAGGGAAAAGCCCTTGCGGCCTGTGGTGTTTCTCGGTTATAAATTAGAGTGGAGTGTGCCCGGACAAACCCACACAAGCTGATGTCTCCTTACTTTTGTTGGATTTTTACATTTAATTTTTATTTTTTTATTGGAGTAATTTTCCACTGTGTACGTGGACCACTTCTACTTTGTGCATTCCTCGGTTGATGGACATTTTCATTGCTTCCAAGTGTTGGCTATGGTAAATATTGTTGGAGTGCAGGATTGCCAGGCTGTGACTTTTCGATTCTCATTTTCTCAGGTGATAGGCCCAGCAGTGGGTGTAATTGATTGACTGGTAGCACCGTGTTTCCCTTTTCAAAGCACCTTCTTTGTGTTTTCATTAGTGGCTCTTACCACGTCCCCCTTAGAATCGAGGGTACGCATTTCTCCACAATCGCTTCAGCATATATTGTTTGCAGCATTTATGCTAATGGCCCTTCTGGCTGCTGTGAGCTGATAGGTTTTTGTAATTTGGGTTTGCATGTCTTTGAAAATTCGTAAAACTCATCATTTTTCTCCACCGTTTTCTTTTCTGTTAAAAAAAGGAAACAATTGGGAGTACAATAGAACTCTTGAAATTGTGTTCTTGGAAGGTTGCCCTCTTTTGAAATTTTTGGTCGATTTTCCACCCCAGAATTTTATTAGAAAGCAGGTGTCTTTTAGCGAACTGCAAGTTTGGTGAATATTTAGTGACCTTTAGCAGTGGGTTTAAAGCTGCTGTTGTAGGAAGTGGCCTCAAGCAGGAAGCATGTCTCCATTCCCATATCTGGGTACTAGGGCAGCAGAGCCTTTCTGGAAGTCGTGTTCCTAGTTTGTAAATTACATTGGAATGTGCATGGAGAAAGCCCCATAAGTTTATGTCTCATTATTTCTTCTTGGTTTTAAAATTTTTTTTAATTGGGGTAAAGCTTAGAATATTGTTTGTCCTAGGTGTACACAATCTGGTTCGTTTGTACATTATATATGTCTATTCAAGTACAGATCCTCTTCCCATGTAAAATGTTACTGACGGTTCCGCAGACCTCCCTTGCTATATGGTTGGTCTTTTTGAGATATGGATATAATATGTGTTTGTATACATATAGTAACACTAATCTTAATTTATCCATTCCCCCCACCTTTCCTTTTAGATGAGCATAGTTTGTTTTCTAAGTCTGTGAGTGTCTTTCTCTGTGGAAATATGTTCCTTTGTGTCAGTTATTAGATAACGCCTATAAGTGATATCATAGAATATAGGTCTTTTGCTTTCCGACTTACCTCATGTTTCGTGATTATCTCCAGACTCATTTGTGGTGCCTCAGAGAGCAGTGGTTCATTGTTTTCCATGGCTATTATTCCATTGTGTACATGGACCACTTCTTCTTTATCCATTCACCTGTTGTTGGACATTTTGATTGCTCCACTGTCTTGGCTATTGTGAATAAGGCTGCACTGCAGCTTTTGCGGCCTGTGTCTTCTCGATTCTTGTCTTCTCAAGTGAGAGGTCCATTGGTGCGCCTGCTGGATTGAATGGTACCTCCATTTTTACTTTTAAACACAGCTCCTTTCTGTTCTCATTATTGGCTGTTACCCCTTTACGTCTCACCAGCAGGTAGAGGGTACACAGTTCCCTAAAACCCCTTCAGCATTTATTGTTTGTAGACTTTTTGCTCATGGTCAGTCGACTGGTGTAAGTTGAAACTTTTTGTAGATTAGATTGCATGGGTCTAACACTCCCTGAGGTTGAGCTTTTATCCATTTTCCTTTTTTTTAAAAGAGCGTGAGTAAAACTTAACTCTTCATACTCTCTTCTTGAAACATTTGCCTGTTTTGAATTGTTTTGTCCATTCCCTCCTTCAGCACAATTTTTTAGGGCAGGTGTTCTTTACAGCCCTGAGTCCTTGGGAATGTTAAGTGACCATTCGCTGTGAGTTTAAAGCTGTTCTTGCAGGAAACGGCCACAAGGTGGCAGCATTTCCCCTTTACCATATTTGGTTACTAGGGAAACAGAGCCTTAATGGAAGTGGTGTTGTAGGTTGTAAATTAGAATGGAATGTGCCAGGGAAAAGCCCTTTAAGTTTATGTCTCATTACTTCTTGTTCATATTTGTAGTTTACTTTTTATTTTTTATCCCAGTAAATATGATTACAATGGTTTGTTTGTTCTAGGTGTGCAAGATGTGGTTCTTTCACACATATACATGTATCTATTCTTCCTCGCCTCCTTTTCCCATGTAGGTTATGACACAATGTTGAGTAGTCTTCTCCTGGTCTTCCGTACGTCTTTGGTGGTTATATATTTCACATGGTTTGTATATCTCTGTTAACCCCAATGTGGCAATGTATCCAATCCTCATCCCTTTCTATTTGGTGAACCATAAGTTTTTTAATGAATCTGTGATTGCCTTTCTCTGTGGAAATATCTTCATTGGTATCAATTTTTAAGTAACTCTTAAAAGTGATATGATAGGATATGTGTCTTCTGCTTTCTCACTTACTACACGTGGCGTGATTACGTCTAGACTCATCTATGGTGCTGCAAACGGCATTGTTTCATTTTTTTCACTAGCGAATATTCCATCTGTACATGGAGGAGTTCTTCTTTGTCCATCCATCTGTTGGTGGACTTTTTGGTTACTTCCATATCTTGGCTATTGTAATACTGTGCAGTGCAGATTTGCCTGCCTGTGTCTTTCCAATTCTCTCTTCTTAGGTTTTACGTCGAGGAGTGGGCCTGCTGGATCATATAGTAGCTCAATGTTTACCTTTTTAAGGCACCTCCATTCTGTTCTCATTCGTGGCCCTTTCCAAGTTACGTCCCCTTTGAAGTTGAGGGTATGCATTTCTCCACAACACTTTCAGCATTTATTGTTTGTAGTTTTCTTGCTGATGGTTATTCTGACAAGTGTGAGCTGATACCTCTCTGTGGTTGAATTCGAATGTGCCACATAATCTGTTGAAATTGAGCTTTAAGGCATGTCCTTTGCTATTTTTCAAGCTGTGATTACCCCTTAGTTCTTCAAAGTGTTCTCTTTAAGTATGTGTCACATTTTGAAATGTTTTGGCCTTTACCTCCCTCAAGACATTTTGAGGGCCTGTTTCATTTACAGTTCTGCAGTACTTGTTCCTATGAAGTGACCATTAGCACAGGCTTTAAAGCTGCTTTTGCAGGTAACTGCCAGAGGGCGGCAGCCTTTCTATGTCCCCCACCCTGGTAACTAGGGAAAAGCCCTTGCGGCCTGTGGTGTTTCTCGGTTATAAATTAGAGTGGAGTGTGCCCGGACAAACCCACACAAGCTGATGTCTCCTTACTTTTGTTGGATTTTTACATTTAATTTTTATTTTTTATTGGAGTAATTTTCCACTGTGTACGTGGACCACTTCTACTTTGTGCATTCCTCGGTTGATGGACATTTTCATTGCTTCCAAGTGTTGGCTATGGTAAATATTGTTGGAGTGCAGGATTGCCAGGCTGTGACTTTTCGATTCTCATTTTCTCAGGTGATAGGCCCAGCAGTGGGTGTAATTGATTGACTGGTAGCACCGTGTTTCCCTTTTCAAAGCACCTTATTTGTGTTTTCATTAGTGGCTCTTACCACGTCCCCCCTTAGAATCGAGGGTACGCATTTCTCCACAATCGCTTCAGCATATATTGTTTGCAGCATTTATGCTAATGGCCCTTCTGGCTGCTGTGAGCTGATAGGTTTTTGTAATTTCGGTTTGCATGTCTTTGAAAATTCGTAAAACTCATCATTTTTCTCCACCGTTTTCTTTTCTGTTAAAAAAAAGGAAACAATTGGGAGTACAATAGAACTCTTGAAATTGTGTTCTTGGAAGGTTGCCCTCTTTTGAAATTTTTGGTCGATTTTCCACTCCAGAATTTTTTTAGAAAGCAGGTGTCTTTTAGCGAACTGCAAGTTTGGTGAATATTTAGTGACCTTTAGCAATGGGTTTAAAGCTGCTGTTGTGGGAAGTGGCCTCAAGCAGGCAGCATATCTCCATTCCCATATCTGGGTACTAGGGCAGCAGAGCCTTTCTGGAAGTCGTGTTCCTAGTTTGTAAATTACATTGGAATGTGCATGGAGAAAGCCCCATAAGTATATGTCTCATTATTTCTTCTTGGTTTTAAAGTTGTTTTTAATTGGGGTAAAGCTGAGAATATTGTTTGTCCTAGGTGTACACAATCTGGTTCGTTTGTACATTATATATGTCTATTCAAGTACAGATCCTCTTCCCATGTAAAATGTTACTGTCGGTTCCGCAGACCTCCCTTGCTATATGGTTGGTCTTTTTGAGATATGGATATAATATGTGTTTGTATACATATAGTAACACTAATCTTAATTTATCCATTCCCCCCACCTTTCCTTTTAGATGAGCATAGTTGGTTTTCTAAGTCTGTGAGTGTCTTTCTCTGTGGAAATATGTTCCTTTGTGTCAGTTATTAGATAACGCCTATAAGTGATATCATAGAATATAGGTCTTTTGCTTTCCGACTTACCTCATGTTTCGTGATTATCTCCAGACTCATTTGTGGTGCCTCAGAGAGCAGTGGTTCATTGTTTTCCATGGCTATTATTCCATTGTGTACATGGACCACTTCTTCTTTATCCATTCACCTGTTGTTGGACATTTTGATTGCTCCACTGTCTTGGCTATTGTGAATAAGGCTGCACTGCAGCTTTTGCGGCCTGTGTCTTCTCGATTCTTGTCTTCTCAGGTGAGAGGTCCAATGGTGCGCCTGCTGCATTGAATGGTGCCTGCAGTTTTACTTTTAAACACAGCTCCTTTCTGTTCTCATTATTGGCTGTTACCCCTTCACGTCTCACCAGCAGGTAGAGGGTACACAGTTCTCTAAAACCCCTTCAGCATTTATTGTTTGTAGACTTTTTGCTCATGTTCAGTCGACTGGTGTAAGTTGAAACTTTTTGTAGATTAGATTGCATGGGTCTAACACTCCCTGAGGTTGAGCTTTTATCCATTTTCCTTTTTTTTTAAAAGAGCGTGAGTAAAACTTAACTCTTCATACTCTCTTCTTGAAACATTTGCCTGTTTTGAATTGTTTTGTCCATTCCCTCCTTCAGCACAATTTTTTAGGGCAGGTGTCCTTTACAGCCCTGAGTCCTTGGGAATGTTAAGTGACCATTAGCTGTGAGTTTAAAGCTGTTCTTGCAGGAAACGGCCACAAGGTGGCAGCATTTCCTCTTTACCATATTTGGTTACTAGGGAAACAGAGCCTTAATGGAAGTGGTGTTGTAGGTTGTAAATTAGAATGGAATGTGCCAGGGAAAAGCCCTTTAAGTTTATGTCTCATTACTTCTTGTTCATATTTGTAGTTTACTTTTTATTTTTTATCCCAGTAAATATGATTACAATGGTTTGTTTGTTCTAGGTGTGCAAGATGTGGTTCTTTCACACATATACATGTATCTATTGTTCCTCGCCTCCTTTTCCCATGTAGGTTATGACACAATGTTGAGTAGTCTTCTCCTGGTCTTCCGTACGTCTTTGGTGGTTATATATTTCACATGGTTTGTATATCTCTGTTAACCCCAATGTGGCAATGTATCCAATCCTCATCCCTTTCTATTTGGTGAACCATAAGTTTTTTAATGAATCTGTGATTGCCTTTCTCTGTGGAAATATCTTCATTGGTATCAATTTTTAAGTAACTCTTAAAAGTGATATGATAGGATATGTGTCTTTTGCTTTCTCACTTACTACACGTGGCGTGATTACGTCTAGACTCATCTATGGTGCTGCAAACGGCATTGTTTCATTTTTTTCACTAGCGAATATTCCATCTGTACATGGAGGAGTTCTTCTTTGTCCATCCATCTGTTGGTGGACTTTTTGGTTACTTCCATATCTTGGCTATTGTAATACTGTGCAGTGCAGATTTGCCTGCCTGTGTCTTTCCAATTCTCTCTTCTTAGGTTTTACGTCGAGGAGTGGGCCTGCTGGATCATATAGTAGCTCAATGTTTACCTTTTAAGGCACCTCCATTCTGTTCTCATTCGTGGCCCTTTCCAAGTTACGTCCCCTTTGATGTTGAGGGTACGCATTTCTCCACAACACCTTCAGCATTTATTGTTTGTAGTTTTCTTGCTGATGGTTATTCTGGCAAGAGTGAGCTGATACCTCTCTGTGGTTGAATTCGAATGTGCCACATAATCTGTTGAAATTGAGCTTTAAGGCATGTCCTTTTCTATTTTTCAAGCTGTGATTACCCCTTAGTTCTTCAAAGTGTTCTCTTTAAGTATGTGTAACATTTTGAAATATTTTGGCCTTTACCTCCCTCAAGACATTTTGAGGGCCTGTTTCATTTACAGTTCTGCAGTACTTGTTCCTATGAAGTGACCATTAGCACAGGCTTTAAAGCTGCTTTTGCAGGTAACTGCCAGAGGGCGGCAGCCTTTCTATGTCCCCCACCCTGGTAAATAGGGAAAAGCCCTTGTGGCCTGTGGTGTTTCTCGGTTATAAATTAGAGTGGAGTGTGCCCGGACAAACCCACACAAGCTGATGTCTCATTACTTTTGTTGGATTTTTAAATTTAATTTTTATTTTTTATTGGAGTAATTTTCCACTGTGTACGTGGACCACTTCTACTTTGTGCATTAATCGGTTGATGGACATTTTCATTGCTTCCAAGTGTTGGCTATGGTAAATATTGTTGGAGTGCAGGATTGCCAGCCTGTGACTTTTTGATTCTCATTTTCTCAGGTGATAGGCCCAGCAGTGGGTGTGATTGATTGACTGGTAGCACCGTGTTACCCTTTTCAAAGCAACTTCTTTGTGTTTTCATTAGTGGCTCTTACCACGTCCCCCTTAGAATCGACGGTATGCATTTCTACACAATCGCTTCAGCATTTATTGTTTGCAGCATTTATGCTAATGGCCCTTCTGGCTGCTGTGAGCTGATAGGTTTTTGTAATTTGGGTTTGCATGTCTTTGAAAATTCGTAAAACTCATCATTTTTCTCCACCGTTTTCTTTTCTGTTAAAAAAAGGAAACAATTGGAAGTACAATAGAACTCTTGAAATTGTGTTCTTGGAAGGTTGCCCTGTTTTGAAATTTTTGGTCGATTTTCCACCCCAGAATTTTATTAGAAAGCAGGTGTCTTTTAGCGAACTGCAAGTTTGGTGAATATTTAGTGACCTTTAGCAGTGGGTTTAAAGCTGCTGTTGTAGGAAGTGGCCTCAAGCAGGAAGCATGTCTCCATTCCCATATCTGGGTACTAGGGCAGCAGAGCCTTTCTGGAAGTCGTGTTCCTAGTTTGTAAATTACATTGGAATGTGCATGGAGAAAGCCCCATAAGTTTATGTCTCATTATTTCTTCTTGGTTTTAAAATTTTTTTTAATTGGGGTAAAGCTTAGAATATTGTTTGTCCTAGGTGTACACAATCTGGTTCGTTTGTACATTATATATGTCTATTCAAGTACAGATCCTCTTCCCATGTAAAATGTTACTGACGGTTCCGCAGACCTCCCTTGCTATATGGTTGGTCTTTTTGAGATATGGATATAATATGTGTTTGTATACATATAGTAACACTAATCTTAATTTATCCATTCCCCCCACCTTTCCTTTTAGATGAGCATAGTTGGTTTTCTAAGTCTGTGAGTGTCTTTCTCTGTGGAAATATGTTCCTTTGTGTCAGTTATTAGATAACGCCTATAAGTGATATCATAGAATATAGGTCTTTTGCTTTCCGACTTACCTCATGTTTCGTGATTATCTCCAGACTCATTTGTGGTGCCTCAGAGAGCAGTGGTTCATTGTTTTCCATGGCTATTATTCCATTGTGTACATGGACCACTTCTTCTTTATCCATTCACCTGTTGTTGGACATTTTGATTGCTCCACTGTCTTGGCTATTGTGAATAAGGCTGCACTGCAGCTTTTGCGGCCTGTGTCTTCTCGATTCTTGTCTTCTCAAGTGAGAGGTCCATTGGTGCGCCTGCTGGATTGAATGGTACCTCCATTTTTACTTTTAAACACAGCTCCTTTCTGTTCTCATTATTGGCTGTTACCCCTTTACGTCTCACCAGCAGGTAGAGGGTACACAGTTCCCTAAAACCCCTTCAGCATTTATTGTTTGTAGACTTTTTGCTCATGGTCAGTCGACTGGTGTAAGTTGAAACTTTTTGTAGATTAGATTGCATGGGTCTAACACTCCCTGAGGTTGAGCTTTTATCCATTTTCCTTTTTTTTAAAAGAGCGTGAGTAAAACTTAACTCTTCATACTCTCTTCTTGAAACATTTGCCTGTTTTGAATTGTTTTGTCCATTCCCTCCTTCAGCACAATTTTTTAGGGCAGGTGTTCTTTACAGCCCTGAGTCCTTGGGAATGTTAAGTGACCATTCGCTGTGAGTTTAAAGCTGTTCTTGCAGGAAACGGCCACAAGGTGGCAGCATTTCCCCTTTACCATATTTGGTTACTAGGGAAACAGAGCCTTAATGGAAGTGGTGTTGTAGGTTGTAAATTAGAATGGAATGTGCCAGGGAAAAGCCCTTTAAGTTTATGTCTCATTACTTCTTGTTCATATTTGTAGTTTACTTTTTATTTTTTATCCCAGTAAATATGATTACAATGGTTTGTTTGTTCTAGGTGTGCAAGATGTGGTTCTTTCACACATATACATGTATCTATTGTTCCTCGCCTCCTTTTCCCATGTAGGTTATGACACAATGTTGAGTAGTCTTCTCCTGGTCTTCCGTACGTCTTTGGTGGTTATATATTTCACATGGTTTGTATATCTCTGTTAACCCCAATGTGGCAATGTATCCAATCCTCATCCCTTTCTATTTGGTGAACCATAAGTTTTTTAATGAATCTGTGATTGCCTTTCTCTGTGGAAATATCTTCATTGGTATCAATTTTTAAGTAACTCTTAAAAGTGATATGATAGGATATGTGTCGTTTGCTTTCTCACTTACTACACGTGGCGTGATTACGTCTAGACTCATCTATGGTGCTGCAAACGGCATTGTTTCATTTTTTTCACTAGCGAATATTCCATCTGTACATGGAGGAGTTCTTCTTTGTCCATCCATCTGTTGGTGGACTTTTTGGTTACTTCCATATCTTGGCTATTGTAATACTGTGCAGTGCAGATTTGCCTGCCTGTGTCTTTCCAATTCTCTCTTCTTAGGTTTTACGTCGAGGAGTGGGCCTGCTGGATCATATAGTAGCTCAATGTTTACCTTTTTAAGGCACCTCCATTCTGTTCTCATTCGTGGCCCTTTCCAAGTTACGTCCCCTTTGAAGTTGAGGGTATGCATTTCTCCACAACACTTTCAGCATTTATTGTTTGTAGTTTTCTTGCTGATGGTTATTCTGACAAGTGTGAGCTGATACCTCTCTGTGGTTGAATTCGAATGTGCCACATAATCTGTTGAAATTGAGCTTTAAGGCATGTCCTTTGCTATTTTTCAAGCTGTGATTACCCCTTAGTTCTTCAAAGTGTTCTCTTTAAGTATGTGTCACATTTTGAAATGTTTTGGCCTTTACCTCCCTCAAGACATTTTGAGGGCCTGTTTCATTTACAGTTCTGCAGTACTTGTTCCTATGAAGTGACCATTAGCACAGGCTTTAAAGCTGCTTTTGCAGGTAACTGCCAGAGGGCGGCAGCCTTTCTATGTCCCCCACCCTGGTAACTAGGGAAAAGCCCTTGCGGCCTGTGGTGTTTCTCGGTTATAAATTAGAGTGGAGTGTGCCCGGACAAACCCACACAAGCTGATGTCTCCTTACTTTTGTTGGATTGTTACATTTAATTTTTATTTTTTATTGGAGTAATTTTCCACTGTGTACGTGGACCACTTCTACTTTGTGCATTCCTCGGTTGATGGACATTTTCATTGCTTCCAAGTGTTGGCTATGGTAAATATTGTTGGAGTGCAGGATTGCCAGCCTGTGACTTTTCGATTCTCATTTTCTCAGGTGATAGGCCCAGCAGTGGGTGTAATTGATTGACTGGTAGCACCGTGTTTCCCTTTTCAAAGCACCTTATTTGTGTTTTCATTAGTGGCTCTTACCACGTCCCCCCTTAGAATCGAGGGTACGCATTTCTCCACAATCGCTTCAGCATATATTGTTTGCAGCATTTATGCTAATGGCCCTTCTGGCTGCTGTGAGCTGATAGGTTTTTGTAATTTCGGTTTGCATGTCTTTGAAAATTCGTAAAACTCATCATTTTTCTCCACCGTTTTCTTTTCTGTTAAAAAAAAGGAAACAATTGGGAGTACAATAGAACTCTTGAAATTGTGTTCTTGGAAGGTTGCCCTCTTTTGAAATTTTTGGTCGATTTTCCACTCCAGAATTTTTTTAGAAAGCAGGTGTCTTTTAGCGAACTGCAAGTTTGGTGAATATTTAGTGACCTTTAGCAATGGGTTTAAAGCTGCTGTTGTGGGAAGTGGCCTCAAGCAGGCAGCATATCTCCATTCCCATATCTGGGTACTAGGGCAGCAGAGCCTTTCTGGAAGTCGTGTTCCTAGTTTGTAAATTACATTGGAATGTGCATGGAGAAAGCCCCATAAGTATATGTCTCATTATTTCTTCTTGGTTTTAAAGTTGTTTTTAATTGGGGTAAAGCTGAGAATATTGTTTGTCCTAGGTGTACACAATCTGGTTCGTTTGTACATTATATATGTCTATTCAAGTACAGATCCTCTTCCCATGTAAAATGTTACTGTCGGTTCCGCAGACCTCCCTTGCTATATGGTTGGTCTTTTTGAGATATGGATATAATATGTGTTTGTATACATATAGTAACACTAATCTTAATTTATCCATTCCCCCCACTTTTCCTTTTAGATGAGCATAGTTGGTTTTCTAAGTCTGTGAGTGTCTTTCTCTGTGGAAATATGTTCCTTTGTGTCAGTTATTAGATAACGCCTATAAGTGATATCATAGAATATAGGTCTTTTGCTTTCCGACTTACCTCATGTTTCGTGATTATCTCCAGACTCATTTGTGGTGCCTCAGAGAGCAGTGGTTCATTGTTTTCCATGGCTATTATTCCATTGTGTACATGGACCACTTCTTCTTTATCCATTCACCTGTTGTTGGACATTTTGATTGCTCCACTGTCTTGGCTATTGTGAATAAGGCTGCACTGCAGCTTTTGCGGCCTGTGTCTTCTCGATTCTTGTCTTCTCAGGTGAGAGGTCCAATGGTGCGCCTGCTGCATTGAATGGTGCCTGCAGTTTTACTTTTAAACACAGCTCCTTTCTGTTCTCATTATTGGCTGTTACCCCTTCACGTCTCACCAGCAGGTAGAGGGTACACAGTTCTCTAAAACCCCTTCAGCATTTATTGTTTGTAGACTTTTTGCTCATGTTCAGTCGACTGGTGTAAGTTGAAACTTTTTGTAGATTAGATTGCATGGGTCTAACACTCCCTGAGGTTGAGCTTTTATCCATTTTCCTTTTTTTTTAAAAGAGCGTGAGTAAAACTTAACTCTTCATACTCTCTTCTTGAAACATTTGCCTGTTTTGAATTGTTTTGTCCATTCCCTCCTTCAGCACAATTTTTTAGGGCAGGTGTCCTTTACAGCCCTGAGTCCTTGGGAATGTTAAGTGACCATTAGCTGTGAGTTTAAAGCTGTTCTTGCAGGAAACGGCCACAAGGTGGCAGCATTTCCTCTTTACCATATTTGGTTACTAGGGAAACAGAGCCTTAATGGAAGTGGTGTTGTAGGTTGTAAATTAGAATGGAATGTGCCAGGGAAAAGCCCTTTAAGTTTATGTCTCATTACTTCTTGTTCATATTTGTAGTTTACTTTTTATTTTTTATCCCAGTAAATATGATTACAATGGTTTGTTTGTTCTAGGTGTGCAAGATGTGGTTCTTTCACACATATACATGTATCTATTGTTCCTCGCCTCCTTTTCCCATGTAGGTTATGACACAATGTTGAGTAGTCTTCTCCTGGTCTTCCGTACGTCTTTGGTGGTTATATATTTCACATGGTTTGTATATCTCTGTTAACCCCAATGTGGCAATGTATCCAATCCTCATCCCTTTCTATTTGGTGAACCATAAGTTTTTTAATGAATCTGTGATTGCCTTTCTCTGTGGAAATATCTTCATTGGTATCAATTTTTAAGTAACTCTTAAAAGTGATATGATAGGATATGTGTCTTCTGCTTTCTCACTTACTACACGTGGCGTGATTACGTCTAGACTCATCTATGGTGCTGCAAACGGCATTGTTTCATTTTTTTCACTAGCGAATATTCCATCTGTACATGGAGGAGTTCTTCTTTGTCCATCCATCTGTTGGTGGACTTTTTGGTTACTTCCATATCTTGGCTATTGTAATACTGTGCAGTGCAGATTTGCCTGCCTGTGTCTTTCCAATTCTCTCTTCT